>NC_059078.1:24558757-25183757 GCF_020497125.1 Mauremys mutica | reverse complement strand
GTTTTTACTAAAGCTAATCCTAGATTTCTGTTGACCCTACTTATGTGACTGTAGCACCTTTCTCAAGCAAAATGTCTGAACTTTAAAAGGGTTTAACAGAAGTGCTGATGTTAGATCTTGAAACTGACAAACTGTCTGATCTGAGTTCATCATATAGTAAATGGTTTGCTGCGCTCTCTAGATCAAAATCCTAACACTGGGATCTAAAAAAAAAAAAAAAAAAGCAGTGATTTCCCTTCAGGCCTCTTGAGAAACTGTCTTGGTGTCCGAAGTAAGATAAGAATCAGAGTCCCTATTTAACTTCATAATGTTACATGCATATTGAATCAGGATATATCGATGAAGTCACAAGTTGCAGTGGAAGGGAGGCAGAGTTAACCTCTGTCCTCAGTTCTAGTTAAAGTTATGTTTGAGTACTATTTGATCTCATTCCCAGTTTGTAAAGTGAAGGACAGAGCTGTGAAAGGGATTAAATTTAAGAGCTGAAAAACAAATCTCTGTAGTTATCTAGATTGATAATACAGATTGGAGGGACAAAGATTTGTGTCAAATGGATACCAGTAGATGGATAAATGTACCAGCTCATTACTGAGCACTCTGCTAATGTACAAAAAAGGTAACAATATGGACAAAATGAAACCAATGCTGTATTTTTATCATCATCCAGTCTACAGTGCGGTAGGAAGCAGAAACACAGCAAATGAGTAGTCTGGAAAAAGAATTAAACTCATTACTACATGCTTCTTTTGTGGAAAATGCTGATAAACCATTTGCAAAATAATAATATTGAGAAATAAGAAACAAAAAAATTAAATCTATTAAAAATACCAAAACATTTCTGGAGTAGCTAAGAATACATCTAAAAAGCAGCACTATACTGTCCTCAGACGTAGAGCATGTTCTCACTGAATCTGCATGTGGAAAATCCATTAATATAAATAGAAATTCCACATGTGGAGCTTGGGGAAGTCATACCCTATGGATTTTCTCCAATTTTACATATTTCTTCCTTTCAAAAAGGATTGTATATTGTGACAAAGTTCCTCCTCTACCTTGGTGGGTCCTGCGCTTATTGGCGGATTTGCTCACCTCAGAGATCTTCTCCTCTGGTGGAACCCACAGTCCAGGTCAACTCCTCCTGTGTCTGATCAGGAGTTGGAAGGTTTGGGGGGAATCCGGGCCCGCCCTGTACTCCAGGTTCCAGCCCAGGGCCCTCTGGATTGCAGCTGTCTATAGTGCCTCCTGTAACAGCTGCATGACAGCTACAACTCCCTGGGCTACTTCCCCATGGCCTCCTCCAAACACCTTCTTTATCCTCACCACAGGACCTTCCTCCTGGTGTCTGATAACGCTTGTACTCCTCAGTCCTCCAGCAGCACACCCTCTCACTCTCTGCTCCTTGCGTCTCTTGCTCCCAGCTCCTCACACGCATCCCACAAACTGAAGTGAGCTCCTTTTTAAACCCAGGTGCCCTGCCTTAATTGATTCTAGCAGCTTCTTGATTGGCTGCAGGTGTTCTAATCAGCCTGTCTGCCTTGTTTCCAGAAAGCTCCTGATTGTTCTGGAACCTTCCCTGTTACCTTACCCAGGGAAAGGGGACCTACTTAACCTGGGGCTAATATATCTGCCATCCCCATCAGGTTCCCTTCATTTAGCCCTATGACCTCACTCTCGATCCTGTTTTTTTCATTGGTTGTCCCACGTAATTATTTGGTATCACAGACCTGTGGATCCTCCCCTTAGGCTGGGAGGAGTCCTTTAGCAGTGGGCAGGCTTTGCCTGCCCACTTCCTAGATACCAGTAGGATCACTCTCCTGTAGCCATCTGGCCTGACCCTGTCAAAATATGAAAGTTTTGTTAAAAATTTCCATAGGAAATTCAAAATTTTTCTAAACTTTTATAGCAACAGTTGCAGTGGTCTGCGTTTTCAAAGTTCTTTGTTGTTGGTGGTTTCTGTCATGTTATGGAAGCAAAGAATCCATTGTTAACTTGTTCAAAATAAAAAATAAAAAATCCTTCTGGACTGAGGTACACTAGCAATCTAGCTACAATGTATTGATGATTCTGCCATGTGGAAAACCTCAACATCTTGAATACACCCTTATGGTGTATTTAACACAAGGACTAGAAAATTAAATTAAAAAAAAATACATTGAAGAGAATCTCTCTCTCTAGAGTGGAGTGGCAGTCACTTCACTAAGCAGATATACGGGCACCAGAGGATTTGGGTGGTGTTTTTTAATTGACAACCCTAGAGATTAATATCATCACATATGGTTGAACAAGTATAGCAATGGCAGTGCAAGTTTCCTGACATCGGTTCACCGATGTGCCTTTAACCATTTTCCTAAGGGACCACCTCTGAGTGTGAGAAAGTAATCTTCTTGCCCATTCTGTTGTTGGCCTCACCTGCAACTGCTAATAGAGACTTTTAGGACCAACTGCGAAAGAGGTGGCATCCATGCAACACCAATCACTAGGAAAAGGATTTAATAATTCCAGCTCTTTTTGCAAGAGCTAGTGCTCAGCCAAATAAGTAATATATATTCCAGTTACAATTACCTGAGATGGATTTAGATCTATTACCTGGAGAATAAAAAGGTTCATGCCCCTTTACAGAATTTTCAAACCACGTAGTTCCCTAGGGAAGGTGGTTTGAATAACTGCATCCCTTAATCGTCTTATATTTTAATCTACTGCCAAGTTATTTTTTTTAAACCGTTAAAAAAAATAAGATTTTTTTTCCAGTGCTAAGACCATAACACAAAAACCTGTACAGCTTTGTCAAAATCTATCAAATACATGCACACAACAAACTAAAAATCAAGGGAAGCTGTATACATATTAATGAAAACAGAATTTAATCTCTTGAAGTCTAAATTATACCTTATAAATACAGTATTATATAGCACAAGTCTGTCTCAAATGCAGCCCCATGGAACCGATCGTATGAGTACTTAACCCAGCACAACAGCTGTTAAAGGCTCTGAAAAGGGAAGTGCCAGGCTCAGAAATAAAATCTTGCCCAAACCTAATTTACTTTCCACACTCCTGATAATGTAGCCCTTCTTTTAGAATCAGACCAATTTTTTCTTGGAGGTAGCCTGTGGAAGAGATTTATATGCCCAAGGGACTATAGGCATCTCTTCTCTAGTCACACTACAGTATACCTACTGGATCAAACACACTGAGGTGAGTTCAAACAACATCTTGCCTATCTCCCATATCCATAAAGGTTGCTTTTGTATGCAGAGCTATGCTCTTTCAACAACATATTTAAGGAATACCAGATATATTGCTAACCAAATGCTGGCATGTCTGCTTCCTAGATAAACTATTACTGCAGAAAAACATATTTTCATGGCTCTTTACTCTGTTTAAATATTTGTCAGAAGAACCTCCATGTAGAAATAAAATAAAATTAACCCATAGCTGTAGTAGAGTCATGATTAAGTTACCTTTTTTAACAGATATTATTTCTTACTAAATTAGAGATATTTTATTCATTCTCACTCTTCAGAGAGCTTAAGCTTGTTCTATAACTCACTGTACATTTTAAGTGTACTTTCTCAAACACCTACTATTTTAGTGGGGGGAAATGGCACACTATGCACTGAATGCCCACTATGAGATGCTCAATTGCCTCAGCTCCTCCTGAAGTCACTGAAATTAAGGTACTCAGCCTCTTGCAGGGGACATGCAATATTCTGTAGGATCAAGTCCTACATGAGTCTCCAAGCATCTCGTATTCTATATGGTGCACTTGTAAGTTTGAGAGACCTACAAACAAGGCAGAATATCTTCAGAATAAAATGTACATTTGAATTGCATTATTTGATTTTTTTTAAATTATTTAAAATATTCAGCTTTGACATATGCTTTGAATGTTTGCTCAAGGCTCTATTTTCCATCTCATCGCCAGACTTTTTGTCCACTGGAGGTCAAAGTTCACTATTAGTAGTGAGGATTCAGCAATATTACATGCAAGTGGATTATCTTAAACTGTACTGCTCCACTTTAAAATGTCATTTAAAAGTATGTCAAAGGTGCCCGAGCATATGGCACCCTTTTAAATATCTCTCTAAAACTCACACCTTCAAGAGTCAAAGATATATTAAACATACCTTCTCGAGCAACTGGGCTACGCATATATTTTTATACTGGTTTCTTTATCTCTGTCATAACATCAAGAATGGATATATAGTTGCAGTTTGTTTCTTAAAGATTTCACAGGAAACATAAGCATTCTATGTCAGAAAGATTATTATGGTGGTGAATGATGACACAGTTATAACAGCACCAGAGCACTTTCACTTGCCATTACTGAGGTTTACACTGTCCATTACCACTGCCCCTTTTATGTTGGGGGAAAAAAGTTTTTCATTTTTTCCATAAAGATATGTGAGATACTCAGATATGCATACATATACACAAAATAAATTTTGAAAAGCACAACCCCTAAAAGCATGTGATAGCATACCTGTGAATCTCTTATTGAAATGCAGATCTGAACATTAAACACAGAAATATATTATCTTTACCTGAAGTGTTTGACTGAACCTCTTTAACGGGGTTGCCCGCACAGGAGGAATGAGGCTTGCTAGTGATGTAACTCTAGAAAGAGGCTTGACCCGTTTGTTACTAGGCTCCTGTAGTTTAAAGAAAAGGGATGGGGGGGGGGGGGAAGAGAGAGAGAGAACATGAAAAAGGCATCAGAAAAACATTTATGCTAGTTTTGTTAATTTTCTAATGTGAGCAACATAGACACACAGCTCTGGTTGTAAACAAATAATTCTAGTTTATAATGCTGGCAACGACAGATTACCCTTGCTTGGTGCATACAAATCTGAGCAATGGCTGAAATATCGTGTAGTAGGCAGAAGTAGTGGCATGACCAAGAAAGACAAAAAGGCACAAAAAAGACCTCTCTCCATATATAGCATCTTTCTACTGAGATACTCCTTTTAAAATGGTCTGTTTGCGGGGAGCACCCCTCAAACTGAAAAGTGCTCTGCAGCTAATGCATATTTTGATGACCTTGTCATTGAAGGGAACATGTACAAATACAAAAAATTCCAACCCCATTGTTTTTGCTCTGTCATTGTAAGTATGTAGTTCTGCATTTGATTAACATTTTATTCTAAAAAGTACAAATTAAAACAAAAAAACCGTTTGTGTCATGTGTTTGTATTTACATGTAAATATACATGCATGTGTATATTCATATAGATGTGTACACACAGTATATATTTAAATGAAATAAAAGAAAACTTTTCAACAAAAATCTACTGTAAAAACTAATGCTTTTCTTCCCTCACACACTTTTTAACCTATAGAATGCCTGCTTTTTGTAAAGTATAATATTCCATTTGTTTTGCATACAAAAAATGAAAATATAAACAATAAATGCAATACAAGGAAAGATTACAAATATGTAAAAACAGAAGTTACCCTTGGCTTGCTAACCTCCATCTGACATTTAATGGATCTTGAACAGCACATGCAAAAGGCTACTTTTGACAGAAAAAGAGCCAAACCTTCCAAGTGAAGTTAAAAAACCCATCCAACATCATATTTTAAGTATATCCTATAGCAGTTCATCTTTCTTTTTCAGCCATGTTTATAAAGTTTGTGTAGGCATCCTCTACCTCCAGTTTTCTAGACAAATCCTTAGGAGAATGTACCATTTCATACTATTCTTTTGCTCAGAGATATGAATCCTTTTAGAGATGTGGATTTCCCATCCTTCCTGGTATTTAGAAAAATCCCAGAAGTAGTAACTCACGATTTTCATTACTGGTCAGCAATATTCTGTTTCATTAGCACAGCTACAGAGAAGAAAGATGAGAACCAGCAAATAATTTATTTCTCAGCAGGCAGAGCGGCAACTCCATAAACATCTTGTGAAACGCAGGACCAAATTGTTAACAACCCCCCCCCTCCAAAAAATAATCAATTTCCCCACACATGGAATGTGGTGCTACAATCACTTCAGCACCAAAATAAAATAAAAAATTCAGCCTGCACTCTTATCTTCATCATGAAGGTGCCATTCAGATTCTTTCCTTTCCAGCAACCATCTCTTTGACACAGCTTTTTTGAAGGAGCATTTTTTTTACGTCACTGCAGCACGACTGGCATACTGAACACACTACAGAATCTTTCAGCTTTGACTAGAATTCTCATCTGACTGGCACCTCCGTCATCAGCTGTTTTGTTTATTTTTTAAATTCATAATGCCAATCCACTAGCTTCCAATAGTAAAGACTGCTTGTCATTAATCATACTGCACTGCAGTGAAAGGACACTGAAGTCCCAAGGCGAAGCGAGTGCTACTGTATACCTAGCAGCAGAGATTACTTGGGCATGTGTTATCTCTAATGCTACTAGAATCTGGTATTTAGAACTATGCAGACTGAGGAATCAGGACAGCAAGAAAGGCAAATATATCTTCCCAGAAAATAGACAAAGGGGACCCCTGAGAGAGGATTCTCCTCTCCCCCTATTGCTGTACCATTTTCCACAGGTTTGGCATCTTTGCTGCTCTGTATGTGGTCTTTGGTCAAACTGGAATTATGTTTCTGATATAATGGCCCAAAGTCATCTCTGGAGTAAAGAGATGTAATTTGGCCCTACATTATATCACAGTGTAACCTGCTTGAAAGTTAGAAAATCAAATTCCAATTAAAAATCTATTAGAACTGTCTATTAATCTCTGTGCATATTAACAAATCTCTCTCTCTCTCTCTCTCTCTCTCTCACACACACACACACACTTTCAATCTCAAAATTTAAATGCAACAAACAACAAATACTAAGATTTTAGCAATGATATTGTGATGCCCATTAAGAATCCCCAAGGAGGGTAAATTTTGTTACAAAGCAAGTAAATTCATATTCCACTGTGTCTCTTAAGTGTCTTGTTCAGGACCACTGTGAGTGAAACTTGAATTACCCTCTTTGAGCAAAGTCTGAGACTAGTTGATAAACAGAAAAAAGAAAAAAAAAAAAAGCCTAGACCCACTTTTTATATACTCAGTGTTTGTCTGCATCTGCAGTTTATTAATGGCTACAGAAAGACTGCAGGTGAAGGGCTCAATCCTGTACCTAATTTTCCCAACTGTCTGGGGTTCATAACCTCAAACAGCCATGTAAATTGATGCACAGCAACAAGTAACCCTGGAGAAGATTATTCTGTGAAAAAGAAGGGAAACCACCATCCCTTTTGGAAGATAGGGGAAAAGGAGGAAGAGAAAAGATGTAAATTAATTCCCTGAACCCCTGCTCCATCCCTGAACAGCCCTAACCCTATCTGAACACTCCTTTTTCCCCACATGGGGTTGCAGGAATTATTTTACGGTTCCAGCAAGAGGAGAGGGAAGAACTAGAAACAGGTTCCTTAACCTTTTAAAAATAAACCATTTCACTATTCTGCAGGGGATTGTGAGGTTTGCTATGTGGCAATCTTCATTCTTATATCCAAACTGCTCAGGAGACAAAAATATTTTCACTAGTCTCTGTACTGCAGAGGTTACCTGTCTGTAAATGTAGACATTAAGGAGAAGAAATCAACCTAGTTGCCTCCACTAGGGGCTGCTGCAACCACAAGAAGGATAGGATATGACTACAGCTGCCAGCTGTAAAAGAGCCAGAAGTCATTGTCAGAACCTACTACAGTAGCCACTGGAGTCACAATAAGCTGACTAGGTCACATATATGTGGGTTTGTTCTTTGAGGTCTTATTCCTCCCATCACACTGATCCATTTTACCTACTGCACTTAGTTCTGATAGCAAAAGGGGGTTAAACTAAATGGGTAGTATAGATTTTTATCAAAATCTAAATTATTAGAATCTGTAGAACAAATTGAAAGGGCTCATACAAACAAATTTAAGAATAAAATCAAATCAACACACATCTGCAGTGTTTGCAGGACTCACTCCGAGACAGTAATTCAAGATAACATTGCAGTGTCAGAGACTTTGGAAAATGAATCCAGGGTCTCCATCTTCGCATTAGGTTTAAAGAAGGAATTTGAAGTAGATAATCTTATTGCGTTGAACTTTCTTTAAAACAAGAAAATACGTTTTTTTGCATACAAATGTGACAGTTTGGGACTATGCCTGGGTCAAACTGTGAATGCCATGGTTTGAGAATGCCATTTTGTGACTATAAACTTCATTGCGACTTTCAATTTGCGGAGTAACCTCCCTGCTGCTTCAAGACATGGTGAAAACTAGTCTAATCTAGACACGGTCAGTAAATTCTGGATAGCGTGTGCTCATACTAGGGAGTCAGCTAAGTTTGGTTCTGAGATACCACATCATATTGTGAGGAAGAAATAAACAAGCTGGAAGAGAGGAGTACTCTAGAAATATAAAACTTTGCTCCTTCACTGTAAGTACCCAATGGTACTTATGTATTATACCTCATAGCTTTTGTTTTAATATGACTCACTCCCTCTAAAAATAAGCCTTGATTTACTAAAACCCAGGGTAGTTTTAAGACTGCTGCACAGGAAGGGGAAGTAATAGCCATAGAGAGCGCTTACACCTCATAAGATCAGAATTCTGCTTTTTGGTGTCTGGGGAATGCATCTATCATGCAGATTCACTCATGTGGAGCCTAGCAGCCCCAGATGGTAGCCACCTTCTCATGCAGCCCTTCTGTCAGGGCTGGTCTACACTAAGGGGAAAAATCGATATAAGAGACGCAACTTCAGCTACGTGAATAACGTAGCTGAAGTCGAAGTATCTTATATCGATAACTTACCCGTCCTCACGGCGCGGGATCGATCTCCGGGGCTCTCCATATCGACGCCGCCACCGCCGTTCGCGGTGGTGGAGTTCCGGAATCGATATAAGCGCGTTCGGGGATCGATATATCGCGTCTAGATGAGACGCGATATATCGATCCCTGAAAAATCGATCGCTACCCGCCGATACGGCGGGTAGTGTAGACGTAGCCTCAGTTTTCTCCCAAATAGTGTTTCAGTCCTTTCTGCTCTTTCTTCCACTGCATCATAAGCTAGAAAATGGTAATTTTTAAATTATGCGGCATCTTAACCAAAAAGTAAGTTATACATCTATTTTTGAATCTGCATAATCATATTATACACAGGCCCCCGCTTAAAAACCCCGAGCCTTAATATCTAGGACCCTATTCTGTGGTGTGCTGAGCACTCAATCCCTACTGAAGCCAATTAAAGTTGAGGATGCTTGGCACCTCGGAGAATAGAGCTCTTACATTCTTGCAATTTACTGAGTTCTAAGCTGATATTATTGTTTGCTCTTCACTCAACAAAACAGCATGCAGTAGTACGATATGTGGGTAGAAAAGTCTGAAGCAGGGGCCAAGAGCCCTTGCTGTCATTCAACTCAACCACAATGCAAAGGGACTCTCTTATTAGTTTATTTAAAGAACAGGAATTCCCCAAAGTTCAAAGTGAGCGCCTGCTGGTCAAATTGAGTTAAATCTATTGCATAATACTGGTTAGTTTTCTATACTGTCTCATTAAACCAGGCATCCCACAACCTCCTAATTTCCACACACTGTTGGGTAAAGCACTCTAGTAAAGGTCAGTTTTAAGTTTTCTTAGCAGAACCCCGCTCCACCACGCATATTGTCTGCAGAATGACAGAAGCAATGACCTGGATAACATATGCTTGGATAACATATGCTAGAAAACCCATATAGTATACGACCAGGTGCCATACAATAGGGCTCTATTTGACTTGCTACCTAATTCTGAAATTTATTTTGATGTGCTCTTTTAGGCAATGTAGTAATTTTTACCTTCTAACAATTAAAGTCTGAGTGTATATGAGCTGATCACAATTGTTTTTCCACCCGACTTCCTGCACCCCTTATCAGCAACTTCAACAAGGGGACTGTGTGTTACATGCCTGGTGTTGAATTTAACAAAACAAGCCCAAACAATCCTCTGAGGAGTCATTATACCTTTGTCTATGGCAACGTGCAACACTATCACCACCACATTGTATAAATTTGTCTGATTATTTAGCACGTTCTTTATAAATTCACAAAATTTCAATTCAGCCTCCAAGCAATAGTGATAATAGAAACCTAAAGAAACTCAGCATTTTAAAATATAAACATCTTCCCAAATCTTCATCAGAAAAGGTTGCAAATGAAGCTCTTAGCAAACAAAATAAATGAAATTGGCGTGGATCCATTAACTATGCTTCTTAGTCAATATATCATGGGAAAGTGGAATTAGTAGTATTGACACTGTTAGTGTCCAGAATACTTCTGGATCTGTCTATCTTTGAAATAAAAAGAAAATTCTATACAAACCCAAATGAGTTTTTGTTGTGTTTTTCTTGTCACACGATCAAAAATACGCTAGTTACCTTCCTTTTTATCCTACCCCCTTTATCTATGTAAATCTAGTAAAGTAGGTGTTCAAAGTATTAACTCCTTGACAGTGCAGCATTCATTATTGGTAAAGGGTTTCATTCTGGAAAACAAATTAGCCTCAAAAGGGTTAACAGTGTCTCTAAAAGCTGAAACAGTGCAGTGTCTTTGTTTCAAACACAGTCCACAAGTGTTGCCAGTAAAATAAAACAGAACCAATCTGTTTCAGACACTGTATTTCTGGCAAGGTTTCCATACTCATTTACTTTAATCGTTATTAGTTTTTAGTCAACATTTTAAGAGTATGTCAACATTTGTCATGGCAGAAAGCCCAAAATTATGATTAGTCGGCTACTGGTTAAATTGGCCCACGATTAAAAAGTTCTAATAAACATTCTGGAGTTCAGTAGAAAACCACATTCAAGTTCTGTTCCACAGGATATTACAAATACTTAACCTTCACCAAAATTAAACACACTCACACGGTACAATAGGTTCTCTCTCAGTACAGCAAATATTTCACCTAACAGTAAATTAAGTCATGCCTAGGCAGCGTTGATGCTGGTTTAGAAATTTAAAAGTAGCTGTTCCTTGTGAAAACAGAATTAACTCTTCAATCAGTAAGAGCAGATGAGCTAACTCTAGGGTCCTATCTAGGGCCCAAGTTCCTTAGCTTGAGTTAGCTGGCATGAGATCAACAGCAGAACTGGAAAATGAGCTGCACAACAGCAGAAGCATTGATTGATTGGATGTTCTAACCCATACAATTCTCAGGGCTGATCTGCACTACAAAGTTAGGTCAACATAGCTAAGTTGCTCTGGTGAGTGAAACATTTACACCCCCGAGAGACATACAGTAGTTAAACTGACCTAAGCCCTGGTGTAGACACCACTAGGTTGACAGAAGAATTCATCAACATAGGTTCCTGCTTCTCAGAGAGGTGCATTTATTACAGCGACAGAAGAACCCCTCCTGTCACAAGCATTATACTATAGCAGTGCCTCTGTAGCATTTCTAGTGTAGATGTACCCTCAGTAACCAATGGGAATCCTTGGATCAAGCATACAACTCTCAGTGGTTTCCTGAGCCTTGAGAGCCCACTTTTGGGGTATTTTTATTAGCTGCAGAAGATTTACCTTTGCCTCCCGATAGCTTAGAAATGTTCCAAATTTAAGTAGTGTTAACTCTTGTAGAGCTGTAGGAAGCAGGGGGTGGGGGAGCAGCCTGAGATACTGCAGCCTGAGATACTGTTACAGCTATTAGGAACCTATCCTTAATTGCCTACAAAAATCCATCCCAAATCATAGGAAATATATCAACCTGAAAGCACTGCTAGGAAAAGGAGAGGGAAATGAAGAGGAGAGATTGAACTCACAATGTAATTAATCCATATGATGCGTGGACACAGATGCCTTGATTATCAGCTAAACTGCACCCATGGAGTATCTCTGATAGAAGCAACTCTGGTTCTTTCCTACAAAACCACTGGTTAGCACCACTTGAAACCCCCCTACCAGCTTGTGGTAGTAGTAGGTCTGTTATCCTCTCATAAGAAGATAGAAATAGCCATACTGGGTCAGACCAATAGTTCATCTAGCACAGTATCCTGTCACTGACAGTGGCCAGATGCTTCAGAGGGAATCAACACAACAGGACAATTTGGAATGATCCATCCGCTGTTGTGCAGTCCCAGCTTCTGGCAATTGGAGGTTTAAGGACACCTGGAGCATGGGATTGCATCCCTGACCATCTTCGTTAATAGCTATTGATGGATCTTTCCTCCATGAACTTATCTAAATTCTTTTTTAACCTCGTTATACTTTTGACTTTCAGAGCAACCCATGGAAATGAGTTTGACAGGTTGGTTGTGCATTCGGTGAAGAATTATTTCCTTGTTTGTTTTAAACCTGCTACCTATTAGTGTCAGTGTTCACATATAATGAACCAGTAAACTGCAATAATCCAGAGTCAGTTGAACTTGAGTACTGTGTTACACAGCAGGGGTTCTCAAAGTTTTTCTTTCTGAGGCTCTCCCCAATATGTTATTAAAAACTCCACAGCCCTGCCACAATTACTGTTTTTCTGCATATAAAATCCAGGGCCGGTGTTAGGGAGCAGCAAGCAGGGCAATGGCCCAGTGCCCCACACCACAGGGGAGGCCTGCAAAGATAAGTTGCTCAGGTTTCGGCTTCAGCCTCAGGTGACAGGGCTTGGGGCTCTGGGCTTCAGCCCCGCATGACGGGGCTTCGGCTTTCTGCCCTGGGCCCCAGTGAGTCTAACACTGGCCCTGCTTGGTGGACTCATGGTACCTGCTCGTGGGCCCCCAGACTCCTTGTTGAGAATCGCTGTTATAAAGGATGGTGTGGGGAGCTACAGAGGAAGGATAGCTTTAGCTGCGTAAAAGAGGTGGAGGAACTGCTTTAGCAGAAGAAAACAAATCAGTGGCAGGGCAGGGGTTGAAACATCATCATTCCTTCACCACCAGGGACTAGGCCCATCCTATAGGAGCTGTTGCCCCATCAGCATCTTGAAAATCATGGATCTGGAATCCTTAAAGGAGGCAGCAGTTATAAAAGATCCTGAATACAAATACATCTGGTCCCAGTACCAGGATATCTGGGTCTAAGAATATTGTTACAGGACAGAAGGTATAAGGACTTGCAGAGGAAGCTAGAAGACCCTGGAAAAGGAGGACAGTAACTGGGTGGGGAGAGAACAAGCATCCCTCATGCCAACAGGTCTTTCCAAAAGCTATTTCAGTCCCTTTTCCGTAGTAATGAGCCTCAGATTGACCCACCCACCATCTCTGAGCCTAAGCTCTGCCCATCAACCTCCCTCCCATAAGAAAGTGGTGCACTCTCTTTACAAAGAGTTATTTTTATATATATATAATGCCCGAATAAACTTCATCTAATTTCAATTAAAACAAAGTTTAAATGAGGGGCATAGCAGTGTCAAACTTGATCAATGAGAGTTGCAGCCAGGAATTCCTGTGTTCCAGTTCTGGCTTTGCCATTTACTTGTCTTGTGATCTGATGCATGTCATTTAACCTTGGTTTCTCCATCTGTAAGACAATGATAATAGTACTACTCTCTTACCTCACAGGAGTGTTGTGCAGATGAATTTGTATCTGTCCAGTGCCTTGAGGATCAACTGTGCTACATTAAGTACTAAACAAATATTTTGGTTTGCTTTTGAAAAAAGTACAACTACAGCTTACTTTTGTTAAAAATTTGTACTGCTGTTTGTAACAGCTTCAAAGAAAGCCAATAAAAGATTGCAGAGAAGACAAGAATTGTGTTTGTAACAAGATGAAAGAAAAAAAAATCTGGTTATTCCTGAGCTAAACTATTTATATTACAAAAGGCCAAAGGGGCATATTTGTTTTTGAGAATAAAACAGCATAGTAACATCACTGAGGCTCTTTTCTACATATAGTACTCTTACTGCATAATATGGTAAGCAATTTCAATGTTTTTATAAAGCCTTCATATAGTCAAAATTTGCCTGTGGCACAGTTTAGAAGCTGGTTGGAAGACTTTCAGTTTAACTCTCATTCTAGATGAGCACTGCCATGTCCAATGCTGCACATATACTCCATTTTATTTATAAATTAGCCACTTGAAATTTGTGCACATTCACTAGTACACTGCCTCTGCTTAAAATATTTTCAAAGTGGGCCTATCGCATACACAAAAGTGATCATTATGGGCCTGATCCAAAGTCCACTGAAGTCAATAGATGACTTTACACTGAATTCATTCAGGCCCTACACAGCAGCTACACTTAGAGATAGGCGTCTTCCACTGTTAAAAAAGGTCCTATACAGAACAAAAAGGGCTGCCGGTCACTATAGGAAATGTTGCCCCTCAGAAATTATAAAAGCATATGCCATGGCATGCAAGGGATATCCAAGCTACATCAGTATTGATAGGTGACACAGTTATACTGTCAACTGTCTTCAAAATGCTAACAAGCATTTCTCTCCTCTAAGGTGTCCCAAAAGGGTCAGTTCAGCGATAGACTGAAGGAGGCTAGCCCATGGAAGATTCTAAGTGACCCACATTAAAATTCTGTTACCAAATTGAATGGCAGGTTAGAATGATTTCTCTGTCTCCACTGGACTTAACCCCAACCTCTGCAAACTGCTAGATCTGACAAAAATGTAAGTATTATTACTAATTGTATTATGGTAGTACACAGGGATGCCAATCAGGAGAGGGGTCCCATTGTACTAGGTGCTGTACAAACAAAGTAGGAGGAGATTTCCTTCGCTGAGTGGCTCACATTCTGACTCACTGGGCTTGGAAGTTATAAATATTTAAAAAATGTGGTTTTTTTCCTTTGCAATGCACAAGATGATACCTAGTACCTGAGACTTTTAAAATATATCCAGTGGGAGAATACCCCCAAACCTCATTACAGAGTCTCAGTCCTCACCTTCTGTTTTAGAGTTCACAAGCTAAACAATGCAATATACGCAGTAAGCGTTTAGGAACAAAGTATAAACATTTCTAACAAAGTATACCTATTATGAGTTGGACGGTCGAGCAATGTGGTGTCCTCATTTGTGGCTGAGAAAGCATTTTTGTGTAAATGAAACAGCCAATACCAGTCCCTTACCCTTCTTTGTGAGCACACGAGCCCCTAGGGTATAGATTTATCACAAAGTAAGGGGGACATTTTTGTGGGAGCCCCTTGTTAAAATGTTGGCACTACATAACTGGTTTTGGTCCTTGACCTTTTACCCTTTCTTGTCTGACTGTACTTCTGTCTTGAACCTCAGTCACCCCATTCACTCTGGTGTCGCTCAGTCTACTCAAAGGACTTTAGTGGGAGTTTTGTCTGCAAGGAGTGTAGGATGGTGCCCCTAGCATTTAATTTGCTTTATTTAATACATCAAGTCCTCACTGTATGTAAGTGTACAGTCCCAAGCAAGCTGAAGGTTTCACAATAAACAATAAAAAGTTATTTTTATGGACAACTGCAGCACAGTGTGGCAGGGCCCCCTTAGCTTCTGCCCCTGCTAGGCACACAAAGTCACTCTGAGGTCCTGGGTTTTGTAACCACTGGTGCACTTTATTCTCTGGCTTGTTCCCACCACCATTTCACCACGTACAAGTAACCTTTCACCATCTGCAGGCAGGAGGGAGAGGAGAGCTACCGCCCTACTTCCATTCCCTGCCTTTTTCCTTTTCTCCTGCTTTCCCCTGGTTTCCTTCCCCAGAGGCTTTTATGCAGCTCCAGGCTAATTACTGTAAGTAGTAGCTGTCTCTGTCTCCCCAATTAGGGCCAGGTTACCTCCAGCCTGCTCTAATTTGTTCTCTTAACGAGGAGCGGGCGTGACAGAGGGCTGGATCTGCAACCCTTTGCCCAGCTCCTTGTCACAACAACAAATTTTTAATTTTTACCATTTGTTGAAAGAATAGAAGAGCTGCAGATTAAGCTAAGAATCAATGATGAAAAGGATCCCCATATTTTAAGGATTTTTTTAAAAATTAAATTGCTGAATTTCAAGTCTTCAAAAGAAAAGTGGTGGGAAAAGGTTAAAAAGCATATTCAAAAGAACCATTTTGCAGAAAGTCTCATAATTTGAGCACAATTTGTGCAGAAAGCCTGAGGCTTATTTCAATACTTATGGACTTCCTTACCACGACCCCAAGACAAAGGATCTTCCTTTGTTCTCTTTAGAACACTGTTAGTAATTTTCAGGCATATCTCATGTGTTTTAACTGTTGAGTCAAGAAAGTTGATGCAACACAAAGGCCAATGGTGCTAAGTAAAAAACAACCCCGATTCATTTTGAAGTTAGTATGTCATTGCTTTTTACCCTTTACTGGTCAGATCCCAAAACCCATTGGCCTGTGATCAGGTCCAGCAAATCCATCACATCCAGGAAGAACTCAAGGAACACCTAGCGGAGGCAAAGGAGGCCTACAAACAACATGTGGACCGCAAGAGACAGAAGAGGCTGGAATTCAAGACAGGTCAGAACAGGGGTGGCCAACCTGAGCCTGAGAAGGAGGCAGAATTTACCAATGTACATTGCCAAAGAGCCACAGTACTATGTCAGCAGCCCTCATCAGCTCTCCATGCCCCACTCCCAGCACCTCCTGCCCACCGGCAGCCCTGCCGATCAGTGCCTCCCCCTCCCTCCCCACACTTCCCAATCAGCTGTTTTGTGGCATGCAGGAGGCTCGGAGGGGGAAGAGCGAGGCCGTGGCAGGCTCAGGGGTGGGGGCAGAGTCTGTGGCAGAGCCAGGGGTTGAGCAGTGAGCACTCCCTGGCACATCAGGGCTGGAGCTACAGGCGCCAACTTTCCAGAGTCGGTGCCTATACAAGGAGCTGCATATTAACTTCTGAAGAGCTACATGTGGCTCCGGAGCCACAGGCTGGCCACCCCTGGGCCAAGTGGTTTGGCTATCAACCAAACATCTCCACACCAGCAGATCATCCCATAAACTAGATCACCAATATCTCATACAGTTTCAAATTTGCCAGCTAATTAGTACTGTCCCCATTAAATTCTGCTTGCACAGGTCACTCAAAATACACTGCATTTCTGTGAAGGGCTTCTGAAGAGAGAACACATTTCCAAGCTGAATGCAACCACTCTGACACCTACCCAGGTCCAGGTCCATGAAGACCCCATGATCAAGCAGGTAAATTATGTTGTTCTTCGAGTGATTGCACATGTGCATTCCACTGTAGGCATGTGCATATCCTGAGCACAGTTGCCGGAAATTTTTTCCCTCAGTGGTACCCATCAGGGCGGCTCACGTTTCCTCTGGTTCCACACGCTCATAGCACTGGTGTAAAGGGCCCAGCTGACCCTGTACCCCCACAGTTCCTTCTTACCGCCCATGACAGTTGCTGGAACTGTTCTCTTTGCTTCGGCAAGTTTTCTCAGTGATCTTCATTCTCCTATAATTGTATATAGTTTAGTTAGTTGTAAATAGTCATTTTAGTGTAGTTTGTGTATAACTCTTAGTTAACGGAGTTTTGGCTATTACCCCATGTGGAGGCATGCCTCGGTCACCAGGTTTCAAGCCCTGTGCCTCCTGCAACAAGGCTATGCCCCTGAGCAACCTCCACAGTAGCTGCCTGAAGTGCTTGGCAGAGGCTCACGTTGAGGACAGCTTCCAGATCTGCATGAAAAAGGACCAGGAGGCCAGACTGAAGTTTTTATGTATAGAGGCAGCACTGAGACCTTCCTCTAAGCCCAGCTGGTCGGACTTGGGAACTGAGAACCTCAGCGTCCCAGAGAACAGTCCTGGGAACCGACAAACCATTTACACACCCCTGATCTAATAGAGGCTTTCCACAAAAGCAACTAAAAAAAAAAAAAAAAGACTTGCCTGGAAATACGATAGGGTCACCAATGGGAGAAAATATGGGGTGACGTAAGGAGCAGCAAGTCTAAAACCTGGGTCTGCAGATTCCCCAGGTGGGGACAGCCTCCACCTAGCAGCTCTGGTTGTGGAAATACTCAGCAGGTCATGGGCCTCAAGAGCCCATACACACATGACTAGCCACTCATGGAGGCCTGATTGTGCTCAGGAATTGCAAAGGTCCTGCCAATCTATCCTCACAGAAAAAAGTCACTAGTAATTTCCAAATCACTGGTGTGTAAGTTATGTTCTTTTATAAGGTTAAACCAAATGCATACAGAAATCCTATCATGCAGCTATGCCAATTACATTATTTTTTACAGATCAGTCCTGCTGCTAGGATATAGTCCCAATATCTGGTTAGTAATTCTAACAACTAAAGTTCTTAGTGCTCCATTATTCAGCACCAGCCTCTGCTGGGGATGCATGATATAACCTCCTGAATTCCCTTCCAAGCCTATATTTCTATTATTCAATTTGATAACACATTGCTATACCAAATTAGGCATGCAGAGGGGACATCTAATATTGTTTTTTGGTGGCTTTACAAATGGATATCCATGAAGACGCTACAGTAAAAATTGAGGAGGAAATAAAGATTTACATAAGTATTTTGAAAACAAACTTTTATAGTTGTTGGGATGTGCTAGCTGCACTCTCAAAGTCCTCTTATAGATCTACTTGCAAAACTCTTGATAAACTGCCATGTAGACATGTCCTCAAATAACACTGTTCATACTGAACAACTATATTGTTCTGGCACTGCTGTTAATAAAAACCTCATCATCAGCCATCACCTGCCATAGCATTATATTATTCTCTGACAGGCAGATTATGCTTCTTTGGGCAAATTACTCTCTTTTTTACAAGGGTAATTGGTGGTGCTTGACATTGGGCACACTTAGTTTAACATCTGCCTCTGGGCTCAGTCATTTACAGGCATGATATTGGATTTCCCATCTATGTGAAGAACATGTAGATTTGTTTATTATTTAAGACCACAGATCCTAAGTAGGTTAATTCCATATTGACAAAATGCCTTGCAGACAATGGCATGACTGATTTAGTTGTCTTCAACTACATTTAGCTAAAACAGAGTTAGTTCTGACCGAGTTTCCTTTTGGCTCTATGCCTCAATTCCTGATAAAAATACACTCAGTTAATGATTTCCATGAAGGGAAAGCGTGGTCTTTGATTCTGAGCTGTCCTTTGAACACATTGCTCACCACATTAAGATTTTATGTTATCATTTGAAAAACCACTGCACCATGTTTATCCTTGTTGGGATCCAAAAACATTGTTCAGTCTTTTATCTTTTCCAGACCAGACTCTTGTAATGCATTACTTGCCTGTTTATCAAATAGATGGATTAACAAAGTTCAGCTTGTACTGAACTGGTCTGCCAGTGTACTATACTACATGGAAAATAATCAGGAACATTTATTCTTGTTCTTGACCCTTTTGCACTATTTATTCATAAAATAAAATGACTTTTAAAGATTCTGCTGTTGAACGACACCACTCTATATGGCCAATGCCAAGTTCCAGTCACAAAGAGGCAAATGCTGATTGGGTAGCTGATGGAGCATTTTGTCAACAGTCTCCAAATTCTGTAACAAGCAATACAGTATTTTAAATCTGTAGGATATTGCAGTTTCCCTGTTTCTAAATAGGAAAGAAAAACCAAACATTTGCTTTGTGCTGATTTTTCTTATGAATCCTTACAGTTTAAGTCTCTTAATGTATTCTGCCAACAATTACAGGCCTTAAGTTTTTGGTTGTCACTTGAATCTAAAGTCAATCTGGCTTGAAAGAAACATCAGCAGTAAAATTAATTTCTGACAAGAAAGCTTTGCCCCAGATCTTATCCCCTCTTCCTCCTTCTCAGAAGGTCAGACATAACTTAATATTCTATAACTGGAAAATATAAATAGCTCACTGGTATCATTTAGATTTCTTTTAAATTCTGTTTATTACAACCCTGCTTTTGTTTTCAGTATATGAAAACCAAGTTAAGATGTGATTTACATACAAAGAGATGGTGCCTCTTGAGAAGCACCTTTACCTCCTATTGTGCCCCAAAACATTGTTCAAATCCTAATCAGCGATCATGCAAGATCAATTTCAGCTGGCACAGTCTCAGTGAAATTAACATACAGACATGAGATACTCTCTTCTCTATTCTGTGAATAGGATTTACATTCAGCAGCATTCATTAATGACATGATACCAAAGGGCAAGCCTTGACATAATGTGGACACCTAATACCATCTCACTCGGAAAGTATTTTGCTTCCAGACATGCCATGCATCCACAATGGCATCCCAAAGTGAGACTAACTGCATGAACATACACATAGAAGATAAAGCCTATTGTACCATAGTCTGGATATAAAAGTGGGAATGATGTCTTTATCCACAGCAGAGATAGCATTCATATTTGCAAGAAGCAAGCAAAAAAAAACAAAAAAAAAACCACTTTGGTTTTCTGCTTATGCAAGTTCTAAACTGCCAGAAGAGTGGAAGTATTTTCTCTTTGTTTCAGAAAGGTGGAGACTAAGACACGGGGCCAGTAGGTGTTGGTTTGTTTGAGTGAGTCCCACAGTAGCATCAGAATCTCAGGAACTGTGATATTAATTATTGAGTCTACTGTGAGCTCTGAAATATATGGTCTCCATGCAGCCCCTTGTCTTACTTGTGCTTAAGATCAATCTCCAGAATATGGAGAGAAAGAGCAGTGATATCCATACTTTCCAGTTAGAGTCTTCCTTAGCTCCCATAATGATCATTCCATTGATGCGTGTACGCTCATATAACATAGTATTACAACATTATGAAAGTATATTAAAATTTATTAAATTGTTATTGGATCCTTAGCCCTTATTCTGTTACCTAGTTTAAAGTTTTTAGTTTTACTCATAGCTGGAAAGGCATTGAGGTTTTGACTGGTTTTGTTAATCTGTTATCCCCCTCCTTTTTTGTCTAGTTATTCCCCTCATGTTCCCTTCCACATCTATAATCAGGAGAGACTGTTGTATGCCTTCTATCCTGGTCCCATGGGCACAAAGGAAAAGTACTACTTCCTTGGCATGCTCTCCTCTTTCCCTATGCCCCTATGGGACTCCAGCTCTACAGATAGGATGGGGAAAGGGTTTAAAGATTGCTCTCAATTTATTTTCTTGAAGAGCAGGTAGCAAACTAGAGAAAAGGAAGAAGACTAGAAAAGCCAGCTGGGGGTATAAAAATACTTCAGTTTTGTTCACGGTTATCTTGCTGGTCTGTGCCAGAGAACGGGAAGACTCCGTAACTTGTGTGGGAGCAGACTAAACACAGAGAGAATGTTGGATAGTAGTTATGTCAGATCAGACTAGTGGTCCATTTACTCCAGTATCACTTCTCAGAGTCAATAGTACTGATGATTAAGAGAAAGGCACAAGAAACCCTGCAGTTGGCAGTTACAGTATAATCTGCTAACAGCAAAGTTTCCTCCTAATTCCTATTAAATAAAGGTTGGTTTATTCCCTGAAAAGTGTCAGTTGATATTCCTTCCAAAACTCATTCTCACGCTCTTACTCCTTGCTTTGTGGTTATAGATGATCCCATTATCCATATAAATGTTGACCTTTTTTTAAATCCTGCTTAGCTCTTGGCCTTAGTGATATCTTGTAGCAGTGAGTTCCATAATCAAATTGTGCATTGTGTTGAAAGCCAATCAAAGGAAACACTTTTTCAACTAGCTGCTTTTCAGTTCCATTGACTGTCCCTTTGTTCTTGTATTATGAGAAAGTGTTGAGAAGTGCCTGACCTAACTTGTCTACACTACTCATTTTGTATATCTCCTCTCTAAAATTAAAAACCAATCCTTTCAGTCTTTCTACATGCAGAAGCTCTTCCATTTCTCTAGTTGCTCTTGTTGCCAATCTCTGAATCCAATTTTTTCTGTAGATGAAGTAGTGTTCTCGTCTAGTCAGTCTAAGTGGGGGTTGCCATTAATGTATATAATTTTTCTATATTATTCTCCATCCTACTCCTTAGTCATACTAACATTTTGTTTGCTTTACAATAGATTTAATAGCTGTAGCAACTCCACTTGATGGAAATTTCCAAACTGTCCTCAGAACCCCCACATTTTTATTTTTCACCTACATCTTCTGTTTGCCACTGACTTGCTACATGATAGTGGACAAGTTACTTAACCTAAGACAACAAAAGAAAAACTAAGTTTATTCCGGAAAATGCAAATATTAAGCAGCTATTTTCTCTGTATACTGCAACTCCAAGGTAAAAAGCTATGTATCACAAAGAACAAGTTTCACCATCTTAATGATTACTTATGAAAAGAAGAAATAGTTTTACCCGAACAGTAAACAATTTTAAACACTTGAGGGAGGGGTTTGTAAATGAGTTTGAGATAGTATTTTTAGAGCAGACAGCATAGAGAGTAAAAGCATTTTATATGCATCCTTTACACTTCAGTTCATACAGTAAGTACATTTTTGACTAATTAGAGTGACAGGTAAAATATTACATACAGACTTGAAATATATTCACTGCACTAAAATACACACTTATTTTACACATACACAAAACCGTATATATGCACACACGGAGCCATACAGCACTTATTGGTATTTTACATGTTCACAAAAAGTGTTAAAAGAATGTTATTCAGATGCGGGGAATGTTTACATGGACATGTGAATTCTGACTTTAAAAACACCTCCATCAAAAAAAACCTATTCTAACTTCACAGATTTTAGTTCAGAAGGCAAAGTTTATGCAAGTGTAGGGTGACAAACAAGCTTCATGTCAGCAACTAACACCAAGTAATAGCTTTTCAAGGCTAAGCATTCACACTTTTACAGCTAGCTGCTTTGCTAATGCAGTAATACAAAATAATGGTAGAAGGCGCCCAATAGCCTTGGTTAGATTCACTGTAAATGCTATGAGAGACAGCTTAACCACAGAGCTAGTGAACAAGAGAATTCTGTCTATGTTGAAAAACTTTAAAGGAATGGGCTGCATGTGTCTATTCCTGTAAATGCTTTCCCCAAAGTGTGTGTGGGTGGTGGTGTTTTTTAAACCCATCTTTATGACTGGGGGAGCAGAGGGGACAGATTTTCTCAATATTGTATAACAACAGGACCAACAAATGCTGCTTTATTTTTTTCCCCACAATGCTGCAAGTCTGCTGTAATCGAAGCAAACAGCATTTTTCAGACTGGCAGTATAAGGAGCATTTTCTTGTTTATATAAAAAAGTTAAATGGAAGAATATAAATCCAGGACAATTGACCGGATCAAGATTATGAAATGCAATAGCTTTAATTAGTCACGTCTATTGAAAGATATATCCCTATGCTCTAGGCTTTTGTTTGAATATACAGTAGTTGAGATTTTACTTTCTTTGAAATTTGATAGTTTTGCCTATGGTAAAGATTATATGCCACCTGTTAAAAAACAGGTTCCAACTTTTATTTTAAATGTATATTTAATTTGACAATTTTTCTCCCTTATACAAAACTGCACATTCCCATAATAAAATAAAAAATTAAGATACATTTACTTAGTACTAGTTAGTAAATGAGCTTTGAGTTAACACAAAACATTTTGCAATATGGGTGACAATGGGGATTATGAGATTTCATAGTTCACAAATAATTAAAACAGCACTACATAAACAAGCAAGGGTTTCCTGTACTCACAGTTTCCTGACTTGATTAATTTGCTCATAATACCAAATATTATTCTATTATGTGTATATTTTCTAAAAGGCCCCTAAATATCTCAACTGTAATAATGTCAAATACTCACACACACATAAAAGTACGCTGACAAGTTCATTCTTATTGGCTCTTAGCCTACACAAACTGTTTAAACACGGTGACATGGCTGGACTTCTTTCAGTTTGGATCAGTTCAACTGATTATTGGAAGCAATCATCTTTGATGCATTCATACTAACCATGTACAATTTAGCAATCTACCTTCAAATTACAATGCAAACAAGCCTAATGAAAAATACATATTTTCAGTGATAAGAGTCCCAAGGACAAGTTTTTCTCCCCCTTCCTCCAGCTGGACCTAATCCTTAGGGTCACTGTTCTCTTTGCCAAAAAGGCATACAAAGACTAAACATTACTCTGGAGTAGAAAATATTGGAGTATTAAATGAACACTATCTGTGTTAAATTCACACCTTTTGCAACACTTAGCAAACAAACTATTTAGTCAATATTTTTCCTTGATCCCACATTAAAAATATCCCTAATTTTAGAAGCATTCATTTTTCATTGATTAGAGAGTCAGATTAGACACAGTTAATATTAACCCGAGTTAACAGATTAAGTTTTCTGATTTACTTATAATCAGGAATCTATTAAAGATGCACTTATCCTGATTTCCTCCCCAGACCTAATCAGCTACAATTCTAAGTTTAGCAAGTAAAAATAAGGGACATTAGGCATTGGAATATACAAGCCATCTATCAGGAAAGGAAATTTCTCAACTGTTAGTTTCAGAGATTAATCTTATTATACAAAAGACTGCTGATAATAAAGAGGGTTTGCCTCACTCCAGACTGAAAATGGACATTCTAGAGAGCAGTGCAGGATGCACAAGACAAATGAGATAAACAGCTATACTTGGCAATTTATATTCAAAGAGTAATCTAGTTTAATCCAAACATATGCAGACTGTTCGGATGATAAAAGCTGCAGAGAAAAGAAGACAGAAAAAGAGAAAACATAGTAGCAGACTGCACCTCCGTCTCTTTAGCTGGGCTGGTCACCGTCTGTACTTCCAAGGAGCAGTTTGCCCTCTTGACCGCGAAGTAAAAAGGGTAATCCTTGGCCACCATTGTGGCTGCAGGAGCAGCAGTTTCGGATGTCACAGCTGATTCTATCTGAGTGCAAAATTCAAATAAAGCTGAGTCTCCCCTCCACGGCGCCCAGCTGGTCAATAATTGAAAGACCCTGCACTAGGCTTCTGATAGCACAGCATAACCTATGCAACTCTTGGTCTCGAATAAGGCAGGAAAAAGACAAGCTCCCAATGTCAGTCAAGAGTAACGCAACACAGCTCATTACTAAACTAAAACCCGCCCACTAGCCCAGGATGGGGGAGGGGATGGGGGAGAAATATTCAGCTGAATCAGTGGAAAGGAGCAAATTATTTAAACTCACACAGTTAGCTATCAGTGGAAAACACTTAGAGAAAATTATGCTATTTTCAACAGAACATTACTTTTCTTCTTTCCTACACCTTTACTCACCGCTGGCTATGCGTCATCAACATTAAATGACAAAAATATGAATTTTAATTTGACAGTATCCCAGCTTGTTCCTTGCAGGATAACTTGCAACTTTGTTGGACAGTATAGTATTAACCATCAAATGCAAAGATTTATGGCAAGCGACCATAATGATTAATGAGTTTGATTGTCCGAAATAAAATCCTGGTTTTATTAATTTCCTATGGATTATGTCAGATGAATTTATGTTATGTGGTGTGTAAGGGCACTAATTCCAGTCTAGGAGAACGAGTGGGGTTAAAAAGTATCACAACATAGCCTTATAGCATGTGATATTTTTCAGTTTTTATTAGTCCACCTTGTTGCTTTTTCCTATTTGGCAGGGAGTAGGTTTGTTTTCTTTTTAATTACGCTCTGCATTCATTGTTGACGCAGAGACCCCCCCCCCCCGCCCATTGTAGCAGACTAGGGAAGTGGAAAAGTACCTTTGCCTGATTTGTTATACAGTACGATTCAGTGTATAGTCAGCCAAGTGGTTCCGTTTGATCTTTGTAGTGAAAATTGCCTAAAAAGAGAGAGGAAGTGGCAGGGGCCGTCTTGTTACAAGAGGAGTATGGGATCTGTCTGACAAAGGAGACAAGGAAAAGGAAGCTGTGAGTAGGAAGAGAACACTTAAGAGCAGCTTCAGACAGGGAGGAGGAATGCAATAAGGAGATACCTTTATTAGAGAAACTGTGTTTTCAAGGACGGTTATAGGGATACATGAGAATTTTGTAATTATTTTCTCCAAAGCTTGATAACAGGTATTTGTGCCTTCAGAATGGAAGCTCTTTGTGGGAGTTACTCTTATTTGCTCAGCACATATTACCCACTTTCGAGTTCTGTGTACATCTGTGGGGCTTAAATAAATAGTAAAAAAAATAAATGGAGAGGGTGTGATCATAGTGTTAGCCTGAGAAATTTAGCCTTGTGCTAAGGGACCATATGCACATCCAGCAATGGAAATTTGGAGTTGTTAATTACTAGTACACTTCTAACCCATATAACGCTGTCCTCGGGAGCCAAAAAATCTTATCGCGTTATAGGTGAAACCACGTTATATTGAACTTGTTTTGATCCGATGGAGCACGCAGCCCCGCTCCCCCGGAGCGCTGCTTTACCGCATTATATCTGAATTCATGTTATATCGGGTGGCGTTATATTGGGGTGGAGGTGTACTCAACTAGGGACTATTAGGACTACTAGGATATAGTGACGGCCATTAACTCATTTAAAAAAGAAGCACCTGTAACGTTGGACGGAAAAGGAAAGAGTGATCAGCGTAAGATAAGGTTACACACTACTAGTAAACTTGATCTATAATGTGAACTAAATGCAGACTACAATGCATAGATCAGGCAGAAACCAGAGGGCTAGTCTAGTTTATTCAAAAGATTTCATGAAATGTCACACACGCATGTGGTGGTGTATAAATAATCTGGTATATTATAACCTAAATAATTAATAATTCTAAGCTGCACAAGACAAAGTTGTAAAGTTCTCAGCAGTGCTTTTATATGAAACACTATGAAAATATTATAGTTTATGCAGAGATTCCATGTGTTACTTGCTCCCTAAACTACAGGTCATGATTTTTTCTGCTTTGATGGTGTTGTTTTACTTTTCAATAATTTCCTTTTACCTCAGTGACATGTTTAGGTGATATACACATCTTCTACCAGTTGATACAGTGTTAACACTTTGTTCCTTAGAAATCAAGTATATCAAACCCCAAAATATGTAGTTTTATGCCAGTCTAAGAAGAAATCCAGAGAGTACTGCAGCTGCTGTGCTATCCGGTGTCAGGCCTTAGAGGCCTTGATTTTAAATAATGCCTATGTGTTTGTTTATGGGCTTGTGTGCTAACAATCAGCTTCACTTAAATCAATAAGACAAAGTGCCTTTCAAGAGTTGCCCTAAAAAAAAAATCAGCATTCTAATCCTATAAAATGTTTCACAACATAAGCAGTGTTTCATACAGGAAAACAGTCTACTGGTTCAGGGATTGAAATAATGAACTCTGGTTTACATTTCCAGGAAATGTGCCAGTACAAGGATTCTGTTTTTCCTCTACTGATCAGATTAGTGCACTGCAGTTTAAATGGCCTCTCCTGAGAGACAAGAAGAGACCATTTCAGCAGGGATGCAGTACCCTTACTGGTACAGGAAAGGGAGACTCCTATCAGTGTTTCAGAGCAGCCTTTTCATGGAAGGATAGATGATAATTATCTGTCAAGATCCAGAAGAGGATTTTTCAGACCTCTCAGATCTTTGGCTATTCTGGCAGACATAGTAAAGTTCCTATATAAAAACTGAAATCTGGACCCATAGTCTATGAATATTTTATAAACTTAATCTACCAAGTCAACATCATGATGCTACAATTTCCAAGCAATTCCTAGGAAGAGAGAAAGAATATGTACAGCAAAGGCTTAGAAAACTTTGTGGATATTACTGACCTAGTAGCCAGTCAGACTATTTCAGTTTTCTGTGTGTTCCTACATACATTATATAAGCTATTACTAAATGGTCAATTACAAGCCCAATTTATGGGATCGTTGCTTCTCTTCCAAAAAGAATGGGGACACAAAGTGTTTGTATGTTCCTCAGTCTACTCTTGTTTGATCTAGGAAAGGTATGCATTTTTAATATCTAGCTCACCCACTTGTTTAATCTTTTCAAGCCCAAAGAATGTACCGTACTTACATTTGTATTTTTAACAGCATGTGCCCATTGTCTAGGGGCACTGGACATATCCACATCAATTAAAACAATGTAAGCCAATAAGAATGCCATTTCCAGTAGCCAGGCAACATTGTAAACACTTCAAATCAACGGAAACCTGCCATAATGTCACTACAATACTGTACCTAATTCCTTTAAACACAAATCTCCTTAGGCAACAGCCCAAGTAAACAGAAGAGCATCCCATTATCCCCTGAAGGTTAATTAACTTGGGTTCTGGTGAACCAACAAGGGAAAAAAAGCTCAAGGCTTGCAGAGCCTCCATTGAGAATGCTCTACCTCCAGTCCTCAAACATTTGAATTTAAGGAGTATTATGTAATGCAACTACTGAACTAAGACAATAGGAGGGTACACAGAAAGACAGTGGCAGACTCTTAGGTAGCTAGGACCTAGACCACACAAGGCTTTATCCATTAAACATCAATATCTGAACAGCATTTGGAACCATGCAGACCACAGATATAATGTTCTCAGTAATGCTCATGGTGCTGCAGAGGCCCCTACGTTGTACACTAACTGAAACTGAAAGGTGGTCATCAAGAGTAGCAGTGAAAAATGAAATGTGAAGCCCATCTTGTACAGCAGAGCTATTCCTCAGTATCATTTGGACTCTGTTCTCAGATCAGTGAAATCACTGTTGACCATATCTATGTAATTCTCAATGGCTTGCACAAATTTCAACAACAAATGTGTAATATAGGGAAAAGCCAGAGTCAATTAATGTGTGCTCTAGTCTAAAATGTTCATGCATGAGTCAACAGGTGACTGATTAAGGTGTTTTTGTTTTCTTGAGAAATCTTCTATATGAACTACAACATCAAGCAAAATTTCATGACATCATGAAGATAAAATAATCTACATAGGAATAAAGTTAAATATTTTATGCAAAGATTATATTAAAGAGTGAGAGAGATTGTACAACTAGCGTATACATTAAGTATTTCCAAGGAGTGTAAAATCTGGTATGTCTGACATTTAAACAGCTTCCAAAAATTGCAAAGAATATTGATTTTGACTTTAATTATGTACTGTACATAGCTCCTCAGAGTGTACAACATAAGGAATATTCTTAGATCACAATGATGTTAGGCCCCTATCCTACACGGGATCTCTGTGGGTGGCTGCTTACACAGTCAGAAGGTTCCACCTTCACAGATCCCTATGGAGGATCAGAACCTTAGATTATGAATCCTTGCAGCAGGAAATAGTCCTATTTAATTAGCCTGGTGCCACAGAAACCATCATCATACCAAACTACTATTTCTTAATACAGAAACTAGCTATGTCTCAATCAATACACCATATTACAGTCACCCTGAAAGATCTCCAAAAGCCTTACAAACCATTTAATATACAGAACAGATTGAATGAAGTAAAGTCTGAGGTGGGGAGCAGTTTCCCACTAAACCACAGTATATGATGTCAATGGATATTTAACATCTAGGCAAAACAAGCCTTGAGTTTTAAGTCTGTATCTGAAAGATACCTGAGCAAATGGTTCCAGAGAGATTAGCCATTCCAAAACATATGCTTAGACCACTAACCCATCTGATTTCTATAAAAATTAAACAGCTATTGCATGTCACTTACATTTTTTAACCAAAAAAGACAAGTTGATTAGATGGCACACAGTAGGCTAGTGAGTAGTCTTACACTTTTGGAGCACGGAATCCAATTTTTTCTAAGCCAAAAGTGAAGTTCAGTTTGGTGGTTTTATGCTAATCCATATTTATCGGCCAAACAAAGGTACTGAATTATTTGTTAAAGCAAGTCTCTGCTCCAGAGAAGTGTCCCCATTACTGTGGTTCAGAAATAAAAAGTTACTGGACAGAACTATGTGGGAAAGACTGGTTGTGTTTGGCTCATGTCAGTGTGACATGCTTTGGGGTTCAGCCTAAACTAGTAAGGCATTGTGTCACTGCTGTCCTGTAATCCTGGGTGCTTCTGTGTTGTGCTGCTTTGGCTGAGAGCTCTGATGCCAGCAGCCTGTTTACAGCACAATGACCTCACTCTGGATTGCACAAGACAGATTACTCCTTGCAGGAGGACCTCAACAACCTTTCCAGGCTTGAGTTCTCCCCAAAAATGCCTCTCTGCCATGTTCAGCCCCTCTGATTGTAGAATGCACAAAACCTTATCAAGTTAGCTGCTCTTTTAAAGAGACATTACACAGCAGTTTATTAACTTAGCTGGGGTTGACAAACCCTCCACTTCAATTAAACCACTGAGCTAGTTTATGGTAAAAGTAAAACAAGTTTATTAGCAAAAGGACATAGGTTTAAGTGATATCATGTAGAAAGAATAAAGGTAGAAATGGTTAAAAACAAAGAAAAGTAAAACATGCTTCTAAGACTCTTTGTTAAGTCAGATTTTAGTCTTTTGTTCAAAGAAAATTTTCTCACCGCAGTCTCTTCTTCCAGTATGGCTGGCCAGTTGTCAGCCAGGACCCAAAAGAGAACTCACAGCACTTGGTTAGCTTAGGTGCTCTCTCCCCGTCTTTACAGTCCAGTAAACCTTTGAAACATATTCTTCAGAAGTGCATCCCCAGATAAAGTTTGTTTACTGTGCTGGGTGTAGACACCATGCTGTCTGGTGTAAATGCCAACCTGGTTTCTCCCCCACTTGTGATTTTTTACAATGCAAATGATTTTTATGTAATCTCTTGTACAAATGAATAGCCCACTGTTCTTGGCCACAACTGGCTTAAGATGCTGGTCCCTTTCCTTTGCCTGGAAAAACTTGTTTATCAACTTTCCTGGATATGCCTGGTTTAAACACATTTTAGATATTTCAGGCACATCTGTATAATTCTTTGTAGGTTAACTGTACATACATGATTCAAGAATATTGAATGATCAATGAGTTATTAGGTTTCCTGTGATATATTGCATGCCACCTTTTGGATATATATGACCACACAATGTGTGGGGTGCACTGAGCATGCTAGGTCTAACAAGAGTGGCTGACACAGAGTAGTGAAACACTCAGTGGGACTCCATGCCCCACCAGTGCTATCAGTCACTCAATTTCACAAGTATTACATTAATCCAGAACACTTGCAAAAAGAAAATTAATACTACACGTTGTTCTAAAAATGTAGTCGTGTATTGGGGTCAGGACCCACCTCTCCCAAGCACCCCCACTTCCGATCAGGAGTAAGCCTGCTTTTCTTTCAGTTTTTACAACAGGTGGCACCCACCTCTTGTGAGTGCCCCCTGGATGATAGTTCTTTCAGTGGGTCTTCAGTGACTCTACCCTCCAGCTGAGTCGAACTGTCTGTAGATGGAAAAAACAAACAAACCCCTTCCAGGGTATACAGTCTTTACCTTCCCACCAATGCTTCCTCCCTGGAGACACTGCCCTCCTGTAACTGTCCATCATGATACCCCCAGTTGGCATGTCCTTTATGGAATCGCTCCCTGGGCTCAGTCGTTGACCCATCACTGTACCCTTGCCTGGTCTGGCTAGGTTCCGGCTCAGGCCTTGCTTAATCCCCTCAGCCATCCAGGAGCTCCTTCTTAGCTACCCCGGTCTTCACCATCCTGCCCTAGGCTCAGTCTTGCCCATATTGAGCTGTCTGCAGTCCTGCTGCTCTTCCAGCCAGCCAGTAGCCTAGACTTCCCTCTTCCAGCTCCGGGCAGCAACTGAATGCACTGTCTCTGCTATTCCTTTTCATAGGGCCCTTCTGGCCACTGAATGACTGCTTTTCCTACACCCACTCTAGGCTGCCTGGAGGACTTCTCCTCTGCTCTTGTCTGGGGAGGGGTGAGGCAGGGCCACATGGCCTCCAGCAGGGGGCTTCCAGACCTAGTCCAACCCATCACAAGTAGGAAGAGATGATTTTGTCATCTTGTGCTAATAAAAAGCATTTAAGAAGCCAGGATATTGAGCAATGGCATAGAAATCTGAAAACTAAACCTAAATATGTAAATCTGGAAAGCACAATCTCCAAGCTATACAAACAATGTTTTCTGTTTTTGTTTCTTTAAAGGACAGTGGAAAAGGGGGGAAAAACAGTGAAAGCTGATTTCAGCCTGAGGAAGAAAACTGGAAAATAGAATGTTGAAGGTTTAATTTTTTTTTTTACCTGATCATTGCCAACACATTCCAGTAGCCTTTAAGCAGAAATGCAGAATGTGTGATTAAACAGAAATATTTTGAAAAGTCTACACCCAGAAGTTGATTTACTGTCTTCCTGATACGCTGGTATTCTGACTGCTTAGCACATTAAAATCCCAAATCTGCTTTGTATAGCTATTTTTGAAAGATTAAATGAATAAAAAGAAATCTGTGTATATTACTGATTCTTAATTCTTCTCTTTATTAAGAATTGTACCTCTCTAAGGACAATCGGGGCGGTGTAAAGGACACTTTTCATTTACAGTAACAAGACCTAAATCAACAATTCTCTACTTGTTTTTGGTCTGTCTTTTGGCTGTGTTGAATAATAACTAGCCAAGCACTAGTAGCAAAGATTCAGTCTCTCTCTCGTCTTTCTTGGATTGCTGCTGGCAGAACAAAATAAAAAACATGCTGGATGAATTTCATTCTCAAGTGATTCAAGTTTGGGTCAGTTTTTCACTTTGATCTGTTTCTTCCTCCCCTGCCCTCCGCCTTATAGAGCAGCATTAATCAAATCTAGACTATAAGCTTCCTAATTAGAATCTGAGAGAAAATATCTAGTAGGGTGGTGGTGTTTTTTATTTTGTTTTTTTCTTTCATGTTGGTAATTTATAGGAGAAAAATAACCAAAACAAATATGTTAATGTGAAGGTATTCACATGATATGAATTCCAAGTGACTAAACACAAAGCTATTAAAAGGTAGACCAGGGATCAGCAGCCTGCGGCACGCAAGTCAATTTTTACTGGCACACTGCTGCCAGCCAGGGTCTCGGCTGCCAGCCCCGCTCAGCCTGCTGCCGGCAGCAGGCTGAGCAGGGCCGGCGGACAGGACCCCAGCTAGCAGGAGCCGGCGAACGGAACCCCAGACTGGCAGCAGTTCATCAGAGTAAGTTATCATTCCAAGATGACTAGTATAAATTAATCAAACTAAAGGTGCATGCACATATCCACATGCAACCCTCCTTTGGAAAAGGAAAGAAAATTTCCCTCCAGCAGGTCAATTTAAACACAGTTGTGGTCATTTGAAGCTGCTCAGAGTTTGGAATGTAGAAAAAAGTCCTGGCAGTAATGTTAGTAGGTAGAAAGCAGATAGGTTACAAGATAAAATTTAGAATTCCAAATATAATACTTCACATTTTACACTACTGAGCACTTGATTAAAAGCATTGGTGGCTTAGAAATGGGAATAAAATATGATCATAGGATAAATAGTTAAAATCAAATTACCATTTTAAAAAAAACCAACAAAAAAGTGTCTTAAAATTTCACGGGCTGAGGCTCTTTTAATTAGGCCCTAATCCTGCAAAGGACAAGCACAGAGCAATGGAAGTCTGCATGGGAGTAACTAAGTATCTACCTTCGACACTGCAAGATCAGGACCTAATTTTTGATCATTCATTGAGACAATTTTCTAAAGACTGGCTTTGAAATGACTTTCATCTGTATCGCTTATGTAGGGGCAGAAAACACAAAGAATATTGCTCATTTGCCCTCTAATCATATCATGGCCATTACTAAAGCTGGCTGAAACTAATGGAAATTTCTCTTGAACCAGAAATCCTGAAAAAAATTGTTTTTGAAACACAGAAATGAAATATACTCCAGCAACATGCAGCTGTGAAACCAACAACAGTATCTGTTTCAGTCAGCAGCTGCTGGGACTTCCAGGGTTTTCAGCTCCAGGGCAACCCTGTTATGTGGACTACACTAGAGCTTCCAGACTATGGGTTAGCTGGCTCCCTGGGCTGCCTGACTCCTGAGTGGGCAGCATGACAATAGGCATGCCTAGGGAGCCAGCTGACCTGGGAGTCTGGAAGCCATGGGGTCTCCACCCTGGGGCAGTCTCCATGGTGGGGCACATGTCCCCATAGCAAGATGAGTGCATCTGTCTACTTAGGCTGAGGAACATACTCCTAAATACAGTGTAGACATACCCTTGTCAGGGCTTCCAGGACTGCTAGGCTCCCAGTTCTGCAGCTGGGAGCTTGAAAGCTCTGAGAGCCTTGTAGGTTTTCAGGGCCCCAGTTCCACTGCAGGGAGTCTGCTAATCCTGGAAACGCGGGCATGGTGGGGCTGGGCTCCCAAACAGCCCACCAGGCAAGCTGGTCGAGAACCAAGTGTCTTTCCACTGGAACTTTGCCTGCGATTCAATGAAAATTCTTCAAACCAGACTCATTTTCATGAGACATTTCAGGTTTGACAAACCAGCATTTCCCAACAATGGAAAATTTCCAATCAGCTCTAACAATTACTTGTTTTTTGTAACAAAAGATGCCTGACCCAAACCCAGGGGTCAGAGTTTAAATAGGAGTCTCCACTGGCTTCCAAGCTCTTCCATGCTTACTATTCCAAAGTGCTACATTCTTACCTAGAGGTCCATTTCAGTTGTGCTGGAATGGGGGAGGCAATTCCTCTATACACATACTGCTGTGTAAACACATATGCACTTAATAAAGCACTTTGGGATCCTTTGGAATAAAAGATGTTTCTTTTTAATGTGAATATACTCTGTGGAACAATCCTGCACTGGGAGGGAAAAGGATAAGATGACCTAATGGGTCTTTTCTATCTAACTGCTCGGATTATAGTGAAAAGTGCTGAGAAGTTAAAGGATAGCTGAACCTGACAGCATTACACATTTACAGAGGTAACTGTGCATACACGCAGAATTTATCCCAGCAGAGATAACAGAAGGCTACTTGTAAAAATGGCCAGATTTCATACATTGAAAGTCCTTTCAGGTTTGACCTCCTGCAGCTCAAAACTAATGATGGCCCACTGAGAAAATTACCAAGAGTTTCATGCTTCTCCACCCTTCTCACACACCCAACGATGCAAACTAATTACTAACCATGGTGGTCCCTCACTAGGGAATTTAGAGGGTGTGGTAAGGCAGGATAAAATGGCCCCTTTCACAAGCTACATTTATAATAAAGACGCTGGCTAGGATTGGCTTAATATACACATTTTGGGAGTGTGTGCAGGGGGGTGAGGGGACTGGCTTGATTTACTAATTTAGATTTTAAACTGTGTGTGTCAATTTCTGTTCCAGATCATGACGATGAACACAAATACAACTGCCCTTTGCTTCATTTTTATATTAAAAGTTTGACTTTATAGAGAGGGAATGAATGGGAACTGCCTGTAAGGTATTTAAGAGAGATTAAGTGTTTGTAATTTAGAGAGTTATGTTGAATTATAGACTCAGGTATCCAGTCTTTATGGGAGGAGGCAGAAGAGAAGGCAGAAGCTCTCCACTGAGCTCTCCTGTTGTCTGAGCAGCTAAAGAGTGTTATTTTCTCTGCAGGAAATCCCTGCCTCTAGCCCTGTAGCTCTCAACCTTTCCAGACTATTGAACCCCTTTCAAGAATGATTTATCTTGTGTACCCCCAAGTTTCACTTCGCTTAAAAACTTACCAAATCAAACATAAAAATACAGAAGTGTCACAGCACACTATTATTGAAAAATTGCTTACTTTCTCATTTTTACCATATAATTATAAAATAAATCAATTGGAGTATAAATATTGTACTTACATTTCAGTGTATAGTATACAGAGCAGTATAAAAAAGTAATTATCTGTATGAAATTTTAGTTTGTACTGACTTCGCTAGTGCTTTTTATATACCTGTTGTAAAATTAGGCTAATATCTAGATGAGTTTATGTATCCTCTGGAAGACCTCTGAGTACCCCCAGGGGTACAAGTAACCCTGGTTGAGAACCCCTGCTCTAGCCCAAAGTGTTTATATTAAGATACCAGAATAGTGATCCTCAGAGACTTTGCTACTATATGTGAATGTATGGACTTTGGTGTGTATGGGCAGGGGGCAAATGAAGAAGGGATTTAAAAAATCAGGAGAAGAAATCACTGTTCATTAGTCCATATTGTTTATTAAAGTCTTCCAGAAAGAAAGTTAAATGTAAGAGGGAGCATGATCTAGTGGATAGAGCACAGGACTAGGATTCTGAAGTGGGCTCTGTTCTGAGCTCTAGTACTGTCCTGTCGTGTAACTCTGCCCAAGTCACTGCCTCACTCTGAGCTTCTGTTCCCCCTCTCATCCTTTGCCTACCTTGACCGCTAGATTGCCTCTTTGGGGCAGAACTTTTGTTTTCTATGGGCCCATATAGTGCCTAGCACAATAGGGCCCAAATTTCTGTTGGGGCCTCTAAGTACTACTTAATATAAACAACAATAGCAATAACAGATGTTGAGTTACAGTACGGACAGTAGGGACACTGGGCCTGATCCTGCTTCCATTGAAATTAATGGCAGAACTCCTATTCCCTTCATTATTGCAGGGTCACATCCCTAATAAATATTCTATTTGCTTAACTGCACTAATTATAAAGCATGTTATAGCTTTCAGTGTTCAGAGATTCAGTTGACTTTTGCTGCTCTACTAATCTTTGCTTCTTAGTGCAATCCTCTCTTAGTCTTGTGAAGTTCTCACAAATTACTGAAGCACAACCAACCCTTCATAAAGATTTTATTATTTTTATAAACTTTATTTCAGAGTGTGTTATTACCTTGTACTCCAGGCAGCTGGTATACTCAAAATGCAAATAAAATAAAATATTCTGATATTTCTAAAATATAGCATCAGCTTTTTGCTTAGTTTCCAGATCAGAAGCTAAAAAAAGAAAGCCCAACCCATGAATTATTTCATAACAATAGTCCACTATTATTTCTTTTAATAAATACTTTTGTTGCCAATCTGAAATTAGGTATACAAAGAACATCCAAGTTTCCTGAGTTTAACTACTTTGAATACAAGCCCAAAAGTTAACTTTATTTTTTTTATATTTTCCTGAACCTGGCCTTTCCTTTGCCAGATTACAGCCAAAGCAGATGCCAGCAGCATTTCCCCACCCTGAGTTAATAGCTCAAGTTATTTTGGCCTAGTTTGAGCAAGGATTATAAAATGTTCACCTCCCTTTTCAATGTGGACCATCTTTTTCCTCATATAACTTTTTTATACACACCTAAATATAGAGGTATGGTGTGTATATGTTTTGTTTCTTTAACTTTTTTTTATTGGAGAAACTTGTATGCTTTTACAGATCTACCCCTCTGATACTTGTATAAAATAGGGACACAAGTAACACACTCATAAGGATGAAATATAAAGTAATTCACATCAATGTGTTTTCTCATCAAGGGCTTGATTCAAAAGCCCATTCAAGTCAATGGAAAACTTCCCATTGACTTTAATGGGCTCAAGGTCACAACTCATACTAAACAGATTCACACTATGTATTTCCACTATGAGCAAAAAATCTCAAACTACAAACTGGTCCACAATCAGACACAAATGAGGGCAATCTGAGATGTAAGCCTGCAGTCATGAGCACTCATGAAACTAAGGCTATGGCTACACTACAGCTTAAATTGACATAAATTATGTTGCTCTGGGGTGTGAATTAGCCACCCCCTGAGCAACATAACTTATGCTGACTTAAGCCCCAGTGTGGACAGTGCTATGTCAGTGGGAGAGCTTCTCCTGCCGACATAGCTACTGCCACTCACACACCAATGCAGCTGTGCCACTGTAAATTCTCTAGTGTAGCCGCTGTAAGCCAACGGGAGAGAACTCTCCCATTGGCTTAATTACTGCAGCCCCTGCAAGTGGTGGTAACTATGACATAGCGCTGTCCACACCAGCGCTGAAGTCGGCATAAGTTATGTCACTCAGGGGTGTGGCTAATTCACACCCCTGAGCAACATAATTTATGTCAATTTAAGGTGTAGTGTAGCCATAGCCTAAGTACTTTTCTTGTACCCAGCAATGCTCCCATAGTTCTGATAATCTGGGATGGGAGATCCCCATGCTTGTTCTTGAACGCAGGTTTCCATGAAGCAATGCAGTGCCTTCCCATTTGAATCATCACTGAATGAGCATTTGGTATGGACTATTTTATTTGTGATGGTCAATTAACCCCCTTTTAAAATAACTGACTCTCTCCATGTGATATGAGCTAATAAAAAGCAGACAAAAATCAAGAAGAAAATATCAACCAAGCAATCTCTTATATTTTACTGGAGGTGGAGCTAAAAATAATACTTGTAAATTTGGCATCACATCAAGTAACAGAAGTTTCCTTGCGAAGATCAGATAATGTATAAGATAATGTATAACAATAGAACTATTGTACAGCCAGTCCCCATTGTTTTAGCTTTATATAATCCTAGTAAAGGTTTTCTAAAAGCTTAACAATAGGACAGAACTACATCTTCTTTTATGTTCAATAATATATTTCCTTTATCCCTTAACATTCAGCAACAAAACAAATACTACAAATTAAAAATGAGAGATGATAATAAGACTAACACCACCACCAACTCTCATCTCCTCCTTGGTCCTTCAGCTTCTACCCTTGTATTTGCCCATCACAGCTTGATGGCAAAACAATTTATTAGAACAGGCCAGCTTATACTCCTTAACCAAGAATCGGGGGTGTGGGGAAGTAGGTTCCAGAAATTCTTTATCTTTCACCAATCCTTAGAAGTTATGAGGTTTGCTTCTTTTGGAGGGCAAATTGCATGAAATTACCCATAGAACAGTAATTTTAATACAAGATTAAATAAAAAGAGAGAGAAAATTGTATTAAAATAAAATAAATGGTTTGCTTAACACGTAAATTTATGCTTCTCATAAGCTAAACTAGATAAGGCATTCTCAGCTTAGTTACAGAGAGAAAAGGTAAAGTACAACTTGGTAAAGGTAAAGGTAAAAAATAGCTTGTATCTCCGGAAAGCAATCCCCTATCTGATTGCTGTGATCAGCCTGTCAGCACTATTCTGCTGTCTAGAAAGAGATGAAATGTCTCATTTCCTCACTTAACATCCTTATAAGCCCTCAGTACTGATCCGGGGGAACTAGCCCCACTTTCCAAACCAGTCCTCTCCAGTTACCTATGCACACAGAAGGGTTTGCTAGCCAGTTTCAGAGTCCACCTTCCGGGAGATGTTCCACTGAACATGATTAGTGGCCATCTTTCAAAGGCTTAACAACCTGCTTCAGTTTTCATCTTTCAGACTTCCTTGGCTGATTGTTTCTAGTTGGTATGAGACCTCATGGTCAACTCCTTTAAGCAATTATTTCCTTTGCCAAGAAATATGGACTGTGAGTAGGTCCTCAAACCTTCCATCATAGATAGCTTAGTTTCTTAATAGCATAGATGGCAATTAAGCAAAACTGACATTAAGGTAAAATTTCAAATAGATTACATATAAAACAAAAATCACTCAAAACATTACTTAACCTTAAAACAATAAAACATCATCACCACATTGACCCACATAAAAATGAGCGGTTCTACATATACTTACAAATTCAGCTATTGAATTCCTGCCACAAAGTTTGACACTAAAATATGAGTTTAAAACTACTGATTAAGCTAGAAAATATCACTTGCTTGCCAATCAAATTCTGGGAAGGGTGGGAGCACATCTTGGCTTCAGGATAAGGAAGTTCAGAGGAAATGTGAGGTTTATCACTAGAATAATCTGTCACACAATTTAATCTCCCTCTAAAAGATTATAACAATATATATTTTAAATGGTCATATGCTAATATTATGCTATGTTTTACAATATTTACAATGATAGTAAATGGTTTGTTTTGACAAAATGTGCCAACTTTAATATGGTTCTAATTTTCTAGCTACCTCCGTGACTTAGTAAACCCTACATTTACAACTGATTTTTTAAGTCAAACCTTTTTATTACCAAAGTAAACTTCATTTATTCTTACTATTCCACATATGGATTTTTCACCTTGAGAAATAAACCAAGACAAGATTCTATAGACAAATACTTTGGAACACATTCTAACTTCATAATACAGACTTACAATTCAGCATTTTTTGCTGATGGAAAAATAGTAATAATGCTTGGAATACACATAGTTTGTATCTTCAAAGCCCTGTACAAACATAAGCTTATTAATCCTCACAAAACCACTGTAATGTAGGTAAGTGTGATGGATCTTAGTAAATGGCTGCAGGGTAGAGTGAGAGAAACGGAAAAACTTAAAAATTAACCAAAAGCCACAAATGCTCTTGTTTTCATGATGAGGGTTAAACAGTAGGTCTGTCCTAGTAGCAGAATGCCTTGATTTGTGGAAGCAGTTAGAATCACTTTCTCACTTAGTTAAAAAAATCCTTTTCATTCCAAGAATACAGCCATAGAATTCTTGGAAATATGCTATTCTAGTGTTAGACAAATTCTTATGCCTGAATTTTGCATGTCATAACACATCTTTGGTAACATATGGCCAGATTAATTTCCATTTTGAAAACAAATATGCTCCAAATATTCCACTATTAAATTATCATATACCTCGCCAGAGCGCTACAGAATGGAACAGAGACAATACCATGAATTATCATCCCATATTCTTTAGAAATGTCTCTAAAAAAGTGTCTGCCTGATGTGTGCTAGTCAGCAAGGCTTTTGAGCACCTTAATGAGGAAAATTATCAAAAGGCTCATAACAACGCTTCAAAAGAAGTATGCAAACTAAAATAAGAGCTGATTAATCAGTTGGGCTTAAATGCTAATGACATGGCCAAAAATAATGCAGAGTCATGACGTATCATTCAGATTTTATGGATTACGTAACAGGCAAAAGGCTAATGTGCCATTTGAACTATGTTTAAAAGGCATTTCTAACATATAAAAAAAGTCTGGCTAATTGGCAGGAGTGCAGATAGTTAGCAAGCAAAATCCTTTCAGGGGTGATTTTGATTAGTAATTAATATGTTAAGCTGACTTGTGAGATTCCCTATACTATCTGGCTTTGTTTAACTCAGTCACTGTCCAAATAATTTCTTGAAGTATTTCCATTTCCAGTCCAAGATAAAACTAGGATTTAAGCTTTGTCTAAAATGGGGATTTCAGTCACCAGCTCAGCTACATTTTGTATGGCTGCAAACATCTATACTGAAATCTTGGCCTCACTGAAGTCAATGCAAATTTTGCCATTAACTTCAGTGAGACCAGGATTTTACCTCTAGTAGAGATGAGCTGCACCAGCATTAACTGATTTGAACTGTTCCAATGTACCCCAGTTTCAGGTGTTTGGTACCAGGAAAAATTAAGGACCTAATCAACTCCCACTGACATCAACGGAAGCCTTTCCATCATTTCATTCCTATCTAGAACTGCTGGTATAGGATGAAGGAGAAAAGTCCCTATCATACACACAGGGTCGGCTCCAGCTTTTTTGCCGCCCCAAGCAGCGAAGAGAAGAAAAAAAAAGCAAGCCGCAATCGGCGGCACTTTGGCGGCTGCTCTACCACGCTGCTTCATTCTAGGGACTGATGGACCAGCTGCCGAAGTGCCACCAAAGACCCGGACGTGCTGCCCCCTTCCATGCGTCACCCCAAGCACCAGCTTGCTGTGCTGGTGCCGGCCCTGCATACACAGAAGCATGAGGCAGAGAGAGGGAGATAAAAGAAGAAGCAAGAATGAAAATATGATGTTTCTTTGGCTGCGGGTTACAGTTTCCTGATAATAATGACATTGCCTTTATTTGTTCCTGCAGTGATACTTATTGGGTGGAAGTTTGATGCCACTAAGATGCTCATAATATACTTGTAGCATTCCAGATATCGTAAGGGAAAAGTAAGCAGTGTGCTAAACAAGAAAAGGAAGGAGAGAGAGTAAGGGAGAGCATGTGCATGGCAATGTGTAAGAATGATCACTAACCTTTAGGTACTCTTTAGAACCCATTGTCTGACATAAATGTTTTCAGACTTATCTGTGAACTCTGTGAAATCAATTCACAATCTTCATAGCACCTTAAATTATAACATAACATGGAGTGAAACAGGTAGTCTGGAATTTCCAAAGGGGCCTAAAGGAGTTAGACACCTCATTGCCACTGAAAGGCAATGAGAATTGGGTATATAATTCCCGTAGACCTCTTTGAAAATCCCAGCCATAGTGTTCATGGATAAGAGGTGTATGGCTGAAGGATAGCTTTATAGTGGAGAATGAAATCTACTTAAAGTCTGGAAGAGAAATGCAGGTATCTTGTTACACAGTGTTCACAGAAATCTGGTAACTTTGTTTTAGTACAAATGTGTAAAGACTGGTTGCTTCTGATCATTACTGCTTTCTCTTTAATGAATAAAATCTGGCACTCAGCCACCTTTGTCACAACTAAAGAAATATACCCCCAAAAATTCTTTCAAACTTACCCAGCTAAGAACATGTCTGCTTTGTTAGCTCAGGAAGCTACATTTATTTTACTGTGTGTTATCTAACAACAGATGTGTATTAAAATGTTACATTGCAGGATATATTAACCACATCACAGGAATAAGCCAAACAGCTGAAATAAGAAGGTACAAAGGCCTTTGTGAACATGAGCAGTCCCCCTGATCTCTGTGAAACTAAATCACCTGTCTGATATTACTAGCACATATGGAAAAGATGATCACTAGGCAACAGATCCACATATAATCTTATGCCTTCCAGCAGTACAGTGCAGCCATTTCACCCTACTGTATTTAGCATAAGCTTTGCATTCTTTTCATTGTTGTTCATTTAAATATTTACATTATAAATGTCTAACTATATATGCAGCCTTGTACACCATTTCCCAAAGATTGTTTTAAAAAATGAATGTAAATATTTTTACTACTTAAATTAAAAGCAAATCCATACTTTTTCTACACAGCTTCTTTTATGATGACTTTTTTCCATCTCTCTCAACGACGCTGACATCAATGTTTTAGCTGCAAATTCTTTTAACTAAATCAATCTACCTTCTAACATATTTCAATTAGAGATACACTAACTGAGGGCCCATCATAAGTGTAATCAATAAATCATGTGTCAGTTTTGGGTCTTAATTCTATATTTCAGTCTCCAGACTGTTATAAAGTGAGTGTGTGTGAGGGTTTTGTTGTTGCACTGTTTCCCTTCCCTGCTGATTGATCTGAGTTGTTTTTTTCAATTCATAGTAACTGTGAGAAACTCAGTTTGTGATTAACTGTGAGAAAGGCATATTCCCACCAAAAGGAGAAAATCAGAACAGGGAAATCAACAGAATCTATTTCCCCACCCCCCGCAGTCAAATACCACCTGATGCCACTTTTGACATATAGAGATCAAAAACTTTCAATTAGTGGGTCACATCCAGGTCATTTCAGTAGAAGCTGTAAGTTTTCAATGAGTGACCCAAAAGACAAGAATTTCATAAAAATTAGCAACATCCAGGAATTTGAAAAGAAGAAGCAAAAATCCTAGCTAATTGTGACAAAAATAGTATTGGATATATTGTGTGATGTTTTAATATTCACCTGCTAAAACCAAAGGCTAAAGTCCAAACTGAAAAATTTCAGTGTGATTTTCTGATCCTGGCCATGATATGTATTCATTGCTATAAATACCTCTGCTAGTACATTTTAAATGGCCAATATACAAGTTTAGAGGTCAAAAGTCTTTGAAAGTTAAAGGTAACTATAGAAAACTGATTTAGACTTCATACTATTCCATATTTCTTCTAGTCATCAATGAACAGCATGCCTGCCTGGTGGCTATTACCAGTGGAAGTAATTTAACTAACTGATAAGTCTGAAACAAAACAAAAAAATCTTACAATTTTTATGGAGTTAATTAGAATATTCAGAATAATAAAGAGAGACTCTTCTATGAAAAAATATATTTATTTGCTTTTTAGTTTTTAAGATTCCTGGTTTGAGTTTTGTGAAATATTTATATTTTTCTTAATATTACATTCTGTGTAGATACAACCCATTGTTTCTTATGTCATGCACTCATCTCCTTAAAGGGTACAGAATTCTTTGCCTTTCTCACTGGAAGCTTTTAATGATGTCTTTCAGGAAGCATACATCTGTTTTTTAAAACAGCTCCTCCCTAAACCTGCTAAGGTTGGCTCCTAAAATATATCAGGAAATAACCGGAAGTGCTGGAGGAGGAGGAAGGAAAAGAGATCATTTAAGATAGCTTGCTTAATTAAACCTCAAACTGTTACTTCTTCCTGTCGAACTAAGTCATGTACATACCATTAGCTCATTCATACCTGGCAAAAAGGGTGGCTTTGTATCGATGCAGGGATTGTATTTCTATTTTAGCTGCCTCCTCTAAGTGGGAATTTGAACATAGTGGCTACAAAGCAGATGCAAAAAAATATAAAAATTATATCACTATAGCAAAACCAGATGTGACTCCAACAAAGGAGTGATGCCAGTAGTGATGGTCCCTCAATCACCTTGGGTTTCTCAGTCTCAATGAGCCATTCCCTGAGCAGACAGATGTAATAAAAAAATAGGCATCCAGTCTGACTAGGACTTGCTTTTGGGCATTGTCAGACATTTTTGGTTTTACATTTACTTTCAATAGTCTGTCTAAAGCCTTGTGATTCATGCATACGTTCCTACCAGTCTGAGCTGGAATCACTCAGTATACAGAATCAACATTTCAACTACTAATTCAGCAGGAATGTCAGCGTCATGAATCCAGTCAAGCCTATGTACTCAGTGACTCATCACAGAAGTCTCATTTCTACTGCCTTTTTTCTTGATCACCTTTTAGTAGTGAGCACCAGTCACATTCTCATAGATAAGACCAGGTACATAACTATCATATTTTGAAGAATGATAGTTTCCATCATGCCAGATTTCCACACACCATGCACCATTCCTTAGCTCTCTTAACATAGCTAATATTTGGGAAAAGGTTACATCAAGTATCTTTGGAAGAGGAAATGAAGGATGAACTAATTAATTTGACTGATAATTCTTTTGTTTGCTGGGATGATACATTAAAACAGAATTCTGGAGAGGAAGTTGTTCGTTCTTAGTGACACACTGTTTTTTTTTTATTCGCAATAGAAAGGCACCTATCACCATCTTGAAATCTACAGTGAGCATATTTAATAGGACAACTGTTACATTATTGTGTTTTAAATTAAATTCCATCATTCTTCTTGTACATGCTGGAGCAGTGATAGGCTGCAAGCTCAGAGTTCTGCTCATCTTAGTATAATTTCTTCTATTGGACAGTTCTTGCACTGTTGGTATAGGCTAAAAAAACATTCTGTAATGTCCTATTTCTGGAACATTTCCTTCAATTTTTTTTAAAACAGTCTCAGCTCTCACAAGACTATTTCTAAAATCCTGGAAACTGTACACATTTATTTCAAGATTCTCAATGTGACTTACAGATCTCTCCTGTTTTAAAAGATCTGGTCTTGGGATGTTAATCATGTTTACACCATTTCACTTGAGGCGAGCCTCCCTTTCAGCTCCTCAAGGAGAATTTTTAACAAAATCATTTTAGTCTTCAAAGCTTTTTACAAATATTAATTCTCAGAACACCCATTTAAGGAGACAAGCAGTATGTCCATTTTATAGAAGGGGAAATTGAAAGCGGGTTAAAAGTACCTAGCCCAAAGTTATGGACAAAACCACTATCAGAACTAGGATTGTAACTTGGGAGTTCTTGGCTCTTAGTCCTATGCTAACCACAGACCAGCATCTCTCTTCCTAGAAAACTCAGTGAACCCCTCCCCACTCGCCTCTTTTGAGTAGACCAATATCATGGCTGTTTAAGTCTTCTAATAATTGCAGATTGTGGCCCATGCTCTCCACTGAAACCTGAGTACATATTCCTCCATATCCTGGAGCATTAAAGCATGCTCAGAGACGAATCCATATATAAAAAAAACCCCAAACATAACAAACGCCTATGGGCAAGGTAGTCCTTACATCTTGTGCACTTCCCCCGCCATCAACCATCAGCCAACAGAAGGTGTGCTTCTTTGAACACAATAACATTTGCGAGGACCTCAAGGTCCAACATGGTACCAACACAATAATTCTCCACAGGTCTTAAAGACCTTGCACTCTGATACATGTGTGCTCTAAGGAAAACCAGGAAAAATTCTGAGCCATTTCAGGTTTGCTGGAGATTAATTTGTATAAGCAACTTCCAGCATAATGCTGGAATTTCCTATCTAGAGAGTATCACATAACTCAGAATATTGTTGCTCATTTCCGTAAGGCTGGAGGAAATTGTATTCTGAAAGCTTCAGGTTACTAAAGACAGCTTTTCTTCCATTTAGACAGGTGAGCGTTTAGGCAGATTGTCTGAGAACTGAAGTACATCAATACAGAAGTTTCTTTTACAAGCTCGATAGTCAAATGATACAGTTTGGTAACTCGTAACAGCTTATTCTAAGGAAGCCAAAAATATATTTAACCCTTGTATCCTGTATGAGAGTCAGAAAAAGAAACTGACAAACAAACTTACCACAGCTTACCCAAGTTAGTATAGTAAAAGAAAGTTAAAGGGTCTTTTCTTCAGCATAAATCTATATTTTGTCCTTATTTGAGACTGGTTAGGATAAGTAATGAATTCTACACCTGGCACTGTTGTTGTAGCCATGTTGGTCCCAAGATATGAGAGCAACAAGGTGGATGAGGTAATATCTTTTATTGGACCAACTTCTGTTGGTGGAAGGTATAAACTTTTGAGCTACACAGAGCTCTTCTTCAGGTCACTCTGCTCCCTTCCACAGACCTGAAGGAGAGCTCTGTGTAGCTCGAAAGCTTGTACCTTCCACCAACAGAAGTTGGTCCAATAAACGATATTACCTCACCCACCTTGTCTCTAAAAAAAAAAAAAAAAAATTAAGTCTCAAATCCTGAAGGTTTCTTCTGATACCTTTAAGACTCTGGTACAGCAAAGTATGTAAGCAATTAAGTAACTTTAAAAATGGGAGTAGTCCTAATGATGTACTTAAATTTATATATGTGCTTAAGTAGCTTGCTAAATTGGGGCCTAACCAACTATATGGATTCATAACTGTTCCCAAAGATGTGGTACTATTTATTTATTTATTTTTGAAGAATCCTTGTTCTTAATATGTTTATAGTATATGTAAGAGAAATCTTATCAGCAAGGTGTACTCAAGAATATTAGTGAAAAGTATAATGAGTTGGGGCACTGTGGCACAAGATAATGACATTTGCCCAGAAAGCTAGTTTTGATTCACTGCCACAAACTAAAATACGTGAACAGAAATTCACAAAGAAATGGACCGGAGGCTAATTCTATTCTGTGTACTGCAGACCCTAGCAGACCCTATGAACCAGAGATAGAGGAATTTGTAAGATTAGAAATAAATTTGTGAAGCCAAGGAATAATTCATGAGATGTTGCTGCCTTACACCAACGTATGTAAGGATCAATTTAGTTCAGTTAGTTTAAACATTATAGAAATTAAGGCACAAACAAATGTTATAGGCTTGAGTCTCAGAAAGCTCAGCCCTGAGGTTTGTGTATATTTTTGCACAGGCATATTCAAGCTTATTTTGTGCAACAAGTAAAATACCTCATTTGTGCACACTCTCAGACAGTGTGTATGTGCGTCTATCTGTCATATGACCAATTTAGAAAACAAGTACCGTATCTGAAGTACCGCATGAAGTTTAAATATGCTCATGGACCTCAGACCTTGACCATCTGATAATAAAACCAATCTTTTGTCCTAATGTATGTCTTGTACCTTGCAACGAAGAGTCCTGTGGCACCTTATAGACTAACAGATGTATTGGAGCATAAGCTTTCGTGGGTGAATACCCACTTCGTCAGACACATGAGATCCAGACTAACACGGCTACCTCTCTGGTCTTGTACCTTGTAATTTTTTTTTGGTCTTAAATCCTGATGTATCTGTTTGAACACAAAACTTGTAAGGCTTCATGTTTATAGACTCATAGACTCATAGACTTTAAGGTCAGAAGGGACCATTATGATCATCTAGTCTGACCTCCTGCACAATGCAGGCCACAGAATCTCACCCATCCACTTCTATAACAAACCCCTAACCTATGTCTGAGTTAGTAAAGTATCTTTTTTATTAGATTATTAAACAGTAAAATATCCATAATCTTCATCAAAAGTCTCACTTAAATCCCTGAATGATTGGTAGTTTTAGAGTGATTCTCTGATTCTAATTTGCTGTTGGACCTGCACTGAAGGCACATAATGTATCTGTTTTGTTTCTTTTTGTCTAAGTTCTTTTTTCTTGATTTAGCTTCCCCGCCCCGTCCCACAACTGATCTTTGTGTAACTAAGAACTCCCACATTTAACGATTAAGAGATCATTTAGCCACTTTGACTGATCAATACCACACACAAACAGAAAGTGCTGAGTGACCTGGAGTGTGGCTCAGTAACATTTTCTGCTCTGATTATTTATGTACTCTAGAGTACATACAGTAGAGTATGTGTGTGCGTGTTAAATACTTGTTTAATTCTACTTGTGCCTTTGCTAACATTTAAAGTTAACCAGACTACAGTGTTTAGTATATCAGCCATATTTTTATATTTATTTATATCTATCTAGGGATTTATATGGACCTGATAATTGTATTGTTATTAATTTGTATTACAGCAGTGCCTCAAAGTTACAACCAATTTAACATCCTATTGTGTGAAGCACTGTATAAATGTGCAATGAGAGTCAGCTTCCTGAAGAGCTTACAATCTAAATGACAAGACTGACAAAAGATGGGAAAAAAGCATTATCCTCACTGTGCAGACAGAGAACAGAAACAGAGGTTAAAGTAATTTCCCCAAGATTACACAGGCAGTTTGTGCAGAACCAGGAATTGAACTCACATCTTCCAGGTTCCAGACTAGTGCCTTATTTACAAGACCACTATTCCACTTCTTTGTAGTTTACAATCAGAATGTCAGTAACTAAAGTGTCCCTACTGATTTAACAGATGGGAAACGCAGTTGGATCTGCAAAATGCTGGACAGATTTAGGTCTGGTCAGGAAGAGCTCTTTGTAGCTCTGAAACTTGTCTCTCTCACCAACAGAAGTTGGTTCAATAAAAGATATTATCTCACCCACCTTGTTGCTCTTACAACAGACAGAGATTTCCTTAATATACAGTATAAAATGTGACGTTAACATAACTCATATTCTACATTAAAATGCACAAAGGTAATTAAGTTACTACCAAATATGTTAACACATTCCATTAGAAAAGAAAATCCAATTAAAAAAATGTAAATTACCATCAAGTGTTCAATTTTTATGTCAGGGAATTCACAGGTGTAACAGCAACTCACCAGTAACTAATATATGTTAGAATAATAGATGCAGCAATAGAAAATGGAAGAACTCTGCCATGTCAGATCCCCACCAGCCTGGGATGCCACATTGCCCCCACATGCCGGGGTGGAAAGGGAGACTGACACAGGAGATAGTAGAGCCCCTCTGCCAACTTTCCATCAGCAAAGAGTTCCCCTGCACAGCAGACTTCTCCACTGGCCTGGCTTTAAGTCCATTTTATGTCATTTATGCAGTGCAAAGTGGATTTAGTTGACCAGAGAATCTTGGCTTTTCAGAATATTTCTATTTTAGCATTATAAGCCACAGTTCTGCAGATAAGATAGTTTCCAGAAAAAATGTTCAAAACAGCTTGAAGTCCTATATAAAAGGAGGCCGGTGCCCTCAACCCTGTGTTAAATGGACAGCAGATCACAATTCAAATAATTTGGCACATTTCTGCACAATTGATACCATTTTGCACAGCTGAGTGCCTATTCATGAGAAGTTCAGAAGTGAGCTGGTACAGAGAATGAACTACTCCAGGGGGATAGTCTTGTCAAGTTACTACAGAGATCATTAAGAGAGCAGGATGAAGACGCACACTCTATTGCTGCTACTCTAGGCCTGGTCTATTGATTTTTTAAAAAGGAATTCTGTTGTCACTGCTGTCAATCACCAGACACCACAAATACAAACATTCAGTATGATTTTCAAAAAGTAGTACCCAAATATACTGTTGATGAATGTACACTAGAGGCGCAGCATGGTCTAGTGCACTGACCACAAGAAATCCTGAGTTCTAAACTTGGTTCTGCCACTGATTTGTCTTGTACCCTTAGGTGAGTTTTTCCACATCTATAAAACGTGGAAAACTACTCTACAAAACTACACAGGGATATTTTGAGGAACTTATTAGTGTTCACACAGTCTTTTGGAGATGCAAAGTGCCATAAGTACTAAATATTTTATTATTATTTTGTGTATGTTCTCTCATTAGCACGTAATAGAGTAGATGCCATGTTGTTTCAACTCCATGATGCACAAATAATTTTGAATAGTTCTTGACAATATTTTCCTCCCAGGAAAAAAGGAAGCCATTTTAAAGCATATCAGCTCCTGCTGCTCTAACCTGCAAATGTAAGTTTCATTGGCTTATGCCAACTTTCCTTTCTAATAGTAAATAGAAAAAATTTTAGCTGTAAATTCAGAACAAGAAATTGGTTCCTACACCATTTTTCAAATAATCTGGCTTAAATACTTATAAGATTAATGTGTCAATCACTAGGGCCAAGGAATGGTTTTCTAAGTAATGGCAAAGTATGTTTCTTGGCTTGTGTGACAGTCCTTTTACAGGAGAAACTCTAATATTGTTATGAGTAAGTGATCTCTTCCACACTCCCATTTCTTACTCTCCAGCCCAATCACAGATCTTAACCAGAATTTATTTGAATGAATTTTAACAAGTGAGCAGCCTTATGTAAAATGCTCTGCAAACCACTATAAAGAGAGTGGCATCATTTGGGTGTCTGCATAGTAATAGCAGAAGATGCCACATGAGCATGAACTACAACTAGTTATGTTTAGAAATGTTTCATGGGATGACCTCATTCACCAGATCAAAAGTATTAACTAATCATTACTGAATGTATCATTTCTCTAATTCATATACCACGGTCATTAAGAGGAAACTGGGGAATGCAAGTTTTATCAGTAAGTTCATCCATTGTGTATTTAAAGCTTGCTGTATGTTTAATGTTGAGTTACTTTTTAAGATTACCTCATACACGCCCTCTCATATTCCTAGAGGTTTCTTTAGCTACTAAAAAATTGAATATTGTGAAAAGGAAGTGACTGATTGGTTTTTAAATAGTACTACAAGTAGTATGTATCATTTGTATGAATAATTCAAACTTTTCACAAACTGGCACATGGGTTCGCTGCACAATCGATGGATGAAAATTTATTAAAGAGTCCTACCAATTTACTATTTGTGCTTTTCTTGCTAACCCAGACACAATAAGAGAAAAGTAGAAACTCATAGCAGGGATTAAAATCTACCAATGATACCTGACCCTACAATTGAGGAAATTAATCGTGAGACATACAGCTCACCTAATCCTAGTGGATAACTCTTGCTCAGGGGAAAATATCTTTAAAAAAATTATTTAGACAAAATTACAACATTAACATACTACATCATTCATTACTTATTCAGGATCAGGTTAACAGTCAAAGAACCTGGCTAAAGATTCTGGCTTGCTGGCTAGGGAGGAGTACTTCTCCTCTGAGGGCACTAAAAAGGGTAACCAAATTTCTAAAATATCTGGCCTCTTTTTGGGCACTTCTCTTGCATACTTAATGCAAAAGCTTTTCCATTACAAGGACAGTTCGTACTGTACTGTTACCACAATTCTATAGGAGGAGTGACATTTTTTCCCAATAACATGCAATACAAAGTTTCACTGCTAACCACAGGCGATGTGTGGCGGCGGCATGTGGGGTCATGGACTGAGCATGTTCAGTAACATTGCTGAAGCCAGCTGCCCTCACTCTGCCCCTCCACCCCACCATCCCCAAATATCAGCAGGCACAGTTCCTCTCTCTACTGCTAAAACTAAAAAATACGTTAATTTGTTGTTCTATTGGAAGTATAGATCCTTTACTGGAGCAGGAAAATACCTTTCTGACCATGTATTTTATAATCAGCGTAACTTTCTGGGCACATGGGCAAGGATCACCAGTAACATATCTAATCCCATTTATATCCCAAGATACTGGTGCCCAAATTCTTATTCCATTTTATTCTTGATTCAAAATGTATCAATCATTTCCATGTAATTTAGTTCTTTTAAATGGCTCACCTGGTAGACTTATTACCTATTAATTAGCAGCTGAAGGCTTGCATAATTTTTTGTTGTTTTTGTTTTTATATGCCTGTTAAAAAACACAGATAGAAAATGAATGATGTATTATGCAATTTATGTATACTTGGCATCTGGATAGTGTCATACATGAACAGTTTCTATGCATACATCAGTATATTCTCTGAATTCGCCAGGAGAGAAAATAAAGAGGCAAATTGTTAAAACCAACTGCTCTTACTGACACTCACTACCTTAGCACTTAAACAACAACTACAGCAGAAGGCAGGCATCACCTCTGGCCTAATTGTTTCATGACAGTAAACAATAATAGGAAAAACCAGATCTGCCATAACACAGTAATCAGGGTGTAAGATGATGCCAGAGAAGTCCCATTGATAATCAACAATGTTAAAAAGCTGAGCTCATGTTACAGAGATCTGTAGAAGTAACAAATAGCTTTTAAAACAAGACTGAAATTTAAAGAGATGACTCAAGCCAAAGACTCCTGAACTTTAGGACATTCAGATCCAACCTTCATGGCTCACCCAGCACTATTTTTAAGCATTATACAGCAACAATTATTATTATTTACATAAGGTTTTAGGGTTCTAACTAAAGCAAAATTGGTGCCATTGCTGCTGGACGATAAGGGCTCTGTGAACCTCTGGGTCTATGCAGCTGAAGAGGCTCAAGGGGAAGCAAGAAGTAAGTTTTCTGTGGCTGCCCATGCCTGCTCTCTTTTCCATATAGAATTCTGTGCCAAAGTTCTGTCTTATGATATGTTTCTGGTCAGTTAAAACCAATCTGAGGTTACTCTTTTCTCTCTCCCCACTCCTCCATTTTATTTGTTATTTGGTTGGTTGTTTTTTTGTTTTTAAATAGGCTAAAGGTTACATTTTCAAAAGTGACATGAATATATAAGGAGCCTAAGAATGAATTTTTCAGAAGTGCCTAAGACGTAGGAACCTAAGTCACTTTTTCAAATGTGACTGAGGCACTTAAATTCAACGGGAATTAGGCACCTAAATACCTTTGAGGACCTTGAGTTTAGGAGCCTATGCCACTTTTGAAAATATTATTTAGGCACTTTTAAACATTGTACCCTAAAGCTCATTGAAAGTCACCCTTGAAAATTTTACACTAATATTAAACAATTTGATTTATGTTTACTATTAAAGCAGAGAGAGAGGAAAGAAGTATCTGGAATATTCAGTCCACATTTCTGGTTCCACAATGCTTCATACATAGAACTATTATATAAATGACAACAAAAAATAAATATCCACAGTTATCTGTATTCCCACCATTTTAAATTTAAGGGGAAAAAGAAATTAGAATGGTCGATTATATTAAAAATCTTAAACCCAAGAATTTTGTCAACTAAATTTTTTCGCCAGAACAAACAGCATAATCTTCTAAATCACATGTTCCATAGTTTTATAGTCTAATTGTGGGATATGTCCTAGTCTTTGCCACTATAAAGAATATTTTATTAGAAAAATTCCTGACTGTTTTTTTTCCATTTCTAAATGACAGAAGGATCAGAGGTTTCACTTTGAGATTTACGCTTTGTAATTAGATTCAGAGAATCAGTATATAATGCAACAAAACCTTTATTGCACTATAAATCAAGATGACAGGTGGGTGGGAGTTAGATGGTTTGATTTAGTTGCCAATTTTGACATTTGGCTGTATATCTATGCGCCTAGATATTAAAATAATAGGTGCAATAGAACATTAAAAATAAGATTAAAATAGATATGTTCATAAAAGGGGGTAGGAAGAATGAGTTAGAATGCATGTGAAAGTGGACACATAAGACTCAGTTTTATTTTTAATGTAGAAAGCATGAATTGCAAGCTCTATGGTTGTGGTCCAATTGTTGAATTATAATTCTACCTTCTGCACAAGTGTTTTTCATAGCACCAAACAGCAACACTTTAAATAAGGTAAACAATAAAAACTGTACTTGTTGCTCTATTTTTACTGCTTTGTCTTATCTTTTGTTAAACAAAAGGGAATTAGGAATTTATGATATTACAAATTTAGTATATGAAAAGGGGAGAAAACAGGCTCTTACATGTTAGTCTTACCAGTATTGCTCAGACTGCTAAAGACGCACATCATTCCCATCTTTAGAAATGATCGTTAGAGCAATCATAAGTGACCATTTTCATAAAGGTTTGAAAATATTACTATTCAGTAACTCATATCTTTAAGCAATATCAATGAATGTATTTAGAGAACTTCTGCAAAAATAATAATCCTCTCCCTGTTTAACATTTCATTTTCAAATATTCAACAACTGAAATCAGAATTTGATCCAAATATTGACTAGCAAGAAAATTTACTGATAGATTGAAATCAGCTTTCATTACTAGTGCAACATTGCAGGATCCTTCTGATCATGTTTCATAACAGTGGAGGACTGCATTGCATAGACTATACAGTAAACTGTTTTGTAACTTAATAGTTTACTCAGCACATTTGCAAGTTCATGCCTTTACTCTGCTTAGTGCAGAGAACTACATCTTACACTTAACCTTACTTGTGCCACTTATGCCTACATTTGCATTTGATATTCGCTGTAAGGACTTGTAGGATCCAGGCCTGAAAAACTATGATTACTGCTTAAAATGGATGGCAATTCAGCTTAATAGGGAAGCCTTCAAATCACACAAGAGCAAAGAGACAGGACCATTCTGACATTAAGAACACGAGAACGGACATACTGGTCAGACCAAAGATCTATCTAGCCCAGTATCTGGTCTTCCGATAGTGGCCAATGCCAGGTGCCCCAGAGGGAATGAACAGAACAGGTAATCACCAAGTGATCCATCCCCGGTCGCCCATTCCCAGCTTCTGGCAAACAGAGGCTAGGGACACCATCCCTGCCCATCCTGGCTAATAGCCATTGATGGACCTATCCTCCATGAACTTATCTAGTTCTTTTTTGAACCCTGTTATAGTCTTGGCCTTCACAACATCCTCTGGCAAAGAGTTCCACAGGTTGACTGTGCGTTGTATAAAAAACGCACATTAAAACATAGAAGGAACCTGTCTCAAAAATATTAACAAAAAGTCTCTATTTTCTGAGCTACATGAGAAAACACGAACTATTTTACCATAGCCTTATTCTGGATTTAGTTTGCTTCTTTTACATCAGCGACATGTGGTGAACCACTATACCAAATCTTTCAATTGCCACAGCTGCTGGCACTGGGCAGGTGAAGCAAGCTCAGTCCCTATTCCATACTAAATGTAACAATAAATTACACTTTGCATGTTCATAACACCATAAGAAGATCCTAAAGCTCTTGAACATTAAGTGAATGTATTCTCTCAATAGTCTTGAGAAGAAATAAGTATTATCCTCATTTTCCAGCTGGAAGAACCAAGGCACAGGAGGGATAACTGATATGTCCAAGGTCACATAGGCAATCTGTGACATAGCCAGAAATATAACTGGACTCCACACTGCTAGACTTCAAACTGACCTTCAAGGATAGTTTTGAGGTTAAGTGCCTCCTCCCTATTCTTTGGGCCTATTCAGCAACTTGATGAGCTCAGCAAACTGCATTGTTAGTATTAAAATAAGGTCTGTGGTTATAACTGTCAATCAATTCATTTAATAGGGAGAAAAGGGAATCCATCTACATATCTCTGTTAAGAAGATTCTAGTGTAGTAATGAAAATATTTCAGAACATCACGTTACAATGTACTATATGAGCTGTCCAAAATCAAAGCAAATTTAATCCAATATATAGTAAATCACTGTATTACTCTATGTACTCATGATAGAACAAAGTAGAGTACAGTCACACAAGGAATTCAATGAACATCTTTCAGACGCGTAGGCAGGAAATAATGGGATGTGTCAAACAGAAGCCCATCAAGCAGATAAAGGATTAAGTTTTGCTTTGTCTACTGCCACATGTATCAATGCTCACAGAGCCTTGTTTTAATGACTCAGGACTGACTGGTCTGATTTAGATATCAAGCAACTACAAAACTTTTAAAAAACAAAGATAATGGGAGGAAATGATTCTGACTACATTGCCTTATTTACAAATATTTTCTTTCTAATTTCAGAGTTCCTTTTGCAGTTTGCAAGCATCAACATTTACATTAAGTGACAAGCACTCACTGTACTACTAATAATAGTACTTAGTGTTTATATCATACTTTATATTTTCAAAGTACTATACAAACAGTCACAATATACAATTTACATTTGTAATAGAAAACGATTAAAATGCAATGTTTATCAATATTTACAAATATTCCTTGATTTTTTTTAGTTCTGTGCCAATTTCTTGAGGGTTTGCCATAGATCATCTGCAGTCCTCAACTGGAACTCGTCTGGGGTCCTGTAACAGAGTGGCTCCCCCTTTAATGGCTGAGGCTAGCAACTCCTGCTGACTAAAGAGATACACCTAGGTTGGGTCAGGTAATTCCATGAAGGTGGCTTCAGTGAGGGGGGCAGCTCAGGAAGCTGTGGCAAAGTCTGCAGAGAGTGAGATAAGGCTCCTGCAGGGAAGACCATGAGACCAGAGTCATTGCCCCAGACAGGGAGGCCTAGAAGCAGAGGCGCCAACTTTCTAATGTGCTGGGAGGGAAGGCCTTGAACCCTGGCTCTGCCCCAGGCCCCACCCCTACTCCTTCCCCCAAAGCCCCACCCCTACCCTGCTTCTCTCTGCCCCATTCCGTCTTTTCCCATCCCTGCCCCGAGTGCCTGGCCCTCGCTCCTGCCCCGCCCACCGGCACCTCCTGCATGCTGCAGAACAGCTGCTCACGATGGGTGGGAGGTGCTGGGAGGGGGAAGCGCTGATCAGTGGATCCACTAGCAGGTGGGAGGCATTGGGAAGGAGGGGGAGGAGCTGATCAGGGAGTCTGCCTGTGGGTGCTCAGCATCCACTGTTTTTTTCCTGTGGGTCTCCAGCCCCTGGAGCACCCACAGAGTTGGCGCCTATGCCTGAAAGCGACCCTGATCAGGCAGGCAAAGGACTATAGAGGCCCAAGACAGGAAGGCCTGGAAGGAGGAAAAGAAACTTTGTGATGTGCGGACATACAAATGGACTTTGTTTGGGATATTGAGTTTTATTTGAAGTTTATTTTATATTTATAAACCCAGTCTCCAAGTAGAAGTATTTTTACCAAGAAATTAAATGTTTTATTTGAACAGCCCAAGAGGGGAAACTGAGACAGGCCCGTCGCATGTAACCAGAGACTTCAATAGGCCATGAAGGAGTGCACAGTAGGTAGCCCACACCAGTTACAGGACCTTTATAAGCATTATTTAAATAAAACAAAATCAGTCAACTACATCAAAAAGAGATTAAGATTAGAATCTGGTGCATTTTACTACAGAATGCAAAATAATAGTTATGGGAAAACGATGGTGTATTTCTTGTAAAAACTGCCACAGACTGGGGCTTGGGTGATCAGGCCTACTGACCTGAGCCAGAGTCAGGAGCAAAGCAGGGGGGCAAGGCTGGAGTGGATTGGAGCTCAGCAAGAACAGGTTTAGAGCAAGGCTGGAGCAGGACTGGGGGCTGGTCTACACTACAGGGCAAAATCGATCTAAGATACGCAACTTCAGCTACGTGAATAACGTAGCTGAAGTCGAAGTATCTTATATCGAATTACCTACCGTCCTCACGGCGCGGAATCGATGTCCGCGGCTCCCCATGTCGACTCCACTACCGCCGTTCGGGTTGGTGGAGTTCCAGAGTCGACAGGAGCGCATTCGGGGATCGATATATCGCGTCTAGATGAGATGCGATATATCGATCCCCGAGAAATCGATTACTACCCGCCGATACGGCGGGTAGTGAAGACGTACCCTGGAACAAAGTTGGAAACAAGGCAGGTACAAAAGTGATTGCAGCTATGGGAGTAAGCACTGAGTAGCCCTACCTGCTGCTGCTGGCCTTAAGAGCATGCCTGCTGGTTCCTCTGAGCTAATCAGGCAGGATAGCTAATCAGGCAGCTCTGCTGATGCTCACCTGTGTTCATGAGTTTGCCTGGAAACTGAGCAAGCTAGTCTCAGGTTCAACTGAAGGCCTTCATTCCTGATAATCTGTGTCTCATGCATGCTACCTCTAAATGTACAAATAGACATTGCTATAGAGCTTTTGCGTTCTTTGTTGAATTAAAACTGTAAGTTATTTATAACTTACTAAATCCCACTGAACTTGACAGTCATATCTTTGGAATCTCATTAAATATTAGAAGAAAGCACAAAAAATAGGATAGGCCAAACCCTGTAAAAGGAGGAAATCAGTTGTTTTAACTTCAAGTTCTTCAGTGCAATAGGTATGAACTTTTTCTTCAAACAGCTTTACAGTAGTGTTAAGAATCTTTTCTGTACATTTTTGCCCCAAAATAATCCTGCTACACTGATATAGAAAGATGGAGCTCAATTAATAATGAACTTTTCTCAGAGCAAAGATCCTTAAAGATACTGGAAGTCTGGTGGGTTTAATCACTGGATTTCAGTACATAACAGAAGTTTAATACATAGAATAGACTGGGCCAAATGTTTTCCATCAAAACTGTTTTTCAATGTAAAATAATTTTTTTAACTACAATTTTTTTGGAGTAAAATGTGTTTGCTTTCTACTTAAAATTTCAGAATTTTGTCTGAAAATGGAAAATGCTGAAAATCATTCTCTCTCTTTCTTTCTTTTTTTCTCTCTCTCTTTTTTTTTTGGTCAGTCAAACGTTTTACCAACAGCTCTAATATACATTCTCACTTTTCTAAAAACCGTGATTTCTACTGCCTCAATAATAAAACTTCAACCATTTAAAAGTGTATGATATGAAATGATTTTTCGCTGTGTTGAACACTGATTAATTATATTCAGCATGATTCCTTTCCTGCATTTAGCAACCACACTAAAATAGTTTTATTTTTAGCAGCATCACTCTGAAGCATTCCTCTATACCAGGGGTCTCAAACTCAAATGACCCCGAGGGCCGCATGAGGACTAGTGCATTGGCCCGAGGGCCGCATCACTGACACGCCCCCTTGCTGCCCCTGGCCCCACCCCCAATCCACCCCTTCCATGAGGCCCCGCCCCTGCCCTGTCTCTTCTCCACCTCCTCCCCTAAGTGCGCGGCTCCCCGCTCCTCCCCCCTCCCTCCTGGAAAGTGCTAAGCGTCACCAACAGCTGTTTGGCGGCTTGGCGGCAGGAAGCGCCTGGAGGTAGGCAGAAAAAAAAAGAAGAGTAATATAGTAGTATAGTATTAAAATATAGTATGCTATTAAAAGTCAATTTATTAACTTTTTTATTAACTTCTTTAACTGTAATGTGAAACGTCAGTGCTAATTTTGTCGTTTTGTCAAATTTTGTACTAATTTTGGTTATGTCATTGTGACAGTGTTGATTGACACTTTAATGTAGAATCTACAGTTTTAATAAATATATACACTCAGTAATGCACCTCACTCAAAGGACAAAACACGCACTTAGATTTACTGCCTAAGGCTCTTGGAGGGAGTTTGGGTGGGGGTGGGGGAGGGGGTCTGGAGTGCAGGCTCTGTGCTCGGTGCAGGCTCCAGGCTGCGGCAGGGGGTGGGGGTGCAGGCTTTGGGACGGAGTTTGGGGATAGGAGGGGGTGCAGGGGTGAGGGCTGTGGGGCTGAGGGTGAGGGGTTTGAGGCATTGGAGAGGCTCGGGGCATTGGAGAGTCTCAGGACTAGAGCAGAAGGGCAGGGGAAGGGCAGCCTGCCCTGGCCCTAGTGCAGGGGGGCGCTAGGACCCTGCGGCACCAGGTGATGCCGGAAGCCGGCATAGCGGAGGAGTGGAGTCAGCCTGAGCTCCCGGGCAGGCTCCCGGGCGGTGAGGGGGCAGCAAGTGGGGGCCGGGAGACACTGGGGGGAGGCGCGTGGGGGCAGCAGGTGGGGCCAGGGGAGAGACCCGGCCCCAAACATTGGGGAGCAGCGCGCGGGGAGCTTAGGCACAGAAAATAACTCGGGGAGGGGGGCGGGGTGAGGGGAGTTTGGCGGCGACAGGCAGTAAGTGGGGGACAGGGCGGGCTCTAGGCACCAGCGGGCCAAGCACCCGCTTGGGGCGGCATCCTGGGGAGAGCGGCAGATGGCCCCAGTGGACCTCCCTCAGGCATGCCTGCGGGAGGTCCACCGGAGCCGCCGACCCGCAACCGCCAGAGCGCCGCCCCCCGCCCCAGCAAATCCTAGCCGCGGCTGGGAGTTAAAAGGCTCTGGGCTCCCTGCCGCGGCGGGCAGCTCGGAGCCTTCTGATTCCCAGCCGCGGCTGGGAGTTAAAAGGCTCTGGGCTCCCCGCCGCGGCTGGGAGCCCGGAGCCCCCTCTGATTCCCAGCCGCGGCTGGGAGTTAAAAGGCTCTGGGCTCCCTGCCGCGGCGGGCAGCTCGGAGCCTTCTGATTCCCAGCCGCGGCGGGGAGTTAAAAGGCTCTGGGCTCCCCGCCGCGGCGGGGAGCCCGGAGCCCCCTCTGATTCCCAGCCGCAGCTGGGAGTTAAAAGGCTCTGGCTCCCCGCCGCGGCGGGCAGCTCGGAGCCCTCTGATTCCCAGCCGCGGCTGGGAGTTAAAAGGCTCTGGGCTCCCCGCCGCGGCTGGGAGCCCGGAGCCCCCTCTGATTCCCAGCCGCGGCTGGGAGTTAATAGGCTCTGGGCTCCCCGCCGCGGCTGGGAGCCCGGCGCCCCCGCTGAGCCCCAGCCGCGGCTGGGAGTTAAAAGGCTCTGGGCTCCCCGCCGCGGCGGGGAGCCCGGAGCCCCCTCTGATTCCCAGCCGCAGCTGGGAGTTAAAAGGCTCTGGCTCCCCGCCGCGGCGGGCAGCTCGGAGCCCTCTGATTCCCAGCCGCGGCTGGGAGTTAAAAGGCTCTGGGCTCCCTGCCGCGGCGGGCAGCTCGGAGCCTTCTGATTCCCAGCTGCGGCTGGGAGTTAAAAGGCTCTGGGCTCCCCACTCTAGAGCTGGCCCTGGTGGGGGAGCTCCGCGGGCCGCAGGGAAGAGCTCCGCGGGCCGCATGCGGCCCGCGGGCCGCATGTTTGAGACCCCTGCTCTATACTCTACTGGCATCCTGGGCAACCTGTAGTGATGATCATCTCATCTCAGCATTGTGTATTTACAAGATGAGGTCTTTATGGTTTTGAAAAAAGTTTACCACAGTGCAATTTAGTTTATTTATCTTACATTTTTTGCAGGATTTTGTAAGATGTCTCAACTTTTAAGAAAAAGCTAATTGCACTGTCCCGTAATATTATGTAAGTGTCATATTCAAAAACAAATGTTCTGAATTGCAGGAATTTATCTTCTGTCCTATTTAACTGATCGCTATTGCTTTTATAACAGCTTATACCATGGTCTCTACAACTACACACTATCCCTCCAGCCTGAGTATAAAGGACTATGGGCCCCTATGCTCCCCAATTGTAGAAATCAAGCTGAAATATGGCAGAGTAGCATGCACAATGGTGAGTTGCAACTACATGACAGAGTACCACCTCCAGGTAACTACCGGCAATCCCTCTATGCCAGGGGTGAGTAAACTTTTTGACCCGAGGGCCATATCTGGGTATGGAAATTGCATGGCAGGCCATGAATGCTCACGAAATTGGGGGTTGGGGTGTGGAAGGGGGTGAGGGCTCTGGGGTGGGGCCAGAAATGAGGAGTTCAGGATGCGGGAGGAGGCTCTGGGCTGGAGCAGGAGGTTGGGGTGTGGGCTCTGGATGGGGCTGGGAATGAGGGGTTGGGGGTGCAGGAGGGTACTCCAGGGCTGGGACCAAGGGGTTTGGAGGGTGGGAGAGGGATCGGGGCTGGGGCAGGCTTCAGGTGGCGTTTACCTCAAGCAGCTCCCAGAAACAACAGTATGTCCCCACTCCGGTTCCTAGGCAGAGGCAGGGCCAGGCAGCTCTGCACAATGCCCGGTCTGCAGGCGCCACCCCTGCAGCTCCCATTGGCTGCAGTTGGCTGGAGCGCCGGAGCGGGGAAAGCCCTGGACCCTGTTCCACAACGGGAGCTCGAGGACCAGATTAAAAGGTCTGAAGAGCCGGATGCAGCCCCCGGGGTGTAGTTTGCCCACCCCTGCTCTATGCCAACAACATGCTTTTGTGGCTAAATATAAATGGAGAGCATGTGCAGATGGAAGGGTGAGAGTCAGCAAGCAACTATTTAACAGAGATGTTCTTCCATCAAACTGTTGTACATGATGCTAGGAAGCACTACAGAAGTTTATAATGCTGCTTTTCAGTCTCTACCACCTTCAGAAAGAAAGGTAGTATGTCTTGGGAGGCAATGAGAGCTTGTCTCATAAGTGAGTTCTGTGTCCTAAACTGGGGATTAGAAAAGATCACACAGCAAGTCTGTGCTAGAGCCAAGAATTAGCCACCTGAATATAGATGTTCTGACTCCCAGTCCAGTGCTTAAAATACTGCACCATACGTCCTACCAGTAAGGCACCAGATCCTGCAATGTGCCAAGAAGCTCTTTGAAGAATCGGATACTTAATGATCTTCCTTTTTACTGGAGCTGCTACTTCTTTCAGAGAATATCTGGTCATTGAATGTACATGTTTTTTTATGGCGCGCGTGCACACACACAGGGCATCAAAATGCAGGAAGTAAATAACTTAAAACTAGAAAGATCTGCAAAGCATAACAAGATGTTCATCAAGTTAAGACTTCTGCACCTATGCACTTTGGGAGGAGTGAAGAAATTTGTTTCCAGAATAACAGGGAGTACAGGGTAAATTCTGCAAAGGCTGGAATGTGTCTGAAATCCATTACCTTTTAGGGATTGACTGATCCAAAATTCACGATGGCTTCTGACACATGGAGCTCTTAAGGTTTCTTGGGCTATACAACAATGAAGGCTTCACCTAATTTTGAGGGAGAAATCTCCTTTCTCCTGTGGCCAAAGAATACAAATTAAACCACCCTCTTTCTAATGGTGTAGACTCTGACTGCTCATCCTAATTCACTTATATGGCAGTTGGACTCTTGGGAAACAGTGGAACTTCACTGAGCATATTCAAGGAAACCCGTGATGTTCTAACATGTAGGAAGTGGTGGGGCAAATTCTGCTTTAAGGAAAGGTTAAAATAATTAAACATCTATAGCTTGCCAAAATGATGACTAAGGCAGGCACACTAAGCATCTACAAATAGCTGAGGAATGTAAACAGCACAGAGACAGAAATAAAGATTTAAAGTTTAATTGGACAAATTATTGACAATACACTGTAAGGAACAATGTTGACTTAAGACTTAATAGATCTTTTCTTTGTTTCTTACAATTCTGTGAATCAGTCTTCTGTATCAAATTCCACATGAGTTAAATTTGCTTACATTCCTGAGGAGGGCAGATCCCACTGGGAATTTTTTTCAAACTTCATCACTCAGACTTCTTTTTCTCTTAATAAACTTGGGCTTTTTGACCAAACTCTAATCTGAAACAACTATCTAACCCTGTAATCTGACAAGAGATAAACAGAGACGAAGCGGGTGAGATAATATCTTTTATTGGACCAACTTCTGTTGGGGAGAGAGACAAGCTTTTGAGCTACACAGAGCTCTCCTTCAGCTCTGGGAGAGGTACTAGGGATGTCTACATAGCAATTAAAAACCTGTGGCTGGTCGTGCCAGCTGACTCGGGCTCACGGAACTCAGGCGGTGCAGTCAGGCTCGTGCTGGAGCCCAGGTTCTAGGACGTTGCAAGGTAAGAGGATCCCAGAGCTGGGCTGCAGCCTGTGCCCAAAAGTCTACATCACAATTAAACAGCCCCTTAGCCCAAGCCACACTCAGCTGGCATGGGCAACTGCAGGTTTTTAATTGCAGTGTAGACATACACTCAGGGATCGTTCATGGTGAAGTGTCCCGTTAACACTCCGGTAGTCATAGGACAAAAAGGTGGGAGGAGAGGGAGTGGCTACAGATTGTTGTAATAAGCCATAAGTCTTGTGTCTTTATTAAAACCATGATTTTTAGTGTCTAGCAAAGTTATGAATTTAAGCTCCCAGGCTCATCTGTTAAGTGTTGACCCACAGGGGATGTGTTTTTCTCTTATCATTTTCCTGTGTGACTTCATTTGAGAATGTAGTGATTGTCTGGTTTCACCCACATAGTTGTTGTGGCATTTAGTGCACTGGATGAGGTAGACCACATGTTGTGATAGGCACATGTAGAACGCATGGATCTTGAAAAGTGTGTTGTGGCGGGTGTGGATCATTGTAACCGCCGAGATATGTCTGCAGGTTTTGCATCAGTTGTTAGGCAGGATCTGGTGCTGTTTTGAGTTGGTGTGTCCTGGTCTGTGGGGAGCTTGCTTCTGATGATGAGCTTGGAAAGGTTGGGGGCTTGTTTGAAGACCAAAAGAAGGGGTTCAAGATTTCTTTCAAGACGGATTATAGTTGCTTGATGATACCATGTATTGGTTGCAGTCTGGGGTGGTAGGTGACAACTAGGGGTGTGCAGTCAGAGTATTTTTTTTTTAAACAAACTTCACAAATGTAAATTGTAATTGATTCACCGCCACACTTTTGATCTTATGCCAAAATGCTTTAGAATAAAACTGGACAAAACCCATGAGGATTTTATTTATTTATTTTTAAATAAAAATAAGAATCTAATAAGAACCAAGTGCAAAATTTAGTTCATTAACCAAAATTTTAACTTGATACTGCTAAGTAGTTTAGGGTCAAGACTAACCTACTCAAAAAGCATTATAATCTGCAAAATTCTAAATTTAATTCTAAATATGCGCTTTTAAAATAAATCTACCACTTTGAATTGAATTAACACAACTGAAAACACACACGCAACTGATAGAGAGGTTGACATCATTGATGCTACTGCTGAACTAACATGTAAGTAAAGAAAATGAAACCGGTTCATTTTAGCTCAATTGGAAGCATGGAGGAAAATCACCAATGCTTGTCAAATGAAGCAAGACAAGAAATTAGGAAGGAAGAAAACCTTCAGGAATATAAAGATAGTGTTATGAACGCTGGAGAAGAAAAAATAAGTAGCTAGAATTTTATAACTGATTCAAAATGTTTATTTTTAACTGTGAAACATTTTAATGCAAATATTTGTTTAAAAAAATCAAAACAAATGATATCAAAACTTAAAAAGAGGAAATTTTCAGTTTATGTTAATAAAAGTGTAAGAAGGATGACAGACAAATGTCATTCTTGAATCTGTGGTTGGTTGGATATTTTCTTGGTCTTTTGGGGGGTGGGGAAAGGTGCTGGGTTTTTTGCTACTTTATGATTTTTCTAATTCCTTTTAATTTTGTTTCCTCTTTCCTTTAGAGCTAAGTCTGCCTTCTGATATTGCATGAACCAGGCACTCTGACCATGCACAACAATACTGGACCGATAAATTCTAATAACTAAAAGGGGTAGTCATGTTTTTGCAATTCTGTTACTATGTGAAATGTGATTTTAGCATAGGAAACTTTTTTAAAATATACAGGTAGATTCCTATGTGATAACAGACCTATAACAAAAATAGAAAAAAGTTAAAATAAAAAAGCCTAAAATATGAATGAAAGATCAACTATTGAGAAAATATTTATTAGAGAAGCTAAAATGTGTTTGACAAGCAGCTCTTGAGTGAAATTAAACTTCTTATAACATGTAGTATATATATTCCTGAAAAGCCACTGTCAGGAAAGTAGCTGGAGGGTAGAACTGCTACACCCATCTTAACTTAAAGTTCACAAGAGGTAAACACTTTACAAGATCTGTATAGGGGTCTCTGTGAACTGAATGGTGGAAGAGCATCCCAGGCACCCCATTTAGGTGATGTGGGGCCATTTGTTATATTAGCAAAAACCAAACCCATCCCCCCATTCATACACTCATGGCCACTATACATCTGCAGCTCAGATTACTTATACTCTTGTCACAAGTTGTCTGTGCAGCTGGCCAGACAGGGGGTTAATGCCAGCAAGGATAAAGATGCAAACTAAGGTACATCTGCAGTATTAGTTATCCCTTTTTGGGGGAATGAGTAAAGGTGAAAAAAGCCAGAATTTGACCTATGGGCACACTGGAGTTGCATTTATCTCCTACTAAAAATTCTAGTACAATGATTAACACACTGAGCAAAATAAGATTCCCCCCTCCTCGATTCTATTGCACGAGCAAAGAGTATAAACGTATTAATTCATGTAACAGTCCTAACACGTTAAGGAGCCTAATTCTTAGGAGGAAATCCTCGCTCCATTGAAATCAAAGGAATAACTTCCATTCAATTCAGTGAGGCCAGAATTTCACACTAAGGTGTGTGAGGTCCAGTGGTGAGCTGCAGCCGGTTCCCACCGGTTCACGGGAACCGGTTGTTAAATTTAGAAGCCCGTTTAGAACCGGTTGTCCTGCGAGGGACAACTAGTTCCAAAAGGGCTTTTAAATTTAACAAAAGCTCTAGCAGCTCCCTGCCCTTCCCCCAGCCCCAGCTCACCTCACTCCACTTCTCCCTCCTCTTCTGAAGCTCCTCCGGCTTCTCCTCCCCCTCCCCAGCTTCCCGCGAATCAGCTGTTTGCGCGGGAAGCCTGGGAGGACTGAGAAGGATGCAGCGGCTTCCACCAGGTGAGCTGGGGCTGGGGGGTGGAGGCGCCAGCGGGAGGAGGCCTCCAGGCGCCGCGCCGCCCGGTGAGGTCGCGGCCGGACCCGGGGGCCGGGCGGCGCGGCTCCTGCCCGGGGGCGCAGCTCCTGCCCGGCTACTGCGCGGCTCCTGCGTCCTGCCCCGACCTCGCTGGGCGGTACGGCTCCTGCCCGGGTCCGGCCCCGACCTCGCCGGGCGGCGCGGCGCGGGCTCCTGCCCGGCCCCCGGGTCCGGCTCCGACCTCGGCCAGGCAGCGCGGCTCCTGCCTGGCCCCGGCCGGCCCCACCTCCAGGCAGCATGGTAAGGGAGCAGGGAGGGGCTGTTGGATAGAGGGCAGGGGAGCTGTGGGGGTGGATTAGTGTCGGAGCGGTCAGAGGGCAGGGAACAGGGGGATTGAACTGGGGCAAGGATCCGGGGGGGGCAGTCAGGAAGGAGCAGGGGTTGGATAGGGTGTGGGGGGCAGTTAGGAGTAGGGATTCCAGGGACAGGGGACAGAGAGAAGGGGTGGTTGGATGGGGTAGGGGTCCCAGGGTGCCATCAGGAATGAGAGAAGGGGTTGGATGGGATAGCAGGGGGCAGTCAGGGGACAGGGAAGGGGGGTGGATAGGGCAGGGGTCCCTGGGGGGGGCTGTCAAGGAACATGGGGGGTTGCATGGGGCAGGAGTCCCCGGGGGGGCATGACCCCCTTGTGGGGTGAGGAGGAGGGAACCAGTTGTTAATATTTTGGCAGCTCATCACTGGTGAGGTCTACACTTAAAACACTGCACTAGTGCAGCGGTGTCACTGTAACGCTTCAGTGAAGATGCTACTTCGCCAACAGGAGAGCTTTTCCTGTCCGTGTAGTTAATCCATCTCCACAAGAGGCGGTAGATATGTTGATGGGCGAAACCCTCCCATTGACATAGTGCTGTCTATACTGGGGGTTAGGTCAATATAACAGGAATGTGAATTTTTCATACCTATGAGTGACATAGTTATAACTGTGTAAGTTTACAGCATCGACCTGGTCTTAATCTTTTTTCCAGCCAAGGAGACTTTAAAAAAAAAAATCATGCTTCCAGAATGCTTGAGTAAATACTTAGCTTAAAGCACCTTCAGTGCTTTTCATAAGTGTTAACAGAAGAATGAGGACTGCTCTATAGACATTAAACTCTCCTTAAAACACATCCTCACAGAAGTAACATATTCAAGGCTCAAGTGCATGTTTTGCCTTTGCAGGTCAGATGATTCAAAATTAGAAAGTATAGATATAGAGGAATGAAACCTTAATTCCTGTTCAGGAGGATGCATTTGTGAAAGCGTTAATAAAAACATATTCAGAATATTTATATTTCAATAAAGAATTAGGATTCTACACAGAAGCACAAACAACATAATTAACTGAACTGTGTCCTTGAAAAGGCTTGTAAATTGTACTTCTAGATTTAATGCTATAGCTGTTCTTAATCCTAAACCAGGGCATCTACATAGTTCACATCTATATCTACTACAAGAATGAATCCAATTTTATTTACAATGAAAACTGAACTTTTGTCAATTTCTTCACCAATCATAACATCTAATCATTATAGTTTGCCTGGGCATTTAAAGAACACACGAATAATATGGAAAAGACGGTTACTCACCGTTGTAACTGTTGTTCTTCGAGATGTGTTGCTCCTATCCATTCCAGTTAGGTGTGCGCGCCGCGCGTGCACGGCTCTTCGGAACATTTTTACCCTAGCAACTCCGGCGGGCCGGCTGGGCGCCCCCTGGAGTGGCGCCGCTATAGCGCTGGATATATACCCCAGCCGGCCTGTCCGCTCCTCAGTTCCTTCTTGCCGGCTACTCCGACAGTGGGGAAGGAGGGCGGGTCTGGAATGGATAGGAGCAACACATCTCGAAGAACAACAGTTACAATGGTGAGTAACCGTCTTTTCTTCTTCGAGTGATTGCTCCTATGCATTCCAGTTAGGTGATTCCCAAGCCTTACCTAGGCGGTGGGGTCGGAGTGAGACGTGGCAGAGTGTAAGACTGCTGAGCCGAAGGCTGCATCGTCTCTGGATTGTTGCACCAACACGTAGTGGGAACCGAAGGTGTGGACAGAAGACCAGGTGGCCGCTCTACAGATGTCCTGGATGGGTACATGGGCCAGAAAGGCGGCAGACGAGGCTTGCACTCTCGTAGAGTGAGCGGTGAGGCGGCGTGCTGGCACGCGAGCAAGCTCGTAGCATGTCCGGATACATGCAGTCACCCAGGAGGAAATCCTTTGGGAGGAGACCAGCTCGCCCTTCATGCGATCAGCAACCGCTACGAACAGCTGGGGCGAACGCCGGAAGGGCTTCGTCTGCTCTATATAAAAAGCGAGGGCCCTGCGGACGTCCAGGATGTGAAGCTGTTGCTCACGAGGTGAGGCGTGCGGCTTCGGGAAGAAGACCGGAAGGAAAATGTCCTGGTTGAGATGGAAGGCCGACACCACCTTAGGGAGGAAGGCCGGGTGTGGTCGAAGCTGCACCTTGTCTCTGTGGAAGACGGTATACGGTGGACCAACCATTAGGGCACGGAGCTCGGAAACTCGTCTTGCTGACGTTATAGCGACGAGAAAGGCCGTTTTCCACGAGAGATAGAGCAGGGAGCACGTGGCCAGGGGCTCGAAGGGTGCTCCCATAAGCTTGGCCAGAACTAGGTTCAAATCCCAGGATGGGGTAGGACGTCGTATCGGCGGGTACAAGCGGTCCAGGACCTTAAGGAAGCGGGAAACCATCTGGTTGGAAAAGATGGACCGACCTCCTATGGATGGACGAAAGGCGGACACGACTGCCAGGTGTACCTTCAAGGAGGAGACCGCGAGTCCTTGTTCCTTAAGGGACCAGAGGTAGTCCAGGATCGTAGGAATAGGGACCAGGAAGGGATTAAGGCCTCTGTGATCGCACCAGAGTGCGAAACGCTTCCATTTCGCGAGGTAGGTTGAGCGAGTGGAAGGCTTCCTGCTTTCCATTAGGACTTGCTGCACTGCTGCCGAACAGTCCCGCTCCGCGTGGGTCAACCACGCAGGTACCAAGCTGTAAGATGGAGGGACTGTAGGTCCGGGTGGCGGAGTCTGCCGAAGTCCTGCGTGATGAGGTCCGGCCATAATGGAAGGGGAATGGGATCCCGAATGGAGAGCTCGAGCAGCAGAGTGTACCAGTGCTGCCGTGGCCAGGCCGGAGCGACGAGAATGAGGCGGGCCCTGTCCCTCCGAAGCTTGAGTAGCACCCGGTGTATGAGTGGGAACGGAGGGAAGGCGTAGAGGAGGTGATCCGTCCAGGAGCAGAGGAATGCGTCCGACAGGGAGCCTCGGGAGCGACCCTGGTAAGAACAAAACCGGTGGCACTTCCTGTTCTCCTTGGAGGCAAACAGGTCTATCTGGGGAAACCCCCACCTTCGGAAAATTGTGAGCACCACATCCGGACGAAGGGACCACTCATGGGCGAGGAACGACCTGCTGAGATGGTCGGCCAGCGTGTTCTGCACTCCCGGAAGAAAGGACGCTGTCAGGTGAATCGAGTGGGTTACACAGAAGTCCCACAGGAGCATCGCTTCCGTGCAAAGCAGGGAGGAGCGGGCTCCGCCCTGCTTGTTGACATAAAACATCGCCGTCGTGTTGTCCATGAACACCGCCACACAGCGCCCTTGCAGATGGGCGCGGAAGGTGTGACACGCCAAGCGGATCGCTCGCAGCTCCCTGACGTTGATATGGAGGGAGAGCTCTCGGGGCGACCAGAGACCCTGGGTGTGTAGGTCGCCAAGGTGAGCCCCCCATCCCAACGCCGAGGCATCCGTGGTCAGGGTGACGGATGGGCGAGGAGGGCGGAACGGGACTCCTGCACACACGACCTCTGGGTCCAGCCACCAGCTGAGCGAACCGAGGATTGGCTTCGTGACCGTGACTACCATGTCCAGAGGGTCGCGGTGCGGACGGTACACCGACACCAGCCAAGTTTGAAATGGGCGAAGGCGCAGCCTCGCGTACGTGGTCACGAATGTGCAGGACGCCATGTGGCCCAGGAGGCGTAGGCATGACCGAACCATTGTCGTGGGAAAAGCGTGCAGGTCCCGGATGATGGAGACCATCGTCTGGTGCCGAAGTCGAGGGAGGCAGGCCCTGGCCAAACTGGAGTCCAGGACCGCTCCGATGAACTCCACCCTTTGTGATGGAGTTAAAGTGGACTTCTCGGCGTTTATGAGAAGGCCCAGATACCGAAACAGGGCAAGGATCTCGGCCATTTGACTTGCTACCAGTTGGCGGGATGGCCCGTGAACCAGCCAGTCGTTGAGATACGGGTAGACGTGCATGCGACGACGGCGGAGGGCTGCGGCAACCACTGCCATGCACTTGGTGAAGATCCTCGGCGCGGTGGAAAGGCCGAAGGGTAGTACCGCAAACTGGTAGTGCGCCTTGTTGACTACGAACCGCAGGTAGCGTCGATGGGGAGGGTAAATCACGATATGGAAGTACGCATCCTTCATATCGAGGGCGGCAAACCAGTCTCCCGGATCCAGGGAGGGAATGATGGTCCCCAGGGTGACCATGCGAAACTTGAGCTTGAGCAGGTACCTGTTGAGCTCCAGGAGGTCTAGTATAGGTCGGAGACCTCCTTTCGCCTTGGGGATGAGAAAATATCGGGAATAAAATCCCCTGCCTCGCATGTCGTTCGGCACCTCCTCTATGGCACCCAAGCTCAACAGAGCCTCGACCTCTTGCAAGAGGAATTGCTCGTGAGAGGGGTCCCTGAAGAGGGACGGGGAAGGTGGGTGGGAGGGAGGGGGCGAAACAAACTGAAGGCGGTAACCATACTGGACCGTACGAAGTACCCAGTTGTCCGTTGTTATTTGGGACCACGCCGGGAGGAAGTGGGAAAGGCGGTTGCAAAATAACGGGGAAGGATCCGGAAAAGAGTCTGATGGGCCGTCCTCGGGCGTCCCATCAAAATGTCTGCTTAGGCCCTTGAGGGGCCTTGGAGGGCGCCTGGGCCTGGTTACGCCTGTTGTCCGATGGTCTACGGCGGTTTAGGCTGCCTCTGCGACTATTATAAGGCTGTGACCTTATAATTGACTGACTATATACACTAAGTACACAACGAGAAGCTAGGGATGTGGAGGTCAAAGGAGCACTCCACTGTTCCAACGGCCGTCACGGGCGGGAAGAAGGAACTGAGGAGTGGACGGGCCAGCTGGGGTATATATCCAGCGCTATAGCGGCGCCACTCCAGGGGGCGCCCAGCCGGCCCGCCGGAGTTGCTAGGGTAAAAATGTTCCGAAGAGCCGTGCACGCACGGCGCGCACACCTAACTGGAATGCATAGGAGCAATCACTCGAAGAAGATACACCACATATTGAAAACAATGCTTCATTGCTGTATCCAGAAAACCTTGTTCAGGCCAGTCAAATAAATAAAGTAATCACACTATCATCTGAATAAGTCTTTACAGGATCAGGCCCTTATGTATATCAAGACCAAACTTGTTTTTATGATGCACAAACAGCATATTTAGACTTCTTAAAGTATAATAGGATAATTTTGGTCTCAGAAATTCGATGCCCATTGTAATATTATAATTTTGTTAAGCACTTGACAGAGAGGAAAAAGTCAAATAGCAAATACCCATAAAAATATCTTGCTTTTACTTAGCTTTTTAAATAAAGCAGACTAATATAGAAAAATAATAAAAGGAAATACTATATTGGCATATTTTCTGTCAACTTCTGGATTATATTTTTAAAAAAATTTGTAATAAAGACACAAGGTAAATTATCCTGATGGGTTAAATTTTTGTAGTATACTGCACATAGGGCCAGATTTTTAAAATTATTTAGATGCTTAAAAGGTGCAGGTAGTGCCTATTGAGATTTTCAAAAGCACATAGGTGCCTAACTCCCATTAAGGTGCTTAAGTGCTTTTGAAAATCCTACTAGGTGCCTATCTGCCTCCTTAAGCACCTAAATACCTTTAAAAATCTGGTTCAGAAAAAAAAATTAGACAAGCATTAAAAAGATTGTGGTTCTGTTCCCAACTCCATCCAGGAGCCTCTAAAGGAGTGGGTGTCTCTAAGGCCTGGTCTACACTAGGACTTTAATTCGAATTTATCAGCGTTAATTCGAACTAACCGCTCAACCGTCCACACCAGGAAGCCATTTAATTCGAACTAGAGGGCTCTTTAGTTCGAATTTGGTACTCCACCCCGGCAGGTGGAGTAACGCTAAATTCGCACTTGCTAGCTCGAATTAGGCTTGGTGTGGATGCTAATCGAACTTAGCAGCTCCGGGAGCTATCCCACAGTGCACCACTCTGTTGACGCTCTGGACAGCAGTCCGAGCTTGGATTCTCTGGCCAGCCACACAGGAAATGACCCGCGAAAATTTGAATTCATTTTCCTGTCTGGGCGGTTTGAATCTGACGTTCTGGTTGCACATCGGGGCGAGCTCCGCAGCACCTGCAACGATGCAGAGCTCTCCAGCAGAGGAGTCCGGGCAATCCCAGACTAGAAAGAGGTCCCCAGCATGGACTGACCGGGAAGTCCAGGATCTGATCGCTGTGTGGGGCGAGGAGTCTGTGCTCTCGGAGCTGCGCTCCAACAAGCGGAACGCGAAGACCTTCGAGAAGGTCTCTAAAGCCATGAAAGACAAAGGATACAGCCGGGATGCGATGCAGTGCCGCGTGAAAGTGAAGGACCTAAGACAAGGGTATCAAAAAGTCAGAGCGGCAAACGGACGCTCCGGAGCCCAGCCCCAGACATGCCGCTTCTACGAGGCACTGCATGCCATTCTAGGTGGGTCTGCCACCAGTGCCCCACCAGTGACGGTGGACTCCGAGGACGGAATAGTGTACCGGGACAGTTCCCCCTCCCTGTTCGCCGATGGGGAAGATGAGGAAGGGTCTTTAGAGGACGGCGCAGGCGACATGGAACCCACTCCCGCTTTCCCTGACAGCCAGGATCTCTTCATCACCCTCACAGAGATCCCCTACCAACCCTCCCCGCCCGTTAACCAGGACTCGGAATCAGGGGAAGGATCAGGCGGTAAGTGCAACACACGTATAAACATTTATTTTTTATAACATTGTTATAGAAAAAATAGAAACAGTATTTACAAAATTCTAAATATTAAACTATAATATATATTAAATTATATGAAGAGAAGGTCCACACAAATGGACTTTAAGAAATTCTAAATATTTACAAATTAAAACATTCTAAATATTAAACTATAATATATATTAAACTATATAAAGAGAAGGTCCACACAAATGGGGATAGAAAAATAGTCCTCTAGCGACATTTCTACGAAGGTGTCATTCAGTTCCTCGCAAAGCCTCCGCATGAGGTTCGTCGGAAGAGGTCGCTTGTTGGGCGCTCCGTGGAAGCAGACTCTTCCACGCCAGGACATCCGAATATAGAGTGGAACCATCGCCTCTACTAGCATTGCTGCATATGGTCCTGGTCTGTGCAGTGCGTCCCGTAACATGCGGTCTTTCTGGGCACGAGTGACCCGCCTCAGGGTGATCTCGGTCTGCAAATACTGCATCTAAGTAGGGCAATTAGTGTAGTGTTACTATTGTTAATGGTTTACAATTAGGTTGCATAACAATGACCCTCGCCTAACAGCCACGTGCGAGAGTCCACAGAGAACAAGCATGCATTGATCGTTCCCGTGCGCTGGCGGGAGGGGCTGCTAAAGGCTTATCCTTTCTGCTTTGCACATTGCCTTTAGCAGGAGAGCACAGCTAACCAGTAACTGATAAGCAGTATGTACTGTAAGGCTTACCAGGACTTTGTGCAAGAGGGATGCAGCTATCTTTCCTCGCTTGTGCGCTCTCCAGTGCAATGGCGCCGCCAATGAGAGCGTATTCCGAAATCTCGGACTAGTTCTGAGATCTCCTGAGACTTGGTTCCCTCTTTGGTCTTGTTAACTGAAACTGACTAGACTGTGTTTACTGTTGGCAAACATGTATGTGTTCAAGGAAATCACCTACTTTTTCACATCACACAGCTTCGGCTCCTTCCCGGACTGCCCCGCCATCCCCCTCGCAGAGGCTGGCTCGGATTAGACGCCGAAAGAAAAAGACAAGGGACGACATGTTCCAGGAACTGATGGCCAGCTCCAGAGCGGAGGCGGCAGAGCAGAGACAGTCGAGGGAGAGCCTGTGTCAGCAGCATCGCACACACCTGGAACGGGAGGATAGGTGGCGGCAGGAAGACCAGCAGGCGACTCAAACGCTGCTTGGTCTAATGAGGGAGCAAACGGAGACGCTCCGGCGCCTTGTAGATGTTCTGCAAGACCGCAGTCAGGAGGAGAGAGCCCCCCTGCAGTGCATCTGCAACCGCCCTCCAACGCCAAGAAGTCCTGTCCCCCCCTCACCCAAAGTGACAAGACGGAGGGGCGGTAGGGGCCGTGAGAACTGTCCCTGCACCGCAGCACACCGATAATGTTAGAGACAACTGTCGCGCTGTAAATTTGTACAAGCTCTTTCTTTACAGCATCAACCAGTCCCAACTCCAAGTTCAAACCCCCCACTGTGTATTACATTATTAAAAGCGGTTTGGTGTTACTGACTGTTTCCGTCACGTTTCTGGTGTCAGAAGACTTTCTGTTGTTCTGTGGGGGGGGGGGGGAATTGTAATGTCACTGCATAGCCCACAGTGCCATGCTACAGACTTGGCTGCAGGGTCAACTGCAGGGCACACACAGACTGCAGTCACTAGGCACCAGGGACAGTCTGTGTGGTGTATGCTGCCCCGGGTCTTTCCTTGATGTGTATGCTTGTGCAGGGTCCTGGTGCCTGACATCCCCGAATGTAAAGGCAGGCTTCCCTTCACATGCATTTGGACCGTAGTCACGATCCTCCCCGGTGCCACGAGCCCCAAAAAGAGACCTCATCCAGGGGCAGATACTCACCCTTCCCCCACACCCCTCCCCCCTTCCAACGCCCAAACCCACAGCCGTCATGGTAACCCCTATCCAAGGACAGCACCCCTCGCCCCTTCCTGCAAACCCACCCATCAGTGCACACCTTAACCAGCACAGAATGCTTCCATGTTTCAACGAATAAACAGAAATGCAAAGTCAACGAAAGATTTATTATTAATTACTAAAACATGTCCTTAGTTTTAAAACGTCCTTGGGAAGTGGGGAAAACTTGGTTTATGATCAGGCTCTCTTAAAATCAAGTGGACAGTCACAGGTTACCCTGCTCTGCGAGGAAACTCGCTTTCAAAGCCTCCCTGATGCATATCGCTTCCCGCTGGGATATTCTCTCAGCACGGGTGTCTGGCTGATCGTAAACAGCAGCCAGGCGATTTGCCTCAACCTCCCAAGCGGCCAAAAAGGTCTCGCCCTTGCTCTCACAGAGATTGTGGAGCACACAGCAAGCAGCAATAACTACGGGGATATTCTTTTCGCTGATGTCCGAGCGAGTCAGTAAGGTCCGCCATCTCCCCTTGAGACGTCCGAAAGCACACTCCACCACCATTCTGCACTTGCTCAGCCGGTAGTTGAAGAGTTCCTTTTCAGTGTCCAAGGCGCCTGTATAGGGCTTCATGAGCCAGGGCATTAGCGGGTAGGCCGGGTCCCCGAGGATCACTGTAGGCATCTGCACATCCCCAACCGTTATTTTGTGGTCCGGGAAGAAAGTGCCTGCCTGGAGGCGTATAAACAGACCAGAGTTCCTGAACACACGCGCATCATGAACCTTGCCCGCCCACCCGACGTTGATGTTGGTAAAACGTCCCCTATGGTCCACCACAGCTTGCAGCACCATTGAAAAGTAGCCCTTTCGGTTAATGTACTCGCTGGCCTGGTGGGCTGGTGCCAGGATAGGGATGTGAGTCCCATCTATAGCCCCACCGCAGTTTGGGAATCCCATCGCGGCGAAGCCATCTATGATGGCCTGGACATTTCCGACAGTCACTACCTTTGAGAGCAGTTGCTCAACGATTGCGTGGGCTACTTGAATGACAGCAATCCCCACGGTAGATTTGCCCACGCCAAAGTGGTTCGCTACTGACCGGTAGCTGTCTGGCGTGGCAAGTTTCCAGAGGGCTATGGCCACTCGCTTCTGCACAGTCAGGGCTGCTCGCATCCTTGTGTCCTGGCGCTTCAGGGCAGGGGACAGCAAGTCACACAGTTCAAGGAAAGTGCCCTTACGCATCCTGAAGTTTCGCAGCCACTCTGTGTCATCCCAGACCTGCAGCACTATGCGGTCCCACCAGTCTGTGCTTGTTTCCCGGGCCCAGAATCGCCGTTCCACACCATGAACTTGACCCATTGCCACCATGATCTCCACTGCCCGGCGTACCCTGCTTTGTGAGAGGTCTGCGCCACTCTCCTCACCGTGCTGCCGGAGCCTCCTCGCCCGGTTTCTCAGCATCTGACTGTGGAAGAGGTGGACGATAATGTGCGAGGAGTTGACAACGGCCATAAGTGCAGCGATGATCGCAGCGGGCTCCATGCTCGCAGTGCTGTGGCGTCCACGCTGTAACCGACCAGAGAAGGGCGCGAACAGATTTCCCGCCGGCGCTTTCAAGGAAGACAGGGAGGGCGGGATTGACGGTTCAATGACGACACATTTTTCCCCCCAGCATGCATTGGGGGGAAATCCCACAATTCAAATGGGCAGCGGGGAGTGCGGGAACTGTGGGATAGGTTCCCACAGTGCACCGCTTCCAAAGTCGAAGCTGGCCCCGTGAATGTGGACTAAGAAGTTCGAATTTGTGTATTTAGTATGGATACACAAATTCGACTTATTAAGGTCGAATCCACAAATTCGACTTAAGTAGATTCGAAATAGTCCTGTAGTGTAGACAAGCCCTAAGATAAGTGAAGAAAAGGAAGTTCCCTTTAGAGGGATAAAGCCACAGATGGAGAGAAATCCAAAGAGTGATCTTATTTGCTCATGCAAAGTAAAATTAAAATAATGGTAGCTGAGGGTGATCGGCAATCAGAACCTTGCATTATTGTTCCCATTGTGAATGATGGGTAACATTACAGAACTGTCCCCTTCTGTGTCAATTACCAGATCAAGTGAAAGAACAGGTTCTATTACCAACTAACAATTCATTTAAAAGTTAACGAGACAGGAGAAAGCATAGAGAAAAGTTAATAAGAGCAAAAGATAGTTTACTATGTAATAACTTTGGGCCTGATCCTGTAAACCTTCATGCATATGAGATGTTTGCATCCCCACTGAATGTAATGGGACTTCCCAAGGCTTTATAGGATCAGGCCAGAATTATTAAACATTCAAATAATTGTATCAGTTGTTCTAATTAATTTACATAAAATGAAAAAGCACTGACCTAAAACCAAAAAGTTCAACAAAAAAGTTCTCTTGGTTAAAGCAGAACTGAAATGTATTATTGTCTAATACCTTGAGAGCTCTCAGACAAATCAAAAATTGTTTTTTAAATATACAGACTTGTATGATCTTGTAGTCTCAATTGCACTCTAGATCCACTGCACCTTAGATTTATGGATAAAGGTGAATAATAATTGAACTCAATTAACCCCCTTGACTTGTTGGGGGAGTTCTCAATCAACCCTCACAGTACCTAGAATTTATATTTTTACGCACACACAGAGTTATTCTGCATTTCTGTTAATCAATGCAATAGGTATATTCCTAATATCTTATGCAACAATATATTTGGAAAATGGTCTTGGAGCATTTCCAAACACTTGTTTGGGATTTTACTCCTCCCCCCCTCACCCCTACCCTCCCACTGTAGCTAAGGAAACAAGATTCAGTTATATAACCAAATGAGTCAGCAGCTGTAAGTAGATATTTTTTCAGCTGTCGAGATTACACACTACAATAATGAAGGAATGACAGAAGCAATCAGAACATGAATTTTTCTTCTTTTCACAAGATAAAAGCCACTGAAAGCTACCCAAATAAATTGGAAAATTGCTGCCAGTGGGAGATAATATTCTGAGCAGCTTTAACTTACAATAGTACAGAATGAGACCCATGGGAAAACAAACGTTAAAATGCTTATGAAAAAGGAAGGTATACTGTACTTCAGAATTCCCTAATTTCGTTTTTAAGATATTTTGTACTGACCTTTGAGATTCACCGTTATTATTCATTAGTGTCTTGTTATACAATATCTGGACTAAAAAGACTGTTCCTTAATAGTTTGCCATGTTTACTGCTTCTGTACATTATAGTTAACAATAACAGTGCATAGCCCTTATATAGAACTTTTCATCCATAGATTTCATTTTAGAAGTGTATATCCACCTTATTATCCCCACTTTACAGATCAGGAAACTGAGGCACAGAGGTTAAGTGGCATGTCCAATATCACATAGTAAATCTACGGCACACAATATAAAAAAAACCCAGGTCTCCTTGCTACAAGCCCACTGGATCATGCAACCTCACACATTCACATGAAACCTAAAACATTTCTAGTACACCTGTTAAAGTGATTGTTCCAGTCCCACCATCTGTTGCAGATAGGTTTATATAGTAATCACTGCCTAATAATGCTAATATTGACACAACATACTGCTAACATTTATTATATCAGCCCTACTTTTATTTTTCTTGGAATGTAGTTCCTCCTGTAACAGAATTTACTCAGCACTGATTTCTCTGCTAAGATGCACTGACTGTGAAAAACCCATAAAGATAAGTTCCCTAAAGAAGAACTAGCAAACATCACAGCCAGACATTTTTCAGTAACACTGATATGTTTCAGGCCAAGAAAGACTGATAAAATATATTGACCTTAAATCTCCCTTTGTCTAGGGCTAATGATGCTGAGTCATCTCTTGTCTATCACAGCAAACCACCATCAACTTTATATTGCATTTCCTGGAAGATATCTTCAAGATCAAGAACGCAGTTCATTAAAGAAAAAGGCCTCATCTGAAGCAGCTTGGGCCATCAAGAGTTTCTGGCCATATATGGATCTTTTGGTTTATACAGGACATGAAAGAGAGCCTATCCAGGCATCCCTCATCCATAACACAGGATCTCCAGCTCAAGATTCCTCCTTGATCTCATCTTTCACATGGGGAAAGAGGTGACCTCTCAAACTGGAAAGTCTCAGATCATTTAGAAAAGAAATACCATCTTAATTAAATAAATTGCATCCAGAAACCAAACAGGCAGCTAGCACAGATCAGAGAACAGTTTCCAAATTGATTTAAAAATACAGCCCAAAGTAGAGCACATTACAGTAATCTAATCTTGAGGTGAAAACAATGACTAGGGTTTTCAAAGGGGCCAAAGGGAGTCAGGCACCCAAATCCCAATGAATTTTAATGAGTGGGGGGCACTTAACTCCCCGAGGTCCTCTTCAATATCCCAATCAGAATGGACAACAGTAGCAGAGGTCACATCTGAAACAAATAGTCACAGCCTCCTTCCCAGAGAGGTAGACAGAAGATTTTTATCCATCTACATGAGATTTATCTATCAAAGTAACCCGAGCAGTCTCTGTGGCATGACCAGGTCTGTACCCACATTCAAAAGGGACAAAGAGATCTGAGGCAGCTAGATACTTTGAACTGTCTTGCAAAAACCTTCTCAATCATTTTTGATGTTCTGTTTTGCCTAGGAATTTAGAGACGCAGATTTACAAAGAATGGTTTATATTTCCAATAATATTAATAAATATATACTTTCTATTAGAGCTGGTTGAAATCTTTCCATTATAGAAAACTTTAAATAAAATGGTGAAAAAACTATTTTTTTAAACTCCATTACATTTTGTACAGGATTTGGAACCAAGTTTACTTTGTATGAATATAGCACTTCTCATCTGTATGTCTCTAAGAACTTTATGAAGGAAACTCTTTGTCCATTGTGCTTCATAATTCCTTCTGTGTTGGCATAATTATTTTTCAGCATTTATTTTTTCAAATCCATAATGAAACACACTTCCTATTTAAACTGGTCATTTTATCAAAACTCTAACCATAATAGGATGAGAGACTGAAAAATCTTCTTACCAAATGTTCTAATACCAAATACTAAATTGTGGCATTACCACTGAGATTAAGAACAACCAGGATGATTAGAAATCTTTTATTTAGTTATAAATAAACCATCACAGAAACTTCTTAAGATAAAGACAGGGTGGAGAGTGAGACTGATTCAGTCATATAAACTTATTTCCATGTCACCCTTGAAATCCTATTTTTGATTTTTCCATAAATGTATCATCTCATTCACCTTTCTATTAAAACCAGTGGTATAGATTTCTGATTTCAACTTAAACACCACAACCATAAATTTACAAACACATCAAGAAGAGATGATAACCTTTGTCTTTTTTTGTGGCTGTTGTCAATCAATTTTAAGACAGATGAGCAAGATATTTTCTTCAGCCTCATCACTCAGTTCTGTTGCTGTCATGTGCTTATTCTATACTTTTTCAACTGTGCAATATTAAGGCACAAATATATGAGTTTTAAATTTAAAGCAGAAAGTGCCATTCTTTTTTATTTGTATGTTCTTTTGTATTAAGCTATCTGAACTATGCTCATGTATCTGAAAATCTCTGCTAATTTGCATTTCCTGCAGTGATAGTGGAAAGGGCAGAACTGATAAATTGTCACTACTTGGGCCAGCAAACTACAGTTCTGCATTCTTAGGTCAGTCAGTGTAAATATTATTGATGCTCTCCCACTGGAAAACGTTTGCATGGCTGAGATCCTAAACATGCTTGACATTATGTTGACAAAGGGTTCACAAGATCAGCGATATAGGAAATTAAATTAACATTGGAACAAAGCTTCAAATTAGTGTTTCAGATATTTTTTATCAGTGGATTGCATATCTTAGATCGACCCTGCATGGTAGTTGAGATCTTTCTGAAGATAATTTTCTGTCACACAGTCACAAAAATATTAGGATAATATTTAGAATCTTCAGATATTGAATTAAATGTACAGTATCAAACTATGACTGTTTTATATTCTTCTTACATTGGATTCAAACATGCAGTTTGCTTCACAAATGTAATACAATTCCAATTCTAATATAAGGGAGCCCAGGTTACTCCTTTCAATCCAAGCAGTTAGCCAGTATTTAGTGTGGTGTTTCTCACCCTCATATACAGCTCCATTAAAAAATACCAATCCCCTTGTGTGACGTATGCCCAGAAAGGGTTAAGCATCCTGCAGGATAAATGGCTCAAATTCAACCTTAAAAACATATGGGGAGATGTTTGCAGTGGCGGATTTAGAGTTAGTGGGGCCCTGTATGCAGCTTCATTTTCGCCCCCTCCCCCATCCTGGGGACCCAGCCAAGAAAAATAACACTCTCTCTGATCTCCCCTGTTTTTCATTCTTTTTTTTCTTCCTCCTCCTCCTATAAGTAATGGGAAGAAAATGAAAATAAAGTGAGGTACCTGGATTGGGGCAGGGGGTTGGGGTGTGTGATAAATGAAGGGAGGGGGATAGCTCCCTTTTATGGACACCCAGCCAGCCAGTAGCTATAAAATCCCTCTTAGTAGCTGCTCTCTAATTGCTCTACCTGTACAGGGTTAAAAAGTCTCATTGCTATGCATAGGTTAAAGAAAGTGAGTGGACACCTGGCCAAAAGAGCCAATGGGAAGGCTAGAACTTCTTAAAATTGTGAAAAAAAACAAAAACTTTTCCTTTGTGTGCTGTTGTTGTTCTCCCAAGGAGAAGAGGACAGGGCAGCAGCTATGCTGTAAGAAGCTTGGACCAGGTATAAAAAAATCATCAGTATCATATCTAGAAACTACTCATTTAAAAATCAACATATGTAAGAAGATCAGGGAATGTCTAGGAAGACATGATTAGGTTTATCCCTTTTATTTCATTATGGCTTGTGAATTCCTCTGTGCTAACCCCCAGGTGCTTTTGTTTTGCTTGAAACCTTTAAGCTGGGCCTCAAGAAAGCTATTCTTGGTGCTTAATCCTTGTAACTGCTCTTTTAAAATCTAACAATAGCCTGAGTTCCCAGATGCATTTTCTTTCTTTCTTTTTTTTTTTAATAAAATTTATCTTTTTTAAGATCAGGATTGGATTTTTGGTGTCCTAAGAGGTTTGTGCACATGTTGTTAAATTAGCTGGTGGCAACAGCTAATTTCCTTTGTTTTCTTTCTTAGCCCTTCCCTGCAGGGGGGAAGGGGATGAAAGGGCTTGAGGGTACTCCACAGGAAGGAATTCCCAAGTGCACCTTCCTGGGATCTGAAAAGGGGTTTGCATTTGGGTGGTGTCAGCGTTTACCAAGCCAAAATCAGAGAAAAGCTGTAACCTTGGGAGTTTGATACAAGCCTGGAGTGGCCAGTATTAATTTTTAGAATCCTTGCGGGCCCCACCTTCTGCACTGAAGTGCCAGAGTGGGGAATCAGCCTTGACAGGGTGTAAGAGAGGGTGCAGGGGTCAGGCTCTGGGCTGGGACAGTGGGTTGGGGTGTGGAAGGGGGTGAGGGGTGTGGGCTCTGAGCTGGGGCAGGAGGTTTTGGTGCAGAAGAGGTGAGAGGTTGGGCTCTGGGAGGAAGTTTGGGTGTGGGCTCTGGGCTGGGGCAGGGGGCCGGGAGGGGGGTACGAGGGTGGCACTTACCTTGGGTGGCGCAGCACCCAAAGCAACTGGCACACACACCCCTCTGGCAGTGGCTCCTAGGGTGCAGAGTCGGTGCTTGGGGCGGGAGCAGTGTGCGGAGACACCTTCCTCCCCTTTCCCCCACCCTAGGAGCTGCAGGGACATGCCTGTCGCTTCCGGGAGTGGTGCAGAATGGAGGGAAGGGAGGGAGGAAGAACGGGCAGGGAGCCACCTTAGCCCTGCTTCTGGCACATCTCTGCACGCCCCTTGGGAGGAGAGAGGCAGCAGGTTTCCATTTGCTGCCCGGGGTGGGGGCAGCATGTGGAACTGCCTCCCCCCTCGCCAGGGGCGCGCAGAGACGTGCCAGCAGCCATCCGCTTCTGGGAGCAGTGTAGGGCCACTGGCCATGGCATGCAGGCAGCCTGCCTGCCTGAGCCCTGCTGTGCCAGCCAGGACTTCAGGGCAGGTTGTCAGATGAGATCTGTCCTGCATTTTGGGGGCCGGCTTATGGTTGGGGGCCCCATGACACTGCACGGTTTGTTTCATGGTAAATCCGCTCCTGAATGTTTGCGGTTTTATATGGGTAGTGGTCAACAATGTAATCGACAGTCCCTGTCTATGCAGTATTCTGTTAATTCAGAGATCAAAAGTATATCTTAGCATTTAAATGAACTGTAAACATGGGATATTGCCGTATTCATCTCTCTTTGAAATGTATAGCCGATCATCTGCAAATGGTGAAAAACAGGCAATTGCCTTATGTTAATTCGTGTAGCTAAGTACCAGTGATGGACTTACTTCAAAGTCGCCCTGATTACCTATTGTAAGCAAAGGGACTCTGACCTATCAAAGAAGGCTTGAAATTGTATAGAAGATCCTTGGGTCCTGATCCTGTCATCTCAAATATGCTTGAGGTTTCATGCAGGGGAAGCCTAAACCACAAGGACTGAGATCCCAGTTCTGACTGGATCGCCCTGAAATATAAACATTGGACTATAACCTTTAAAATATGTCTGAAAGAACTCTTTCCATCTACAAAGCTCACCATCTCTGCTATAAATCTAAACCTCAAAAATTGAACTCATGTCTGTATGCATATTGATTTTTAACCATACTCTCTTTTCTTTTAAAATAAATTTTAATTTAGTTAATAAGAATTGGCTGTAAGTGTGTATTTGGGTAAGATCTGGAATATTCATTAAGCTGGGAGGTAATGTATCCAATCCTTTGGGAGTGGTAGAACCCTTTTTTTTTTTTTAATATGATGAAATAAGATTTTCATTAATCCTCATCATATCTGACTTGGATAACTAGGTGGAGGCCTGAGGCTGGGTTACTTTTAGGGAACTGTGGTTTGGACTTCTGAGTAACCAGTGAGGTATAACAGAAGCTGTTTAGTGCTGGCTTGGTAAATCTAAGGCCTGGTCCACACTAAAAAGGGGGTTCAAATTAGGGTACGCAAATTCAGCTACGGGAATAGCGTAGCTGAATTCGAAGTACCCTAATTCAAACTACTCACCCGTCCAGACGCGGCGGGGTTGAACTCCGCGGCTCCCCCGTCAACTCCACCACCACCGTTTGCAGTGGTGGAGTACCGGAGTCGACCGCGGCGCTTCCGGAGTTCGAACTATCGCGTCTAGATCAGACACGATAGTTCGAACTCCGTGAAGTCGAACTCACCGCGTCGACCCGCGCGGTGAGTATGGACCTGCCCTAAGAATTGGAATATCCACCAGTTTTGGGGATTGTCTGCCCCATTCTTTGCAGTTCACCCTAATTGAGTGACCTCAACTGGCTCCCCCGGGACCCTGGTCACACCTTGTGTTCGTATTCAGATCCCAGGAAAAACCCCTCAGGCCACCTGGCTCAACTCCTACTGGTCTTGCACGTGGCCTGTGCTTTGGGCAGTAGCTCTTATTGTTTCAACTATCTATTCCATAATGAAGTTTAATTACTTTTTACATTGACCCTGAATGAAGGGTGGTTGTCTTGCCTACCAACTTCAATGAGTTTTCACCCAACTTCTGGCATAACACCACAGATTTTTTCAGTATTGTGGTATCGAAGTTCTATGGAAATAGGTGTATCAAAAAAGCACACATATTAAAAACATCTTTATGATGAAACATTCTGATTTTGGCCAAACCTTTCATCAGCTCCCCTTCTTCTACTGTCATGAGTGCACAGAGATAGCAGCAAAAGGCATATGTGAACGTTGGCTGGTTTTAACCAGCAGGCATTAGGCTTGTAACAAGAGTTCTTTGTTGCTCCTAAGGTAATGTTTTTCCATTGCATTTGTTAAAACGTGACTAAAACAAGAGAGTGGCAAAAGAATAGTCGGTGGCTTTACAATGTTTGAGAAGCTCCTTTTGGTTCTTTCTGGGATTCCAAAAATACATGTTTTTGCTCCTGGGGCATATCATAAATATGCCTATTTCCAGTACAGGAATTGCAATACTATGCGTATTTCATCAGAGAAACTATTCACATAAAAAAAGTTGTTTTCTCTGAACCAGCAACTATTTTCCACAAAAATGTGTTATTTTATTATCCCCCAGAGAAAGTCCTGTGAATGTCCAATTTGTATGCCAAGAAATGCACACTCACAATAACCAAGGCAACTTCAAAGCAGAAGGAAAAGGCATAACACAATAACTCAAATTTGTTATTTTTGTCCACTCATACACTTATTTTATTTTTTATTGCTTTGATTGCATCTTTATACACACAAACATATTATTCGCATTTTGCATACATGCTTTGTGACCATTTTGTATTTTTCTCCTCTGCTACAATAGTCAGACTAACTCTGCTTTTTATTTAAGATCATAAATAGCAAATGGGCAACATATTGTCTCCTTTGTTTCTTGTTTTCAAATACAGACCCTAGTAATGGCTCCCTGACCTTTCAAATATTTTACAAAATACATTAAATGAGAGCATGGTAAATCCACTTGTAAGTTGTCATAAATTTTGGGGGAAAAATAACAACCTCAAAACTAAGCTTTTGTTTTCAGAGGGTGGGCAGGGGAGGAGTTGATTTTTTTTGTTTTTAGATTTTAACCTGTATGTTTGTGATACTAAACCATATGAGAACCAATACAGGGTTGTTTTAGGGTTAAATTCTGCAAGAGGCTGAGCACTCTGGCCTCAATTCAGCAAAACACTTTAAGCAGTTGAGTAGTAGCACATGTGGCTTCAATAGGACTACTCACATGCTTAAAGTTAAGAACATGCTTATGTGCTTTGCTGGATCAGGGCCAGAGTGCTCAGGACCTTGCACAGCCATTCCTTATGGAGTCTTCAGACAAATCCAGTGACTCTGCTATTGCTTATTAATTTTCCAAGCAGCAGCACTGTGAAACTGACAAAACTGGCTAATTTCACAACTGCTGGCCTGTGTTCAGTACAGTACTGATAAGGCGAATGCATGGAATGGAGTTTGTTGGTACGCACCCCAGATTTTACCCCAAGTCTAAGTCAAACATGCACAAGTTCTGCATCTGTATTGAGGGGACAGCAAAGGGTCATGTGTGTAAGTGTATATTTGTGTATGCACACATTCTAAATAGGTGGGGATCAGAGAGCACATCCCCCCCCCACAACCTCTCCAGTGGTTGTACCTATACTTGCCTACCACAATCTCTTCTTCCTCTAGATTCCCTGTGGCAACAAGTTTTCTGTTACCTCCTCTTGCCTACCTTAATGGCGATCCGTGTTGCTTTTGTGCTGCTGGGCTGTTGCCAAGCAGCCACTTTTACAGTACAGTTGTGCTGTTCATTCTGAATTCTGCAGCACTCCAACTCCCGGAGTCCCAAAGATCATTTGATTTGAAACAATCCAGAATTCATAGCATGCAGTACATTTGCACTGTACTGAGAGCAGCCAGCTGGCAACAAACTAGGGCGCCTAGCAAGCAGCACAGATTCAAATGACCCCTGCACCCTCTTTTAATAGTGGAGCTCACCGGTGGGCAGCAGTTGCTCTACCCACCTGCACACTTAAACTACAGTTTCAGTCAGGGTGCTCCTCATTTTGCCACCATATGCAGGACTGTTGCCCTACCTGACTGCCTATCCATGGGCGCCGACTTATATGGGCTCCTGGGGCTTTAGCCCCAGGAATATTTACAGTCAGGGGCTCTGCTCCACCAATAGTTGGAGCTAGGTTTCGCCCCTTTTAAATCCCAGCCGCGGCCGGGAATCAGAGGGCTCTGGGCTGCCTGCAAGCGTGGGGAGCCCAGAGCCTTTTAAATCCCAGCCGCGGCCGGGAGTCAGAGGGCTCTGGGCTGCCCGGAACCGCGGGGAGCCCAGAGCCCTTTAAATCCCAGCCGCAGCCGGGAGTCAGAGGGCTCTGGGCTGCCTGCAAGCGCGGGGAGCCCAGAGCCCTTTAAATCCCAGCCGCGGCCAGGAGTCAGAGGGCTCTGGGCTGCCCCAGGGGCAGGGAGCCCAGAGCCCTTTGAATCCCAGCCGGGGAGGCGGCTGGGATTTAAAGGGCTCAGGGCTCCCCGCAGCTGCCAGCAGCCCAGAGCCCTTTGAATCCCAGCCCCTGGCCGCTGATTGCCCCCTCCCCAGACCCTTGCCCCAACTGCCCCCCAGAACCCCCACCCCCGATCTAAGCACCACTGGTCCTTGTCCCCCGATTGCCCCCTCCCGAGACCCCTGCCCCTAACTGCCCCTTGGGACCCCAGCCCCTATCTAAGCCTCCCTTCTCCTTGTCCCCAACTGCCCCCTCCTGAGACCCCATCCAACTTCCCCCCAGAACCCCTCTACCTGTCCCCTGATAAACCTCCTGGACTCCCATGCCTATCCAATTGCTGCCTGTCCCCTGACTGCCCCTCCGAACCTCTGCCCCATCCAACCCCCGCTGCTCCTTGTCCCTTGACTGCCCCCCGGAACCCCCTACCTCTTCTCCAACCCCCAAACCGCTTACTGTGCCACTCAGACTAGCGTGTCTGGCTCCGTGCAGCTCCAGACAGTTGCTGCCATGCTCCCCCATGGAGCCCACAGCCCTCTCCCACCCCCAGCACCTGCCTTCCAGATTTGAACACCTCAAAATTCAGGAGTGCTCAAGCTCGGTTTGGGCAGCTTTTACTTCATTTCTCCCAAATCAGTTTCCCCTGCAAGGTGCCAACTGAAGGTGTTGGAGAACAGAGAGATCGGGTGGCCTCCTAATGCCTGGAAAAGAGACAAAGGCCGGAGGAGGGAGTGTCAGTGCCTGTGCGGACTTCTGGGAAGTGCACGGTGTGGAAGGGGATGCTGTGATGCTTTGGAACAACTCCATACAAAGCCAGTCAGGACTCTCCAGGGCAAGAAGCTTACACCTTCCTGGGTCTGACCTCGGAGCATTCAGCATGCCCTTCCACATCACTTTCCGAAGTGCCCTTCGCACTTTCCACAGTGAGTCTGCCCAGGCTGGTCCTGGGGCAACCAGAGGTCCCTGCACCCCAACTCCGCAGTCAGATGTGACTCTCAGCCAGACAGTAAAACAGAAGGTTTATTAGATGACGGGAACACAGTTTAAACAGAGCTTGTAGGTACAGAAAACAGAACCCCTCTGTCAGGTCCATCTTGGGGGGTGGGGAGCCCAGAACCAAGTTCTGGGTCTCTCCCCATTTCCCCAGCCAGCTCCAAACTGACACTCCCTCCTCTGGCCTCTGTGTCTCTTCCGGACAAGGAGGCCACCTGATCTTTGTCCCCAACACCTTCAGCTGGCATCTTGCAGGGGAAACTGAGGCACCCACACAGTATTCAGAGAAAATATTAAGGACATTCCCACTTCATCACAACAGGTGCAACAAAATATAATACTGTATATTGAAGTAGGCAACTGCTGCTTCTGACTTTCCACTTTTAATTGACCCTTGTAATCTTGTGGCACTGATGCGTTGTAGCTTCATTTTATATCGGCTTACAGGGCGGGAGCGGGGGGGCCCCACCATTTTGGGCCCCACCAAAAATTATACAAACCTGCCGCCTATGAGCCTATCTACCTACCCACAATACCATGTTTACTTTGAGTTTATAGTAGGTCTCCATTCAGGTAACGAGCTGTGAAATACACAGTTGTTTCAGCTGCAGGTTGATTATTTTGACTCTCAAAAACAATTATTCCAAGCATTTATATAAAGTAAGTACAATACTTGTCAGCACTTTTCCTAGTAGTGCATTGTTATTTACAGTAGTACTTTCCTTTTTATATAACATCACTGTTCACTGATCTATTCATGAAAAGTCAAACTATTTAAAAAAACTTCAAACAACAATGTTCATACATAATCTCATGCAAAAAAGTGTAGTGATTATATATTTATGGATGTAATTCACAAAGTATTGAAGTGAACAGGCTGAAACAACTTCTGTTTCACTGGAAAATTATACTTAATTCATAGACAATTTTTAATTGTACCTACTGCATAGAGTCAGTCAGTCAAAAAGTTCAGATGTTTAACATCTGTGACATTCTATTCTATAAAGATGTATACAGCAGCTGCAGACAAAGCTTAACTGCTATATATTCATTATGCTTAATTTTGTGCTCTACAATTGTACTGGCTTAACACTACAACCCTTTTTCATCCTTTTCTTTTTTTTTTTTTCTTGGTAAATGCTCTGATCATAATTAGGCATAGCATCTGAGACCTGTACTACACATAACTACTTACAGGAATACAATAATGGTTTCAGTAATTCTTTTGCTAACATATCACCATCCATTCTGTCAAACCAGCTTACTATTCTACAGAAAGCTTTCTACATATTTTACAGGTTTCATAGTCATCAGAGGGACTTAAGGAAAAAGTAAAAAAACATAAAAATTAATTGTGAACATGTTGATACAAATGAATGTAACACATGAAAATAAAACTCCTAAATTATAAAGATCAGTTACCCCAGCATAATGGCTATTGCATTAATTTTCCTAAACATTTATTAGTCTGCTGAAGATATAAATACACTGTAGAATAATTGCCTAAATTTTATTTTTTGCAGAGAGTTGGACTTTGTGACCAGAAAATACTAGGCATGAATGGTCCTGAGTGCTGGAAACCTTCTACGATAAGATTAAGTATTCATAGTTATGGAATGTCAGATTATAATAAACCAATTCCCCCAAAGCTGGTATTTCTCCCAACTTCATTTTTCTCTTTAGTCAGAACAGACGTTTAGACAAGGATTGACAAAGCTACAATAGTACCAGGGGAACCAAAACAAAAACTCCCCCTTCCCCCCCCAAATCGCAATAAAAACACTTTACATGGTAATCATTTCTATCATTTCAAGCATTACAATGCTGCTCAAACATCAGTGTCAAAAAGTGAATCAGTAGTATTATGTTCACCAAAAGATTCCAGGAGTTACCCAAGTAAAGGAGGAAAATGCAACTCTTTATCAACACATCAAATCAACAACTGCGATTGAATGCAGCAAGTTCCATTATACACATATTGTTATTAGCTTCTAAAACTAACAGCCTCAGTTTTCAGAAGTGACTACTGATCTGGGTCCCTTAATTATTATTAATGTAAAAGTATTTGACACAATTTCTTTACCAACAACATGGAAAAAATGTTTGGCCTGGTCTCACTGTGAAATCTAAAATGTTAAAATCATTCTAATAATTTAGTTGCCACACATTCAGTAGAACAATATTTTTAAAGGTGATACGAGACTGGTATTCTGTCTGTCAACCAACTCAACCCTTAATATAAACAAACTTTAGCCTTTGTAAATTTATTTTTTTAAATAGCTTAAAGATCCCAAATCAAACTAAGACCAAAAATCAATAATAATGAAAAACCAAATTCTGCCATACATTCTGCTCTCCTTTGGGCTAAATTTCACATTTATTCAAATTTCCCATTGAAGTCAAAGAACATTTTGACTGAGTAAGGAATGCCTTTATTTGGGTCAGAGACAGATCTCATCTTATAGGAAACTTACCAGAAATGAAGAAATCTGAATACAGTTAATCAGTAAGGAAATCACTTTTGTAATCTTTAAAAACAGAAAAGGATACTTAAGGATGGTAACAGTCATGGTGAACTTGCTAAATATACTAAATTGTCAAGATATACTCCCTCTATGTTCGTGTTTAATTTGAATGAGAAAAATAAAAGAGAAAGGACATTTCCTTTCAAGACTGTTTCTTCATTACATATAGTTTGTGCTGGTATGTTCAGCCTATGTTATGTACTTATTTGCCGCTATATGGAATAAAGATAGGTAACAAAGGAAATGTTAGTCCTCCATACTTCAGTAACATACTATTCAGAAACAGACTGAAACCATGCAACAGTAAAAAGGGAAGAGACATGGGGACATAGCCAGCATTGTATAAATTCTTTCAATAGAGTGCTCCTGGGTTTTATTTATTTAGGAATAAAGAGAGAATAATGTAACATAGCCCTGGGAGAAATAACACATGCCACTACTCCAAATAATACCAGAGTCAAGCATCTGTCTGTCCAAAAACAATCATATGATGGATTAATAATGGATTAAGGACAGTCACCTTATAATAAAATCTGAATCCAGCTGGGGCACTGACCTCCAGTATGATAAGGGAATTATTAAGAAGTCATGCATAATTCAAACATATTGCATATACCCTACTGGCCAAGGCTAACAGTATCTCTAACATTAGCAGGTAACAGAAGTGAATTTAATAGAACAAAAAAGGCGGAAACAATATATATTTTAATTATCTCAACCCTGATATGCAGAGATAAAAGTAATCCCCTTTAATCTTTTAAGTCTGGTTTGCCATACCTTACCAATCAAATACTAACTTTATTATTAGGTTTAATTAGGTCAAATACATTTTCAACTACATTGACTCAAATATGTAATATGTGTTCTTATTGAGCACTAAAAGCAATCAAAAATAAGGAACTCAGATAGGTTGCATGTAAATTACATATAAACCTGGATAACTTTCTGTTCATATTTCATAATGGGACACATTTTATTAACATTCCAACTTAAAATAAAACTTCTAAACAGATCCATAGATAAGAAGTCTTCTCTAGTTCAGAACCTGCTAAAACACTACTTTCTTTTTAAGGTTATTATCAGCAATGATAACTGTTATATGTTACCCAAAGAACAAACAAGTAACTTTTCTAATGCACAATAACTACCTTTCATAGGGAATCTTACTATGGTTTTGACATTATGAAGTACAGCAAAATTCATGCTATTAGTATCCACTCACTATAAACATACACAACTTCAAAGACAGCTTTATGGCAATACTCAGGATGTATATGAGGGCAAATTTTCAGAAGAGTTTTGCTCCCATTTAGGCATGAGGATAAGTAGCCAGATTTGCAAAAGAGCTCAGCATATTGGATGCTGACCTATTCTGAAAATCTGGTGTCAAATGGTCTGTAACATTCGCTGTGGGGGACAAGCATGGTGCTACAAGCACTTTCCAAAAATATCAGTCTACCCATTTTACAGCGGGCATAAGTGAGGCATAGAGAGGTTAAGTGGCTTGCTCAAGGTCACCCAGTAGGCCAGTAACCGACCTAGGAAACAAACCATGTCTCCAGAATCTCATTTCAGTGATCTATCCATGGGCCACAGTACTCTGAAGAGAAACATTGCACTATGAATTTAAGAATGCACAATATTCAGTGTGCATTGTTTTTGATACATAGTCATTGTATCATCATTGTAGTATGGGAGCTTATCAGGAAGTTAAGGATAACTAACTAATACCGTATTGTTCCGAGTATAGGCCGCTCCTGATTATAAGCCGCACCCTTAAAGTTTGGTGCTATTTTAAAAAAATTAAATTTTTAACTTTTTTTAACTTAAAGAAAATATACACATTAGTAGAACAGTAAAACAGGATTTTATTTAATGAGTAGGAAGACATGTACCAGTATTTTTAACACTTTTGGTAGTCCTGCTTTTGACGGCATATGTTATATACTCAGAAATATTGAAAACTATTTTGTAGTTATACTGTAAATAAAGAAGGGAAAAGGAATGGACAACAAGGAGACTGATGGGAACAGTTCTCACCCTCTCCCCTGCACAACAATCAACAACATTAGCAAATGTTCTTAGGGTTAGGAATCATGCCCCCCCCCCGAACTCCTGCCCCATCCAACCCCTCGCGTTCCTTGACACCTCCCCCCACCCCAGGGACCCCTGCCCCATCCAACCACCCCTTCTCTCCGTCCCCTGACAGCCCCTGGAACCCTTGCCCCTGACTGCCTCCCACCACCCCATCCATCCCCTGATCCTTTCTAACTGCCCCACCAGGACCTTTGCCCCTATTCAATCCCCCTGTTCCCTGCCCTCTGACCCCCCCAACCCCTATCCACCCCCCACCCTGAACTCCCCTGCCCTCTCTCCAACACCCCCTCCCTGCCCCCTTACTGCGCTCCCTGGATGTGGCTGGCGGCACTACAGTCCGGCCGCGGCTGGAGCCAGGAGCCCCGGGATGCTGGGCCGGGGCCACGCGGTCGGAGCCCGGAGCTGGAGGATGTGGTGGGAGCCGGACGGCCAGAGCCAGGTAGCTGGCCGGCCAGAGTAGGGCGGCCGGGAAGGGATGCGGGGCCGGGGCCGGGTGGCGGGGGACGCTGACGGGCGATGCGGCGCCGGGCGGCGGGGGACGCATGGCCAGGCAGGGCCGCCCAGAGAATTCCGGGGGCCCGGGGGTCTACGGCGGGGGGGGGGGCTTCCATTCTGGGACCTGCCGCCGAAGTGTCCCGAAGACCCGCCGCAGGGCGCCCCCGCCGCCGAATTACCGCCGAAGCGGGACCCGCCGCTGAAGTGCAGCCCGGTCTTCGGCGGTAATTCGGCGGTGGGAGGCCCCACCACGGGTCTTCGGGGCACTTCGGCGGCGGGTCCTGGACAGGAAGGGCCCCCCGCCGCCGAATTACCGCCGAAGCGGGACCCGCCGCTGAAGTGCAGCCCGGTCTTCGGCGGTAATTCGGCGGCGGGAGGCCCCACCACGGGTCTTCGGGGCACTTCGGCGGCGGGTCCTGGAAAGGAAGGGCCCCCCGCCGCCGAATTACCGCCGAAGACCGGGCTGCACTTTGGCAGCGGGTCCCGCTTGGGCAGTAACTCGCCAGTGGGGGGTCCTTCCGCCCCGGAGCGGAAGGACCCCCTGCAGGCGAAGACCAGGAGCAGAAGAAGCTCCTGCGCCCGCCCCGCAAGAGTTTTCCGGGCTCCCCGGAGCGAGTGAAGGACACCGCTCCGGGGGCCCCGAAAAACTCGCGTGGGGGCCTCTGCTGGGCCCGGGGGCAAATTGCCCCCTTTGCCCCCCCCTGAGGCCGGGGCCGGCGGAGGCGGGTACACGGGGCTGGAGCCGGGTGGTGGGGGAGGCGGGGACGCGGCCGGGGTGGAGCCAGGCAGCAGGGGAGGCAGGGACGCGGCCGGCGGAGGCAGGTATGGGGGCCTGGGGCCGGGGCAGGGCCGGGCGGCGGGGACGTGGCCGGGGCCGGAGCCGGGCGGCGCGAGGCCAGGGCCAGCGGAGGCGGGTACGCGGGGCCGGGCAGCGGGGGAGGCGGGGAGGCGGCCGGGGTCGGAGGCGGGCGGCGGGGGAGGCGGGGACACGGCTGGGGCAGCCCAGAGCCCTCTGATTCCCGGCAGCGGCTGGGATTTAAAGCGCTCTGGACTCCCCGCCGCAGCGGGCAGCCCAGAGCCCTCTGATTCCCGGCCGCGGCTGGGATTTAAAGGGCTCTGGGCTCCCCGCCGCAGCGGGCAGCCCAGAGCCCTCTGATTCCCGGCCGCGGCTGGGATTTAAAGCGCTCTGGGCTCCCCGCCGCAGCGGGCAGCCCAGAGCCCTCTGATTCCCAGCCGCGGCTGGGATTTAAAGGGCTCTGGGCTCCCCGCCGCGGCGGGCAGCCTAGAGCCCTCTGATTCCCGGCCGCGGCTGGGATTTAAAGCGCTCTGGGCTCCCCGCCGTGGCGGGCAGCCCAGAGCCCTCTGATTCCCGGCCGCGGCTGGGATTTAAAGCGCTCTGGGCTGCCTGCAACCGCAGCGGGCAGCCCAGAGCGCTCTGATTCCCGGCCGCGGCTGAGATTTAAAGCGCTCTGGGCTGCCTGCAACCGCAGCGGGCAGCCCAGAGCGCTCTGATTCCCGGCCGCGGCTGAGATTTAAAGTGCTCTGGGCTCCCCGCCGTGGCGGGCAGCCTAGAGCCCTCTGATTCCCCGCCGTGGCTGGGATTTAAAGTATTTTTATTGTGTTTTTTTTCAAGATCCCAATTATAGGCCGCACCCCTAATTTAAAGACTTAAATTAGGGGGGAAAAGTGCGGCCTATACTCGGGACAATACGGTAAATTGCTTTGCTGATAGATTCCATGCAGGTTTACAGCACAAGCTAGGTCCAACAAGATTCTAATGCTCAAAAGCCACCTTGATACAGCAATAGTGGACAGAAATATGGAAAGGAACAGTACACCAGAGGACTACTGAGAGACACTTTAGGGGATACTTATAGAATGCAGAGGCATAATAACTCCACAAACAAAAATACATTTAGGACAGATGGAAGAATCATGAGGACAGGCCCTTACTATAATGGATGAAAATGATCCATCCCAAGCCTAGGATCATAATTCCAAATGGTGAATTAAAATGCTTTCAATTTTCTTTCTTATTCTTATAGGGCAAAAAGGGGAGAAGCAACGATAAACTGAGACAAACTGGGCTGTTTGCATTTAATGAGTTCTCTGATTTTGTTAAACATATTTCACATATTCCTTCATCCCTCCAAAAAATACCTACTAGCCAAAGGCAGCAGCAATATCCATGAGTTACAGCAGACCATAGTTACTATTGCTAGCAGTAAAGGGCAGCATACCCATTGCTCTTTTTTAGGCTGAAAAGGGTCAATACCAGTGTTACCCAACACCCATCAGCATGCTGCTCTTGTATCTTTATAGCAAAAGAGTAAATTTCAAGAGATCTTTAAATTACTGAGGGCTTGTCTACATTACCACATTGGGTTGATTTAAGATACGCAACTTCAGCTATGTGAACAGAGTAGCTGGAGTCGATGTAATTAGATCTACTTACCATGGTGTATTCACTGTGGTAAGTCGACAGCTGATGCTCTCCCGTCAACTCTGCTTGCGCTTCTCGTTTTGGTGGAGTACCGGAGTCGACGAGAGAGCACTCAGCGGTCGATTTATAGCCTCTATAGTAGACGCAATAAATCAACCCCCGCAGGATCAATTGCTGTGTGTCGATCTGGCGGGTAGTGTAGACAAGCCCTCAGAAGCTAAAGATCCTTAAATGTCAAGCACATTGTACCATCTGTCACCAACGGACCCCCAACTACCATTCACAGTTCCCCCTTTTACAATAGTAATTGGACTCACATTCCCTAGCTTTGTGTGTTCCGCACTCAAATCATTAGATTACAGTTCCCACCACTGTCTGGCTTAGTAGTGTATAGCCAAACTGAAGAATGCAACACGGTCTGAGATTGTACTCAAAGACTTTTCTTCCCACTGAGACTACTGAGAAAGAAGCCCTGCTCCCATGTAATAGAGTATCTCCTCACTTAAAGTCAGCCCAGTTAACGTTGTTTTGTTATTAAGTTGCTGATCTATTAGAGAACATACTCATTTAAAGTCGTGCAACATTCTGTTATAAGGTGGTTTGGCTTGCCCCATTCCACCCTCTTGGCGCTCCTGCCAGGGAACGGGGTCGGGGCGCTGGGGCTTGCCCCACTCTGCCCGCTCGGCGTTCCAGCCAGAGAGCGGGGTCGGGGAGTGGGAGCGTACCCCGTTCCGCCCACCTGACGTTCCAGCTGGGGAGCAGGGTTGGGGTCCGGGGGCTTACCCCACTCCACCCGCCCGGCATTCCAGCCAGGGAGTGGGCAAGCCCCCGACCCCGCTCCCCGGCAGGAGCACTGGATAGGCAGAGTGGGGCAAGCCCGACCCAACCAAGCTTCACAATCATTGTTGGTGAGATATGTATACGTTGTCTTTTGTCTGGTGAAAAAAAATGTCCCTGGAACCTAATCCCTCCATTTACATTAATTCTTATGGGGAAATTGGATTCGCTTAACATTGTTTCACTTAAAGTAGCATTTTTCAGGAACACTACTACAATATTAAGTGAGGAGTTACTGTATATGTTACAAGTTCGAGATGTCGTGAGAAGTCATTTGCTGATCTTATTTGTGAATGACAAAGGTGACTGAATTTAGATGGGTAGATTCACACATCTAGCAATAGAATGGGTTTGGGGTGGTGGACTGAAAACTGAGGTGATCAGGAAGGAATTTGTATGAATGGCAACAGCAATAGTGGACAGAAATGTGGAAAGGAACAGGACACCAGAGGACTGCTGAGAGATACTATATGCCACAGATAGCATGAAGAGGCATAATAACTGCACAAACAGAAATACAGAATGCAGAGGATTGAGGAGAGGCACCATCTAATAGTCTGAACACAGAATGGAAATAGAGAACTCCTGAATTCTCAACCTAGCTCTACCACTGGCTCATTGCATGACCTTGGAAGATTGGAGTTAGCTCTCTGCTTCAGTTCTCTCATTCATAAAAAGAATTCTCTCTCTCAGGTTTTTATGACCAGTTTAGTTAGATAATGTTTATAAAATAGTTAGAATATGTAAATCATTATGTAAACCCTATTATTATATAATCAATTAAATGGGCAGAACTATGCCCATGTACGGGTATGTTTCACAGGACCCATGCACAAACAAGTTAAGGCCTTTCTGTACAGACAGATGTGATTTGCTGAGATAGAAGCATGTTGGATAATTCCCATATTTCTTCATATGCAAATTTCTGAGTGTAATAGCCTTATACATGCATGTATCCACTAACAGAATTTTGTTGTTACAGCCTGCTGCCCACATGTATCACAGGTATATCTAACTACATGACAACGAGGGCTGATACTCCCAAAGTTGGCAATAAAATATGCCATGAGTGCCCACCAGCATGAGTTACTACTCCATATTACCAATCCATGGAGCACTCCTATCCCAATCCAGTCCATGAAACAAGTACAAAAGGTGTTTAAAAAACCAACAACAACATGATTTGGTCACAATCTTCCTTGTGACAAATCAGCAGAGTTGAAAGCAATGCTTCCTGTGAGAATGAAAGGAAGCTCTGCCTTCATGACTGACTATTCAGTGGGAGACAAGTGGTCTGGCAAGAGGCATTAACAAATTAAAAACCTATTTTTATAAAGGGATACTGCTTGTGGACTGATATAGATGTAAGCTGGCAAGAGACCCAGCCATCTGCAGCAGAGATTCTGCTCTCCACTTTATGGAACAGGAGTGATTCCAGGCTTTTAAGAAGTTTAACACCCTTATTTAGATAAGGTTTTTTTCTGGATAGATTTAGACTTGGGGAATAACATCATTTACTCTAGTTTGGAGACTATGAGAAAAAGCAAGAGAACTTCAGTGTAAGGAGTAAAAATGCTTGGAAAATAGAGATGGATCAGTGAGCCCAGCTGAACATAAACCTAGCCAGCCAACAAGTGATCGCAACCTGTAGCTTACAGAGCTTCGGTATAATAACAGCTAATTGTCCAGCAGGCGGAATCTCATGTAAATTGCTCCATAATTCTGTGTAGCAGGAAGAGCTGCACAGAAAAGTTTAATATGTTTAATTATTAAATGCATGTCCAGTTAATAAGCAAGATAATGAATCCTATTACAGAATCTGAGATTTACTTTCTGTAGAATAGTAAAAATAATAGATAATTACAACATTTAGAATCTAAATTAATAATAGACATTACTTGTATGCAGTTTCTATATCTAGCCCTGCGGTTTAATTGTTCTACTCACCTGACAGTGGGCGATCTCACTGAAGACATATCCATCTGTTATATTGCATATCACCACACTGGCATAATATAATATACCTGGCATACAACAGGCAGCTGGTCAGTTACTATTTATTTGCACTGGGCTAGTGCCCAAAGGCTCCAACCTGGATTTGGGCCACACTGTGGTATGGAAACACAAAGATGGTCATTGCTTTGAAGAGTTTATAATATAAACAAAAATAGAAATAGATGTATTAGAGTAATAGATATCAAGTCAACCTCTAAAGCAAAGTATTTGCAGTCAGGTTTTCACTGAAGTTGCGGGGACAGAATTAACAATTGTGTAAGGAATCAGTTCTAAGATGTAATCGCAGAACATAAAAAACCACTAATTCATAACAGTGTAAATCCTATTAGGCTGTTAGCAATTGAAATTAACTTTTCCCCCATCATAGCTTCTTACCAATGGGTCTTTATTACTAATTTTTTAGATTTACAAAACATTATGCCCATTGCCTACAATATCATATATATTTCTACCTAAAATATATATTTTAATTTACCAGTTAATATGATTTTTATACTGAAAAAAGTAAAACAAATTGAAAACAAGTAATATGGCTATCAAGGAAGATGTTTTTATATGTTAATTCATTTGAAGTAAAATTGTAATGATGCAAAATTATTGAGGAAGGAGTTGGGATATGGAGTGGGGTAGAAGGGCAATCTACACTGAACCTCTATTCAAACTATGTTTTTCCTTGGTTTAGAATGCAGGTTTGCCATTAGATGAATTTTATATATTGCTATTATAAACCAATATTAGCACAATATATTAGCAAAATGTTTAATAAATAACAATCTATTTATAAAATTATAATCACAAAGGAGCAGAAGAAAATGTGCATCTTGTGAGACAATTGCCCAAAATTATTTCCTGTCACATTCTATGATAATTCCATAGAATTTGTTCACTTTTTTCATATGAAGAAGTAGTTGCCACTGTGGTGTGATGTCCCATTAGGCATTCCCCCATTACACCCTCTGATCCACCCAATAAACATCAGCAGAAGTTTTGTGTTTTAAGAATAATGATTTACCCAGTATATCACAACAGGACATAGTGATTCTGCCTAATATTATTACATCTAGGTTGTGTAAGGTACAGGGCTGGAGGCAAAGCTTCTCCTGTAGAATTCAAAAAATCTGTTTCTAAGGCCATGAGCCACATAGCCATGACAGGATCAGGTTTCAATTCCTGCATGGCACTGGCTGTACCACTATCCAGCACCAAAAGATAATCTGCAGGGACAACATAAATGCTTCTTTGCAGTATCTAGAGATCTTGAGGGCAGCTAATTACTTTCTACCTAAAGGACCAGAAGTGGCTTCCATTTGACTGGCAGAACAAGTCATCAGAAAAAGCATAGGAATCTTTCCCAATTTGTTGCAAGCATGAAAAGCTGACAATACAGGACCCTGTTCTAAACCCTTATGTGACAACCATGGACCAAACCCTTACCCAAACCTAAAAGTGGGGTTTCAGGCTTGAGATTGCCTATCAGACCAATTTACCACAGATTACTGCTATGACAGACCCTGCGCCCCTCTGCTAGAATCAGCAGGACTCATATTTGATTCCGAGACACAACTCTCAGAGCCGGAACCAAACAAACTTTGAGACAAATGATAACTGATGAGGGCAAGAGGTCAATAGCTGAGTAGGGAACTGCCCTGGTTTAGTGAAGGACAGTGCAGAGAGAAGAATTTAAAGGGACATTAGACAGCAAATACATTTTTGAGTCTTGTTTTAATGTACCATAATGGCATTTAACCACAGCAATGAATTCAGGGTGTTAGAGGAATGAGGTGACAAGCTTGATGCTATGCAAAGTTAAAAAAAAAAAAAAAAAAAAGAGTAGATGACTGGACACACTGTCTCATCTCCAAGATAGATTTGGGATCACTGTCCCCTATATCCTCATGGGACAGTCAGTAGCTGGCATGCAAATGTTCTATGATTGACAAAGATGTTATCACCGCAGTATGAGTCTCACAGGAGCCCTGCAAGAAAAATTACCTCTAACTGAACTGAGTTCTTGCAAAAAAGTGACACTTCCTCTCTACCCCTGCAAAAGCAGAACTACATTTAGGAATGCAGCCTGCAACTGTCTACAGGATGTCCTCTGGCCATCTGCAGTAGAGGTCATAAATCACAAGCAAGTAAAGTAAGGAAAAGTCACCCTAACTTACTCCCCACTGATATTAACCTTGATATGTTACCAGGTAGTGTGAATTTAGTAAATCCTTGGGAAACGTTTTCTGTCCATGATTTCTGCAAGATATCTTTTACAGATAGATTGGATAAACAATTTGCAGTCTATTATTCATGAACTAAACAATAATTCTGTTGGCTACATATAGTGTGCGATTGATCATTAACAGCATGCTAGGCTCAAGGATCCTGCAAAGGAATGCAGGTATGCTATGCTGAGCTACTTTGATACCAGACTTGAATCCTGTAGGTATGTACAATATAATTACTCTAACCGTTAGTAGGTGGATTTAATTAGTTCCAGTTAAAAAATAAAGAGAAAACTAGGGTCTGGGACAGTGAGGTCCTGTATGGAAAACTAGAACAGCCGTCTTGGAAAGAAAATTCAGGCTGAAGTTTATGTTTCATGGTTATTATTTAAGTTAGCAATAAAGCCTAAACCCATAAAAGGTGTTTTGTCTTTCTGTGGTATGTATCCTTTGTTCAAGGGAGGGTGGGAACTTCATCTGCTTTAAGTCACCTGGAATTTTACTGCTCCCTGGCTGGATAACAGAACCTTTTTTTTTTTTTTTTGTTTTTAATATCGGAGGATAAAAAGACACCAAATAGCAAGAAACAAAAAAACATCTTGTTTATGCAGCAATATTCTTGTTGATATACAAACATGGCTACTGATGCAAAGCCACTCACCAAAGCTCAGTGTGAACAAAATGTCTTTGCACAAATGTCTGCAAATAGCAAACAACAAGGGTGTATGAATATTATTGAACTGAACATCAGTTCAGAACTTGAAAAGATTCACAAATACTGATCTGCAGTCTTGGGCCAGCCTCGCTACAGAGACTTGTTTTTAAATCCTTTCATAAATATGAAAGACTATTGCCAATAAGGGAGAGTATCAGCTGTCTCCAAAAAACACTTTTTTATTTAAAAAGGCAATTACATTAATGGTGGGCTAATTAATGGTGACTGAGGAATGAGGGTACACAACAGGTTGAAATGGAGCTGGAGGATGTAGCGGGCCAGTGTGGCTCCCCTCCTCCCCGGGGAGGGCTGAGCCCCGGACACAGGAAGGGGCGGGGCTACAGAGCGGTGAGCCCGCCCCTCAGAGGGTCAGGCGGCGACCCGGAAGGATAAAAGCCGGCCATTCCAGCTCAGTTGGCGCCCAGCCACCGCGGGGAGCAGACCTGCCTGAGGGAGCTCCTGACGGGGAAGCCGCTGGAGTTCAGGGCAGCTGCCCGGACTGGCCGGAGATCCCCCTCGCTCGCTACTGGGAAGACTGCCGGAGCTTCCCTGCGCCACCTACGAGGAGGAGCCACCAGGAACTTCCCCGCTACCTTGCTGTTTCCCCGAGGAACTACCAGATCTACCCCCCAGCCCGGGTTGTGAGGAACCCATGCAGTGGGACTTCCCGGGACCGGACGCCGTGGACCAGGTAGGACCCGAGGGGGATATTGGAAGTGGCCCGGGGGCAGCCGACCTCAGTCAGGCTGCTGACCAGACAATACCCATGTCAGTGTGTTGCGGTCAGGATCCCCACTGACCGTCAGCGGTAATGGCCGCTGCCTAGGGCCCCGGGCCGGGACACAGTGGAGTGGGTGGGCCTGTGTCCCCCCTGCCACCTCCACTTACGGGTGGCAGTTATCCCCCTCACCTCACTGCTCAGCCCTGCTACAAGAGGCCTGAGCTCCCCTTGTACTGTTTACTGCTCAGCCCTACTACAAGAGGCCTGAGCTCCCTTGTACTGTTTCCTGCTCCGCCTTGCAGCCAAAGGCCGGAGCCCCAGTAGACTCTGACTCTGTTGTCTAGCCTTAAAGGGACAGGGCAGAGCCCACGTGAGACCAGCGGGCCGGTGTGGCTCCCCTCCTCCCCTCGGAGGGTTGAGCCCCGGACGCACCCGTGTTACAGAGGAACACATAGCTGTTCTCCACAACTGCACACACTGAAAAGTTCTGAACAAAATAAGTCAACAGTAGATCCAATCCTGAGACAGCAAACATTGTCCCAGAATATCTTCTTTGTTTCTAGTTTTAGAAACTATAATTCTAGTTTGAGAGCAGCCAACTCCCTCACAACTGCAGAAACATCACACATCAGGGAGGTGGAAGTAGTCAATGAGAAACTGGTCAAGAGCGGTTCCAGCATGAGACAGATGCCACTAAGGTGAACCAGCAATGCCACTGACTACCAGGATGAGTTAGCAAAATAGCATATTTTTACACAGTCTTACAACCTACATGAAAGAAGGCTAGTTTGCGGGAAAAAGTACAATGATCTTTTTTCTGTTTATAAACACCTAACAACTCCTGGGGCTTCACTGCTTCCAATCCCTCATTCTCCTTTCCTACCTCCTTTTCCCCAGCCTCTTAATTCCCAACCACTTGAATAACAATTAATAATACTTTGTATTTCTATGGAGTCTTTCATAGGAGAATTTCAGAGCTCTCTATCCATAATTACTGTTCACATCACTGTCTGAGATACAGAATTGTCCTCATTTTACAGATGGAGAAAACTGTATCACAAAGAGGTTAAGTGACCTACCCACAGTCATTGGCAGGACTAGGAACAGAAACAAAGGACATGTCTACATTGGTAGAGTTAGAGTTACAGCGCCGCTCAGAGAGCGCTGAAGGGAAACTGCTGTTGTGTGTTCACACAGTCAGCGGCCTGCCCGATAATACGTTCACATTTGTGGCACTTGTAGCGGTATTCAGAGCACTCTGGGGAGCTATCCCACACAGCATTTCTTCCTCTTCTGCTGCTAAGAGTTGTGGGAAGACGGAGGAGGGTCGCGGGGCATCCTGGGTCCTGTCCCAATGCCCCGTGATGCGTTCTTTCACATCCCAACAATCCCCATGCTCTCACCACACGTACTAGATATGACACGAGATTGCTTGTGGCATTCACAGAGGTGCTGATCACACTGGAATGGCATTTCTGGGTTCGGGAGACAAGCACTGAATGGTGGGATCACATTGTGATGCACGTGTGGGATGATGAGCAGTGGCTGCAGAACTTTCGGATGAGGAAAGCCACATTCATGGGACTATAAAAGCAGCAAAGAGTCCTGTGGCACCTTATAGACTAACAGACATATTGGAGCATGAGCTTTCGTGGGTGAATACATGCTCCAATACGTCTGTTAGTCTATAAGGCGCCACAGGATTCTTTGCTGCTTTTACAGATCCAGACTAACACAGCTACCCCTCTGATACTTGACATTCATGGGACTGTGTGATGAGCTCACCCCAGCCCTGTGGCGCAAGGACACGAGAATGAGAGCTTCCCTGCCACTGGAGAAACGCATGGTGATTGCACTGTGGAAACTAGCTACTCCAGATTGCTATGGATCGGTCGCTAACCAGTTCGGAGGGGCAAAGTTGACCATTGGACTCATGTTGATGGAAGTGTGCAGGGCCATTAATCGCATCCTGCTCGGAAAGACTGACTCTGGGCAACGCGCGTGACATTGTGGATGGCTTTACACAAATGGGCTGACAGGGGAGGATTGGAATGCCATGGGTATAGACTGGAGCCAGGAGGTTGATAAGAGTGTGTTGGCAGTGTCTGGGGGGAGCATGGGAAAGAGTTTTGCAACAGTGGCTACAGGGGACGGCAGGCAGGCGTGGAGCTGCTCGGTTTGCAGAGCTAGAATCGCCTGAAGCGTGTCTGCTTGGCGCTCCATAATGTTTAAGAGCGGCTCCGTGGCTTCATTCTGGCGTGCCGCATTCTCCTTTCAGTCCCTCTTCTCGCTGTCCCGCCACTCCTTCAATTCCTTTTTCTCAGCGGCAGAGTGCATCATAACATCATGCAGAAAGTCCTCTTTAGTTCTTCTTGACCGCTTTCTAATTGTGCGCAGCTGTTCAACCGCTGATAAAAAAAAGAGGGAGGCTGGGCTGGGCTCCCAAGGTCATCTCTGTGAAGTTTAAATGCAGCATTTTACAGAAGCAGTATTGTTTGCAACACACAGAACACTGATTCAGTGATTTAAAACACAGCCAGTACACTCACACCTGTCACTAACTGGCTGACCCCAGGCAAGCACACATGAGCCACAAGACCCCCAAAATGGTGAGTAGCCACAGGGGCAGGGTAAATCACTCTTCCCAGACTCTGCTGTACACTGGGCACGTGGCTCTTGGGGAGAGCCAGCACTGTAGGGGGGGCCTGATAATCATTCCTGTCCCCACACTTTCCACAGGATGTGATCATTATGGAAGATATCTCGCTACTGAGGGTGAGCAGGAAATCAAGGGAGGGTCTTCTCCAAGACTGCAGCTTCCACCATGGGCCCTATGTGGCTCACCTGTGTGCAGCAATGGTCATGTCTGTCCCCTCCATGACGACACAGTAGCACGGGAAAGCTATTGTTAATGAGGCAAGAAACAAAGCAGCTCTGCTGAAGAACCTGCGGCAGTGGATTGCCCAGTCTCTCCATGAGAGTTTCCTGGAGATCTCTGAGTCATATTCCCATGAAGTGAGGAAGTCAATCAACAGCCTGATCCGCCACTCAGACTAGGCATGCGATGGGAGACAACCCTGCCTTCTGTAACCCTCCTGCCCCCAACAACTTGCTTCAGAGATTCCCAAAATCCAATCCACTTACCAGGGACCTCCACTCCTGTTTGCGCTACACCAAGATACAACTGCTGTTATTGGCTAGCCTCTTCTGGATAGAAAAGAACTCCTGGCTGCATGCCTTTCTGACCTCTGAGTCATCCTCTGCCTCTGGGTCCCCCTCCCCCTCGACATCCAAGATTTCCTCCTCCTGGCTTGGGCCACTCTCAACTGGTACGTGAGCCACCAAAGTATCCACAGTGGTCTTTGCAGTGAAGGTGGGGTTGCCGCCAAGTATCGCATCCAGCTCTTTTTAGAACCGGCAGCTCGTGGGTGCAGCACCGGAGCGGCAGTTTGCCTCCCGCAGCTTGTGGTAGGCGTTCCACAGCTCCTTCACTTTGACCCTGCACTGCAGTGTGTTCCGGCTGTAGCCACTTTCTGTCATGCATTGTGAAATCTGTCCATAGGTATCATAATTCCTACAGCTGGAGTGCAGCTGGAACTGGACTCTCCCCAAATGCTGATTAGGTCCAGCCGCTCGGCAGTGGGAGATCGTCTGGTGCATGGAGCAGGCATGGCCACCTGGAAAAATGTACTGAGAGCACTGCACATGTCACCGCGCAAACAGGAAGGGGACTTTCAAAATTCTAAAGGAATTTACAGGGCGGGGATGACAGTTGGTCACCTGAGGGCAGTGCAGTAGAGTTCAAACCAAAGACCAGAGAGGCGAGAACAGGCATTGTGGGACCCCTCCCAGTGCTGTAATCAACCCCAGTGTCTACACTGGCACCGCAGCACTGTAGTCCTGGCGCAGAAAGCTGTACACCTCTTATCAGGGTGTTTGTTTTTTTTAAGCGCTGCAATTGCACAGTTTCTGCAAGCTAAGTGGCTTGGCAGTGTGTATACCTCAGGATTTACAGCACAGAAAGTGGCTTTACAGTGCAGAAATTTGCCAGTGTAGACAGGGCCTTAATCTCTTAACTCCAAGCACTGGGCCACATTCCCATCCTTTGCACATAAGCAAAATAATCCTGTCACTGGGGATTATACCTTCACACATTCTAGGTGTGGCCTTCTTTAACACCTTTTCAGTAACATTTAATTTACAAAGGCCATTCTGGAAACACATACTGTACAAAAAAAAGAGAACATTACTTTTGTTCTACATGCAAAGCACCTGTTAGTAGAATGTATTCTGGGAATTATATCAAGTACTTTACATTCACATAAATACTGTTTCTTCAATGGTATGCAATGTTGTTAAAGATCTAGTGTAAAACTACTGTAAAGATGAAAGTTATAGTAAGTCAAAGTACCTGAAGCTAGGCAGATAACTGGCAAAAAGAAACATCAACTTCTAGTTCACAGCTGGTATCCAAGGGGGGAAAATGCCCTCTCTTTTCAAAACCTTACCTTGATATGTACAGCCAAGTGCAAATGGTTCATTCCCCAACTACCCTTAATTAGCCCATCTCTAACATCACTGCCTTTTGAAATAAAGTGCTAGAACCGGCTAAAATTCTCCCCCATTGGGAAAACTGTTTTGTACTCAGGAAAGGATTAAAAAAAGAAGTGTTCACATTTTTCACAGCCACTTATTCAGTGACATTTAGGGAGTCTACAATACTTGATGAGAAGGCAATTTCATTATACTGTAAAGAAAGCTTGAAATCAAAGCTAACAAAAATCTTAGAAACTTTCAGAATGTCTCATTTAACACTTTGAGAAAGCCATTTACAAACCTATGCACTTATCCAACTAGGTATCCCATTAAGGGATTGGAAAAAAGCATCACTACAAATAATTTTCAACTCTACAGATGTGGAAAGCCTGCATCCTGCTGATAACACTGAAAAGCATTTTCATTTGCCAGTAAAACCAAAAACTGCATGGTTATGTAATGTTCAACACAGCAGGTAACCATCTTTTGTAGCCTGAGAATAAGAAACTGTACTTGACCAGAGTTTATGATGAAATACATGACATGGTAACATAAAACTAAGTGAAAATTCCATTGCATATTAAACATCCAGTGAGGCCTTCAACACAGGAGTATCCTTAAATGACCATTATATACTATAATTATATGCTCCAATCCCGTGAGCTGGTGAGCACCATGCTCTGAGTAGGGTTAGATGAATCAGGGGTAGCACTGGTGCAGCTGCAGCCTTAAAGATGTAAGAAATTTCCTAGTGCCGACAAAGTCCATTGACTTGAGTTGGAATTAAGGATACTCACAGCCTCACAGGAGGCACTTGGCACCTTGCTGGATCAGGCCAATGATTATGAATTATGGAGAAAAAAGTTATACGAAAGAGCTAGGGATGGGGATGCTTTACTGTTTTTTGTATTTGGATAAATTAAATAAATTGTTTAATGCTCATGAACATGAGGAGAAAGAGCAACAGTCAGATATGGATCAGGCCCTTCAAAGGGATTTTACATATAATTCTTCAAATCTTCTTCAGTCTTGATCTAAGGAACATCTAGAATACCGGACCAAAAATCAGAGGTGAGTCTAAACAAATCTGAAACAGTCTAGAAGGAATCTACATTGTAACTCAGACTTTCTTTAGGTGCCTTCAATGTATATATTACACTAACAGACTCCCCCTACAGCAAGAATTCACAATTATTTTTATAACAAGGACCACAATTTAGCAGAGGTTGTCTCACAGACCAACTACCTAACCATTTACAATTACATGGACCACCTTCCCTCCAATTCACATTTATATACTATTCCTGTGGCAACGATAGCAGTTGTTTATATGGGAAAGAAGTATGAGGAAAATATGTAAAGTTATTTTTTAATAGGATTTGGCAACTAGAAATGAAAAAAAGAGCTATTGCCATCTGATCAGCCAGCATTCTGCAAATGACCAACGATCATCACCAAATATCTTTCAGCAAAAATAACCCCTAAAGTAGAATGCAGTATCCTCTGCTACAACTTCAACTCCTGGAAGGAGCCAAATGGTTGCAACATTTTGTTCATTTTATGACAACAGGCATGAAGAACTTAAGATAAAGCAAATGACTGACCCAGATGTATGCTGATGACATTTACTTAGGTGACCAAGCACTGTCATTCCCAGTACTTTGAAGACACCCTCAATGCTGACTTGATTAAGATGGGCAAATACTTGTACGGTGACATTTATAACCAAGTGTGACCAAGACAGTTTCAAATATGTTTCATCTTTACAATGCCACACCAGCTCAAGAACTGAATATCTTTCTTAATGGACATCGCTTGAAATACAGATCCCCAACCAGTTTACCTCAGACTAACCCTAGATATAATATTTCTCACATATCTTAGCCACCTGAGGAAAACTGTGGCTAAAGTGAGGTCATGTCATAACCTTCTAAGCAAATTGGCTGGCACATCATGGGGAGCATGAAGCACTCATGAAATTTGATTGATCTCACATAGGTTATTTTGGGTGCTGCATTTATATAATGGAATAACCCATTTTACAATAATAATTTGAATTATTTTCACCCTGATATTGCAGAAGAAATATAAATATGATTCAGATAAATGTATTTTCAGTTAGGCCCATTCTGTGCCTGAAAACAACAGAAAGGCATGATATAAAAAACCCTTTGGTTAGCTGTAGTTCTGGCTAAAGTGAGAACTACTGAATAAACATAATTTATATACATCTGGGGTGTAAATCTATGAGAGTGTCTCTTAGTCAGATATTCATAAGGAAGAAATACACATTTCTCACAGTGAGTAATTTGATAAAAAGTTGTATAGCCCTCACCCACCACTGAATATTAGCAGTAAAAAGGCACCACCAACTTGAAAGCTAATCCATAATTTAGAAAAATGAATGCAAAGTTGTTTCAGGTACCACACCTGATCCTGAAAAATGCTGCCATGTTATGTGATGGTAAAATCCAAATTTTGTATTTTTTAAAATGACTTTCTCCTCATCATACAGTGTGAAAGATCTGCAGCAAAAGGAGAAACTGACTAAATGAGCACAGGCGAAAACAGTGAAAATGATTATACACAAAACAAACACACTGAGAAAGGAAAAAAGAAAAAATCTCCCTCTAATTCAGTTGAGAAATCTTAAACGTTATTTTCAGAGAGAAGTCTCTTAAAGTGTAAGAATCTCCTCATGTAAGAATTATAACCTTAATATGAAAAATATTAGGCATTTCAATTTACTGTGTACTTGTCCTCACTAAAAGCCTGATCCAACAGCCATTGAAGTCAATGGGAAACTTTCAGCTTCTGAAGCTAAATAGTGTTTTAAAGTAAGCAGACACTGATCAGTGTAGTAAAATCATCATTTACATAAAAATGAAATCAGTGTTACCAAATAAGACTACTGGATAGCTCAAATTTATTTACAGAAACAGTTTTTGGGTTGTTGTTTTTTTGAGGGGAGGGGGAGGGTTGGGGGGAAAGGAGGAAGGGGAGTCCTGGGGAGGAGACAGGCGGAACCGAGGAGAATCAGCCAATTAGAAACAGCTTATTTGAACAGAAAACTGTACACATTTAAAAACTGTATCCTTTGCGTAGAAGCTGGCTTCTAAATGTCAGAAATATTCCATAGAACAATCACAATACAGGTCTTCAGTAACGATGCACTTAGCTCTCACTATTGCACTAATACCAAGGTTATACACTTTGAAAGTATTAACATAATGCATCATTTGATATAATTGAAATAAAATCAATGCAATACAATGATGCAATGAAATAAATTCACATCTGGTTTAGTGTCTTGGCTTCACACTGAGTTTTTGTCTTGATATTTATCTAGGGCTGGGGATCCATTACTTTCTAACAACAGTCTATACTTCTGACATTATAATCCTCCAATTATTACACTATAGGAACAGGACATTTTCAATCTAGTTGGCAATGATATATATTAAATTTAAGTTGTATGCAAAACTAGTGTTATTTCAGGTCATGAATGAACAGGCTGCAGCAGAAATGGCCAATGTACCTTTGTTTCAGAAAACAACAGGATATCCGCATTTTAGTTCAAGACAAAAAAAAAAAAACCTAAAGAAATTACTCACGCTTGCATCAAGGCTGCAGATACTGATTGCATCTTCATCTTGGGTACTCTGTTTCCGTTTCTTCTGTAAAATAAAATGGAAAGAAAAGCTCAGACATTAGTAAAGATTACCAAGTTGCCACCAAGAAGATCTTGAAACAGATAAGTAAGCATGTAACAGACATCACAAAATAATACTTTAACCATTTGTTCTTTCTTTACGCATATTGATAGTTTAAGAGGATAACAGCTACATGTGACTATTAGTTCTATATTCACTTTTTTGTGCCACTGTTTTCTTATTGGCCTGCTTCCTCTTCCTATCCTCCCACCTCCTCATATCACCTCACAGTAATTCAAACTATAAACCCCAATTTTAGACATAATTCAGAGGAAGTAGAATAATTAGCTGCATGAATCAAACTTGCCATGGCTATTTGTTGATAAAAGGATACAGGATCTTCAACCTCCATGTAGGCACCCACCAGACACCTATTTTAATCTGACAGTAGGAGGATGGTAGCTCTGTCAGAGCAGCATAACCTCCCTAGTAGTCATTTTAACACATAACATCTTAATGAGAAGTTAGTGAGAACTTTTTGACTGAAACTTATTGCTCAGATACTGAGCAGTCATTTAAAGACAGGTGCACTCTACTATTATCTTTAAATAAAACTTTCCTACTTTATACAAGTAAATGTAAATATTGGGAAATATTTAAGATTTTTTTTAATAGAACAAAGCTTATTTTTATAGCTAATTTTGCATGCAGTTCACTATGGACCAGTACAAGGCCTGTCTACCACACAAGCCTTTAAAATGGTGCTTAAGTGGGATCTTAAGTGGTATGTAAGTCTAGAATGGGATCTCTGCATAAGGGGTTAGTTTCACCTTTTGTGAAATGTCAGACAAGGCTTTGGGGTGGCTATATTATTATTAAAAAGAAGAGTATCTGTATAAAAAGGTCAACCCTAATAGTTTCAAGGGGCTCTTGAATATTTCTTTTGCACAAGGTTTCAATTTAAATGTGACTCTAAATCATTTTTCAGAGAGTATAAAACTGAGCCAGTGTGCACTCTGTCATCATTATTAATTACTTTGATTGACCCAGGCCACTATTTTACACCAGCACAACAATTGTAAGTCATTTTCAAATAACTCATGTCCATTTTTTTGCACTGTTTCCTGGAAAATGGCGGCATACAAAAATCTATACACTTGGAGGTATCAAAAACATCAAGACTCATTTCAGAAAGGTGATCCAAAGAAGAATTGAACTCCTGATCAAAACAAGTGCTTCAGCCACTACAACTTAATGGGAATGTTCTGTTCTCTTACTACTATCATGCTTCAGCAAAGTAGAAGACAAAACATACCAGCCCAAATCCAACAGTTTCACTTCAAGCGTAGTTCCTGCTGCCCAGAATCAAATTACTCTGAGCAGAAGCAAATATTCTTGTAGTGCATTTGTTTGCCTGATTGGGTCCTTATGTAATTTTAAAATGCCCTGTGCTTATTCCATTTCTGAATGTGATCCGTTTCACAAGGCTGCTATTATTTTCCACTTACAAGTCTTCCCTAATGATGGCTGAGACTGTTTGATCTTTCCTTTTATGAATTGTTAGAACACTATGCACCCCATGAAAGACACACAAAAACCCTGCATATTACTATAGTTTAATTAATTATGCCCCAAATACGCTAACAGTTGTACTACTGGTAAAGACGATAGGTAAAATTTTCAAAAGTGCCTACGTCACTTTGAAAATGAGTTTAGGCTCCTAAGTCACATGAGCACTTTACAGTATATAGTTATATGAAAAATATGTTACTTCTTACCAAAAACCATGAGAAAAACACTTACACGTATATTGCATGCAGTTTGACAAGACAACATGAACATTTTATATTAAAATTACTTAAAATAAGGAAATAAAAGTTGATTTTGTGTGTGTGTGTGTGTGTGCTTGCGTGCGCATGCACATGTGCACATACAGTTGAAATTAGGTCTTTCCAATATATACATTTCAACAAACAAATGCTATCTCCAAATAGCCAACATGGCAAAGTTTGAAAAACAAGTGAATTTACACCACAAGAATTATATTAAAATTTGTCTGGCTTTTTGGTAAATAAGTCAGTGATCCCATTCTGTCACAGTCACTTTTTTGTTTTGTGACATGACAGACACTCTTCTGATGTCTTCACACAGGTTCATTACAAGGAGAATTCTCTATGCCCAGTGAAAAACAAATAGTATGAAAAAACATTTAACAGAGCTCTGCATATTCTATTGCACCAAACTGATTTAGAAAACAAGAAATTTGATCCTTATTTATCCAGCTGTGTTGTCTCCCTTGTCAAACAGAGATAAGTGTTTGAGATAACTGAAGATTTATTTCCCACTGTGAATTCTATGTGTGGTAAAGAAAGTGAGTAAAAACATATAGATGACACATTGGGCCCTGGTTTTATGGCAAGACCCAAGTTTAAGTAAAATTCAGGATTGTTTTACTTCTCACTGAAGTATTTGAATATTACACATCTTTAAAGAAAGCCCCTCAAAACAGTGACAGTCTATATTCTTATAGGTCTGCACACTCTTAAAGCAACATATAGAAATAATTATAATTCGCCTGTACTGCTTAATAGTGGTAAAACAATAAGGTAGCTTGACCACTGTAGTCAATATCACTAATTCCTACCTTACATTCAGAGATAAAGCAATGAAAGAATAGCTGCTTTGGAAAAGATACAAGAAGACACGATACAAAAAGCAAAGCTGAAGAATGCAGTGTAGCTGTAGCAGTGTCAGTCCCAGGATATCAGAAAAGGTGTGTGAGGTAATATCTTTTATTAGACCTTCTGTTGGTGAGACACAAGCTTTCAGGTCCTGGAAAGGTACGTCCATCATCAACTGCAAAATGTAAGGTGGAATAGATTATTTAGCATAAGTTGTTAGCATATATTGTAACCACTGAAGATAGAGTGGCCCACTAACACCTCTGAAGGCATAGGACAAAAAGAGGGAGTGAGCAATTTACATATTGTTATATTAAACTATAAATCCAATGTCTAACCCCCTCTTTTTGTCCTATGACTGTGTTAAGGGTGCACTCTACCTTGAATGGTCCCTTATAATATGTGCTAACTACTTACGCTAAACAATCTCTTCCACCTTGCCTTTTACTGTGACATTCAGAGTTCCTTTCCCAGACCTGAAGAAGAGCTCTGTGTGTATGCTCAAAAACTGGTCTCTCTCACTAACAGAAGTTGGTCCAATAAAAGATATAACCTCACCCATCCTGTTGTTTGTCTAAAGCTGAAGAAGTCAGCCATGTAGTTACTTCCATATTTTAATAACTGTAGATGCCAACTGGTGCCAATGACTACACCTGGAAATAGCATGGACAAGTGTTGCATAAATGTACACAAGTTAATATTAAGATTGCTCACTTCTGACATCTCCGCTTTTCCAAATTGTGGGCCTCTTTGTGCAGACTGTAAATCATGCAGAATCAAGTCAAACCTGGCACTGGTTTTTGTGATATTGACAACAGTCTCTAGATCAAGCAACTGTTTTTTTACTGTGCTCTGTGTGCAGTATTGCCAGTCCCAAGCATTCAAAAATCATGAGATTAAAATATAATAAATGTTGGGTGCTTTTTATTTGCCTTTTGGGTTTTCAGCCCCTACTATATACTTGGTGAACATTTTCATGCTTTTCTCCACAACCATGAAATTTTTATTAATCAAAAACTGATATTGTCACACAATCACTTGACTCACGGAGCTTGGGCTTTCAGAAAAACATCAATTACCACGAGACTTGCAAGAGTTGACAACACTGTTAACGTCTTGTACTTTAAGCTATTCCACCTCACTATCCTAATTTTGATCTTTTCTGATCTTCCTTTTACAAGAGAAAAAGGAGTAACGTGCCCTCTCATTTAAAATGACTTGATGTCAGCATACTCGTCCCTACAATTTGGTGGCATCATAAAACTAGGTGCACACATAGAGTTTATGCAAACTACTGTCAAATAAAAGGATAGAAAGCAGAAAGAGGGGGAAATGGCTTATTTAAAAAGTATCTATATATACATAATTTATATTTTGAAATCTTGGAGGAAAAAAGTAAGTTACAGCAGCTTCCAAATTCAAATAGCCATCCCACAGAAAACCATCCCACAAGTTCTCATACTGTTTTGGTAGAAGAGTGTCTGTCTCATGGACTCCTCCCTTCTCATTCATGAGTGCATGAACCACCTTCACTATCATTTGTAATCAAAATGACATCCCTATGGCTACTACAGCAATTGCTGACATGAAAAAAGTAATACAGTAACTCCCCACTTAATGTTGTAGTTATGTTCCTGAAAAATGTGACTTTAAGTGAAACGATGTTAAGTGAATCCAATTTCCCCATAAGAAATAATGTAAAGGGGGGGGGGTTCCAGGGCTGCTTCCCCTATTCTGCAAGTACCAGGGGCGGGGAGGGGGCTCAACCCTCAGCCTGCCCACTTCACCCTTCCCCCATGCCCCCACCCTTGACCCGCCTCTTCTCCCCCCCACTTCCTCCCCCTTTACTTTGCACGCTGCGTCCTGGCTCCTCCCCCTCCCTCCCCTCCCTTCTAAACGCCACAAGCCAGCTTCATATTAAAATGCAATTATGCTATGTTTGAATCTCTTTCAGGGAATTAAACAAAAGAAAAAGAAAAAGCCCAGAATCTCATCCTCAAAATTATAGCCAGGATTTTATATAAAAGTGGGAGAAAAAAGTAGAGGACTATTTTAAAACCATAACAGTTGCATTTTAGCATTTTTTAATTTCAAAGCAGAACCAGATTGTGAATTCTCATATGAAGATATAATGTAAATGTTTAACTGAACCACATTCTCCCCTTTTACAGTGTGCATTATTGAACACCTCTTGCTGTTACGTTCTCGTGCAAAACATTATCAGCAACAAGTTAAGGACAGGCTGGAATGCCAGAGGAACTCTGGTCTAGACAGCCAAACAGCAGATGCGTAAATCAGAGGCAACACTCAGTATATTTTACTTTACAGAATAAACTAATCCACATTATTAATAAGGACAAGCATGATGAATTAATGATGAAAGACAAAGTAAAAAGTCAGGGATAGAGCGCTACAAAATGTACTTTGTTCACATGGTAATGCTTCATAAGGTACTAATAAACGAACTGTAGTATATTCTGTATAACTCATAAAAACTCTACATATGTAACTGCCCAAATCCTTTCAGTTTACTCCAAAGGGTTTAGGTACTGGTATATTTGGGTATGCTTTGATTCTTCAGTCTCTGCTTTGCAAGCAAGAACTATGGAAGTATTCTTCTTTTATGCCAGGTCTACATACAAAAGTTGTACTGCTTCATCAGTAAGAAAAGCAAAAATTAAAAAAAACCACAATCCATGGCTGCAACTAACATAATTATACCAGTACAAAAACTGTGTGTAGACCAGGCATCAGTCTGTAAACCTTAAAATCCAATACATTCCAAAAGACTCCACATTCTAACATAACAAAAAGTTGGCTACTCCATCACTTCAAAGGAAAAGAATGCAGCTGAGGTCTATACACTACCCAGGGAGGTGACATTCTTCTTCTTAAAAAGAAGAAACCACAGAAAGATAGGAAATACCTTGTGTATTTAAAAAGAGTATGTGCTCCAAATTCTAGAAGGGATGAAGCATTATTCCCCTTTTTAAAATAAATATTTAGAATTTTGGTGAATTATTCCATATTTATAAATCATATAAGGTTAATCATTCAACTAGGAAACAACAATTCACCTCTGAAGCTATAATAAATGTTCTCCGCAATTACACAGAAATAAGGCAAAGTATAACATAAACCTAACAACATTAACACTGAAGGATAGTAACAAATGACAGCACATAAAACGAGATGATAGCTCCTTTGCTTAAGAATTCATTAAATGAATCTTACTCATGGTCACGTGGCCATGGATTAACAAAGAACGTGACATTTCCAGCCATGGCAGTGTTCTACCTAAAGCTAATTAAAAAATTAAATAAGAAACACAAGCAAATTAGCAAGGCTGAAGGATTAGAATAAATTTGAAGAAGACAGGACAAACTGTTGTAGCTGCAGAGTTATCCAACAGCAACTATATATAGGCTTTTGGCCATTATTTTAGAAAGGGCATGTATGATTGACCCTTGGATCATCTGCCAAAATGTGTTAAATGTGATTCATTCTCCATTCCAGCCTCCTTTGCTCTGCCAAACCCTCACTGGTACAGAAAATTCTTGGTGGTAGTATCTGTTTCCATTCTCACATACACAGCCACTTCTTGAGTCCCAATTCAAATATTTAAAGAAAATGTTTAAAGGTAAGTGTTTTTAGTAAAACCCTCTTCAGTCTGAACTGAACAATTATAAACAGATTACATCAGGTGGAAATAGGGTGACCAGACAGCAAGTGTGAAAAATCAGGACGGGGATGGGGGGTAATAGGAGCCTATATAAGGAAAAGACCCAAAAATCAGGACTGTCCCTATAAAAACGGGACATCTGGTCACCCTAGGTGGAAACCAGCAAGTTAAAGTTGTAGCAGACAGTCACAGAGCCTTAAAAATGTGACTGCCCTTCATGATTTTTATATTCCTAAAAATAATGGTCAAATTTGAACTAATTTTACTAATTATTTTCATTATATGTATGTATGCATTAAAAATAATTGACACCGGGAAAAAACAGTAATCTGGACAAGGATGTTTATTCTTTGATGTCTTTTTGTTAATAAGTATAGAGGGAACAAATAACTGATTACCTCCATACTGGATTTATATCTATCTTTTTACTTCTCTTTTGGAATATGAAGCATAGTTTATCATTCAAAAATAAAATGTATTTCTTCCAAATCCTACAGGAACCATTTCTCCCCCCTCCCCCACCCATGTTAATGAAGTGCCATATTTTCAAATACCAGCCTCCATCTCTGCAGGCACAAAACTCTGTGTGTAAAATTGTCAAAAGCACTTATGTGACTTCCATGACTAAGTATCACTGAAAGTCACCTAAATGCTGTTTGAAATTTTATCCTGGGCTTGCCTAAACTGAGCCCCCCCCCCCCCCCGAAAATAATGAGAATGAAAACCTGGCCTTAAAAGCATAAGTAACAGTAAAGCTATCAGCAACTGTATGTTTTCTGATGAACATGTTTCTAGAAATACATTCAAAATACCACAAATGAATTAAAAGCCCTCTAGTAAAAAATGACTACTTCATTGACTCTAAATGTATATTTGTATAATTAAGCATTACCTGATTTTCACTGCCATTCAGTGCTACAGACACGCTGTGCAACCAAATGTCTAATTCCATGAATTTAAAATCCAAATGTTAAATACAGTTAAACTGTATAATAACAAAAACTTGAGCTTCCTAAGGTAATTTAAGTAGCAAGTAATCAGTGTCCCTACCATATTAAAATATTGATTGTGTGCATTGCTTGAACAACAAACACACACAGAAAAATTCTAGTTGTATCATATCACATTATGTATTAGGTTATCCTCTTATCTTAAATCATGTAGTATTATATAAATCCAAGGTAACATGATATGACAACAAAAGCAAATATGCTGATACGGGTAGGATTGCACTAGAGTGGAAGGACTGAATTTTTACACACCTCTACCTCAATATAACGCTGTCCTCAGGAGCCAAAAAATCTTACCACATTATAGGTAAAACCACATTATATCAAACTTGATTTGATCCGCCAGCGCACACGGCCCCGCCACTCCGGAGTGCTGCTTAACCGCATTATATCCGAATTTGTGTTATATCGAGTGGCATTATATCGGGTAGAGGTGTACCATGCACAGAGAGCATGCCCAGTTCCTATTAATATTACCTAGAATTCAGCATGTTCTGTAACACTGACATATTACAATGAAAATGAAGAACAAGACTTATAGATTCCTACGGATAGGAAAGGGAGTGTGACAGACAGATCACAAGCCCAGACAACAGAATGTGCTGTATAAACAAGCATGGATCATTCCATCAGCATACCAAGAAAGGGACACTCATGGGACATGATTGAAGATTTGAACACAAACATGTCATGTACTCTATATAAGCCATCTGGACAAGTTAATATTACTATAAGGACCTTACATTCTGAGATTGTATCAACTTTCTTCTGGATTAAACCCCAAGAAGAAACCTCAATATTATATGGTTCCAGAGGTCTATGAGAAGAAACAGACTCAGAAATAAATTTAGAAAATACATGAAAATTAGTGTCTCTCACTGAGATAAATCAATACTATTTAGGATCTTCTCTCCATATTAGGTAAGTACCGGTAATCCAAAATCTGAATACCCCTGAAATTTGCAGTATTTAAAATCTGGATCTGAATTTTCTGACTTGAGCCTCTCTCTACTTTAAATTCCGAACAAAAACTAGAAAAGACGAAAATTATAGTCAATATCCTGTCCTTCTCCAATAGAGGGATGTGTTGTTTGAAAACTCTGAGATAATGAGAGAGTAATCCCTGTTCATTTTAAATGTCTTTTATTTAGTTGATTAGTGTCATAACTGAAATATTATTTAATCACAGTATTTTCTATTTAATCATAAGTTTTCCAGAACAGCATAATGCATCTGTGGTCAAGTAGCATTTATCTCACTACAAATTTGTTCTTTATTATTTGTTGTATAATTATTAAATTAAAAACAGGTCTGGAACAGTTTTGATTTATACCCTCACTAGGAAATGGTTTGGGTGTTTTTAAGTCTTTGATGCCTCCTCTTTCATCTGTGCTTCAACTGCAGATATTAGCAATAGGTGTGTGTGTGTGTCTGCACATGTGAGTAGGCATTCAAACCTGTCCTGTTGTGACTTCTCTGCACACAAAAATGTGTGCATTGGCTACTCATATATACACAGTATACCCATTTCAAGTGTATACCTCTAGACTTAAGGACATTTTCTTCTCTTTGTGCCCAACAGACAGTTAAAAATATATATTTTTAAACCAAGCTAAAGCACTAGTTCTCAGTTAATACTGCATCCATGGTAAGTGTCAACCTTTAGCTGTTTTCATTGGACTGTTGGCTAAAAGAGTATGTTCCCTCCACCACCTTGTCAACCTCAAAAATAGCCCAAAGAGATTAATTTCTTTCCACAAAAAAACAAACAAACAAACAAACAAACAAACAACAGAAATCCCAACACATTCACCTTTGGGCAGAGACTGTTTTGGAAAGCTATGACTGTGTTTTAGAACACATGCTGTTAGCAATTTTAAGTATATAGCAGGTGCTACTAAGTGCCCCTCTTTCACACCATGTGGGTCAACATCACTGGCAGGTTAAAAGCAGAATGCTTCCTTGTCTCAATATATCAAGACAGAATTGTTCTTCTCAGTAATTATCTCACAGGAGATGAGAGAGTAAGATATCTAATTATATAGAAAAGCAATGATTTAATTACAGGAATTATTGTAATAAGACATTGTTACAGGAAGCACGGATTGGCATCCTCTCTTCATCACCAGGTTTATTTTATCGATACCGGAGATTTATATACTACCACCTGGGAGAGGAAATACAAGATGTATGAAAATAACTAGATAAAAAATATCCCGTGATGGGGAAGGAAGTAACAAATCTACTTTAGCCATTTTTGTTCCAAAATGTGTCTCACACAGAACTGCACCAAAATAACTATGTTTTAGAAAACCAGTCTGCTCCTATTGCTAAAGCATGCCCTTCATGTAAATAAGGATTTATCCCTACTAGGTCAAAAAAGGGACTGCAGCACTTCTCCTCTTCTTTATTTTAAATCACTTGAAAAATTGAAAGTCCCAGAAGACTGCTCTCCAGCATTGTTATTGGGGAAAAAAGATCGATGTAAGAAGCTGGGTTTTGCATTATATTCTAAAATGTGATTATATTTTGCCAAATAAAAGCATGTCAAGATGCACTATATTATAGTGGGCTGTGAAATGTACATAAAGGTATGTACTTCAAGAAACTATTGAAATGTGTTCAGTACCATTCTGGCTCTCAAGGGATTATAAATATACTAATTTCAGGTAGTCATTAGAAGTTTCATGGATGATATAGCTCCAAAATAAAGTAAAATCATCAAGTTAGAAACTTTATATTTTGGGTAGGTTGGTCTCCTCGGTATAACAATAAGCTATACTGACCCAAACCACCTAAGTGTTTTATACATGTGGTTCTCAATTAACACACACAAAAATATTGTTTTGGATCCAATTTAAATTGGGTATAAAATTACCTGTCCAAAAGATTAATCTTCCATTATAAGGTTAATTGAATAATTACTAATTTAACATTTCCTGCCATAGATGGTAGGATATAACATCACAAAGCAGACTTTAGAAATGAACCACAACAGGCAGCAGTGGTGTCTTATTACTCAGCTTAATGCCAGCTTGCTTTGTGGTACTAGAAGACGACTAAGGGCTCATGTAAGATTAGCCATTTTCCATCTTATCATATTACTACTGTACTGGTATTCAAGTTTCTATGATGAAATAAAAGTTACAGTTGCCAAAAGGAATTTTGTATTAACTGATACAATACAAAGCTCTTAATTGCAACTCCTTATTTGTGTGAGGAGTGAAGGGGGATGAACAGACCATGTCATACTAATCCTATGAGCCTACTTTCCTACAATGGCTAACAAAAAGCCTATGATTTTCCCCTTGGATGACCACCTCCCTCCATCCCAAGGTTTCTCATCGCTATTTGATTAAAATCTAACAAATAAGGTTCTTTTAAAAAAGAGAAAAAATAACATGTCCTCCACTTCAAGTGAATCCAAATACAAGTGAGTCTCAGAACAGTCTTCTTTGAGGCCTGCATGGACAGGATCCATCTCTTTATTCCTCTTCTTTTGTATTTTAGTGGTACTTTCATGTTATACTAGTGAAAGTCCTGAGATTTGGAAGGCAGCCCTGAGGACACGGGAAACCCCACAGGATCCTGAAGTAGATTTGCTCACAGCACAATGTTTCTTTGTAGGTTGAATGATGCAAAGTACATGCCCACAGGGCCATAATTTTATAGGCTAATACCAGATTCTAATACAGAATGAAGAAAAGCATAAAAGAATGATTTACCCAATCTTCTAACCTCTAATATATCAGTTCTTTATATAATATTGGTGCAAATAATTCACTTAAACTCTAAACAGACCCCAAAACCTTTAAAATTTTGTAATACGTTAGCTTCTGTGTATGTTTCTACTGCCCTCTACTGTTTGGAATATGCAAGACCTGATCAAGTCTCCGATACAGCAATTCTCCTGTTCCCTGATTCAGGACCTGAAAATTTAATTTAAATCCTACTCCTGTTGATAACTAATGGAGATTCCCTCTAGGGTCCAGCAATAGACTAAGTATTTTTAACAGAGATCTGCAAGTTCTATTACGATCCCGTATGCATGCAGTTAGCTGGCCACCATGGGGTCTGTATATTGGTATGTACATGGCCAAGAATGGTTAGAGGATTCAACTAAAAGCTACACAAGTTTTTATATCAACTACTAGAAACATACATTTGTCTCTTTTGATTTTACTGAAAATCTAATGGATGCTATTACAGGCCGTTATGAAAACGGGGTCCAAATCTTTTTGTTATTTTAAGCCGGCTACCTAAATTCACCACCCTGCCAGGAAAATGGCAGCAGGAGAGAGCATCCTCTGCCATCCAACTTTGAACGTGAAAAGTGAGATTTATTCTTTTGTCTTTGTAATGTGAGATGGATTTGAGATTTTGCCATCAAAGTAACAAAATGAACAATGAAAATCTCATTCGCTGTGTGTAACTAACAGGAAATAGGTGTGCATATACAGGATGCTGGAGGGACAAGAAGCAGCAAAGCTTTGTTTGAGGATTGGTATTCATTCTCTTCTCCCGACCCTTTTTGGGAAGGCAAGGAAGAGTGCAAATTATTAGAATCTAACTGAGAGCTAAATATGTTTAAATCCATGTCATGGTTTGCAATAGACTCCTCAAGCCAAATTCAGTGCCTCTAGACACTTCTGCAACACAATGCTTAAAAGATAACAACTGAGAATACATATACTCTCCTGATATACAAGGAATTCTAAATTGGTCTTATACACCAAGGAGAGAGAAGGTGTAAATTAAAGTAGTCCCAAACATACTTAACTTTACGTATTTTGCTACTTTTTTCCCAGATAAGACCTTCTTTTCAAGCACTATTTGGATCAGATCAATTCTTTGGGTGTTGAGCTGCCAAGTAATTCAACCAGTGAATGTGCAAATAGTTGTTCCATAGGCCTGGATTCCAGTGTCTTTGGAAATCTGACCTAGAAGAGGTTGCAGATTCTAGTCTTGTCTATTCAGGGAGAAGGAATTTATTATAGAGCCATGCTAGCTCTATCTCAGACAGAAAAAGTATTCAAAAAATAGTCTTGACCAGTGCTCTCCCTGTATCTACAAACTAGATCAAGTTATGTTTGTACCTTTGATGATACCATAAACACCTTTTGGTCTATCTGGGTATCCATGACCTTTACTGGCAGCTGTTAACCATTTATTTGAAGTTCAAGCCCGGTTCATTCAGCTAGGTCACATGTGGCAAGTCACACATGTTATTTCACATGTGACCCTTATTGGCCAAGCTTATCCCATCTGATTAAGGGGATCAGCTGAAGCCATTTCTACGTGGTTCCTGAGTAAGAGGGGCTGCAGTTTAGCTGTACTCTGTCTCAGCTGGAAAACTGAAGAAAAACAAAAAAAATCTCTTATGTAGTTAGTATGTGAGTGTGAAACTATGCCTCTAGCTTTCTCCCAGTAAGAGGGATCTATCTGGCTTATTTCATTATATAACAACTTTTATACATGGTATTTTTTTTGACTGATTCAAGAGAACCCTTTCAAGCATTGAGAATCCCTTGCAGGATTCTCATCACTAGTGAGATTGCACATGTTGCTGCACTTGCTCATCATAGTAGCAGAATTTGTAGCAGAATTAAATAATTTCTCTAAACTAGGCCTGTACGTGAGATTCAACCAGATTTATATTTTAGGCAGCTGCAGTCATCCATTATCGGTAAAGCCCTACCAGAGTCACGGTCCATTTTGGTCAATTTCATGGTGATAGGATTTTTAAAATAATAAATTTCGTGATTTTGTGAAATTTCAGATTTAAATAGCTGGTGTTGTAATTGTAGGGGTCTTGACCCAAAAAGGAGTTGTGGGGGGTGGGGGGGTGGAATGTGTCACGATACTGCTACCCTTACTTCTGTGCTGCTGCTGACAGCGATGTTGCCTTCAGAGCAGGGTAGTTGGAGAACGGAGTCTGCTTGCCGGGAGCCAAGCTCGGAGGGCAGAGCCACTGCCAGCAGCAGCACAGAAATGAGGATAGCATGGTATGTTACTGCCACACTTACTTCTGCACTGTTGCCTTCAGAGCTGTGCCCTCAGTCAGCAGCAACCACTCTCTGGCTACCCAGCTGTGAAGGTGCAGAAGTAAGGGTGGCATGGTATCGTATTTCCACCCTTATTTCTGCACCGCTGCTGGCAGGGCACTGCCTTCAGAGCTGGGTGCCCGGCCAACAGCTGCCAGTCTCTGGCCGCCCAGCTCTGAAGGCAGCGCGGAAGTAAGGGTGGCAATACCGCAACCCCCACCCTAAAATAATCATTACCCCCCCTGCAACTCCCTTTTGGGTCAGGATCCCCAATTTGAGAAACACTGGTCTCCCCTATGAAATCTGTATAGTATAGGGTAAAAGCACATGAAAGACCAGATTTCATGGGTGGAGACCAGATTTCATAGTCCGTGACGCTTCATGGCTGTGAATTTGGTAGTGCCCTAATTATTGGCCTAGTATTTTGCTTTGTCTCGGCTATCTCAATATTCTGCATTCAACATGGCTGTGTTGATATATTTAAAACCACAGACAGTTCCTGTAGTTAGTCTTTGATCTAACTACTTCATGTAACTTTTGTCAAAGAGTTATGTGCAAGCTATAACATTGCTACACTGAAGATACCAGTTATAACTTACAGAAAAACAATTTAGCTTTCTTTGTAGTGACTCATTGCAATGTCTATTCTGAATTAATTTTTTTTTATTTCCTCCCTTGTTACAGCCAAGTTTTTCAAGGTAAGCACACAAAATTGTTCATGTAACTGCAAATACCCAATGTAATGCACAGACTGAGTAGTTACATGCATCCACATATGCATGACAGACAACCACAATCATACAATACCGTATACAGCATTAAGTGTTATATTTATTTGTTTTCACAGAACTCCTAGCTATTTAATTAAAAATGAAGGTTTTTACACCTGCATGTGTATTTTGTTAAATCAGCAACAGTGAATGCACATAGGAGATATTTTACAAGACTCTGGCAATGTGTAATCACATAAGTAAAAGAACTGCAGCTCTTGTCTCCTACCAATAAATTTAAGGCGGGTCTTGAAAAATGGTAAATTCAGTCTCAAAAAACCATGTAATACTTTCCAAAAGCTCAACTGCGGATTTATTCCTGCGAGTTAAAGTTTCAGAAAAACATTGTAAATAACGTTTACTGCTAACAAAACATGGGATCCTAACTGAACAGGCATCACTTCACTATTGTTAATATTTGTATGAAAAGCCCAGTCCAACATTTCATTATCATGTAGTTGCTTAATTATTTCAATGTTGGATCTGAAAGAGTCTTCTGAACAATTGTGTAGGGTAACTGACCCATCCTGCTTCATACTATGGGACTGATTCTGCCACCAATATACATGGACTAGTACTGTGGCTATTTCACTGAGTTCGATGCTTGGCAATATGAGTAAGGTTGGCAGAAACAAGCCTAAACTTCCACTACATTCCTTGAATGTGATAGATTTTAGCATTTTTTGTTGCTGTACATTTATAATAAACAAAGAACAATCATGTTCCTATCTAATGTAATGACCACATTGTAAAATACTAGCTGCAGTACTGCCAGCACAAATACAGACAATTAACCCATCAGAAGATAATTTATGTGTTCTCTATACTGCATATATATGGTAAAACACAGAGGATAAAATAAACCCACGAAGGATACATTGACAAGACCTGACTAACGATAAAGAATACCACATGCTTCAACTTTTATATCAATATTTAATGTGCAAATATCCTACCAGGAATTAAATCAGCTTTAAAAAAAGCAAAACATGCAAGTAATTTGAAGATCGCCTCATTTAATAAGAAGTTCTCAAGTCGTCCAACTGGAGAGATCATATTAGGGGTTCTGGAATTAGACCAGTAAATTAGTTAAACTTTACCCACTTCAGACTTGATCAAAACACCTGTTACTCATGATAAGTAGCATTTAACCAAGTAGTCATATTGAAATCAATGGAAATAGTCACATGGTTAAAAGCTACCTAATGCAAGTAAGTGTAGCCATTGTTTAATATGTATTATGCATCTTCCTCTGTGCTCAGTCCAGAAAGTATGAATCTGTTACAACTCTCCACTTCAAAATCTAACTCTTTACTCACTTCAGTCCCCACTGTTTGACAAAATGGTGGTCCTCACATAAGGGTTGCAGAAGCAGGCCCTTCAGTATTTTTTTTTAATCACCTCTTCTCTCATTTTACAGCAGCACTACAAAAAATAAATACAATTTAAAAAACTCTTTCTTTAGGCAGTATTATAGCATGTTACATATTCATGTTTTTAAGTACATCCTTCCCTTACATAAATAAATATACTCCCTAAACAATCTGACTTTAAATCCTGCCATGCATTTAAAGTAAACAAAAATCTGTGAAATTTTTGTGCACAAAAGACAGACACACACACACACACAGTAAAGTAACATAGCCCCTGACATACCTGATGATGTATAAAAAAGCAACACCACACCATGAGGTACTTTGTAATTGTACTGTACTCAGATTTCAAGAGGTTTCTTAATCCTCTTTATACTAAAGTGGTCCCTTTTTCTCCTCTCCACTTTCTGCAGGAACTCCTCCCCATGCAGCCACAATGCATGACAGGAAGCAAAAGCAAGCTATATAGTACAAGTCTCAGAAGTTGAGAGATGCACACGAGCCCAACCATCTATATTTTGAGAGGTTTTGGTGGCTTTTTTTTTTGTTTGTTTGTTTTGGGGGCAAGTCATTCATCTTTGAATACTACTTTGCAGTTAATATATTTAAACGGGTAGAGTAGTTATTTAAGAAAAAGTGCTACCAAGTGTGAACGACAATCTTTTGCTGCTACAATCAATGTGATTAAGATAATCACTAGTAAGTTTTACTAGAATGGGCAGGGCTATGAGGTTGTGGCTATGAGGTTCCCTAGTTATAGGCGAAAATGCACAGTACATGTGGGGGAGGGATGACTGTAGACTCTCGACAATGATGTTGTGCTTTTTTTGTCTTCCAAAATGTCTTGATTAGTGCCAAGTGTACATGCTTCAGTCAAGAAAACAAAGCAGACTGTAGCTATTTATTGGAGGGCTTTTAAAATATATATTTCATTGTAAACTTTGATTAACAAAAGGTTTTGAAAGGTCCTCATGAAAGAGGCAGGGTAGTTAACTGGGAACTCCTAAACCAGCAGAAATTAAGCAATAGTGGGCAAAGATCCTGAAAGCATAGAAGCACTGCTGAAGTGAGGCCTCAAAATAAGATTTTGGAAAGGGCCCAAGTTCTGTAGGAAAGAAACTGTGCAGGAACTTCACATGAGCTTACTCCTAGCCCTTCTGAGCTCACTAGTTCTACAGAACTGAAGCTAAAAGCTTCATTCCTGCTGATCTTAGTTGACCCACAGGAGCAGAACGCCTTTGGGAACTAGACAACCTTCACTTGACTGGAGTTTGGAAAATAGTGATCGCACTGTATTAAGAAAACATTGTGTTATGGTATTGCTCCTTTTAATGTATCAGATAATACACCCAGGCTACCTCAGTGACACAGAATTGCAAACTGAATATCAGTCGTCAAATTTCAGACTTGTGACCCTCATCCTGCAAGATCTCCATGTTCACGTTCACCCCTCCCCCGCATTGACATCAGTAGAAGCTCTGCTTCTGAAGGGCTCACAAAATTAGGCCCCAGTCTCATGATCAGATCAGCAGACTACCTCCTTGAGAGTTTTTGCATCTGGATGCTAACAAGTTTCTTCTCGGGTAAGAAGAGAGAGGAGAAAGACGGTTTAAAAAAACAATTCTCATCAATAAATCTCCAGGCTCTCTTAGCTCATGTACTATTATTTTATAAAAATTTCCAATATTTGCATAAAATTACATGCATTGTCCCTCATTAACGTTTAGAACATTGTCTCATTGTCTATTGTTTAAAATCATATATCCTTTAAGCATACAACAGATAAATCCCTTGAGGAAATCTTTTGTCAATTTATTTAAACACAGCCCCTTAATTTTGCTCAGTGTGATTTGTATATGTATTTCTGTGTACTTTCTTTAGGTCACACAACCGATTGAATGCACACATGCAAAGGACATCTGCATGTAATTTATGTGAACAAATATCCACTGATCCTGCTGTTTTAATGACTCATCAAAAGGGAGGGAAAAGATCATGTCTTTTTGAAAAACACATTTAATGTGAAATATTTTCTTGTTTTATATTCAAAGGCTAACTCAAAATCAAAACCATGAAGCTATCAGAAGTGAGTCAATGAAGCCACACCCGTCTATACCAGCTGAGGATTTGGCTCATTATATTTTTAAGATTTTCATATTCTGATTAATAGGACTTCGGGAATTTGGAGATGTTCTAAAGCATAATAATGTTAATATCCCAACTCTACAAATGTCTAAAATAAGGAGAACAGTGTGAGAACTTGGTTATGGCTAAACGTAATTAAATTTGCAGTAGTCAGATAAACTTAATATGGCTGAGCAAAAGTTAAAAATAGTTTTTAAAAGGTAGGCTCTTTGAACTATACTGTTTCTACTGATCATTTGATGAGCAATAGGCAAATCATTTAACAAACAATATTTTGTTACCTCTGACAAACATCTTCTTTTACAAGAAATTACTTTTAACAAGTGATATGCTGCTTATTTCCCATGGCCCCCCCCATCTTCACTCCACTTATTTTAATTTCTTCTTATTTGCTCAGAACATCAAATACAGGCTTGTTTTTCAGAGTTTTATATACTTCTAACAGACAGGAATATCAAAAAGAATTTGAGTTGGGCAGAAAGCTAAAGACCATTAAACTTTATTTCACATTTTAAGAAGACAAAAACTGACACATACTGGTAAGAGCACCTCAGTTAACTGTAAGACCTTGATCTTTTATCAGCTTAAATGATAGGCTTCTGCTGAATGCAGAGGAAGGAGACAGGCTACGAAACCACTAAACTGATATCAATCAGCAAAGAAGTCATTTGAAAATGAGAATCACCGCTTCATTTTCCTTTTGATGTATAGACAGATAAAAAATGGAAAGGTTAAAAAAATGCCATAGGGAGTTTTCTGACATTTAGGCCAAGACTTTCAAAAATTACTAGTGATTTTAGTCACTTCAGTTTTGGGATGTCCAATTTGAAACATCTCAAAGGGGCCTTATTTCCAGGGACTGATGTTCAGTACTTATGAAAAAATCAGGTCCCCTTGAGGTGTCTCAAGTTGTACATCTAGACATTGAGACACCCAAAAATCACTGGTCACTTTTGACCTTAATTTTAAGAAAAATATTTTTGAACAGACCTAAATACACACACACACGCTAAAAATCTTTCAACAACATCAACTGCAAAGTGGATTGTGGAGAATAATTATTTACAGGAGCATGAACTATTGTAGCATTTTGCACACTAAAATGCAAGTTACTAACTGTGCAAAATTTCTCCCCCCCATTACCTTCTAAAAATCTTTTGACACTGTTAACGAGAGTTCCCTCAACAGAAAAATTTAGGAACATGCAAATATTTCCAAATTTTAAGTAAATCCTCCATGTGAACTTCATCTCAACAATTTTTCATCTTTGGGGTACAGTTTCATACATTATTGAACCAAAAGAAATACCAGTAGATTAAATTGCTTCTGTCACACAAATGAACTCTTGTGCTTGCTACACATCCCCTCAAGAATTATGCCTGATGTGTAGTTTCAGCCAAATCACAGTTACCCTGTTTGTTATTTGAACCAATGAACTGGTGCAGGAAGAACTCTGTTCTGTGAAGTGCAGTTCTACAGCAGATCAGTGAACTGTAGATTTGCTCCCACTGAATAGTGCTGGCTAAAGATCAAACATCTTAAGGGTCTAGTGTTGCAAAATGAAAGAAGATTATAAGAGGTCTAGATGTGGGCACAAATCAGTTTAATGCAGATAAAAGCAACCAAGATAGGCAGACTCCAGAAACAGGACAGAATGAGACTTTCCCTGACTGCAGTAGTATGGCAAAGTAACCTTAAAACACTGTTAAATGTAATGTATTCTCCTTGTTATTTTAAATTCTTATAGTCATTACCAGCTTTTCCTTGCATCAGATAGGCTGAAGTAAGTAAGTAAAATCATCAGGGAAGCTATTTTTAAAATATTTCTGTGATCCTCAAAAGAACAAACCTTTTTAAAGTCTTATGAATTTTATAGGAGTTAAATTGCAAAAAAACTGAAGTAGGCAGGCAGGGACTATAAAATCATTTCCTGGTAACACTCAGATTTCCTTATACCACTTCCTGGCGATCACAACATGTAAACACTTAACCATGCTGTATCTGTGCTCCTTTATGTATTGATATAATACAAAAGAGGTGAATATACGTATATTACAAGGCCAAAGAGTAAATCTGAAATTTTGCTGCATATACAGCCAGCAGCAAATTAAAATGAGAATATGTAACTTTGATAGTTGAATAACCTAATTATACTATGTATTGTGGTTTTGTATTATTATATTACAATTATATGCCAGTTCTTAAATATTTCAAATGAAGTTCCAATACATTTCTTATGAAATTCAGTGTTACATTTTGGAAATGTATTGAAAGAGTTGTTCTGCCTTAAAGACAAACAAACAAAAACAAGTTTATAACTTCCAATGCGGTTCCGTCACAGACTGATAGCATATGTCTCAGTGTTTGTGCACTGAAATTTTGTAGGATAAGCTATTGAAGCCAAAAATGCATTTGCAGAATGTAGTTAAGTCTCAATTTTGCCTTGACACGTGAGGCATACTGATGTGTACACTGGCAAATTAGCTGCAGCCGCACATAAGTATATGCACATGCATATCAAAAGTTGAGATGTCCCAATCCATCAGAAAATAGCCTCCAAAATATATGACTCAGCTCAAGGTAACTGTACAACAATGAAAAATAGTCCTAAAAAAGAACGCATGGCGGTGTAATTGCAAATAAAGCTTTTCACTGCTACCCCTTTCCAAACAGTGAGGTTGTCCTTACCCAACTCAATCACTGAACACTGCAGAAAAATAACAGAAAGGAGGTTTCAGAAAGAAATATTAGACTATTATATCTTCAGTGCTAATGAAAAGTGTTGGATTAACAGTGCTGGATACTGTGAGTCTTCTATACTGTCTCTCAGCCTGACATGGACTGATCATCTGAAGGGATGAAAGGGTACTTCAGCCTCCACAGCCATATAATCTTTGGCAACTCTGATTGGCAGATTCAACAAAAAGGCCAATGTGTGTCTCTTCTGATGGCTGTTTTTGTTATACAGACATTTGTCCATTGGGAATTGGATTGAAATGACCAAATTGTTTCACATAGGTACTTTTCAAACAGACTGCCACCATTCACTAGTTTCTGAATCAATACAGGCTGACAACACAGAACAAATTGCTATTTACCTACTCTACAAAAGTCAATATAAGTCACCGCTCTTTATAAGTCACTGCTCTTGCATGTTTTCTGCACCTAGTCAGCAAATGGCTTGCTATCTGTCAACCTGAGATCTCTGCATGTCATCAATGTCAATGAGCTCCAACAGCATCCACTTGACATTCAAGTTAGTCGTTTTCCATGGGGACATCTTCCATATGTACTGCAGCAATGAATGAAAATATGGCTTGAGCTCCCACATTGTATAAATGTGTACATGTGTGAAAGAAATGGGGAACAAAAGAACAGAATCAAATTTCAAGGGGCTTACACAACAAAAGTTGGAGCTCCAGAAATGACAAATAGATAAAATCAACATACACAAACTTATGAAGATTGCTCGCCTGTCACCTGTGGAGCTAGAATTGCTGATGAGTGGAATGCAGCACTAGAACATTAGCTTTCTTGTTATAAAATTAGTTAACACCAGCATTTCTGACAAATTCCCAGAAACATACTGCCCAAATAGCCGGCAAAAGTAGTTAATACACCACTGTCATGTTTAGTTGTGTGTTAGAGAGAGACAGTGAAATGGAGAGATATGTATGGACTAATGGTCCAAGATCAAAATCCCTCTGAAGTCTTGGGCAAGATACTAAACTTCTGTGTCTTAGTTTCCTCACTTGTAAAATGAGGATAATACTTCCACAGACAAACAGGTATGGTGTTATTAATCTGTAAAGTGCTTGCATTGCTTGCTATATCTATATTTTAGGCAATCTACTGTCAGCTTGCATACATCTGGTGCTATTCAGACTTTCCAAAACAGCAGAAGAGTGAGAGTAAAGACACTCTAGCCTGTTTCACTGGAGCTATTCAGAACCCTGCAGCAAAGTGCAGAAACTGAAAAGAATCATGTCTATTTCACTTTACCACTACTTAGTAGAAGTATGGGCATTAGCAGAGGCAGGCACTGAAGCTATTAACAAAAGCCTGGAGAACATGAAAATTCTGTGACTCACAGGATCCTCCTTACAGCAGCCAGGAAGTTGGGAGATATGGGTAAAGTAATGGAGACCCGCATCCCCAATCCCCCAGGACACAAGCCTCTGGGATATGGTAGCAGAAAAGAGAGAGTGCTCCTTCTCAGGTGAGTAGAGGCTTCAGATGGAACCACCAAACCAGGTCCAGGAAAAGCACTCTAATAAGAATCCCAGCTTCTTTCCTTTTCCCAGAATCTGGGGGAACTGACCTTGTTTAGGGGGGGCCAACCTATCATCTTTCATATTGTCCACTGGCAATAGGAGTCTGACACATTATGTTAACCCTGGATATTCAATAGTCATCTTGAAAGTTTTTGTTCATCATTTCACAAGACATTACAATTCAGTTAAATATAAATGAAGTATCTATCTCTATAGGTTATCTTGCCTGCTTTTTTTTTAATTTTGAAGTTATAATTCACTTGAAACAGAGTGCAATATATGAAAGCTAATAAAATAAGCAGGGCAGTTCAGTATAAGAATCAAGCTGAAAAGCAGTTTAAACTTGAAATAACTTGGCTTTCGTGTTATCAGCAAAGGTTTAGCAACTCTCAATAACCACAAAATAGTACAGCGAGGTAATAAAAGCATATAAAAAAATCAAGGGAAATGTGGGAGGGCCATAAGTGACAGCATGTTGATTTCTCTTCTGCTTTTATTAGCTTTGTAAGTGGGCTCTTTCAGCAACACTTTTGAAGAGGATATTGATTTATGGAATGATAAACCTAATTTTTTCAGTATTAAGTGTTCATTTTGTATACATTTACTAGGCTTCTAAGTTTACTTTTAAGGCAAATTCCAGATTCAGATATTCCAAAATCAGAAGAGACTATTGTGATCTTCTAGTCTGACCTCCTGTATAACACAGGCCAAAGAACTTCCCCAAAATAATTCTTAGATCAGACCCTAAAAAAAAAATCAAATCTTGATTTTAAAATTGTGATGGAGCAACCACCACAACCATTGGTACATTGTTTTCAATGTTAATAACACCTTATATCTAGTCTGAATTTGTCAAGCTTCAATTTCCAGCTGTTGGATCATGTTATATCTTTCTCTGATAGACTGAGGAGCTCATTATTAAATATTTGCTCCCCACATACATACTTACAGTCTGTAATTAAGTCACCCTTTAACCTTCTTTGTTAAGATAAATAGACTGAGCTCCTTGAGTCTATCACTACAAGGTTTTCTAATCCTTTAATCATTCTTGTGGCTCTTCTCTGAACCCTCTTCCAAATTATCAATGTCCTTCTTGAATTGTGGACAGAGTATTCCAGCAGGGGTAGCACTAGTGCCAAATATAGAGGTCAAATAACCTTTGTACTCCTACTCAAGAACTTATGAGGAGTAACATTCTTACTCACCCACCCACAAAGTCCAGTACTTAAAAATATTATTTTTCTTGAACTGTTTCCAAAATGAGTTTCCTTCAAAAGCCCAGCTCTCTTGGGAATAAGCTTCTAGCAAACATGGAAGATATCTAAAGTCCACTGACCCTCTCCTCAAACTGTTTTTAACAATGAATGCAAAAATAGAAAGTTTGGGATATTTTCAATTTACATTCAAAATTATTCTCTGATTTTTGCTCTGAATTTTTCATTTTAATCAAAAGCCATGTCAAACAAACCTAAATCCTCAATCCTGACTTTTATGAAGCCGTAATGGCCAGCAACTGATCAGCCTACCTGAGCAATCACCTCTCTTCCCATTCCATGCTCCCACAACTGTGGTCAGGTGGTGTTTCCAACCTGGATCCCCCTTATTATAAATCAGGCGGTACAGTGGGTGACAGGGGTCTGAGACGCTGGAATTTGCTTGCCCTGTCCCAGTCCAAAATAGCCTGAATTTGGTGGCCTTCCAGGCACATTGCAAAATATATTTGTTTGATAGGTTTTTGAGTTGTCTGAGAGTATTCATCTGGTAATGATGAAGAGTTGGGAAAGTTTTTGTAGGTGTCTCAGTTTCTACTGAAATTATTATTTATTTATATTACTGTGTGTCTATGACCCTTAGTCAGAGATCAAGAAATGATTGTGTTCGGCGCTGTGCAAACACAGAACTAAAAGATGGTCCCCACCCCAAACAGCTTGCAAGCTAAGACAAGAGACAACAGGTTGATACAGATAAATTGATGGGGGAGTACAAGGAAACAATGAGATAGTATTGGTCAACATGATAGGCATTGGTCTCGGTACACCAGTGGCCTAATGGCTGTCAAGATTTTTGTAGGCATCACAGCAGAGGATAGTTTTGAAGAGGGATTTGAAGGAGGATATCGAGGTAGTTTTGCAAATGTTTATGGAGAGCTCCTTCTAAGCATGAAGGGTAACATGGGAGAAAAAGTGTACTCCTGAGGGAATTCTGCGCCACTGCACATGCACAGAATTTATGTCCCCCACAAATTTCTTTGCTTCCCAACAGAAAAATGACTTTCTGATGGGGAAATTTTCCCACCAAGCCTCAGCCACCCTACACTTAGAACTCCTCTGATGAGCGCCATTCCCCCTACACCTGGACCACCCTGATGAGCCACCCACACCCGGATCCTCACCCCATTGAGCCCCAACCAGCTGCACCTGGAGTCTCACTCCACTGAGCCCCACTCCCTCAGCATCTGGACCCATACTGAGCCCCACACATCTGGACGCCCCTGCGGAGCTCTATCCCCCGTGATACCCAGACACCCCACCCCACTGAGCCCCAACTACCTTCACCTGGACCCCCCTGCAGAGTCCCATTACCGTTGCATCCAGAACCCCCCAATAAACCCCTGTGCATCCAGATCCACCCATACCTGGATCCCCCACTGAGCCACTCGTACCCTGATTGCCCCACTCAGAACCCTTTCAACCTACACCTGGATTCCCCGCCCCCAAGTCCCTACACACTTGGATCCTGCCTTTCTGAGCCTGCCTGCCCACACTTGATGCACCTGGCATGAAGGGGCAGGGCCCTGGAGTGTTTCTGGGACAGGCCCAGTCCTTGTGCTGGGTCAGGGTTGGGTGCAGCTTCACCATCGAGTCCATGTCAAAGGGGGAGCTGCACAGTGATCTCCAGCCTCTCTGCAGCCAGTGGCCTGTGCTCCCCAATGCCATGCTGGAGCCTCCACATTTATTTGACAAATTTTAAAATACTGTGTGCAAAATATGGAGGAGGCTGTACACAACTTCTCTCCCAGTTAGAAATCACATAGAATGGGTTATATTATGAACCAGAAATAAATGTATTAACAGGTGTATTTTAAGTAGTTAAGGAGGTAGCAGACTAGAACAAGGCAGATTACTAAGCAAAAAAAACTAAGCTTAATATACTAAAGAAACTTAGTGCTCAGAAACTGCGCAGTTGCAGCACTTTTAAAAAAGCACCCCAATGAGAGGCATTCAGCTTTCTGCGCTATGGCTACAGTGCTGCGATGCCAGCGTAGACACTGTGGTTGATTACAGCACTGCGATTGGCCTACGGGAGGTTCCCACAATGCCTGTTCTTGCCTCTCTGTTCATCAGTTTGAACTCTACTGCCCTTCCCTCAGGTGACTAACCATCATCCCAACCGGTAAATTCCTTTGGCATTTTGAAAGTCCCCTTCCTGTTTGCTCAGTGACGTGTGCAGTGGTCTCAGCGCATCCTTCCAGGTGGCCATGCCTGCTCCACGCACCAGGCGATCCCCTGCTTGGAGCAATGCTGAGCTGGTGGACCTCATCAGCATTTGGGGAGAGGAGGCTGTACAGTCCCAGCTGTGCTCCAGCCACAGGAATTATGATACCTATGGACAGATTTCACAATGCATGACAGAAAGGGGCCAGGACCAGGACACACTTCAGTGCAGGGTCAAAGTGAAGGAGCTGCGGAATACCTACCACAAGGCACGCAAGGCAAAACACAGTTCCGGTGCTGCGCCCACAAGCTGCCAGTTCTACAAAGAGCTGGACGCGATACTCAGCAGTACCTCCACTGTGAAGACTCTGGTGGCTTGCGTGCCAGTCGAGAATGGACTGAGCCAGGAGGAGGAAATCTTGGACAAGGATGTGGAGGGGGAGGGGGACCCAGAGGCGGAGGATGAATTGGAGGTCAGAGATGCATGCAGCCAGGAGCTCTTTTCTACCCTGGAGGAAAGTAGCCACTCACAGTTGTCAGATGTTGGCGAAGCGCAAACAGGAGAGGAGGCCCCTGATAAGTGGATTTAAAACGAGTTGTTGGGGGCAGGAGGGTTGCAGAAAGCAGGATTGTCTCCCACTGCATGCCTAGTCTGAGCGGTGGATCAGGCTGTTGATTGACTTCCTCACTTCTCAGAAATCTGCCTCAGAGATCTCCAGGAGACTCTCATGAAGAGACTAGGCAATCCGCTGTCGCAGGTTCTTTGGCAGAGCTCCTCTGTTGCCTCATTAATGGTAACTTTCCCATGCCACTGTAATGTCACAGAGGGGACGACCATTGCTGCACACAGGTGAGCTGCATAGGGGCCAGAGCAGAAGCTGCAGTCTTGGATAACACCCTCCCTCGATCTTCTGCTCACCCGCAGCAGCAAGATATCTTCCATAATGATCACATCCTGTGGAAAGTGTGGGGACAGGAATGACTATCAGCCCCCTCTAAGTGCTGGCTCTCCCCAAGAGCCACGTGCCCAGTGTACAGCAGGGTCCAGGAAGAGTGATTTACCCTGCCCCTGTGGCTACTCACCATTTTGGGGGTCTTGTGGTTTACCTGGGGTCAGCCAGTTAGTGACAGGTGTGAGTGTACTGGCTGTGTTTTAAATCAGTGTTCTGTGTGTTGCAAACAATACTGCTTCTGTAAAATGTTGCGTTTAAACTTCAGAGAGATTACCTTGGGAGCCCAGCCTCTCTCTTTGTTATCGGCGGCTGAACAGAATTAGAAAGCGGCCAAGAACTAAGGAGGACTTTCTGTGTGATGTTATGATGCACTCCGCCGCTGAGAAACAGGAATTGAAGGAGTGACGGGACAGCGAGAAGAGGGATCGAAAGGAGAATGAGGCATGCCAAAATGAAGCCACGGAGCTGCTCTTGAACATTATAGAGTGCCAGCAGACATGCGCCAGGTGATACAAGCTCTGCAAACCGAGCAGCTCCACGCCTGCCCTCCCCTACAGTTGCTATCGCAAAGCTCTCTCCCATGCTCCCCGCAGACAACCTGGCTCCAGTCTGTACCCGCAGAATTCTACTCCTCCCCTGTCACAGTCCAGCATTGCAGACTCCCACTACCCACTGCACTCAATACCCATCCCTCCGCAGTTTGGCCCTGCTGAAGTACAGTACCTACTGCATTGTACTGTAAAGGAGAAGGTTGGATCTGATCCCTGAACATACACAAATCTTTAGCCGTCCCAGAACCCAACCTCCTCCTAGGGCCTTCCCTTCCCCCATCCCTCTCACTGCTGATGGGTTTTTTTTTGTTTTGTTTTGATTTGACTCTCTCCTCCAGTTGTATTTTTTAAATAAAAGAATTGTGTGAGTTTGAAAGCAATCTTTATTCTGTTAATTGAAAGCAAACAGAGCCCTGCAAAGCAACAGACAACAGATTTATGTTAAATCTTCATATTGCATTGTCTGCACCAATCACAATCACCTCCTAGCATTACAAGCACTGCACTCTCAAGCATAGCAACAAATATTAGTGGCTTTCAGCTTCAAATTGATGCCTCAAGGCATCCCTGATCCTTATGGCCCTGCGCTGCGCCCCACTAATAGCCCTGGCCTCTGGCTGTTCAAACTTAGCCTCCAGGTGCTGAGCCTCTGCGGTCCAGCTCTGAGTGAATCTTTCACCCTTCCCTTCACAAATATTATGGAGCATATAGTACGTGGCTATAAGCATAGGAATATTATCATCGGCCAGGTCCAGCTTCCCAAAGAGGCAGCGCCAGCAGGCCTTTAAATGCCCCAAAGCACACTCAGTCATTCTGCACTTGCTCAGCCTGTTGTTGAACCGCTCATTGCTGCTGGCAAGTTGCCCCATGTATGGCTTCATAAGCCATGGCATTGAAGGGTAGGCAGGGTCTCCCAGGATCACTATGGGCATTTCGACTTCCCCTATGGTGATCTTCTGGTCCAGGAAGAAAGTCTCTGCTTACAGCTTCCTGAACAGGCCAGTGTTCCGAAAGATGTGTGCGTCATGCATCTTTCCGGACTGGCATGCATTCATGTCTGTGAAATGCCCACGGTGATCCACAAGTGCCTGGAGAACCATTGAGAAATATTCCTTGCGATTAATGTACTCAGTGGCTAGGTGGTCTGATGCCAGAATTGGAATATGCATGCCATCTATTGCCCCTCCATAGTTAGGGAGGCCCATTTGTGAAAAGCCATCCACGTCACGCATGTTGCCCAGAGTCACGGCCTTTCGGAGCAGGAGGCAATTAATGGCCCTGCACACTTCCGTCAACACAAGTCCAATGGTAGACTTTTCCACTCCAAACTGATTAGCGACCGATCGGCAGCAGTCTGTTGTAGCCAGCTTCCGCAGTGCAATCTCCACATGCTTCTCCAACAGCAGGGCAGCTCTCATTCTCATGTCCTTGCGCCACAGGGCTGGGGAGAGCTCATCACACAGTCCCATGAATGGGCTTTCCTCATCCGAAAGTTCTGCAGCCACTACTCGTCATCCCAGATGTGCATCACAATGTGATCCCACCACTCAGTGCTTGTTTCCCGAGCCCCAAAATGGTGTTCCACTGTGGTCAGCACCCCCGTGAATGCCACAAGCAATCTCGTGTCGTAGCTAGTATGCGTGGCGAGATCAATGGCGAACTCCTCTTGCCTTGTAGTTTAAGGAATAACTCCACTCCCTCTCGTGATGTGCTGGTCAGAGCGAGCAGCATACTGGTCAACAGTTTGGGATCCATTCCTGCAGGCTGCGTGCCTTACACAAACCATTGAAAGATGGTGCCAAAAGCAGACGGAAGCACAGGAATTGCTGGGATGCAAAGCAATGCATCACGGGGCATTGGGAAAGGACCCAGGATGCCCCGCAACCCCCTCCATCTTCCCACAACTCTTAGCGGCAGAGGAGCTCCCCAGAGTGGAACACTCCAAATACCGCTCCAAGTGTCGCAAGTGTGAACACGCTATTGCGCAGGCAGCTGACAGCCGTTTCCCTTCTCAGAGCAGCGCTGTAACTCCCGGCGCTGTAACTCTGCCAGTGTAGACATGCCCTTAGTTGTTTCCAACAGTCATCTTGGGTGGGGTAGCAGGGAGAACTGACAACCAGGATTATCTCACTCCCCAACCTTAAATAGAATTTACATAAGGCAAGAGTCCTTTGTTTCCTAGTTTGACCCCCCTTCCTTTACAGTGGAAAGTTACAAGAAGTCCCAAGATAACGTTTTAGTATCAGGTGACAAGACCACCTGACTCTGTAGGCCCCTTGTAGCCATTCTTCACAGGCTGACCCACATGTTCACAGGAAGACTAAGTTCTTTTACAGTCCATTGTCCTTGTTCATGGGCCATCTACCCTGTCTGGATTTTCCATTGTTGTACCTGAAGTGCTGGCAGTGGGAGTCACCCAAAGTAGCATAGTTGAAATACAGATACATAGTCAATATTCCTAATTTCAGATACAGAAATGATACATGCATACAAATAGAATAGCATTCAGTAAATCATAACCTTTCCAATGATATCTCACATGAGCCATCTTGCATAAAGTATATCTAAATTATGGCATGTTCATATCATAAGCATATTTTCATAAATAATATGGAATGACACATCACAATTAGGTTCATACAGTGCCTAACACAATGAGGCAGAAGCCTCTAGATGCTACTGTGATGGGTTGGATCACAGAACCCCCCCTTGGGAGCTGCCAACTGATGTGCCAAGACTACTTCTGTTCCTGCTTTCCTGCTTCGGACTTCAGTGCCCTGCCTGGTTTAAGCCAGACTCGCTAGCCTGCTGCAAACCCAGACTCAGGTCTGAACCACGTCCCCTAACAGCTGTAGGCTTACCTGAAAGAGATAACAGAAGGGTTCCAGCCTTTAACACTCAGATGCCCAACTCCCAATGGGGTCTAAATCCAAATAAATCCATTTTACTCTGTATAAATCTTATACAGGGTAAACTCGTAAACTGTTCGCCCTCTATAACACTTATAGAGAGATATGCACAGCTGTTTGCCCCCCAGGTATTAATACATACTTTGGGTTAATTAATAAGTAAAAAGTGATTTTATTAAATCCAGAAAGTAGGATTTAAGTGATTCCAAGTAGTAACAGACAGAACAAAGTAAGTCACCAAGCAAAATAAAATAAAACACGCAAATCTATGTCTAATCAAACTGAATACAGATAATCTCACCCTCAGAGATGCTTCAGTAAGTTTTTCCTCAAACTGGACACCTTCCAGGCCTGGACACAATTCTTTCCCCGGTACAGCTCTTGTTCCAGCTCAGGTGGTAGCTAGGGGATTCCTCATGATGGCTCCTCCTCTTCGTTTGTCCCACACATTTATATATCTTTTGCATAAGGCGGGAATTCTTTGTCCCTCTCTGGGTTCCCACCCCCTCCTTCTCAATGGAAAGACACCAGGTTAAAGATGGATTCCAGTTCTGGTGACATGATTACATGTCACTGCAAGACTTCATTACCCACTTGCTAGCACACACGTATACAGGAAGACTTACAGGTAAAACAGAGCCATCTGCAGTCAATTATCCTGGTTAATGGGAGTCATCAAGATTTCAAACCACCATTAATGGCCCACACTTTGCATAATTACAATAGGCCCTCAGAGTTATATTTCATATTTCTAGTTTCAGATACAAGAGTGGTACATTTATACAAATAGGATGATCACATTCAGTAGATTATAAGATTTTGTAATCAGGGGCGGCTCTAGTAATTTCGCCGCCCCAAGCAGGGCGGCACGCTGCGAGGGGCGCTCTGCCGGTCGCCGGTCCCGTGGCTCCAGTGGACCTGCTGCAGACGTGCCTGCGGAGGGTCCGCTGGTCCCGCGGCTCCGGTGGAGCATCTGCAGCCATGCCTGCGGGAGGTCCACCGGAGCCGTGGGACCAGCGGACCCTCCGCAGGCACGCCCGCGGGAGGTCCACCGGAGCCGCCTGCCGCCCTCCCGGCAACAGGCAGAGCGCCCCCCGCGGCATGCCGCCCCAAGCGCGCACTTGGCGCGCTGGGCTCTGGAGCCGGCCCTGTTTGTAATGATACCTTACAAGAGACCTTTTGCATGAAGCATATTCCAGTTACATTATATTCACTCATTAGCACATTTTTATAAAATCATATAGACTGCAACGTCACAGCTACCACAATACAAATTAATAATAATAATTAATAATAATAATGATTTTGCTGTTATATCTTCTAAGGGGAACAGTTAACTGGATTTAGGCAGGAGCTCAAATATTTTCAGGCTGTGTGTTCCCTAATGCACAGAGGAATCTTTTCCTCATTGTGCTTTCTTGGGATGAGAGTTAAGCCTATTTAAAACATGGTATATTCTCAGACTGAGATGTCTGAGAATGGGCCCTGATTCAAGGATTTCTTTATGCTTGGGGTGAATAAGAGGCATAAACCAAAGCACCAAGAAACTCCACAAAACAGTTTCAGCCCCTGAAATTCTCAGGGAAAGGCTACATTTTATCTACCCTCCCTGTCAGCTTTATGAGCGCCTGCTGAGTGCTCCTTTGGACTTTCTTTTCTGTTCTGGTCCTTACAGCATTATGTTGAGTATTCTGTCACAGTAAGATCTGTCTTCCTCAAAATGGAACCTGTGGAACTTCCCACGGAGAGGCAGCGGAGGTAACACACAGGCATTTGCAACACAGAAACGCTTCTGAAGTGTTTCTGCAAATGGTGCACTTGACGCCTTTTAAAAATGTGTTATCTATGATGAATAAAGTTTCCCCCCTAATTCCTTTTGATTAAAAATTCACTGTGTAGTCATAGCATTAAGCAGAAGCCACCAAGTCTGAAACTGGCCTGAGACAGGAAGAAACAATTGAACTGGAGAATGGAAGAGACAGTTCGAGAAGGGAAGAGACAAACTTTGGAAGTGCCTAAATTGTGATTGACCAGTGACATCAATGGATTGAGTGGGTCTTATTTATAATGGTGGCACTGGCAACCAAGTCATCAAACTTTTTCAGTTTGGTAAGAAAGGCAAGGTGGGTGTTAATATTGCATCTTTAAACAGGCTTCAGTAACATCAGTGTTCCTCCGACACATCTCTGACTACCAGTTTTTCTAATATATAATTATAAGTCTAAAAATAGGTTATAACACATTGTTACTAAGCTAAGTCATAAGAAAGTTTAAATTTGCAAACCAACTTTTAAATGACCTGTATTTGAGTCATTTTATTAGTTTTAACCATTACAATGCAAGTTCCTGAAACAAAGTCACAGGGGTGGAATTAGCCATGACAATGTCTTACCACACAATGTTCTTAAAGAGTAGCCATCAAAGGGAAAAAAACAAACACACACCAAGAAATGGACAGAGTTCAATTTGAGTTAAACTGAAGAGAGGTCAAGTTCATCTGCTATTGAACAAAGAAAATAGCAGTAATAACAGTGGGAGCACTAGGTAACACCCTATCTATAATTAAAGACAGGAAATCTGTTATATAACAGAACATGACACTTAAATTGTGAGGGTGTCATCTAGATCTATCTGCTGTATCACATGTTGCTTCAAAAGGTTAGTATCCTTTGTATGTGCAAAATAGAGGGGGTGACAGGTTTATAGCACGTATGGAACATTTTTACTATAAATAACAAGCCACACCCAAGACAAAAGTAAACCTAATTACAAAGCATTTTAAAAGCCTTTAAAAAAGTTAATGAGATAGTTACAAGCAATGTCTGTCGAAGAGAAAACTGCACACCTGATGAAGTGGGTTTTAGCTCACAAAAGCTTATGCCCAAATAAATATCTTAGTCTCTAAGGTGCCACAAGTACTCCTCATTCTTTTCACCCAAAATAGATAATGCAACATACCAAGACAACCTTCTGAACAGGATAGAAGACAATACTTTTTTCTTTATGAACAGAACTAAAAGAAAAACATTACATCAAGTAACTGAGTATCAATGAAACAAGAGGCTATCCCTATGTTTTCATATGAAGTTTATATTCATATTTGTATAACAGTGGCTCTATGGACCCCAATTATATCAGGGCTCCATTGTGCTAGGCACTGTACAAACACATAACAAAAGATAATTCCAGCTCTGAGGTGCTTACAGTCTAAAAGGCCTTTTATACTTACAAAAGAACTCGGATATAATTAATGAACATCTGTAATTAGATCAACGTGATTTGATAGGGAAGAGTCAACATGGTTTTTGTAAAGGGAAATCATGCCTCGCCAATCCTTTTGAGGGGGTCACCAACCATGTGGGCAAGGGTGATCCAATGGTTATAGTGTACTTAGATTTTCAAAAACCTTGGACAAAGTCCCTCACCAAAGGCTCTTAACCAAAGTAAGCAGTCATGGGATAAGAGGGAAGATCCTCTTATAAATCGGTAACTGCTTAAAAGACAGGAAACAAAGGGTAGAAATAAATGGTTAGTTTTCAAAATGGAGAGAGATAAACAGTAGTGTCCCCCAGGGGTCTGGTACTGGGACCAGTCCTATTCAACATATTCATAAATGATCTGGAAAAAGGAGTAAACAGTGAGGTAGCAAAATTTGCAGACACTACTCAAGATAGTTAAGTCCAACACAGATTGTGAAGAGTTACAAAGAGATCCCATAAAACTGTGTGACTGGGCAACAAAATGGCAGATGAAATTCAATGTTGGTAATGCACATTGGAAAATCTCAACTATACATATAAAATAATGGGGTCTAAATTAGCTGTTACCATGCAAGAAAAAGATATTGGAGTCATTCTGGATAGTTTTCTGAAAACATCAACTCAGTATGCAGCAGCAGTCAGAAAAGTGAACAGAATGTTGGGAATCATTAAGAAAGGGATAGATAAAAAGACAGAATATATCATATTGCCTCTACATAAATCCATAGTACGCTCACATCTTGAATACTGTGTGCAGATGTGGTCGCCCCTTCTCAAAAAGATAAATTGGAATTGGAAAAGGTCAGAAAACGGCAACAAAAATGATCAGGGGTATGGAGCGGCTTCCATATGAGGAGAGATTAATAAGACTTGGACTTTTCAGCTTGGAAAAAGGATGACTAAGAGGGGTTATGATAAAGGTTTATAAAATCATAACTGGTATGGAGAAAGTAAATAAGGAAGTGTTATGTATTCTTCTGATAACACAAGAACTAGGGGTCACCAAATGAAATTAACAGGCAGCAGGTCTAAAACAAACAAAAGGAAGTATTTCTTCACACAACACACAGTCAGCCTCTGGAACTCTTCACCAGAGGATGTTATGAAGGCCAAGAATATAATCTGGTTCAAAAAAGAACTGGATAAATTAATGGAGGATAGGCCTATCAATGGCTATTAGGCAGGACAGGCAGAGATGGAAAACCATGCTCTGAAGTGTTCCTAGCCAGGGACGGCGAGTTATATGGGCCCATGGGGCCCGTGCTCCAATATTCAGGGCCTGGGACCCGGCCCCGCCTGCTACCCCCTCGCACCTCTCCCTGGAGCATCCCCCGGTCCTGCCTGCTGCTCCCGCATGCCTCCCCCAGAGCGTCCCTGCCTGCGCCCTGGGCAGCGTGCAGCTGCCCTGCCGCTCTGCACTGCACTCCCTTGCCAGCCGCTGCTGGCTACAACAAAGGGAGGAGAAGGGGCAGAGGCCCCCGCCCCCAGTACTCATTGGGAGACGACTCCAACTCCAAAGGGGCTTCCTGGAGTCTGGACCTGAGCAGCTGGGGCTTGAGTGTTGGACCCATGACACACTGTCCCCGTCCCGCCCGCAAACACCACCAAATTTGGCAAGGGGCAGCTCCATCCCCCACCCTCAGTGAGGCTATGGTGAGGGGCAGAACAGAGGAGGAGGCGCACATGTGATCGCAGCTCCCTCTCCCCCTCCACCCACCACAGGGGATGAGAGGGGGCTTCCTGGACCTGAGCAGCTGTAGCTTGGATGAGTGTCATGACACCCTGCCCCCACAGTCACCGCTCCAGCCCCACACTGGGCAAGGGGCAGCCCCCTCCCCCACCGAACGACAAAAAGTGTTTGCTGCCTCCTGAAGAACATCGCAAAAGAAGGGGCTACATTTTGTTTTAATTTTAGAAAGTATTTGCTTTTGAGGGTTATTGATCCAAGAGTGCTTGGTTGTTTCCATATTAAAAAAAGAATATTAATAAAGTTGATATTCTTAGTTAAATAAATTTTTCTTACGATAGTGATATAGGGAAACTGCTAAACACTTACTGCTTCCAGACCATTTTTACATTATTTTAAAAAATATATATCAGCTTACAAGGCAGTTGTGTGTGGGGAGGATGAGACTTGGACCCGTTCTGGGCACCACCAAAAATTATACAAACCTGCTTCCCCTGTCCCTAGCCTCTGTTTGCCAGAAACTGGGAATGGGCGATGGGGGATGAATCATCTGATGATTACCTATTCCGTTCATTCCCTCTGAAACACCTGGTATTAGCCACTGCCGGAAGACAGGATACTGGGCTAGATGGACCATTGGTCTGACTCAGTATGGCCGGTTTTATGTTTTTAACCTGGAAACAATACTTTTACTGGGCTATGGAGTAACTGTGTGTGTTAGGTTCATTAATGGTTTTATGTACTTAATTCTTAGATGCATTAAGATGCCGTTAAAAAAACCCTCCATAAACAAACATTGACCGGCAGCATTCACTGATAATACTACAGACACCTCAGCATTGTAGAATTCTTTAGTTATCAGTAACAATTACAATCAATTTTATGTGCCATTTTGGCTATCAGATGCATAATAAACTACTTTAAGACAAAGGGTTTAAAGATTATTCTTTATCTCGATAGACCAAAGCAGTCACAAAGAGTCTATGAAAGGAAAAAGGATCTCACTGGCTGATTAATCACAGACTTGAACAGTAAGTGTGTTTGCAAACTAACAATATTCTGCTCAGACTTAAAAAAATGTTCTGGCTGAAGGTAATTATTCATATCATACTTTGTTGGGTACAGTGGGATTATCATGGTAACTAAAATGTGTTGAATCAACACATCAGTTTGGAATTATGCATTATTAATTTCAACATTGTCTATAATTTGTCATGATGAACTGCTTTTTTTTTTCAGTGTATATATTAAAAAGTACAGCTAATCTAATATGTGTTTTTGAACTGTAGTTGGAACTGACTTTGCTATCCACTTACGCAAATGCCACACAATGAACTTCTGATAGCATCTCCCCTCATTTGCCAACATAAACCTTTCTGTTCCAGTAGAAATCAGTCTAGTGAGTAATCAACAATAAGTCTATTAGATTGTTCAACAACAAAAACTAACAAATTAAAAAAATTAAAACTCCTTCCATAGATTAAGGCAGATATCAAGACCCGTACTTTTCTAAATAAAAACTAGTGTCTAGTTTATCTATGTACTGCAATCACAGCTCTAATCACCAGGTCTGTAAACAGTTTGTTGTGCAAGGCAGATTTGTAACCATCGTCTCTATTACAGTTACCTTGTAAACACAAGCATGCAGTGACCCATTTGTTCTGCCCAAAGGGAAATTCAGGTTATCAGAAATAAGGAAGAGAAAGTTGTTCTTCCAAAACAGCCTAGTGCTCTTTAAAATGTTTCCTCGGTTGCATTTTGCAGTTACGTGATGCACCTAATTAGCACATGTGGGTGGTAGAGAGATAAAGAGTTTGTTTGGCTTCTTCCATCACGAGAGCAAAGGACCATCTGTATTTTGTCTGCTGGCAAAAATGAAAAACAATCCTCTAAGTCCCACTGATCTGTCTCTTTCAATAATCACTGATAAAGCTTCTTCACACTACATAAAACTCCATCTCTGTGCTGGGCCCTAAGTGCAGAGTATTTCTCCCCAAGAGTGCTTAAATGTCAGTGCAGGTCTTATTTTATGCCTACACTGTAAAAAAAAAAGCATGTTCATAACTCAGGTTAGCTAACCAGGATTAAAATAGAAACAAAGACCCAGCAACTCATCTTTTAACTTGAGTTAGCAGCTCAAGCTAAAGCTTACAGGGGAGCTGCTAATTATTAACTATTCCGCTATAGTTATGTTGGTCAATTTCCCTGTGTAGACAAATCCTAAAGGATCCCCTAGAAAGGCCCCTAGAAAGACAGTGTAACCCACACACCTCCTGGGTGTGGTGTTCTGTCCCATCTAGTGGCATCGAGATCACTTAGAGATTAATGAGTCTGCTCTACAGCCTTAACTAAAAGCTATGTGGCTTTTAGCTCATGTAGTAGAGGCTCATGCATTTAGCTCATAAGAACAACCATATTGGGTCAGACCAAAGGTCCATCTAGCTCAGTATCCTGTCTTCTGACAATAGCCAATGCCAAGTGCCCCAGAGGGAATGAACAGGTAATCATCAAGTGATCCATTCCCTGTCGCTCATTCCCAGCTTCTGGCAAACAGAAGCTAGGGACACCATCCCTGCCCATTCTAGCAAATAGCCATTGATAGACCTATCCTCCATGAATTTATCTAGTTCTTTTTTGAACCCTGTTGTAGTCCTGGCCTTCACAACATCCTCTGGCAAAGAGTTCCACAGGTTGACAGTGCATTGGGTGAAGAAATACTTCCTTTTGTTTGTTTAAACCTGCTGCCTCTTAATTTCATTGGGTGCCCCAAAGTTCTTGTGCTATGAGAAGGAGTAAAATAACACTTCCTTTTTCACTTTCTCCACACCAGTCATGATTTTACAGACCTCTATCACATACTCCCTTAGTCGTCTCTTTTCCAAGATGAAAAGTCCCAGACTTAGGCTGTGGCTACACTTAGCGCTTCAAAGCGCTGCCACGGCAGCGCTTTGAAGCGCTAAGTGTAGTCAAAGCACCAGCGCTGGGAGAAAGCTCTCCCAGCGCTGTCCGTACTCCACATCCCAGCGCTGGGGCTTTGACCACACTGGCGCTTTGCAGCGCCGCAATTTGCAGCGCTGGAGAGGGTGTGTTTTCACACCCTGCTGCAGCGCTGCAAATTTGTAAGTGTAGCCAAGCCCTTATTAATCTCTCCTCATATGGAAGCCGTTCCATACCCCTAATCATTTTTGTTATCCTTTTCTGAACCTTTTCCAATTCCTATAAATCTTTTTTGAGATGGGGCGACCACATCTGCACTCGGTATTCAAGGTGTGGGTGTACCAGGGATTTATATAGAGGCAATATGATATTTTTTTGTCTTATTACCTATCCCTTTCTTAATGACTTCCAACATTCTGTTCGCGTTTATGACTGCCACTACACATTGAGTGGATGTTTTCAGAGAACTATTCACAATGATTCCAAGATCTTTTTCTTGAGTGGTAACAGCTAATTTAGACCCATTTTATACATCATTTTATATGTATAGTTGGGAATATGTTTTCCAATGTGCATTACTTTGCATTTTTCAACATTGAATTTCATCTGCCATTTTGTTGCCCAGTCACCCAGTTTTGTTGCCCAGTCACCCATCCTTTTGTATCTCTTCGCAGTCTGTCTGGGACTTACCGTAACTATCTTGCGTAGTTTTGTATCATCTGCAAATTTTGCCACCTCACTGTTTACCTCTTTTTCCAGATCATTTATGAATATGTTGAATCGGACTGGGGGACACCACTATTTACCTCTCTCCATTCTGAAAACTCACCATTTATTCCTACCCTTTGTTTCCTATCTTTTAAGCAGTTACCAATCCATGAGAGGACATTCCCTCTTAGCCCATGAAAGCCTACTTTGGTTAAGAGCCTTTGGTGAGGGACCTTGTCAAAGGCTTTCTGAAAATCTAAGTCTATTATATCCACTGGATACAGCTCCAGAGGTCCCAGGTTTGATCCTGCCCGCCGATGACCGGGGCCTGTCGGTGTTACAAGTGGGGGCTTGTCCAGGATTTCAACTGAGAAGTTTCCGATGCTCGGGATGCACTTGCTCAGCTAGGGGAAATATGTAACCCACATAACTCCTGGGTGTGGTGCTCTGTCCCAGTTAATGGCACCGAGGCCACTTAGAGAGAGATTAATGAGTTTGCTCTACAGCGTTAACTGGGAGACATATGGCTTTCAGCTCATGCAGTAAGCTCCAGAGGTCCCAGGTTCAATCCTGCCCGCTGACAACCAGGGTCTGTCGGTGTTACAACAGCATACTAAACCCATGCACAATAAATACAAAAAAGCGTCATGGAAAGATTTTCAAGCATTTTAGTTCCTACTGTACTTTATAACAAAAAGTCTTGTTGATATTTGCCATATTCCAATACTCTTCCTTGTAACAGTGGAATAATAGGGCGCTGTAGCACTTTCAAATTGGAATCACCAGCATATAATTTTACTCCAGTTTATCTCAAGTGAGACCAGTCTGATATTACTTGAATTTTGCTCCTATTAACAGTCTCATTCTTGTTGTTTAGTCAAAGAGATAAAAACCAATAGATAAATGCATTAAGTGCAATCAAGTGTTAAATTGCTATAGGAATCCAGGAGTGTAGGAGAGGTAGATGGCTACTTTTTATTGAAAAGTTCTTGTATGTAACTAACCTGCCAGTTTGAGCTAAGAAAAACTTTTCTTTCTTTCTTACTAACTTTTACCCTGCTTAGATTTGTTTCATTATGGGAATAATTGAAGTCAGCCAACTTGCACAAAATACATTTGGAAGTATTGTAAATACTTTTTGTAAATACCGTCTGAGAATTGTGGAATTTATCCCATTTGGCATGCAAGCTACCTTTCCCTCCCCCCCACAGACTTGAAATCAGGATATCAGAGAAATTGCTTATGCATCAAAAACTGACCTCAGTATGTTTAGCACATTTTTATGTCAGGCATCTAATAAATTATACCGGCTTTGCTCACAGGTGGCAGCATCTGCAGCTTGGTTAATTAAATACTTTTGTAAAACTAAAAAGGAAATGGAACAAAAAGGAGGAAATAAAGAGAAACCGCGCTGCAGTAAATTATCTCCAATCTTCAGGCAACTGCACACCAAACACATGCCTCTAAATATATTTCAAGCAGAAATGTTGGTTTAGATTTCACTATTCATTTTTTTATTTAATTTTAGCAGTGAGGTTTTTCAGCCAATTTGGGAGCATAGGGACAGGAAGAGAGAAAAACCAACATAATGTAATATTGCAGAAGATCTTTTTTTGTTGTTGTTGAACAGAATAGGCATGCCTATCTCAGTGATAAGCAGGGGTGAAATGATGGTCCTTTCCAATCATTCCCACAAACCCACCATTCCTCACTGACCAGGCAACTTCCCCCGCCACCCCTTAGTCTTTTAGTAACTTCTCCATATCAAACCCATTTGTCACAAATCTAGCTGAGCTCCCCACATCTTGGACATTCAAACTGCTGTGAGGGATTCAACTGCTGACTCAGTGTGCTTTGAGCCTCCAGAGTCTGAACCAAGTCCAGGCACTGCTCTTGGCTTGGGTTCTTTAAGCACACTCTTGAGCTGCAGATCCTCTGCCTAGGACCCCCTGCCAAGACCTAAGACCTCACAGTCCAATTGCCCAACCCCTGGAACTAGCGCTGACCCCTCTATTCCTCTCCCCACTCCCACCATTGTACCTGATCTGGAAAGTACATGACACAAACAGCCCGTATCAGCAAGGATGAAATCCGCTACAGGTATTCAAAAAAAATACATCAACTTCATAAGAATAACTTTATATTATCAACCAGAATGTGTAAGTTGTACAGAAAGATTCACCAAATCATCACAATGTCTATTTTTTTTTACATTACATTATTCAAATAATCATCCAGAGTCTAGTCTCCAGTCTATGCTCTCCATTTTAAATCATTATGGACCCCTCTCACAGCTTCCCCCACCACTTCCTCATCCCTTTGATCTCTGCTGCTTCCCTCTACCCTACTTTTTCCTCCTCTCCCTCCAGGTCCATATTTCTCCTTCCCTCTAATACTCTCATGTCTATTAGACTCCTGGATACATACTCTCCCCACAGAGCAAGTTAAACTACTGCCTCTGATATGTATAGGCACTCTGTCTGCAGCACCAGGTTTTTTGACTTTCACCAAAATACACAGTGTTCCGCCCACTGATGCCTAGAACATTCCCTGAAGTTTTGGAACTGATTGGGTGCAGTGTTCTAAAGTTATTGTATTACAGGATAGACAGAACAAGAAACGCCATCAGGTTAAGTGTAGGGCCCTGGCTGCTCTTAGCCACGTACACACACACACACAGCATCACTAAGTTTGTGGTACTATATGACTGTTTTAGTCACGGAACTTCCCATTAAGAAACAGAAATATGAAGATTTGTTGATCTCTATATACAGGGCTCAAATTGATTGCTATCAGCATGGGGGAAAAAAAGTTTCCCCTGATAAAATAAATTAATGCAACTACAAGAAGTGAAGAGGAGTTTCCCTTGGTAAATGCTTAACATCCGGGCCCTCCTTATCTCACTTTGAGGTTTGCGTTGGTGTATGCTGATTGATGCTTTAAACAGACCCATTTTTCTCAATACTAGACAGAGACATTTTAAAGTATCAAACTGACTGTCAAATGAAGATTGGGAAGTGAGCACAATGTTTTCATTTAATTCCTTTGCCACTTTTGGTTGTCCTCGTGGCTTTGGAGCTGTTGAAATAATCTTTTATGCTATTTCTAGATTATATGCTATATAAGTTTTCAACAAATCATCATCAGTGAACAAATTTCAAGAGCTCCTCAGAGATTTGTTTGTCATGCCCAAGTATGACAGCACCAAACTCACTGTTCTGTCATCAACATTAATTCAACTCTTCTTTTTATCCAGTTAGAATTGTACTCATGTTTGAAAAGATATCAACATTTATTTTTATTATTCACCATCTGTACCAAAACCTTAGTGACCTTAAGTCAGCTCACTAAGCTTTTCTGAACACACTTTTTCCATCCATCAAAGCAAAGCTGATGCCAACAAGTTGAAAATGCTGAATGAAACTTGGCTCTCTTGTCCAGTCCTCACTTGTCTGTGTATTTCAGTGTCCAGACAAGTCAGGTGGGCTATTGATGCAGGTTCGGCCTTGACCCTTTAAGGTATTTGGTCCAAACTTTTCCAAGGAATTAATATTTTGTTCTGTAACTGCACTCTTGTATAAGTTTTATGAAAAATTACAACTACAAAATGCTTGGGGTCTCTTGTTGCCAGTACTAAAACATCCTTGGAATATCTAAATATTATAGATGACAATTTCTTAACTCAAAAAGTGTTGCATCCAACATAGGGTAATTCCATATCAGACCTCATCTTGACAAATAAAGAAGAATTGATCACAGAACTAAAAACTAGTGGTAGCTTAGGTACAAGTGATCATTGCTTGATCACATTTGTTATGTGCAAACAGAATAAAGTTCAGTAGTGTATATACTAGGTTCCTTTAAAGGGTCAATTTCACAAAGCTGACAATTGTGAGTTAAATCAGCAGTGAGGAAAAATTCAAAGAGAAAAAATATGAATGCTAATTGGAAATTGTTTAAAAACACTTTACTGGGTGCACAAAAATATTCCCAAAGCCACAATCCCACAAATCAAGAAAGGCGGCCTTATTGGTTAAAAAACCAACCTGGCCTAGAGGGGCAGTAAATATGTGTGTATATATATTTTATACATAGATACACACAGATATAGATATATAACAAATGGAGAAATGGGAAGTTGATAGTAATGAGTATAAATCAAAAGTTAGGAATTGTAGAAAATTGATAAAGGAAGCAAAAGGACACAAGGAGACCTCTATGGCCAGCAGAGTTAAGGACAATAAGGAGTATTTTTAAAGTATATTAGGAAGAAAAAGAATACTAACAACAATATTGGTCAGTTAGTAGATGGAGGTGGTAGAATCATCAAGAAAAAAAACCGAAAAGAAAGAAGTAGAATCATAGAAATGTAGGGGTTTGAAGAGACCTGCAGAGGATATCAAGTCCAGCCTGCTGCACTGAGGCAGGACCAAATTAACTTAGACCATCCCATCCAATCTGTTCTTAAAAACCTCCAGTGATGCCTATTCTAGAGCTTAACTATCCTTATAGTTAGAAAGCTTTTCCTAATATCCAAGCTAAATCTCCCTTGCTGCAGATTAAGCCCATTACTTCTTATCCCTCCTTCAGTGAGCATGGAGAACAACCAATCACCGTCTTCTTTGTAATAGTCCTTAATGTAAATGAAAACTTATCAGGTCCCCCCTCAATCCTCTCGTCTCAAGACTAAACACGCCCAGTTTTTTTAACCTTTCATCATAGGTCAAATTTTCTAAACCTTTTATCATTTTTGTTGCTCTTCTCTGGACTCTCTCCAATTTGTGCTCATCTTTCCTGAAGTGTGGTGCACAGAACTGGACGCAGTACTCCAGCTGAGGCCTCACCAGTGCTGAGTGGAGTGGGACAGTTACCTTCCATGTCTTATGTACCACACTCTTTTTAATACATTCCAGAATATTAGCACTTCTTTGCAAGTGCATCACATTGTTGACTCATTCAATTTGTGATCCACTATAACCCCCATATTCTTTTCAGAAGTACTAACACCAAGCCAGTTGTTCCTCATTTTGTAGTTATACATTTGATTTTTCCTTCCTAAGTAAAGTACTTGGCCCTTGTCTTTATTGAATTTCATCTTAATGATTTCAGACCACTTCTCTAATTTGTCAAGGTTGTTTTAAATTCTAATTCTGTCCTCCAAAGCACTTGCAACTCCTCCCATCTTGCTATCATCTGCAAATTTTGTAAGCATACTCTCCACTCCATTATCCAAGTCATTAATGAAAATATTGAATAGTATCTGACTGACCTCTGCAGGACCCTACTACATACGCCCTCCCAGCTTGACAATGAATCATTGATAACTACTCTGAATATAGTCTTTCAACCAGTTGTACACCAACTTTATAGTAATTTCATCTAGACCACATTTTCCTACCTTGCTTATGGGCATGTTCTGAGGGTATTATTAAAATTAACATACATCACATCTACTGCTTCTGGGACCTCACCCATCGTCCATGAAGTTCTTGAAGATAATTGCTAATGGTTCCAAGATTGCTTCAGCTAGTTCCTTAAGTACCCTAGGATGAATTTCATCAGGCACTGCTGACTTGAGTACATCTAACTTCCATAAATATTCTTTACCCTGTTCTTTCCCTAATTTAGCTTGTATTCTTTCCCCTATGTTGTTAATATCATGCCACCTCACCCATCTTCACTCCTCTGTGCTGGACACAGGTGCGGATAGATGCCCCACAGTAGCATGCTTGCACTTATTCCTCTCTGGCTCAGGCATTTGCCCCCTTTTCTCATGTGGGTCTGGAAACTCCTAATATAAAGCCTAGTTACACAATGAGAAGTGTTCAAAGCATTTATATAAGAGAATATTAGGCAGAAGAATGGGGACAGACCAATGGGCCAAAATGGAGATGGGTGGAAAACGTAAGGGGATTCAACAACAGTGAAACAGTAGCACATCCAGATGTGCCCAAAACCATCAGTCCCCACCCAAGGCCTCTAACCCCACCAGTGCTGCACATAAAGTTGAGATGCTAGCTTCGTGGATTGCATTGCTCAGTCTGGGCCTTCAGCCTGTTGGAATTAGGGTTACCATCTTTGAAATGCAAAAAACCCAGAACCCTCCTCCCCCCTGCAGGGCAAGCCGGCCCCAACCCCAACCCAAAGGCAACTCCACAACTGCCCCCTTCAACAGCCACTAACAGTATCTAGAGAGATAACACATATAGATAAAACTGATACCATCACTGTCCACAAATGGGCATTTGTTTTAGCAGCACATTTGCTAGCCACTCTCAAACATAGTTTCATTTAGCCAGTTGTCATTGAATGTGCCTTTTCTGATGCGAGCTTTATTTCGGGGGTGTAGTAGGATCACTCGCACCATCGCCCTGATCTTCCATTATTTAATATGCCTCACACATCTCTTCACTCTTGCATGACTCATACCCTCTCTCACACACACAGGCATGGTGCACTTGTGTCTTGGTAGGCAGACAGCTGCTATATTTTCAACAGTTTTGATCTGTTATAGCTTAAACTGCGGAAGTAGGAATACTGCAGCTTCTTTAGCTGGACACAGGCACTTTTAATATTAGATATCCCAGTGTATTGTGATAATAATGGAAATCTTTAGACCTACGTAAAAAAAATCCAGCAGATTACAAAAATTTTCTGGCAACTGGCAAATCCATAAAAAAAAAAAAATCAGTGAGACTGGTCAAATACTGGCCACGTGGTAAGCCTCGGTGGAATACTGTTCCTCAGTTACTCAGCCTTCACATTCCTTCAGGACACCTGCGAGTTTAAGTCCAAAATGCTGACAAGTCACAGTCTGGTAGTGTCTGTCACAGCTCCTTTTCCCCTGGCTTATGCACACCCACTCCCAAAGCAAAACAGTCCTTCTTCCTTCCACACAGCGTCCTCTGTCTCTCCTCCCCCTCTCCCCGACACTATAGCCAAGATGGCACTTGCCCTCAAGCTCCTCCTATCTGCCAAGGAATCCTCTGTAATCTTGCCCCTTCCAGCCGCTGATCCTCCAGGACTTGACTGCCCTTAGGTGCCATTTGCTGGCTTATTACAATATTAATTGTGTTGAATATCTGGCCACCATTAACCTTTTTAGTGAAGACTAAAGCAAAGTAGGGCTTAAACAACTCAGCCTTCTTGATGTCATAACATATTAGCTACCCTTCCCCACTAAATAGAGGACCTGTACTTATCTTCATCTTTCTCTGGCTCCTAGTTTATTTAAAGAACTTCTTTTTGCCTTTTATGTTCCTTGCTAGGAGTAACTCATTTTGTGCCTTAGCCTTTCTGATTTTGTCCCTACATGCTTGTGCTATACTTTTGAATTCTTTCTTAGCAAATTGTCCAGGATTCCATTTTTTGTAGGATTCCTTTTTGATTTTCAGGTAACTGAAGAGCTCCTGATGGAGCTATATGGGCCTCTTCATATACTTCCTATCTTTCCTTCACATCAAGATAGTTGGCAGTTGGGCCTTTAAGATTGTCTCTTTGAGAAATTACCAGCTCTCATGAACTCCTTTATCCCTTAGATTTTTTCCCCCTGGGATCTTACCTACTATTTCTCTGAGATTGTTGAAGTCTGCTTTTCTGAAGCCTATTGTCCTTATTTTGCTGCTCTCACTTCCTCCTTTCGTTAGAATCATTAAATCTATCATTTCACAATCATTTTCAGCAAAATTGCTGAATAGTCAATACATATTTCTGTTTTTTATTTGAGAAAAAGCACATGATGTAGTCATAGAGAATGATGATAATGCAATACTTTCCATTCCAAAAGTATCTTGGAAGGATGTTCAACAGCACTACCCATTGTCCCAAGGTGACTGATCATAGCACCTGGTCAGGGAGGGATCTGCAACATCTGTGACAGCAGATGGCTGACTCCATATCCACTAAGGCTTTCCATGATTCAACAATTTTGTATCAACCAGAATTCGTAAATTGTACATAGACAGATTTCCCAAATTGTTACAGTCCCAAATTTAGGAACAAGTTTTATTTTATTTAGTAGAAACAGTTCCACATTTATAGTTTTATGGGGAAGTTTTATTTAAGAGAACAACACTCCTCTGCAACATTTGTAACCCCAATATTGCAGCATCCTGTTAATGTGTCAGAGCCAAATTATAAAAATACAAAATTGGCTACAAACAAGAGTGAAACTAACTAGTTTATTTACAGTGTCCAAACTGAATATAATGCAAAAGTAAATAGACAGTATAAATAATGAAAATTGAGAAAGACTTTATATTATATTATATACTTATTATATTATATTACATTATTTAATTATATAAAGATCAAATACACACCTTAACCTGCCAGTATCCAGTCCCTACTTATAAAACATTGGATACATGCACGTCCTTCAGTGCTTTGTACAATAGGGGTGAAATATGTGCTTAAATACTTTGTTGAACTGAGGTCTAAATTCATAAAATACTGTATGTAAGAGACAAATCTTTCTACTCAGCCTTCCATTAAGCTACTATAAACACACACACATACACACACGCACGAGTCTGTCCAGGATCATCACCATAATTGCCACAAATTTGTATCTTTTTTTGACATTTAATCAAATCACTTTAAAGCTTTTGTAGGCAAAACAATTAAATTGCATCCTTTGGAGAAAGTGACTTGCTGCACATGTGTGAGAGCTACAGCAGACATTCGTAAACAGTTTCTGCTGCCTCAGCAAATATTAACCTTTCAGTTTAGTTTACAGTATCCTTTTTGGCTGGATTATTATGTGGGAAAACCTGTGTCTGAAGAAAAAAGAACCCAGTCCCCAGTCTTCCAACCAAAAGTCAAGGGAAGATAAAGATTGTGACCTCCTCTCAGAGAGTGATGCAGTCTCAGATATAACTCACAAAGGAGCAGATGAAAGGATCAATAAACTCTAGTAATACAGGGTTTGCAGAAAAAAGAGCAGAGAATTGTATGATTTGTATTGATCTTCCTAAATATTTATTGTTTTCCCCCGTTTTACAAAGAAGAAACTGAGACTTGGAAGTTAAGTGACTTGCTCAGGCCAATCACTAACAGAATAATAATAGAATTTAGTATCTCCTCGCTCCCAACCTTGTGCATAATCCATTAGACCATGTGTTTTTTGTTATCTTTCTCCAACCGTACTTATCCGAAATTCACATGTGCAAATTTTCAATAAAAGCCTGGCTTCAGGTGGCTTTTTTCTTTTTTTTTTTTTTAAATCCCCATGTAGTGAAAAATGCAGTTAAAAATAAATGCTGTTGCTTCAATTTCACTGAAGTTTTTGACACATGAAAATGGCCAAATTTCACAAGAAAATTCCATTAATATGAATACGTCTCTCAGCTTTAGTTACCATAAACACCTGATCACTGCTTTAAATTAGGCAATTTGCACAAATGAAAGTTGTATTTGTGGATGCCTTTAATGGCTTGCAAACTTAAAACCTCCTCTCTATAATTACTTTACCATAAATCTAATACCAACCCTCCTCACATTTTTGAATTGCAAAGTGAATTGTGGTGGGGGTTAGCAGTAGAGTATGAGGGGGAGAACATAAACAATAAATAAAAACCCAAACTTACCCCTCTGAAATTCCAGCCTTTGGTGGAAGGAAACAGGGAAAAGTTGTTCTGTTGTTGCCGTTTAGGCCTGAAAGATGAGACAAGGATAGTATTTACTGTTTGCATTTTTAGCCTGGGACTCTCCAGATCAATACTTGGCAAGAGAGGGAGTGGCACGGGGAAATAGCAACATAAGTTCTAAACAGACACCTTAGATTTCCTACTGTTTTGTTTAAACTGGATAAAATCCTGACAAATTTCTCTTTTCGCTTAGTTAGTAAACACTATTTTCATATGGTTTGAAAGCCAAAATAAAGAGGCAGCCTTACAAATCTATTGAGACATGTGGAATTGATTTTCAGCACTGACCACCCATAGCTCCCAGTGACTTCAACACTACTAAAAAATCAGGCCATCTGTGCCTTCTTCAGACCATGTCTAAAATTATACCAGGAAGAAGATAAAGGCAACTTAACAAACTTTTGCTATCAGTTGACATACAGATCCAAAATGCATTTAAACCAGGCAACATTTACAGCTTCAGTTTATTCTGAAACGCCTCTCCTACAATACATTACAATTACATATGCAGCTATCTCTGTAAAGTAATCATCACAACCACCACTTTATACTTATATAGTGCCTTTTATCAGCAAATCTCAAATTGCTTTACATAGTTGGGCAAGTATTATTGAGATTTTACCAATGAGGAAACTAAAACAAAGGTTAAGTCACCTGCTGAAGTGTAGCAAATCAACAAATTGGTGATAAACTGAATCCAGGTGTTACTCACATCATTAAGAATACTGCTAGCTGCCATTTACATTTTAAAAGTACACTCCAAGATAGATCCTGCTGTCTGGATCACTCAGTGCATTTTGGCTCTGCCTATAATATAAACAACAGTGACAGGGCACCTGTTTCAAATACTGTTGTCTTGTGTAGGGTGGGTATGACCTAATCATGTAGTGATTGACTTTTAACCTGGCTACTCATGATCACCACAGGGCTTCCAACCACATCACAAATGTAAACTACTGTAACTGGGTCAGGGGACCACCAGATTCTAAACATATCTGACAGTTACATTTTTACATTTCCAGTTAGGTTTGAGGGAGGTAGATTGTTTATTTTGGGATTATTTTGGAACACCACCACCTTTCAATCATGAAGAACAGATTATTCAAATAAATAATCACTTACCTCTGGGAAAGTAAAGAATTTATGAATTATTTATTCAGTTTATTAAAGCTCTCTCCAAACTTAAAGACACTATAAATATTATATATAAAAAAAGCACATGAACAAACTCCAGGTGTATTAATATCAACAAAAATTCCTCAAGTGCAAGCCAAATAAAAAGTTTTGCCCCCTAAGAATCCATAACTCCTACCAATCCACACAGATATTCTCACCAGCCCAATTTATTCTTACCCTAATGAATATATCCTGCAGGGAAAGCCTGACAGAATACATTGATGTTGCAGTATGCCCTCAAAGTCAACAAATCCAGACTCTGCTGGACCAAGAGAAAAGGATTTCTCTTTCTAGATATCTAATTAGCCATCATGCCCTTTTATACAAAGGGGGGAGGGGGAAACAAGCAACAAGAACACAAAAAAACCCTCAAAATCAGCACAGTAGAAGGCTGCATGTTAGAACTATGTCCTGCTGTGAAGGCAGGGGACTGGACTCGATGAACTTTCAAGGTCCCTTCCAGTTCTACATTTCTATGATTCTATGAACTGCCATCCGTCCAAGAGAGGAAGGTTGTTCTTGTAGTTAAGGAACTGAACTGAGACTTGAAAGATTTAGGAACACTTCCTGGCTCTGCCACAGATCTCTTTCATGACCCTAGGCAAGTCACTTAATCTCTCTGTGCATTAATGTCCCCTCTCTCTAAAGTGGGATAATATTCCTTTCTGCAACCTTTTGTCTGTCCTGTCTAGAATGTGAGAGACAAGGTGGGTGAGGTAATATCTTCTACCGGACCAGCTTCTGTTGGAGAGAGAAACAAGCTTTTCAGACACACAGAGCAATTCTTCAGGTCTGGGAAAGATAGTCCCAGGGTTACAGCAAAATGCAAGGTGATCTGGCAAAACCTCCAGACATTATCTCCAGGGCTACAATGATCAACACATCTTTCAAAATCCATGGGTCCTATACATGCCTATCATAACATGTCATGTACATCACCCAGTGCACTAAATGCTCCAGTAACAACTATCTGGGCATGGGCGGCAGGTGAACCCCCACTTTAGGGAGGCTAGCCTGCAGGCCCTGCCCCTTCCACCTGAGGCCCCGCCCCCGCATAACAGGAGGAGCCCTAAGGCCCCCCTCCCATGACCAGAGGAGCCCCAGCTCACCCACTCCAGCCCCCCCAGGCCAGCCCGCTCAGCCCCAGCCCCAGCCCCAGCCCCAGGCCAGGCCGCTCCCCCCACACTAGGCTAGGCTAGCCCGAGCACGGGGCCAGGCCACTTCCCCCCCCACCTCTGAGTGCCAGGCTGGGCTGAGTCACTCCGGGCTGAGTGGCTGTCCCCTGCCCGCCGACTGAGCACCGAGCCGCTCCCCCCTGCCTGAGCGTGGGGCCAAGCCATCTCCCACCCAAGTGCCAGGAAGAGCCAGTGTCCACCTCTCTGCCCTCCCGCCCCCGAGCCGGCGGCCCCAGTGCCCGGCTGAGACATCTCATTCCCCTGCCTGCCGCTTGCTTGCAGCGTCCCTCCTCACTCCCCCACCCCTGAGGAGAAGCAACACCGTGAGCAGCGTGGGGACTGGTGCTGCGGGAGGAAGGCGGAGTGCAGGTAGGTAGGCGGGCAGCAGCAGGCAGTGGGAGGGGTGGGCAGGGAAGGGGCAGGGCCACCGCGGCCCAAGTGTCCCTCTGGGGCGGCTGCACCAGGGAAGGCTTATGCGGTGAGATTTTTTGTCTCCCGAGGACCGCATTATCTCGGGGTACAGGTGTACTTTAAAAAGCTAGTTATTTGTCTAGAAAGTGTTTCACACTCTTCTCTAGGAAGTGGCATACACAGCTGATCCCACAGTAGGAATTCAGGGTGGGATTGTGAAAACTACCAATGGACTTTCAACAGGACTTGTGCTCCTAAATCACTTAGACCCTTCTCAAAATTCCACCCTTACACCATATTTCTACACGTTTCTTCAACATTTTAATGCTACTATCACGTAAGTTTTCCCTTTTCTCTTGCCTTCCTTATCACAAAGCCAGACCATTAGTTTTATTTTAATTCAGTATGGGGAAAACAACAGACACTTCGTCTTAAGCAAGTATGGCATGATTTATATAGTTAAGACAACAATTACAAGGGAAAAAAAAACTTAACAATAAGAACAAGTCATTTATATCCATCTCTGCAATCATCACTGTAACAAGAGCTTGAAACTCTGCAATGAGTGATATACATTTGACATGCCTATTAATCTACTAGGGGCTCTGAACTGAAGACCATCCATTAGCGCAATTCTGATGACTCAATTTATCATTGTCAAACTGTTATCAGCCTGTAACTTTCAACTACGTTGAAAGCATCCAACACCATATGGATAACAGCCAGAAAAGTTTTTATAGAACGAACTTGATACTTAATCTATGTTTTGCCAATATTCACCCCTCCCCCTATTCTGCACCTTTACTGGCTTACAAATAAGCACATCAGTTTGTTTCGGTTAGAATGAACCACTCTAATATACATTCATAATGGAATGCCAGTTTCTTTCTTTCTCCACAATCATGCTGTTATCGGAGAGCCCTAATAGAATAGCTCAGTGAAAGAAAAGTCTTACCAAAAAGAGCTTTAAATTAACAAAGTAATGAAACATGTCAAGACACGGTTTGTTCTTCTGACACCAAAGTAATTACTAATTTTTCATTGTCTGGTACACACTGAGGGTGTAACAAAATTCTCTACAAATTGTTTTTCCTCCAATTTGTGCTCTTATAAGCAGCAGAAATCAGATGGAGGTAATTACACTGCAAGCCTATAGTTATCACGTTAAGCATTAAGCTTCCTTAACCAACTCCCTCAAGGACTGACCTTTCCACTGTTATAGAACTGACTTCCCCATTTTCTGTTTTAGGGTATGTCCAGACTACCCGCCGGATCGGTGGGTAGCGATCGATCTATTGGGGATCGATATATCGTGTCTCGTCTAGACGCGATATATAGATCCCCAAACATGCTCCCGTCAACTCCGGAACTCCACTAGGGCGAGAGGTGGAAGCAGAGTCGACGGGGGAGCCGCAGCCATCAATCCCGTGCCGTGAGGACGGGAGGTAAGTCGAAATAAGATATGTCGATTTCAGCTACGCTATTCCCGTAGCTGAAGTTGCATATCTTACACTGACCCACTCCCAGTGTAGACCAGGCCCCATTTATAGTATACAATACCAGATTAATCAGCATTATGTGTCTTATTATTTCAAATGGCTGACTGTTGTATATATAGAAACCACTTTCAGACACGCAGAAAGTAGCCGAACTTCACTTATAGTAGAGATAAGACCAAATCAAACCCTGGATCATAACTTTGGGGAGGTAAGAGAGAGAAGAGGTATCAAAATGCAAGATGAAATTTGAGTTTCACAAGTGTTTTTTTTTTATAATGGGCAAACCAAACCTGAACTACAAAATGTCTAAAATTTAAAGCTGAAATCAATTTTTGCAGCTTTAGCCTATTCCTAAATTATAGTGAAGCAGAATGCACATCCCAGAATGCTTCAATCCATCTCCAGTCAGAAAATGCAAATTCTCAAGAGCAAAGTCCTGTTTGCAGCTTTCAAACTGGGCCTTTAGTGTCTTGGAGTCACTTCTATCCTGCAATTCCTCTATCCATCTAGTAATTTTAGCTGGAGTTTGCCTAAACAAATACTGAAGTGTGCAAGAGAGTTTTAAAATCCATCCAATTAAAGTATAGTGTACTGGTCTATATTCCACAGGATACGTCCATCAACGCCATTCACTCATGAGACCAAAAGGAACAGCTAAACTAAAAGGTACGCACAGTGGAAAATATATGATTTAAAAGGAGATAGAATAAAGCTGAAACAGATATTATAGAAAGGGTTTTCCAGGTGGCAAGAACAAGAGAGAGGAAGATTCTTGCATTGCCTCCTTCCTTGGTCTCTCCAAGTGCACCTCCTTAGATAATAGGCCGGGGTGGCCAACCTGTAGCTCCGGAGCCACATGTGGCTCTTCAGAAGTTAATATGCGGCTCCTTCAATAGGTGCCGACTCTGGGGCTGGAGCTACAGACGCCAACTTTCCGATTTGCTGGAGGGTGCTTACTGCTCAACCCCTGGCTCTGCACCAGGCCCTGCCTCCACTCCATGCCTTCCTGCCCCCTTTCCCGAGCTTGCCACGTTCTTGCTCCTTCCCCCTTCACCCGCCCCGAGCCTCCCGCACACTTCGAAACAGCTGATCAAGGCAAGCTGGAGGCGTGGGGAGGGAGTGGGAGGTGCTGACTGTCAGGGCTGCCGGCAGGCAGGAGACGCTGTGAGGGAGGGGCGGGAGCTGATGGAAGGGCTGCTGACATATTACTGTGGCTCTTTGGCAATGTATATTGGAAAATTCTGGCTCCTCCTCAGGCTCAGGTTGGCCACCCCGTAACAGGCCATAAACCCTTACCATTTCTGGAGTGGAACCCCAAGTAGTTCTTCTTTTAGACTGAGTCCCCTGGCTACTGCACCCTGTGTAACACCCATGATTATTTAGCAGGCCTAAATTGAGTTCAGTGCCTACAAGTCTTCCGTTCAGGAGCTTGTGACCAGTGATGAATACAGTGATCCAGAACAGCTCTCTCAAAACAACGTAACCTTGTATCTAAACAGTAGGAACAAAACATAATGTAAAAGGAAAAAGAAGTTTCAAACAAACAACAGTCTATACGCATGTCTAGTTTTCCCTAAGCCTCACCACCCTGTGATTGCGACCCAGGTAGATTTTGCTTCTTCAGATCCTGCAGTAGTTTCTGCATAATGAATGAGGGAATTATCTTTTTTAAAAAAATTAATAATATCAATTAATTTAAAATTAATATTGTTTGACATTATCTTACCTGGTTACATAGAATCAAAGCAGGCTCTTGGGGGAAACAAACAAACTGAAGCAAAGATAAGATACACCACCAGACAGAATACTAAGGGTGCTTAGGGGATTAATAGAAGGGCTATTCATTGGAAAATGCCCACATACCGGGCTAGCAGATTAATTTTTCACAGGCCTGAACCTAGGATAAAAGGGGCATTAAACCAAAGACCCCAGCCTAGATAGGGAGTAGGCACAGTGAGAGGCAGCAGTTACTTGGGGAATTGGGAAGAGATGCTGTGAGTGAGAAAGAGCAATCTTCAAAGGGACAGAGGCAGCTGAGCTAAATGGAAATTACCAAAACCTGCAAGGAAAGGATACTGCATAGGTGCACTCAGATGTGTACAGTCTATTGTATTGACTTTTTAATTACTTAGTCTCCTTTAGATCATTTAGCTCTCAAATTTAGCCAAACAAGTCTTGCAACTTAGCTGGAACCTGGAAGTAGCATCTTCGCAGCTTAGTAACTCAGACATTGTTTCTTACTGCTTTTGAAAGTTTAAGAGGAGATTATTTATCTAGCCATTGTGTTGCTTTCTTCCTACTTTTCTAACAACCCTGATATTGAAATAAATCAACATAGGTATAAAGTAAATCTTCCAATCATCCAATATAGCCATACAATAACTATCTCAATAACCAGGTTGCATACAGAATTCATAAATGATTACAGACTGAATCCATTACCTTCACATTTTCCAACATGGGACTGTATGGCCAAATACCTAGTAGGAAGCTGGGCATTGTCAAAATAGTAAGGTGAGGGGGAAGAGACAGACGATGGATAGAGAGGCTGGAGGAAGTCGAGAACGCTGCTTTCCTCCTGGAGCCAGGTCCACAGCTACATGCTGCAAAGGTTTGTAAGTAATAAGCTAAAGATGATTCATTAGTATTGCCTTAAATGCTTATATAAGGTGCTAACGTAATAGGAATTTACTATAAATGCCAATTGTTTTGCACTGTGGGATATTAGATTTAAAATAAAAAGGCACGGCAAATAAAGCTCATTTAAATATAATGATATTGTGAGCAAAATAATATTCTCTCCTCTGCTGTTTGCAGTACAGTAGACACAGTAATTCAAAATTAACTAGCATTAGCATAATGTCTTGTCATGAAACAAAGAGAATTAATGATACCTACTTCAAGTGCTTTTTGTAGAAATAGCAGTGTGTAATTCCACGTTTATTGCATATCACTGACGCCACATCTAATTTGCTCCATTTACAAGTATGAAGCTTCCTGAGGTTTTTTCCCCCCTACTTGTCAGCCCTCCTAACTCAGTCTTGGATCTGAAAGTCATACTGGGTTCTTTCCTTCTCACATATCCCCATTAGTCATAAAAATTCTGCCAGTTAAATTCTGCCCTCATTTGCACTCTACATTCCCATTCCGTTCAATTGGGGCTACAGATATGTAAGTGGGGGTGAACTTACCCACACCACTGGAACCTAATCTGCATTTGCTGATGATGCACCAGTCAGAATAGAAGCCAGCTCCCACTCCAATAACTACCACAGGAATTAAAAGTAGTAAAACTGTAGGTTTGTTACTAAAATGTGCAGATATTACTGTGAATAGACAACAAGGAATATAGCTGCTGATTAAAAAGGTATTGTTTTTACGTTATTACTTTTTAGGACAGAGCTCAGATTAACAAAGAATTTAATGAGAACTATTGCTTAGTGTTTTCCTGTGCACCTTTTCTGTACTCTGGGGCCTAATGTATTGAAAGGTGGGAAAGGAGAAAGGAATTTTAAAATGGCACTTAGCGGGAAGGTGCGCTGCCTGTCTTAAAGCATAATGATGTGGTAACATGAAGGATTTAATTGTGGTTTAAATTATACATTTGACACCTATACCTGATCTTCCAGTCTTTCCACATGTAGAATCAGTACTGACTGCAATAGCATTCCATATATAGACCACAAATTAGTTTTGTGTTTCTTGTTACCTATTTAAAAAGACACAGCTGCTACATCTGTTTGAAGATGAAAGTCGGGCTTGCATACTGATCTACATGGATACCATGTAGATAATAGATTGTTTAAACTCCTCCTCCTAAGAGTCAAACTCCTTTGGAAAGTAAAAATTCTTTTCAAATAGCTAATCTTTGGCAAAAATAAAGGTTGTTTCTACAGCTGTGAATATTTTAATAGCATACTGGTAAATAATAAGACTGACTGTTGAGAACATTGATGTAAAAATTATCCCCTGAAATATCAATTGCTGGCAACTCATCAAAAAGTGTAAAACAAAATACTTTTCATAAGAGTAAATTTATTTTTAAAATACTGGTATATATTCATATTCTTGATTTAAACAAATTTTCAAAAGGGATTTACCTGGTGAAGACAGATATGCAAGAGCATTTTTAGGCATACTAATTCAACTGGAGTTTAATCTGTTGTACATTACAAGTAATAATAAATCAAAGTACTTTTGGTATTAATTTTAAAAACTGCTTCTAAAGCAAAATATCCTCTAAGTGCAACATTCTAAACTATACTTTTGTTTTAAATGCTTGTATGACTAACTCATGAAAAAAACCTAAGCATAATATATTTAGGAATTACATCCTTGTGTGCATTTGCGATTGTGATTTTGAAATTTATGAAAATATTGTGGTTCTCTTCATTGCACTCTTTTGCACTCAAAGGATGGACAGCCACATTTTGCTCTGACAACGCTGTGACATTGCATTCCATAGGCTTTATGAAAATATGCTTATGAATGTGAATATAATGCAACTGGAATATGCTTTATGAAAAAGGTCTCTTGTACGGTATCATTACAAAGCTTATAATCTACTGTGTTCATCCTATTTGTATGCATCTATCATTCTTGTATAACTCTGAGGTCCTATTGTAATTATGCAAAGTGTGGGTCATTGATGGTGGTTTAGCATCTTGATGGCTCCCACTGACTAGAACAATTGGTTATAAATGGCTTACAAATGGGAGGGATAGCGCAGTGGTTTGAGCATTGCCCTGTTAAACCCAGGGTTGTGAGTTCAATCCTTAAGGGGGCCATTTAGGGAACTGGTGTAAAAATCTGTCTGGAGATTAGTCCTGCTTTGAGCAAGGGGTTGGACTAGATGACCTCCTGATGTCCCTTCCAACCCTGATATTCTATGATTTATCTGCAAGCCTTCCTGTGTCTATGTGGGCTAGCTGTGGGTAATGAAGAATGAGGTCTGACAGGACATGTGACCTGATACTTTTCCATTTAGAAGGAGAGGTGGGGAACCTGGAGACAAACGATTCCTGCCTTTTGCCAAAGCTATAAAAGGGGGTGGAACAGAACAAAGGGGGCTGCCAGTCCCTGTTTTCCACATATGATGTCTGCTGGAACTAACAAGGACTGTACCAGGGGAAAGGATTGGGCCCAGACTAGGAAGGAGTCTAGTCTGTGAAAGAAGCTTATTGGAACAGCTCTGAGGGTGAGATATTATCTGTAATCAGTTTCTTAATGTATTAGGCTTAGACTTACGTGCTTTTGCTTTTATTTTGCTTGGTGACTTACTTTGTTCCTTCTGTTATTATTTGGAACCACTTAAATCCTACTTTTTATACTTAATAAAATCTCTTTTGTTTATTAATGAACTCAGAGTAAGTGATTAATACCTGGGGGAGCAAACAGCTGTGCATCTCTCTCTATCAGTGTTATAGAGAGCAAACAATTTATGAGTTTACCCTGTATACGCTTTAAACAGGGTAAAACGGATTTATTTGGGGTTTGGATCACATTGGAAGTTGGGTGTCCAGGTGCTGGAGTCAGGTAACCTGCAGAGCTATTTTCACTTAAAGCCTGCAGCTTTGGTGGGGGTGGCCCGGACCCTGAGTCTGTGTTGCAGCAGGCTAGCGTGTCTGGCTCAACAAGACAGGGTTCTGGAGTCCCACGCTGGCAGGGAAAATGGGTTCATAGGTAATCTCAGCACATCAGGTGACAGTCCCAAGGGGATCTCTGTGACAGAACCCATCACAAACACCTACAAACACAATTTATTTGCAGCAGGATTTTCACAAGCCTAACAGAGCAGAATATGGCCCGTAAAATTTAGGTCTCTGTCCTACAGACCCGAATTCCCTCAACTCCCATAAGAGTTAGTGTGAGTTGTGGGTACGCACCATTTCATCAGAGTCCACTCAGTATAGCAAGATTGGGTTCTAAATGCTTAAAAAGAAACAAAATTATTCATTGAGAGTGGGAAATGGATTTTTAGCAGCATATGCTGACATACCAAATATGAACATAACATTTTTAGGCTGCAGTGTCAGAAAACATTAAGCAAGAAATTAAATAGGAAAACAGCCTGAGAATCTGGATCTATGCAAATGAAAAGCTGAATCAGTGAATCAGATACAGTCAACAGTGAAACAAGACTTACACCTACTGTTGTTTCATGCTTTCTTCACAATATACTTATTTACATCATGAATCAATGCATAGCAATGTAAAATATCCTGACTCCAGATTACCAAAGAAACCACAACATCTTTTTCCATTTTTGCATTTGATTCATTTCTTGTAAAAATAGAGTATTTTCAAGATGTTGTCTTCTGAAGGGAACACTTTTGAAGATCAAAAGGGAGATTTAGGTTTTGATGTAAAAATTGTCAAAGCCCCCTATTGATATAGCATTTCAGCTGGTGAAGAAATATGGGCCTGATTTAAAGTTTTAAGGCATTTTTATTCTGAAGTTTTAACTACTGCAAATTAGTGTGATCAATTACAGTTGATATAAAACACTGAAAAGCATCTGTGTGATAAATGTATATAAGCTCCTACCCAAAACTGAAATACAGATTTCATGGCTGCTAGCCAACAAAAGTCAACAAGCCTCACTACGTATACAGCCATAGAGGTCAAGCCTTGGTCCCAAGTGCTATCCCAGAGATTAAATTAGCAGATACAAATACTTCTGCTGATGTTGTAAAATGAGGATGGATTCAGCTAGGGAAGAGTTTTTAAAGGGTCATATTAATTTTTCTACTGAAAACGTCGCTTTTGGATTTCCAAACTTTTCACCAGTAATGTTGTATTAATGTTATTGGGGATTTGTTTAGTTTTGTTTGCTTTTGTTTTTTTAAATACTAAGAACAGTGTCCATGGAACAGAAAAGGATTGAGAAGATTAGCAGTTTGGCTAAACGGAACCCGCCTAGAATTATTCCCATACAGTTTAAAAAATGCTGGGAGGAAACAGGGCAGCAACATTTATATTAATTTGTTCAGTTGCTGTGTCATTGTGTGTCTGTGAAGCAGCTATATTTTTATGAATAGAGCAACAATTTGTTTTAAAAGTGTTGCTAATTTTTATGTTAAGATCAAATGTATGGACAACATCCTGTGTGCATGACAAAAACATCTAATGGCATTGCTTAAATGGCCACCTGTCACGAGAACACCAGGGGAAAAACCTCTAGGAAAAAAGACACAACAGTATTCAAATTCAAAGAAACAGAATTCATTTCATTTTGTTTTCAAACAGAAATAAGCCCTCAGTAAAAACTAGTGGTCAGAAATATATTGCAGTCCAGCCAAATAGTGTTGTTATTGATGGCTTCCAGAGAAACTTCTTAAATCTTTAAGGAAATCACACAAGTTCCATCTCATCACATCCATGATAAAGAAAACAAGAGGTAGCTTCCATAGGATGTTATTTGTTTTCTGAACCCATGTCATCTGGCTTCATTTTAGATGAACCTATACATTGTCATGCTGACAAACAAAGCTGTGGTTTTCACTCCGCAGCTATTATAAATTATTTACTTGGAAATGCTAAATCAAGAGATCAAAATTACACAAATATTATTTGTTTTCAAGAAGGTGATCCAATATTATTTTAAAATTCCTCTACTGCTATTTTCTTGCTTCCTCATTTTGAATCTTTATTTATTTTTCCCGCATTGTATCTTCCATTTGGGATATGGAAGGCTGCGAGATAGATCTGTATGAAACACCAGATAAGACTGTTTCAACATTTAAACTTCAATCACCTTATTAGAAGTTTTCACAAGTACTATAATGTACAAGACATTTTTTGTCAATCTTTTAAAGGATACTCTATGCTACTTTTTTATAGCTGGTCGTTAGAGACATGGCATTACGCCAGTCAGTCAAGGAAGGAGACTTGCTTTGATAAAATGTAATCAATTAAAAGCAGATTGTTGCTTTCAAAATATTTTTCACTGAGAAAGATTATTGTTGCATAAAGGAATATTTTTATAGCTAGCATGACTATAACATGCCATACTTCTTCTTTGCAAACAAAGAAAGACAGTCTAATTCTAGGAAAGTTACAAGTCTATCAGCGCTGAGAACTAAAAAACTAATTTTCCAAGTGACTGTGGCCTTGCCAATAATCTTTAACTGTGATGTGTGGCAACCACCTGCTAAGAAAGAGAAATATATCCCCATAATTCAGTGTCTAAACTAGCCCTGCATTCAGACTTTCCAGAGCCAGGAATTGTAGCAACTATGCCAAATTCCATTTAGCTGCTTTGTAGATTATCATCCAATAATAGGCATGTAGAATCTTACTAAGTACTTGATGTGTAAGGTGCTGAGCACATGCCTAACTAAGTACATGAGCAATAAAATGAGATGAAGAGTATTAAGTGCTAGAGCTGGTTGGAATTTTTCAACTAATGTTTTTTCATTGGCAAATGCGGATGCATTGAAACCAAGTCTTTTCAGTGAAAAGTTTCTGTTCTGACAAATTTTTGAATTTGAAAAGGTTTGGGAGAAAAATGTTTCAAATTTATCAACATGAATTTTTTTGACATTTTCTAAACAAAAATCTCTGTTCTTCTGGTTCAAAATGGCTTTTTGATTCAAAATGTAGCTAATTATAGTGAAAAAAAATCAAAATGGTTGAAATTTAAACAAAATGTTTCAACTGACCTTTAATTAATTTTTTCCCCCCAGATTTCAACATTTCGGCCTGATGCAGGAAAGGAAAAAATTTCAAAATCTCAAAAATTTTCACAGGACAGGAAAACTGTTTCCGACCTAGCTCTGTTAAGGACCTTACCAAATCAAACCCTAAATGTAATTCACTTAATATATCAATTTGATATCTGTACCAAAATCAAGAGGATGAGAGGTAAATGTTTTATTCATTTGGCCTCTCAGCATCACTAGATACAAATAAACTGTGCTATACTTAAAGAATTAAAGGAATCCTCACAGCTGAAACATCTTTAAACAGACATTCCTAGTACCTAAGTACATCAAACAACAAATGCTTTTCTCTGATAAGCAACCAGTATGTTAGATTTTGTTTCAAATTCAGTTTTGAAACATTTCATTCATATCATGTGCTACAAATAGAACTATACATTTCTAATTTATCAAAAATTAAGACACTGAATCAAAGTTTGATGTAGTGTTTACTATATAAATGAATTGAATTCATAAGTGTGCAACAATATAACACTTAGATTTACCAGGAGAGTTGACTGGCAAATCTTTCATTACACTTGGGTCATTGGGCAGTCTGTTTGTTCCAAGAAGTCAAATTAAATGTAAATATTGAGCTGAATTCATTCCTCATTTACATTGTGCAATATCAGTGAAGTTGTACAGGTGTAAGTGAGGGCAGACAGTGGTCCAAGGGATTTTAAAACCCTGTTTTCCACTACATTTAATAATGTTGTGACCTTCCTGTTATCTATATTTGATCTTGATGTACTACATCTTTAAAAAGAATGTGGAGTACTTGTGGCACCTAGGAGACTAACAAATTTATTTGAGCATAAGCTTTGTTAGTCTCTAGGGTGCCATAAATACTCCTCGTTTGTTTTTGCTTTTTGATACAGACTAACATGGCTACCACTCTGATACATCTTTAAAACAACTTGACGGTATTTTTTTAGTACTGAATTTTTCATGCCCCATTTTTTATAACAACTTGGGATTCTGTCTTGCAGTCCACATGCAGACAAAACTTCCAGTGACTAACAAATCAAGCTGTAAAATACATTCAAGTTAAAACAAAAATCTATGTCCATGTGGTAAACATTGGATTGTTTTCCTCTTTGTTTATATTACTTCAACTTCCATTCAGAATAAAGCGACTACATGAACAAAAGCCTGTTTAAATGTGCAACACACTGGTTTTAACAACACTTTCAATACATACAATATTGTTTCATACCAGAAAATCTCTGCTTGCGCCCATTGTTGACTGATGTCAGCACAGCTCTAGGAATGGTACTGGTTAATTTAAGCCCGCTGAATCAACACAGAATGATGAAAATAGATTTTATGAGCCACTTAAGAGTAGCCACCAGAATTAATGAATACTGATTCCTGCCATGTGACTTTTGTAATCATAGTCTGTCATGTGACTGGGTCAGGAAATAAAGATCAGCTTCTTAAATACCCTTATTACAGAAGAATAGTGTTATCTATTAAATTATAATTTTGAATGTCTATTTACTTATTTATATATACATCCTATATATTTAGCATTTGAATGTTTCTTTCAAAATTATAGCATCTTTAACAAAATTTTAGGCCTGAACAGTTTGATAATCTCTCTGAATCCACATAGGTAATAGGAACAACTTTCATATGGTAAGTATTCTGTAACCAAATATTGCTTTAATAAGAGCATTTAGATCTTTATCAGGAGAATGACCATGTTGCCTAGTAAATAAGTAATTTTTGTCTATTTACATCATTATCTCTGAAGGGATATTTTCAATAATTTAAACTGAGATCAGCACAATGTTTTCAGTAATTTGTCATCATTCACAGCTGGGCGCCTGTGGGAACATTTCTTGCATCAGTGTTACCATAGCAATTACTATAGAAACCTCTGAATGCAGTGGAGTAAAACCTGATGAAACTATAGCTCCCATGAAAGCTCCATTCAGAATATCAATTCAGGGCAGAAAACATTCAGTTACCTAACCTTCACCATTACCAAGTTGTGTTTTACAAGCTCTCCTATATAAATTTCCCAGTTACGTTACAGCCTATTATATTTATTTCATACTAACATCAACTCTAAAAAGCATGTAAGAATACATTGCTAACACGAATTTAGTTAAGACTATATTGTAGTGTATTCACAAAATAATATTGCATTAACACTAGTGATGGCACTAAAATACACACTTTGGATCAGGGACAAAACATTTTGAGTTTGGAGGTGTGAGGTTGGATCCTGGCTCTTGAAACAGTCTCAGATCATTTTAAACTTTTAAAAACAAGTTTAATAAACTGCACTGCAAAAATGGGAAATGCTGTACTGGATCAGACCAAGCGATCATCTAGGACAGAGTTGGGCAAACTATGGCCCGTGAGCCATTTTAAGCCGGCCCACGAGCGCCGCTGGGGAGTGGGATCTGGGACTCGGCCCCGCACTGGCGCTCTAGCTGGGGTGCTGGGGCTGGGGCCACACCACATGGCTCAGCCCCACTCCAGCTGGGGTGTAGGGTCGGGGACCGCACCACACTGCTCCTGGAAGCCGCAGCATGGCCCCTCTCCGGCTCCTATGCACTCCAATGGCCACCTCCGGCACTCCAAGGGGACCTGAAGGGGTGGTGCCTGCAGATGGGGCAGTGTGCAGAGTCACCTGGCCACGTCTCCACGTAGGAGCCGGAGAAGGGACATGCCACTGCTTCCGTGAGCCACTTGAGGTAAGCACTGCTCGGAGCCTGCACGCCCGAGCCTCTCCCCACGCCCAAACCCTGATCCCCCTCCCGCTCTCCAAATCCCTCGATCCCAGCCCAGAGCACTCTCCTGCACCCCAAACCTCTCATCCTCAGTCCCACCCAAGAGCCCGCACCCCCAGATGAACCTGCATTGTTGTGGCCACATTTGCAGCATCTGCAGCGGCATTGGGAACGGTGCATTATGGGCAGCTATCCCAGCGTTCAAGTGGCTGCAACATGTTTTTCAAAAGAGGGGGGGGGGTGGAGTGTGACAGGGAGCGTGGGGGAGGGAGAGAGTGGATTTTTGGAGCCGACACTCTGTCAGCAGCTGCTTTGCAAGTTCCGACCAGTTCACTGAAAGCAAATAGCCCTCTTTGTTTTTTTCCTCACAGACCAGATAAGCAGCCTCCTCGAAATAGACCCCCCCACCCCCTCCACGCCATGCGCTTCTCTCCTCAAGCCCCTTCCTTCCCCTCTCTTCAAGCAAACACTAGCTGTGGGCATTCCAAAGGGAGCTCATTCACAGCAAACAGGAGCTGTGTTTGTTTTTTTGATAAGCAGCTCCGGGAGACCCAGTTCACAACAAAACAAACAGAGGCATCACAACAAAACAAAGAGAGTTATCTTTCTTTACTTAGGATTATGGGAAGATTCCGGAGGTCAGTTACAGCGTAGTAAGATTATTCCCTGTTTACACTGGCACCCAAGCGCTGCAGCAGCAGCGCTATTGTCTTTATTCCTCTCGTGGAGGTGGAGTACAACCAGCGCTGTAGCCAGGGAGATACAGCGCTGTATGTGCCTTGCCAGTGTGGACGGGGAGTGAGTTACAGCGCTGTAAAGCCACCACCAGCGCTGTAGCTCTCAACTATCAGACTATGCCAGTTAAAGTTGTTTTCTATTTGTGTCACAGCATGTCAGCAACTACACGGTGCTTTATTCCGCATTTGTCAGGTTTACACTAGTCCAGTCACATTTGAAGTCACCCTCCTTCCTCTGAAGTGTTTTCTATGGCCTGCCTTTAAATTAGCTATGTTTTTTAGTATGTCTTCAATCTGTTTTTTCACACTCCCCATGCTGAAGACTCAGACTCTGGTATCAAAAAGAGGCTTTATTAAAGATTAGGGTTTAGGAGGAGAAAAGCAGAATGCTGGGATGAAAAATTTTAGAGTGGAAATTTAATTTAAGAGCCAGTCGAACAAGAGTCAGCTGACAAATTTGCTAATTACAAAAACAAGAGAGCAGTTTCTCTCTGTCTGAATACAGAAATATCTAGGACCTGAACATGAAAAGACAATGCTCTGGCTTGCTTTGGCTGTTAAAGTAGGGGTTGTGAAGAAATAAAACAAGAGAGATGTGATCTTGGCCAAGGATGATGGAAAATTACAATTTACAGCTATCTCTGTGGTCTTTCATATAATTGATAGAAGCAGCCATCAGAGCAACAGAAACATTATTGTATGTTTATATTTTTATATGCTATGGAGCAGTATTGGTCTGACTTATCTTGGAAGCACAAATTGTTCTGGGGATTTTTTATTTTTACTTTATTGTGAATATGTACGTGTTGCCAAATGCTGATATTTTCCCATCACTTATCCTTTGTCCTCGGATTAATAAAAAAACAGTTGCCTACCTTTTCGTAACTGTTGTTCTTCAAGATGTGTTGCTCATGTCCATTCCATTCTAGGTGTGCACGCCCACGTGCGCGGTTGTCAGAGATTTTTGCCTTAGCGGTACCCATAGGGTCAGCAGTGGCACCCCTTGAGTGCCACGCCCATGTGTCAGTATATCAGGTGCTGCCGATTCTATGCCCTCTGAGTTCCTTCTTGCCAGCAACTCCGACAGAGGAGCGGGCAGGTAATGGAATGGACATGAGCAACACATCTCGAAGAACAACTGTTATGAAAAGGTGGGTAACTGCTTTTTCTTCTTTGAATGCTTGCTCATGTCAATTCCATTCTCAGTGACTCACAGGCAACGTCAATGGAGGTGGGCTTGGAGTTCACGGTCTTGCAGCGTGCAGCACTGCTCTGCCGAAGCCAGCATCGTCCTGGGCCTGCTGGGTAAGTGCATAATGGGACGTAAATGTGTGGACAGATGACCAGGTAGCAGCTCTACAGATTTCTTGGATCGGCACCTGACCCAGGAAAGCCGCTGATGATGCTTGCACACTAGCAAGTGTGCTTTGACTATTGCCGGTGGAGGCACTTTCACCAGTTCATATCAGTAGCAGATGCAGGCCGTGATACAGGACAAAATCCTTTGGCCAGACACTGGACGACTTTTCATCCTGTCTGCCACTGCAATGAACAGCTGTGTTGACTTGAGAAAGAGCTTTATCCCGTTGATATAGAAGGCCAGTGCCCTCCTGATGTCCAGGACGTACAACCTGCGTTCCTCTTCTGATTTATGAGGCTTCGGGAAGAAGACAGGTAAGTATATGTCCTGTCTGGTATGAAACTGGGAAACTACCTTGGGAAAGAACACCTGGTGTGCCACAGCTGGACCTTATCCTTGTAGGATACTGTATAGAGAGGCTCTGAAATAAGCACCCTGATCTCAGACACCCTGTGGCAGACATTACGGCAACCAGGAACGAAATGTTTCAGAAGAGAAGGAGAAGAGACCAGGAAGCTGGAGGTTCAAAGGCAGGCCCCATGAGCCTTGACAGCACGTGATTCAAGTCCCAGGGAGGGACAGGGTCCCAGAAGTAAGGGTAGAGATGCTCTAGACCTTTCAAAAATCGGGCCATCATGTCATGAGTGAAGATTGACCTGCCTTGGAATGGAGGGTGGAAAGCCAAAACAGCAGCCAGGTGGACCCTGATCGATGATAGGGACAAACCCTGGAGCTTGAGATGCAGAAGACAATCCAGGATCACTTGCAGCGAGGCCTACAAGGCCCGGATACCTTGTTCTGAAGCCAAGCACATGAACCTTTTTCACTCAGCCACGCAAGTTGCTCTGGTGGAGGGCTTTCTGCTACCCAACAAGACCTGTTGAACCCGGGCTGAACATTCTCACTCTTCTGCATTCAGCCATACAGTACCCATGCTGCCAAGTGCAACGCCGCCAGGTTCGGGTGCTGAAGACTGCCGTAGTTCTGGGACAGCAGGTCCAGCAAGAGAGGTAGCTGCAGCAGGGTGGCTACCCAAAGATCCAGCAGCGTGATGAACCAGTGCTGGCGAGGCCACTTGGGGGCTAGTAGGATAACCTTCGCCCTGTCCTGTTTGATCTTCATGAGGACTCTGTGGATCAATGATGCTGGCAGGAAGGTGTACAACATGGCCCCCAACCACAAGAGCAGAAAAGCATGTGACAAGGAACCCCCGTCCATCCACTGGAGTGAACAGAACACGTGGCATTTCCTGTTCTGACGGAACAAGTCCACCTGGGGAGTCCTCCACTTCCGGAAGATAATACCAACCACCTCCAAATGGAGTGACCACCCTTGGCAAGACGAGAAAGTCCTGCTGAGGTGATCCACCAAGACATTACTGTTCCAGGCATGTGCATGGCTACCAGATGAATTGCCTGCTGCATGCAAAAATCCCAAAGGCGGAGAGCTTCTTGACAAAGGGCCTAAGACCTGGCACTGCCCTGCCTATTGATGTAATACATCACGGCGGTATTGTCCGTCAGGACCTGGACCACCTTGCCCTTCAGGTGGGTCAAGAAAGCCTGGCAGGCCAAGCGAACCGCTCTGAGCTCCCTGACATTGATGTGGAGGGCCAGATCGTCCTGCAAACATCGGCCCTGGGTGCTGAGCTCGTCCAGGTGTGCTCCCCAACCCAGGTCTGAAGCATCGGAGACCAGGGTCAGCGACGGGATTGGGTTTGCCAAGGGGACTCCCTCCAATACCAACCAATCCACGGACAACGTGACTACCCGGTCTAACTCGTGCCTGTTGGGAATGTAGACTGATACCAGCCATGATATCAGAGGTCGGAGATGGAGATGGAGCATGGCTGACCACCTATGTACACGCGGCCATGTAGCCCAACAGCCATAAGCAGGTCTGAGCCGTGGTGAGCGGTTGGTTCTTTCCATGGGAGATCAGGTCCAATCTGGCCTAAAAATGCACTTCCGAAAGGAAGGGTCTGGCTCGCATGGAGTCGAGAACCACCCCAGTGAACTCTATTTGCTGGACCAGGGTTAAGGTGGATTTTTTCACATTTATTAACAGGCCCAGGTCACGGCAGGTGGAACACACCAGATCGAGGCTCCTCTGCACTTGCTCCCAAAACCTGCCCTTGATGAGCCAGTCATCGAGATATGGGAAGACCTGGAACCCTCGACATCTCAGGTAAGCAACCTCTGGCATCATACATTTTGTGAACATCTTCGGAGGCGATGAGAGGGCAAAGGGCAGCACCAGGAACTGAAAATGGTGTCCACCCACTATGAAACGGAGGAAACATTTGTGACCTTGGCATATGGAAATAAGCATCGTTCAAGTCAAAGGCAGCATACCAGTCTCCCGGATCCAGGGAGGGGATGAAACAGGTCAGGGAGACCAGGCGAAACTTTAACTTTCTGAAAGACTTGTTGAGGCAACACAGGCCCAGAATGGGTCTGAGGCCCCCTTTTGCTTTCGGGATTAGGAAGTAGCAGGAATAGAACCCTTTTCTCTTCATGTCCCGAGGGACCTCCTCTACCACCCCCAGGTGTAGAAGGCTCTCGATCTCTTGGATGAGGAGTTGCTCTTGAGAAGGGTCCTTGAAGAGGGACAGGGAAGAGTGAAGGTGGGAAGGAGGGGCTGCCGAAAAATATGGGGTATAATCCCAAGATACTATGTCCAGCACCCAGAAGTCCAAGGTGACCTGCGACCAGGCCAAACAGTAGGGATGAAGACAGTCAAGGAAAAAATAAGGTGGATCTGGGGAAGTGACTGGGGCATCGCTCTTGAGCACACCTTCAAAAAGAGCATTTCTGGCCCCTGGGATGCTTCGCCTGGCTGGGCTGCACAGGTGAGCGGGAGGAGGAAGGGTGGTAATGACTAAAGCTGGTGTCTCTAGCCCTTCTCCTTGCAGGCCTTTGATGAGGCTGCCAAGGCCTTGGCAGCAGGGGTGGCCAGAACTGCTTCCATGCAGACTGCAGCATATGCATGCCCAGCGAGTGAAGAGTGGCCCGAGTGTCCTTTAACCCATGTAGCCTTGCATCTGCCTGCTCCGAAAATAGACTGTTCCCATCAAATGGGAGGCCCTGGATCGAAGTCTGCATCTCTTGGGACAGGCCGGCGGTCTGAAGCCAGGAGCTTCGCCTCATGACCACCACCGACGTGACGACACTGGCCACGAGTCCACCACATCCCATGCCATCTACAGAGAGCACCTCGCCGCAGCAGTGCCCTCCTCCAAAAGGGGGCCAAATTCCTAGGTCAGACCCTGAGGGAGGGACTCCTTGAACTTATGGGAGGGAGTACCATAAGTTAAAACTGTACCTGCCCAAGAAGGCCTGAGGGTTCGCCACCAGAAATTGCAGGCTGTTTGTTGAATAATTTTTTCCCCAAAAAAGGTCCAGTCTTTTGGCCTCTTTATTTTTGGGAGCTGAACTAGTGTGCCCCTGCTTGTCCTTTTCGTTGGCCACAGAAACAATCAGCGAGCCCAGAGGTGGATGGGTAAAAAGGTACTCAAACCCATATTCTCAGGTACAACCATGGAGAAGCCAGACATCATGGATGGCCCATTAAGGGGAATCCACACTACAAAGGCCTACCCCAGGAATTGTATACAATGGAAACCTCTCAGAAATAGCATGTAAACAATGGAGAGTGCTTGACTCATGGCACAGCAAAAGGATCTTTCCAAGCTGAAAAAGCTATAAAAGGGGGAAGTGATGTCATCACTTGGCCTCACTCCCTGCACAACTCAACATCTGGAAGCACATCCGGAGAACAAAGACTGAACTGGGGAGGTGGGCCCAGGCTGATGGGAATTTTCAGCCTGTGTATGGAAGATCTGTGAGCTTTTTGTATTGTCTGTCAGGGTGAGACACTGCTTGATTCAAATCCTGTCTTATTTATAGAACTCAGATTGCAATTTTACATTTATTTCTTAGGTGACCAACTTTGATCTGTTCTCTTACTACTTATAATCACTTTATCTTTCTGTAGATAATAAATCTGTTATATATTTTACCTAAAACAGTGTGTTTGAAGTTCAAAGGAAATCTGCTCAGGAACAAGGGCTGGTGCATGTCCTCTCCAGATTGTGGCAGGGGCTTACTGAGTAATAAACTTACACTGTTCAGCCTTCTGACCGGGCAAGATGGTACAGCTCTGGGGTCCTAGGTTGGGGAGCTGAGGGGAATTGGCTGGAGCCTCTCTATTGTTAGTTCATGAGTGGCTAGAAGATGCATTCATGTAACTCAGCTGGGTGTGTCCCTGCCTGTGGATGGCTGTGTAAATGCAGGACCTGGAGAGGACTGCAGCTTCTCACAGCATCACAATGTGAAAGGGAGCCCAGGTTGGTATGCCAGAGGGCTCAGCGGTATCCCAGTTCCAAGTTGCATCCTGGGGGACCAGTCACAGTTGGTCTAGTAAAAGATGTTACTGTACTTCACCCACTTGTCTCTCAAAATTTATGGATTAAATCACCACCAAAGCCGTTTATTGTAAGTATGCCCGACACCACGTACACTATTCTTATTATGCATGATTAGAAAATGGAAAAAAAGCCATAATAAAAAATAAAATGTGAGTGGCAGAACGCTTTATGCAACAGCTTGAAGCAAAGAACTTTCCACGTTACAGCAGACTGGGAATGCATGGCTCACCATATACAGCACCTGAAATTCTAGATGTTCATCTTTTAGATAAATGAAGTAATGTTTAATCATTTTAAAAAAATCATGGTTTCCTACACAAGTTAGTACAAATCTCCCCAGGACAACTCATGCACTTTGATCTATTTTGGCCATTACGGAGCTGTGATGAAATATGCTATAAGTATCGAGATTGAAATATGCAATTAATCTGTATCCTAAATGTGATTTATGTGCTTGACTTCTAAAAAAGGTATATTAGACTGACAAAAAGGGATCAGACTGTTTTAACAACCTCAGCTAGAGAGAAGATTTCTCAGCAGATCTGCACTTTCATGTCTATATGATGATTGCTGGGTAGATTTCAGTCACCCTCGCATGGAAGTGAAGTGAAATATGGCATACTAGTGACATAGGTGCAGGAAGCCATGTGACCCAGAAGTCTAGGGTGTTCTTTTACAGAGGTCTGTGGGTTTGCATGCAGATGGCTGATGAGAAAGGGTATGATTCTGTCATGGATTCTGTGACTTTCTGGGACCTCCATTACTTCTTCCACAGGGGCAGAGCTGAGGCACCTGTCAGCTCCAGGACCCCTACAGCAGGAGCCTCCAGTCAGTCCCCAGGGCCACAGTGCCTGCCCCCAAGGCCATGGCCAGCCATCAAAGCAGCAGCGCCAAGGCTGAAGCAGTGGCCAGGGCTCCGTAGGCCCTGCGGGAGCAGAAGCAGTGGCAGTCAGCCCCTGCCACAGGAGCAGCAGTGAGGCTGGAACTTCTGCCAGAGCTCAGCCCCAGCAGCACTGCAACTGTTAATGCCCCCACCCCCCGACAAGGGTATTTTTAGTAAAAGTCAGGGGTAAGTCATGGGCTTCTGTGATTTTTTGTTTATTGCCCATGACCTGCCCCTGACTTTTACCAAAAATACCTTGACAGAATCTTAACCTTAATGATGTGGGGGAGGGGATAGCATTGATGTGTAGTTTGAGCATTGGCCTACTAAACCCAGGGTTGTGAGCTCAATCCTTGAGGGGGAACTGGGGTAAAAATCTGTCTGGGGACTGGTCCTGCTTTGAGCAGGGGGGTGGACTAGATGACCTCCTGAGGTCCCTTCCAATGCTGATATTCTATGACAACTACCATGACCTGGAACTTTTGCTGTAGTAAATAAGCTCTCATTGATGTAAAATCTAACATAGGCCCCATACATTCTGTCCTCTTGTAGGAATATTAAAGAAGGTTTATATTAAACATGGTTTATATGAGAAATGATTTATTGATTTATTGTTAATTAATACTTTATAACTTAAGATTTATGTTGGAAGTAAATTTGTGTTTCCCAGCATTTAGCCTCTAACCTGCAAGCCACCAGCTGTGTCTGTGTAAAGCCTGCTCAAAGAGATACTTGGTATAAAACTTGTTAAGCTCAAAGAAATACTTTGTATAAAACTTGTTAAACATTAATTAACTCTAAGTAAGCCAAAACAGTAGCTGTTATAGTGTATAAATAGAGACCCCCACCCTCTGTAAGTTTTCATCTCACTTTATCTTTGATTGTTAAAAGACAGGGAGTCTCACATAAATTGGTAACACCCCAAAAAGTAAAGAGACAGTGAAATAGATGTGATTAAGATAGAGAATGTATGTGAATGAATGGTTAGGGAGTCACCAGCCTGAAGAATTCAGTGTCGGCTGAAGAAGGTGTCAAGTGGAAACAACCAGATGACCCCCGGAGGGCAAACTGGAATCCACCCACCACACCTCAAAGGAAGGAAAAACAAAACATCTAATAACATGGAGCCAGCCATCTGCTGATTGATTTAGCAACAGCAGAATGAAGCAACTCCTATGAACTAACATAGGGGAAAATCCCTATAAAACTGAACTCTAAAGAATAAGGACTTTGAGTCTATGGTTCTGCTGCCAGCCTCCAGGAGCATCAGATGCATCTGACACAGACTCAGCTCCATCCTCATGACCAAGATACCTGGCCAGTAACTTGGCATGAGCAACATCTAGGCTGGTAACTATAACATCTATACAGAACCTGAATGAATGAGAGAGAGAGAGAGAGAGAGAGAGAGAGAGTGTATAAGGAATAAGTAGTGATAGAAATAAGTAGTAAAACAACGTTGTTTGCTTTTGTCTTTTGCTGTCTTTTGTTATGGTATTTACAATAAATGTGGCATCTTTGCCTTATCCCTCTTAATAAGATCCTGCTGGTTTTTATTATATTGATATAACACTCTGGGTTGGGAACAGTGGGACTTTTCCTTGTTTATCCTGAGTTCCAGTGTTGTTTAAAAAAAAAAAGTGTAGTATGAATCAGATGGAGTAATTCACCTGTTGAGGAAGACCTTCTTGATGATAGCACCTCATCTATGACAAGGGATCAGGTCTATGATTATCAAACACATGATAACTACCCTTGGTGTAGTTAAAATACTGAATGGCAATCCTCTGTATGGGTAGGGAGATGCTCCCACTTGGAATCTGAGATATTTCCTGAATGCCAGGTTAATAGATATGTCAAAGTATTTGTCTTGTAGGCCAAGAGCAACAAACTAGTCTTGATGATGCGATGCAGGAATTATGGAGACCTGAATTTTAAACAGCAGATATTTTCACAGAAATGCCTGGTAATGTGAGAGAGACATCTGCAGACTTGAATATAAATAAATCTTTTTGATAAATAAATCCAGTTTTTTGGAGTCTTTGTCCCTTTATGTCATCCTTGTGGGGCCTTGTTTGGACTTTCCATGCACGGCCACCACTACCAGTAATCCAGGAACTGGATGGGTACAGAAATATTCAAATCCCTTGGAGGGACTTGCTAACATCTATCTCCTTTTTTTAGGCATGAGTGCCACATATGCTGGAGTTTGCCACACGTTTTTTGACACTTCCAGTAGTCCTATGTTAATAGACATGGCAAGTCTTCCAGGCATGGAGGAGAGCATGATGTCCAGTAACTTGTGGGATTTTTCTTGTACTACTGCCACCAGAATTTTCAAGGTCTCTTAGAATGCTATGTAAAAGGCCGTAGACGATTTTAAAATCATCCAACTGGCTAGGAGTGGAAGGTATGCCTGCCTCATCAAATAAGAAAGACGATATTGCTACTGGAATCAGTTGTTCTTCTGTTTCCTGCACATACTCTTCCTCATTGTCCTGTTCTTGTTGGCATATGCTATGGTACTGAACCAACTAACTTTCTTGAGTAGGGCTATGAAGTTTTGAAGAGGGGAAATCTAACCCTGGCAGGATGGACAACAGAAGAAGGCTTCCCAGCTGGTTGCATAATCCGAGAGGCTCAGTAGGGCCAAGACTGCATATGGTAGGAGTAAGAGATTGAAAGCCATAGGGGTGAATACCATAGTGGATGTTCCCCTTGAAATCCCAGGGATATAGGACAGCTCTTGGATACATAGAGCTTGTAAAAGGAAGGTGAATGGGTGGAAGTTGCCTCTCTATTATACTCAGAAGAAGAGTAAGAAACAAGTACTCTTCCCCTATGTTTCAGCCATAGCAGCTAAATCCCAGCTTGTCCCCATCTCTAGCAGAGAAAGTTGTTTGTTTAAATGCCAACAGGTGAATAAGAAAAAGAGCTACATCAACTATACTAACTAAATAATATAGACAAGTCTAAGAAAAATCCCACAGTGCAGACAGTAAACAGCCATTGCAGGGATTCTGTCTTACTGTCACCGGCAGTAAGAAGGAACAGAGACAATTAGACCCTCTAATCTCCATCTCAGATGGGGGACATGGGGGCATGCAGAGTGCAAGCACGACTTCCACGACTGCTGGCCAAAAGAATCTGATGATATGAGCACAAGGTACATGCACATCAAAAGAAGAATCTATGAAGACATCAATCAAGAGAAAGAAATATCGTTTCAGACCCCATGTGTGAAGCATCTTGGTTCCTGAAACAAAACAAAAACAAACAAAAACCCCATCAACTATTGTACAATATGGTAATTGGGTGGGACACCATCAGGGAAGTTGGGGGCTTCCAATGTCCCTGAAAGAGGGGAGAACAGATTGACAAACAGAAGAATCTGGCTAGGAGAATGTGAATTGGTTCTGTTTTTGTAATTTAAGATGAAAGTTTATTCTACTTATCTTCTAGTGAAGCACAGAATTAGAGAAGACTAAATACTCATGTAGGCAGTTTGTTGTTTTAAAATCCCTTTTTCTTTAATACTCTGTTAAATCTACAAAATAAAAATACTTTGTTTTAAGAAGGCTTTTGGTCAGTATCACTGGTCACAGGTCCTGAAGGGAAGAAACACAGGTGCCTGGATACCAGTCAGCCCTGCAAGGTGATATGTGGTTGGTAGACACAGGGTGGTACACCTGCATCCCGGTCTAAGAGAAATTTAATCACAAGATTACACCTTCAGGCAGGTAACAGCAAAGGCTGAATATCTGAAGTAAGTATGTGAGACCAGAAGGGAGGCAGAAGTACAGCTAGCCCTGTAACTAGGACAGGAGCATAATAATGGTTCCTTATTAGTAGTCAAGGTACATAAATATGCTATGATTACTACTTTTAAGGGAGAACCATTTCCTATATCTTTTGAAAGAAAATGAGAGAAAAACCTTTTAAACATAAGACTATTCATTTTTATTTGCACACATTCTTTAGAAATTATCTGCACAACTTGGTATGTTTATTTTTACCATAAGGGAATATTTGTTAGCGACAAGACAAGGGAAAGAAAACAATATACTCTCACATTCTTAGTAAATACAGCCCTCTGCTGCCCAAAGTTGTAAAATTCCCAACATTGGTCATGTTCACCTGTCTAGTGCTGTTATGTACAATTGTACTTGTTCTGCTAAATTAGTTTTCATTTTAAAATTGAAATTTTAGAGCAAAGGATAACAAAAGGACTTCAATTTCATGACAACTTTGTAGTTGCCAGGAAATTGCCAGTAGACCGGGACATTGAAAATGAAAAAAGAGTCTAGATGGATAGGTATTACGCAACCCATCCACTGTGGTACTTACCGCTTAAAATGTAAGCAAATATGACAAACATCAAGAAGAGAAAAATAAATTGGAATAAGATAATATGAAGACCATGAAAAAGAAATTATATTTAATCTGTGCATCCAACACACGGTACCCTTCAGGTATTAAATAAGGTTAACAACACAGATTCAAGCTTACATCAGAAGAGACTAGAAAAATATATCCATTTACCAGCTATATCACTGTCAGACTTGGTCATATTCTGCAGTTACAATGTTAAATCTGTTAATTTTTTTTTTTTATTAATTTCTCTATTTTGGGAACACCACATTGGCAGAGTATCAAATAAATTTAAATATCCAATTTTATACCAAATTACACAGAATCATTACTGACAAGCACACTAGGTCTTCAGACTTTCCTCTTCTATAGTGAATTATCTTACTGCCTGTTTTTCATTTGTGTTGGAGGTTTCACACATCATCTTCTCCTTCTATTATGGAAGGCCCCAATCTGAAGTGGCATGTGGGAGAGGGAGGAGAGTACCAAAGCCAAGCCTATGGGTTGGATAGGAGAAGAAGAGCATCCTCTGTCAGACTGTGATAAAGGGGGTTGGGAGTGCACTGTGTCTAAACTATAGTAAAAGGGTTAGAAGAAACACCATACTGCAGACTACAGTAATGAGGGTCCCCTCCTTGTCCTCTCTTCCAGTTTACTGTTTGTTACAATCGTGGTTGCATCTTGTTTTAAAACTGAATTGTAAGCTGGGATGTGGGGGCCAGGCTAGTACATCTGCACAGCACCCAACAGAACCAGGCCCCAGTCCTGACTGAAGGCTTTAGCTGCTACTGTAATAAAAATAACAGATTGCGGTATAAATGAATTGTCTCCTTTAAAAACATGTTTCAATTTATAGACAAATTCAGAGAGATAAGCAAGCAGCTTAAGCATTACAGACATGCAAGAAAGTGGGATTCTTGTCTGGAAGGTGGAATTTGTAGTTTTTTGAACATGCTGCACAAAGTGGAATTGCCATATTATATGCTATAAGAAGACACAACGAAAATAACCATCACAGAGGGCACCTGTTTATCACCCTCATTTATTACAATCATCATCAGTTATAACACTTTTTTTTTTAAAAAAAAGGTTCAATCTAGTACTCTGACCTTATGCTTATTCCCCTGCATCTGTGTTAGCTGGATGTCTGCCTAAGCAACCTTTTATCAGCATATGAAAGCATTATGCTCCTACTGAGACAATCTCCACTTTTTCCATCACATCTGACAAGTTTCCCCTTCACCGACTTATTCCTCACCAAAAAAAAAAGTCACACACGGACAAATGTATTCATCCAACATGTATTTAAAAGCTTATATATTCAAATGTTTCTAATGTGCTGTTGATCCAATAAAAGGCAGAGAATGACATTACAGAAATGCTAACAAAGATGTATTGAAATTTAAGACAGAGGCAGCCAGACAAAGAAAAGAGAATTCAAGTTTTCTAATTAAGTGCTAGCAGCACGATTTTCAGAAGTGCTAAAGCACATACAAATCCCATTGAGATATAGATGCTCAGTGCCTTTCAAAATAAGGTCATGGGTATCTAAAGCTGCCACATGGGGGGGGAAAATGTGCACCTTATAATTTAATTTCTTGGACAGAAAGAGTAGTGTAAGATTTACTCCACTAATCAGACCCACAGTGATAATCTAATTCAATTTTCTGGAAATAGAGAAAGCTAACTTGTTTGTTTTTAATTATAAAAAACAAAATAAAAGGAAACAACATCAGGAATACTGCCTTGCTGTTTGTGACCAATTAAGCAAAAATGACAAAAGATTACATATATTTTTAAACTTGACTCTTAACAAGTATGTTTCTCAGGTTTTGTTAATATTTGCATTGAGTAAAAGTCTGTGTTGAAGCAAGTTATACCCTGAATGTATATCTTCCCTCTCTCTTTCTTCAGTTGGCAGTGACCCACAAGACGACCATTTTATAGAAAATCATTAGGAATACTCCCAGATTTTCAGAAGCACACCTTTTAATAAAAGGTGATATACATGTGAGATGTAATGAATGGATCTTTATTTCTTGTTCTCAGTTACTGAATACAGGTAAGCATTCTAAAAAATTATCATCGCACTCATATGGCAGGAATCAATCCATTGATTTACAGATCTTAGATTTTTAATATTAAGCCTATTACACTGATATCTAAGTGCAAATCTTGGGGCAAGATTATACTTCTAGTACTCTTAAAAGGAAAATTAATGGAATCTTAAGTAACTGGATCTCTTGAGCCAATCCAGGATTAAATCATCCATAAAAGACAGTTACCTTTCATAACTGTTGTTCTTTGAGATGTGTTGCTCATGTCCATTCCATTGTAGGTGTGTGTGCTCGTCCCATGCACTGGTGCTGGAAGTTTTTCCCTCAGTGGTATCCGTAGGGGGACCAGTGCTGATGCGCTCTGTATGTGCTGGTATAAAGGGAACTGTCAGCTCCCCCCTCCCTCAGTTCCTTCTTGCCACAACTCCGACAGAGTTGTGTCATGGAATGGACATGAGCAACACATCTCGAAGAACAGTTATGAAAGGTAACTGTATTTTCTTCTTCGAGTGTTTGCTCATGTCTATTCCATTGTAAGTGACTCCCAAGCAATACCATTGGAGGTGGGTAGGAGTTCATGGACATGTCAATTGCAACACAGCTCTGCCAAACCCAGCGTCATCTCTGGCTTGCTGGCTGATAGCGTAATGCATCATGAATGTGTGTACCGAAGACCATGTCACAGCCCTGCAAATATCCTGGATTGGGACATGCGCCAGGAAGGCAGCCAAAGATGCCTGAGCCCTAGTCGAGTGAGCCTTCTCTGTTGGTAGGGGCACAGCCCATGCCAACTGGTAACAACTACGGATGCAGGTGGTGATCCAATTTGAATTCCTCTGAGAGGACACCAGAAGGCCCCTAATCCTGTCCACTATTGTGATAAAGAGTTGGATTGATCTGTGGAAGGGCTTAGTGCGCTCCAGCTAGAAAACCAGGGCGCACCTGACATTTACAGTGTGCAGCCGCCTCTCCTCATTGGTCATGTGAGGCTTTGGACAGAACACCAGGAGGAAGATATCCTGGTTGACATGGAATTGCGACACCACCTTTGGCAGGAAGGCCAGATGGGGCCACAGCTGGACTTTGTCCTTGTAGAATACCATGTATGGGGCTCAGAAGTGAGAGTTTTAATCTCGGAGACACGTCTCACCAAGTTAATAGCTACAAGGAATGCAACCTTCCATGACAAGTGGAAAAGGGAACAAGAAGCCATAGGCTCAAAGGGCAGACCCATGAGTCTGAAGAGGACCATGTTGAGGTCCCATGGGGGAACTGGGTCCCAGACCTGCGGAAAGAGTCTTTCAAGGCCTTCCAGGAACCTGATCAACATCTCATGCGAGAACACCAACCTACCCTGGATGCAAGGACGATATGGCTGCCATATTGATTGAAGAGGAGGCAAGACCTTGGTGCTTTAAGTGAAACAGGCAATCCAGGATGGACTGCAGAGATGACTGAGTCAGGGAGATATTCTACTCCGACACCCAGAAGAAGAAATGCTTCCAGTTTGCCAGGTAAATTGCTCTTCACCCTTAGATTCACAGAGATTATGCGAAGTGCAGCACGCGGCTATGACCATGGGAATATTCTCCTCATTAAGGTCTAACTTGCCATAAAGGCAACGCCAGCGTGCCTTTAATCTGCCAAAGGCACATTCAATTGTCATCTGACACCTACTCAGCCTGTTGTTGAAATGCTCCTTACTGCTGTCCAGGTGTCCCATGTAAGGTTTCATGAGCCAGGGCTGTAAGGGGTAACCCGGGTCTCCCAGGATCACTGTGGGCATTTCCACATCCCACACTGTAATCTTGTGGTCTGGAAAGAAAGTCCCCATTTGCAACTTTCTGTACAGGCCAGTGTTCCTGAAGATGCATGTGTCATGCACCTTTCCAGACCACCCCACGTTGATATCTGTGAAATGCCCATGGTGATCCACAAGCACCAGCAACACCATGGAGAATTACCCCTTCCTATTGATGTACTCTGTTGCAAGGAGGTCTGGTGCTAAAATTGGAATGTGTGTGCCATGTATCGCCCCTCCACAGTTAGGGAAACCCATCTCTGCAAAGTCATCCACTTTTCCCAGAGTTACGGTCCTTTGTAGCAGGATGCAATTTATTGCCCTGCACACTTGCATTAATGCAGCCCCAACGGTCGACATCTCCACTCCTAATTGATTTGTGACTGACCGGTAGCAGTCTGTAGTCACCAGCTTCCAGACAGCAATTGCCACATGCTTCTCTACCAAGAAGGCAGCTTTCATTCTGGTGTCCTTGAGCCACAGGTCTGGGGCCAGCTCAGCACACAGTTCCAGGAAGGTGGCTTTATGCATCCAAAAGTTCTGTAGCCACTACTCTTCATCCCACACCCGCATGACGATGCAATCCCACCAGTCAGTGCTGGTTTCCCTAGCCCAAAAGTGATGGTCTACCCTATGCAGCTGCTCTGCGAATGCCAAAAGCAATGTAAAGTTGCTGCTATCCATATCATGCAGAATGCCAGGCACCTGCAAGTCTTCCTCTGTCAGTAATTTCATGATTAACTGCACTTCCATCCGTGGTGTCCTAGGCTCTATTAAGTGTCATGAGGAGAGAAGTGCAGGATCCATCCCTTCTCACTACAGATGCCAGGGTGCACGGCAAAGAATGGCCATTGAAAAAATCATATGAAAGAAAGCCAGAAGCCAAAGGAGGGCTGGGACACAAAGCAATGCATGTCGGGACATTTAGCACGGTCTCAAGATGCGCCACCATCCGCTCCACCTTCCCACAACACCTAGCGACAGAAGGTGTCGCCCTGCACTGTAGGATACATACCCACAATGCATTGCTCACAGTGTCGATGATGGTGCCCCCAATGTGGACGTGATCTGTCGACAGAGAGGGCTACGTGAACAAGCTTTTCCAATTTTTATTAAGTCAACTTTTGGGTGTCGATATAAGTGTAGTCGACAAAACTTGGTAGTGTAGATAAAGCCTTAGTCTCTTTGTATCTCTTTGATCCTTGGCCTCTAGAAAAGCAAGATTTCTAGGCATAGGCAAGGGATCCCCAGTGCTTAGCCTGGATTAGCCCTAAAGGATATATAGACTTTGCTTAGAAGTTTAAAAAAAGAAATAGAAGCTTAAAAATGGAATTCATTTGTATGTATATCTGTTTACCTGCTTTAACCTTGTAAATAATTGTCTTATTTTCTTTTTCTTGTTTATAAATCTTTAGACACTTTATTATAGGATTGGCTCCAAGTGTTGTGTCTTTTCTGTGAGATCTTAGGTGCAATTGACCGGCCCTTTGGGATGGATAGTAACCTGAATATTGCTGTGCTCTTTGGTGTCAGGGACCACCTATCATAAAGGTAAGCTTACCTGGGTGGCAAGATAGATCAGAGTCTATCAAATGGACTGTTTTGACCTCACGTTAAGGCTGTTACAGTGCTTGAGGAGTTTACACTTGATAATTGGTTGGTGAAATCTAAGCACAGAGCTAACAATCATTTTGAGGTTTGTGCCCTGCTTTTAACAGTCTGCCCTGAGGTTGGTATGACACTGTTGAGCCACTGCAGGATAGCTTGACAAACCCGTTTTACATTAAAAGCCATGGGAAGGTACTTTTTGCTAGGAAAATTCTCCCTCCATGGAGGTGATGATGGGGCTACCTCATCAGAGAGTCATCACCCTTAAAGCTTGAAGGAACTAAACAGGAGGCCAGAAACTCTGTGCTCTCACAGTACCTGTTCCCTCTGACTCCCACTCACAGTGTGTCCCAGGACCCAAGGAGGTATACATTAGAATGTTAATGCTGCTTGGCACTACGGTCAGTTAATCCATTCCCAGATAATCAGTATTTAAAATCTGAAACCAAAAAGGCATAACTTCAAAGAGTCTATAATTTCAATTAATCACATGGATAATGAGGCCACACAAACTACAAATGGAGGCTAATTCTCCCCTTTTGTACAATCTTACTAGCATTAATTGGGACTTATGCAGATTCAACAATGTGAAATCTCCTCCTCCTGGTCCAATCCTGCAAATACTTTATCACAGTACAATCACAGAACCCTCTGGCCCCAATCCTGCAAGCTTGCACAATTTACTTTACCCATTTAAGATGCTGAATTTGAGTTGGAAGAGTTATCTGCACAATGGCTAGTCTGTAGCTTTAAAAATGGAAAGCATCATGTTAAAAACCTAACTTTTAAAAAGCAAAATTTCCTTACTTTTAATATAACCATGTTAGTTTACAAAGACTAGATTTTTTTTTAAACTCATTATGTTATTTGACGTTGGGCAACAACAACAAAACTCAGACTGATTAGTTTCACTTTTGTTTCTGTTGCAAACACTGTAGAGAAATATTTGTTTTTAAAAAATAATGGCAGTTATTTCTACAGGATTTTGTGTTTTGTAAAAGTCAGGTACATTGTACATAAGTTAAATTTGCAGCCAAAATGTAGTTTATAGTGTCTCCCTTTAAATCATGTTTCCAAACCAAGTATCAAGCCAAAAGAAGCAGAAACACTCATTTTCAATCTCTGGTCAGTCTTTCCCACTCACTCGCATACCATTCCTCCTTTTGTTATGGTTATAAAGTTTTAAATTAAATTAGTTTAACATGTACCGTTCTATATGAAACATTTCCAATATTAGACATTTAACAAATCTAGAGTTTTCACTGACTAGATTTATACAGATGTTTATTAGTGTTGAACAGAAATCACAAAAACAACCAAGTCCTCATATTAGAACATATGTGACCCTGGAGTCAAAAATTGGTGCCAGCCTTACCAATAAATCACATCAGTCCAAATCAGCATTGACTGACACTTGTTGCCATCTGACTGAGACTACTTATATATTCAGGTTCAGTTTATCCTTATCCTACTTACATGCAGTTGAAAGGTAAAGTACAGGGAGTTTTTCTTTATTGTGCTCCAACTTTCCTCACCAGAGAGAAATATAAATCAAAATCAGTCATTTCTTCCTTAACTTTTGTTTCCTTATGCTGCATTATATAACTGTATCCAGAGAGTAGGTGTGTTTTGTTCTGCTTGCAAATACATCCACCAGCTCCTTCTGCGGTCAGGTAAGCAACTGAAACAGATTAATGCTGAATCTATGCCTAAAAAATGAGTGCTTTGCAGTGTAGGAATTATGGTATAGGATACCAGCAAAACACTCCTAGTATGGTGTATCACAATTGTACTGGCAAAGCTGTGCTTTGTGCTAGTATAATAAAGCCAGCCACTGATGAACAAGACACTCTACTGGTAAAAGCTCAGAAACAATCCTAGGGAATGAAGGAGAAAAAAGGAGACAGGAAACACATGGTTGCTGGAGGACAGAAGCGGGGTAAGGAGACAGGAAACTCAAGGTTTCTGCTGATGGGTCACAGAGGTTGGTTTGTTTGTTTTTGTTTTTTTAAAAGTTTTAAAACCCCCCAACAGATCAGGTTTCTCTGTCTCTCTCTCTCTCTAAATCAAACTACATCAGTGCTAAGTTAGTTTAGTTGGGAGAAGGAGATATTATGCCGCATATCTTTAAACTTCAAGTGACTTGCAGTTCTTTCCTTCCCTAATACAGCTAGAAAGTTGGAACCTGTCCTTAGGGTGTCGAACTGTGAATGTATACACTGTATAAAACACAGCAGTGCCTGAGTCAACAAAACAGAGGATTTAAGTATATTTTAAATCTGTAACATTGGAAAGGCAGAGGGCTTTTTTTGACTTATTCTTATTAATCCCCTCTCTCATCTCATGTTCTACATGTAACAGGACAAGTGAATTGGCCATTCAGTGTTCTTGAGAATGAACTTCCAAAATAAGCAACTACAGCAACATCTGAACAGGACTTCTCCAAGGTCAAATTTGAGGGCACACAGTAAGCATTTGGTACATGGGACTTCTTTGTATTGACCTTTCAAGGGGGCAGTGCAAGTCCTAGCACTGAATAAGTACTTTTATTAATAGAAAATTACAATAAATGTAACTTTTATTCAGCTAGGAAGAGGGAATCTCCATCAATTCATACTACAAGTGAACTTCTGTGTTTCTCTGAATATAAAGCCAAAAGATGGCTAAGCTGATCTTCCTGATGCCACTTCTGATACCGTCTCAAAACTCCGTCTATCACCAAGGGGAAGTCTGAGGCATTTTAGGCCACAATTTGGGTGGCAAGACTTGCTCTGTTCCCACTGCTAGAAAAACCTTGTGGATCTATGGCAGGAAACAGCAGGTTTCCCTGCCAGCTCCTCCAAGGAGACCAGATTGGAGAGAGGGAAGAATAATAAGTCAGCCCACTTTGGTACCCTCCTGAATTCTTTAGGTGGGGATAAGAAGTTGTAGACCCCCCAGCAGAGGACCCCTAAATTGAGGGGGGAGAGATTAGTAGATTATAAAATTCTACTGTTTTGTTACCATACCAGCAAATTTTGCAGGGGTCATTTCAAGTTCATTTGGAGTTTTCAGGAGTGCATGAACTTGCAATAGAGATCAACATCAGGTGCGATCTCTGGTGAAACATGCCAATTTTAGTACACTGCTACTGAAAGTGGCAGTAGGTTTCACACGTCCCTAATGATTAACTACTGAGTTAAAACACTGAGAATGTATTTATGATTCATACCGAATACTCATTTTAAGTTATTTTTCCTTGCCAGGAGGTGGCCTTGTTGTACAGTAAATACTGAATGTGAGCAGTTTGTTTTGTTTTTAAGAAAGAAGCCCCTACAGTTCCATGACTGCTGGCTAATTCAAAACTAAAAGCTATATTCACTTATTTGCTTTCTCCAGTCTCATAGTTTACATTAGTTTAATAACTGTGATAGATGATTTACAATTGTGTTCCCAAAAGGAGCTTTGCTGAGAATATTTATGATAGCAGATTACTCTCTGTTTAATTCAAATTTGTCCTTGAAAACAGTCAGTATAGTTATTGCTATCAGGAACTCGAGCACTATCCTTGAAACAGAACAAGAGACATTATGCTATTAAATGCATAGTGAGCCAAATTAAATAATTGGAATTGCCAATTATTGCCATATGGGATCAGATCAGTAATTCATGTAGTCTACTACCCTGTCTGACAGTGGCCAAAGCCTGGCACTTCAGAAGGATGTGTAAGAAATGCAAGGCTGAAAAAGCTTGCCTATCGGGGATGTTTGTTCCCAAACATGCACCCCATCAGCACTAGCGACAGGTTTGGATAATTTTTGGTGATCCCAGAACGGGCCCAAGTCCCCCTCCCCCACCTGCTTAAGGTCCTGGGAGGGAGTTTGGGTGCTGGCTGAGAGCTCTGGGCTGAGGCAAGGGGTTGGGGTGCAGGAGGGGATGTGGGCTCTGGGAGGGAGTTTGGGTGCAGGCCCTGGGGTAGGCCAGGGGGTTGGGCTGTGTAAGTACCTCACACAATTCAGAAGTACACATATTTCTGTCTCTCTTCACTGATGTTAGCACAGCCTAGACTATGTGCATTTGTTATCATGGAGCAACTAAATCAAAGAAGTGGGTTTTGCATATGACTGCAAAGGCAGAGAGATTTGAGGGCATCCTAAAGCAGGAGTGCGGGAAGCTCCCTAGAAGTGTGGGAGAGCCCTAGAAGTGTGGGAAGCACCCAGCTTCCTTATGTTGCTTCTAGGATTTTCTGTTGTATGAAAAATTTAAAAATGGATGATACAGAGTTATCATACCTATGCCAGATGTATAGTTCCTGGTGTCTTGGGATTTCTTTACAGAGAAAGATATGAAAGACAGTACCAAATATATTTCTAATACTCTCTAAAATGTTTTTTCAGATAGTAGTTTTCCTTTAAAAAGTGTGCAATGTAAAAATTATAATGATGCATTATAAAGGTTTTATTGGCCCTTATTTGGGGTGATCTTTGTAACTCACAAGTGCCTATGTGACTAGTAACTAATGCCATCATCTCAAACAGATGCCAGTAAAGCCTTTATACCACAATACATAACCAGATTTTCTCTCTGTATTCAATACTTCACTGTTTAACAATCAGTTATCACAATATTTCTGATTCAGTTTAGCCAGGGCCAGATTTTCACTAACCAATTTCACTTGCTGTTAGGAGCTAAACATTTTTGTACAGAAAATGTAAATTAAGGAAATGAAGTCAACTTAAAAATCAAGTTACACCAACCTTTTGATAGCACGTTGCAAATAGTTTCACTGTTTTGACTGTATAAGGTACCTATTTCTTCAAACCTTTCAGAAAGCACCAGTGGAGGGGAAAATTCTTTAAGAGATGCTTCTACATGCCACTATGGTAAACTGAAGTGCAGTAAAATCTAGATGACAAGATTGTCTTCCACGGTATTAAAGCATTAAGACTGAGGACAAAATTTAACTGTATTATAGCAATGGAAACTACTTTATTTCAGTGGGTTGTATAGACATACCAGAGGAGTAAAAACTGGCCTCTTTACTTTAATCATCACTAAGATTAAGATTTTGTCATGGATATTTTTAGTAAAAGTCATGGAAAGGTCACGGGCAATAAAGAAAAATTTACAGAAGCCCGTGACCTTTCCAAAAAATATCCATGACGAAATGAGGAGCTCAGCTGCGGGGTCCCCACACGTTCTCAGTGACTAGACAGATCTGGGTTTCCCCCACCGCCCTGGGTAGCCAGGAGCTCCGGGGGGTCCCCACCACCACCCAGGAGCAGTGAGAGGCTGCCTGCAGTGGCTGGAAGCTGCAGGGGGCCACCTGCCGCCGCCCGGGGGACCTTGCGGTTCCTGGCCGCTGCGGGCTGAAGTCACAGAGGTAATTGGAAGTCATGGAAAAAAATTGTAGTTTTAATCATCACACCAACCAGCAATTTGACCAACATCTTAACAATTAGTTTCTTGCCTGTATAGGCATTATGTATTCCCTAATCCACAGAGGAGACAAATCTGTTACATCCCACACTGAAAAGCTTGATTTTTAGCTCAAATTGCAGACTGAGGGCAGGTCTACATTTAAAACGCTGCAGTAGCGTTGTAGGGCTTCAGTGAAGAAGACCTCCCATCACATAGCGCTGTCTACACTGGGGGTTAGGTTGTATAACTGCGTTGCTCTGGGATATAGATTTTTCACACCTCCAAGTAATGTAGTTATAGCAACGTAAGCAAGGCTTTCAGCTCTGAAGTTTCCCAGTATCAGCCAAGATGGCAGCCATTACATACAGTCTTGGGTGACCATTTTCAGAGCAATCTTTACATTTCCATGAAAAATACCTTCTCAAGTTTTCCTCCGTTTGCTGTGTCAGTAAGATGGGAAGAAGAGATATTTGTAATGATCTGTAGCACTTGGATTTTTAAAATCCTTTTTCTGGCAACAGACCATTGTAACTTTTCAACATTTCTCTTAACACTTCAGACACTGCAATGCATTTGGTCCTCTCTCCCTAATCTTTGTGAACATTCCACTTACCTGGTATGTCAGAGTGATGAAAAACATAATCACCATGCCCGTGCATTTAAAAACAAAATACCACTGATGGCTGTTTAAAAGTGGTGTCAGCTTTTACCTGCAGAGAGCTTGCCATAATAAACTGAAACCAATGATGAATTTCACAAATGTTTGCTTTGTCTCCCTAGGTTACTCATCTGTATAATAAGAAAACAAAAGCATATAAAGTGAGAAAAAGCAGTAGTATATTATATAGTCATAATTAAACTTATACAAATGCTACAAGAGATCTAATGCAAGTGCACAAGTTGAAATATAACTAAGGAAACAAATTCTGGTTTCAAGCACAGACCTAAAGAACAGAGCTTTGTGCAAGAGTCTAGGGAAAGAAATACCTGTCCCCCAGCCTGGGCACAAGGAATAAAGCACCTCCAAAGACAGGCAGCTAATATAGTCTATGGGCAGCAACAGAGGCTATAGTTCCCTATGCTGAGTTTTGGGCCCAAGGATCCATGCTGTGTGCAGACCTACTCATAAGACCACTCAGTCATTCCTGCCCACGTTCTCACCCACTTTTGCCTCTTCCTCAAGGACCCAATCAAAGCACAGGAGGAGGATTGTGGATTTTCCCAGCACAGGCTTTCAGCAGCTTGTCTCCCCCAGCCCCTTGCCAGTGGAAATATTCTGGGTACAGAATTCAGCATTTCTGCTACATTTCAGACCAAGCATGATGACTGGTGTGGTATCTCAGGATTAGGCCCCGTGTGTCAAACAATTTTCTCTCTTTCTTTCTTTGGGAACCGGTCAGGATTCACATCCAGAGTCAGTAAATGCAAGCTGTACAGAGTTTTCTAAGACAGGAGGATTAAACATATGTTTAAACTTATTTGCCTCTGGGAGCTCTTTTCCTGTTATAAAGCCCATTTTGTGCATATGAGATGCTAAGGTCAGCAACTGGATTGCCCTCATATTAACCATTTGAGCACAGTCTCCTTTCTTGCCATTTCTGGATATGTGCTGCAGAAAATGATACATGAGTTATCTGCTCCAGGCTCTGTGTCTGCTCTATTGGATCTTTATCCATTTCCTGATTAGCTTTCAGGATTTTGGTCCCAATATAGCTGTTTGCATTGTAATAACTCTTACAATACAGCTACTCCTTTTAAGGGCATTGTAGCGGGGTGGCTACCCGCTCCTGCCCTTTGGGGCTTTAAAACAGCCCTGGGAAGGGGCTTTTGGCTGGGCTGATTGAGGAAGTGGCTGCAGCTGGGGCCACGCCGCAAACAGAGCTGCAGAGCCTTATAAGAAGTCCAGGGAAGCCAGAAGCCAGACAGTCTCTCTCTGCCTGTAGAGAGAGATGGGCCTGGCTGCAGGGAGCTAGACCAAGTACCTGAGGGAAGCAGGGCTGGGGACAGGCTAAGGAGCTGGGGAAGCTCCAGCCTAGAAAACCCCAGGCTGCGGCCTAGCATAGGGCAAAAGGTACTGGGGGTTGCAGGAGGCAACCTAGGGGTAGGCTAAGGCAGCAGGTCCAAACCCCTTTGCCTGTGATGAGTAGGCTGATACTGCAGTCTGCCCCAGAGTGTGGGGCTAGATAATGACTGGCAGTAGCCACTACTGAGGCAAAGTGGGGATAGTGGGGTGGGGGTTCCCCTGGGACGGGGAAACCCAGTTAAGAGTTGAAGGGGCACCGGGGTCCTGGGAGGGACACGGGGCCAGTAGCAAACAGGTGGATCACCGGCCTGCAGAGGGCGCTCCAGGGCTGGAAAGAGCTAATTCCCAGAGTCACCAGCAGGAGGCGCCGCAGGGGTGAGTCCAAACCCGTTACAGGCATAGAAGTACATTGAGCAATACATGAACAAGTTAGGTGACAGGGATGTGGACTTGGGGGTTTTTTTGTTTTGTTTTTAGTGTTCTAAGTAGGCTCATTTCCATATTGTCTTATTAAAATATTGTCCATTTACTACAGTTATCCTAGAATTTTGTGTGCATTTTCTTTGTCTTCTCCAGACACTTCCTCACCTTTGCAACAAAACATAACTGGAAATCAACTAATTCAAGGACCTTTATATTAAAAACAAAACAAACAAACAACCTCCATATAAATCATCAAGAAGATTGACTCTGTGAATTACGGTTTTATCATCCCTTGTATCCTTCAATCACTATGCAGTAATCTTTTGTGCATCTGCAGTAAAACTGCACTTAAGTAGTTTTCTTCAAAAAGTGAGCCATCCTAACAAAAAGCTGATAAAAGCAAATTATGGAAGAAGTGTTGTTAGGCATGTTTCTGTTTCATAGTTTTCTAATCATGGAATGAAGTTTTTTCTTCATCAGTTAGTAGCTGGAAAAGGTTGAAACATTAGTTCGATGACTTCAGCTCATTTTTAATTAAATATAACATGTCATGAATATGTACGTTCTCCTAAAATCAAGCTAGAGTTCAGTCAATTTGTCATGGCTCATCCAAAGAGAAATATTCAATGTGGCGTGAAGAAATTTAGCACCGCTAGTTGCATCATCGTTAAAAGGAAACGTGTGACTAAATCCCAATGCATTGTGCTAAGAATCTACTATGCTGTCTGAGTACCACTTCTTTGCTAAGAAGCATATTCTCATCTGCCCTTCAATATATATCTATTATTATGTACTTTCAACTGTCACTCAAGTATTTTGAACCCAAATATCTTTACACTACTACTTCCATTTTTTAAAATGTAGAACCACAAAAGTAAAACTGTACATGAAAAACTTCCTTGTCCTCTAACTATTGTCACCACAATATTTATAAGTTACTACTTTATTTTTGTTGTGCCTAAGATGTTTTGAAGTTCATATTAAAACAAACAGAAACAAATAAAAACAAACAAAAAGAACCCCCTCTAGGCTCTGTTACTAACACCCTCCTAAAGTTACAGCTAAACAATTAACTTAATTTAAGTGGGTGTAAAACACTACCATTCTGTTTTGGTAGTTGTGTCCCAGGGACTGCTTAATGCCAAATGGGCATAAAGGGTGTATAGGGATTTACAGGGATCCTGTGTCTGATGTCTACATAATAATGCACCTAAGGGTGCAGGGGCGGCTCCAGGCCCCAGCACACCAAGCGCATGCTTGGGGCAGCATGCCGCAGGGGGCGCACTGCCGGCCGCTGGGAGGGCGGCAGGCAGGCCGCCTTCGGCAGCATGCCTGCGGAGAGTCCGCTGGTCCCACGGCTCCGGTGGACCTCCTGCAGGTGTGCCTGCGGAGGGTCCGCTGGTCCCGCGGCTTCGGTGGAGCCACAGGACCAGCGGACCCTCCGCAGGCACACCTGCGGGAGGTCCACCGGAGCCGTGGGACCGATGACCGGCACAGCGCCCCCCCGTGGCATGCCGCCGTGCTTGCGGTGGCAAAATGTCTAGAGCCGCCCCTGTAAGGGTGGCATGTGAGGTCTCCACAAACAGGCAGACATACTGGTCATCTTAGTCACTGTGAAATGTATCCACAGGTAACTTCTTAAATATTATGTATTTATACTGGAAATATGTTCTTAAAGACTTTGAAATTAAAAGCGGGTCACCAGGAGGTGACCAGCCTCAGACAGACGGTGTTCAGGCAGGGGATAGAGACACTTATCTCTCTTTGTCTGGTCAGGTGTGTATTATATCTCTCAGAAGATCAGCCCATCTGCAAGCAGAGCCAGATGCTGATTAAAAGACTGCAAGGTCAACAAGAAAAAGAGGCCACAGGGAAGAACAATCAGCAGGAAGTGTCCTTGTTTATGAATAACAATCAATCAAAGGACTGTTGACAGATATATCTGGGCTTTCAAAGAGACAGAGGGGGATCTTTCCACTGAGGAGGCAAGAGGACAGTGTGAACAGAAGAATTTTGGGTAAGCTTTTGTTCTATATGACATGACAATAACTAGTTAAGTAAATTAAGGCTCTAGAAAGCATGTTATGATTTTATTTTATATGTAACCAATTGTTTCCATTAATTCTACTTGCTTCTTCTCAAATGTCTGTTCTTTATTAAATAAACTTCTTCTTGCTTTTACTATAAACATATCTAAGTGCTGTGTACTGAGCAAAGTGCTGATTCTAAGGTGTACCTGGTAAGCTGCTCTGTACTATTCCTTTGAAAGCAGCAGAGCTGTGAACTGTGTGAGTGACCAGTGGAACAGGGGCTGAAAACTCCAGAGGGATGCTCGGATTTGAACTCTGCCTATCCTTTACGTGTAAAGAGAAAGTAAGGCCTCCGGAGGCCTGGAAGGCAGTGCTTGTGTTGCCCAAGGCTAGTGGTATTGGGGAACTGACCCACAGCAGAGACATGACATCTAATTTGTTATTCTGTAAATGACTACACAAGGAGTAGGACAACACAGCATCAGGCCCATTAAATGTATGAAGTACACTGTAAAAATTATATATAATCCACATATACTTTGCAGTAAATTAAGTCCTTTTGCAACCAGCACTTGTTGTTCTTATGCACTAAGAGCCTCTAGTAGCTCAAGATTTTGAGAAGGTAGAAAATCATCAAGCATAAACAAGCAATTAATGTCTGGGTGGACACCCAAACAGGTAGAGAAAAGCTTCTTTAACTTCAACCTATACCTATAGCAACTTTCTAGTAACTAGTTTTTCACTGTTGTTGGAATTGGATTGGATTGGGTTTTCTACCAGCAATTTTGTGATTAAATTTTATACTGGTGGAAGCCAGGGTCTCTGAACTGCTTCTAGCCTGTTACAGGGCAAAATGGTTCTCTTACCCAGGACCCACTTTTATCATGAGGCAAGGGAGTAAGACTCCACACGGAGAAGCAAACAAAGAGTTTTTTTCCCTGCATATTCCTTTCTGACTGAGCATTTTCTGCCCACTTGAAATATGCAAGTGGAACCCAAGAGCTCTACCATATATGGATCATATCTGCTGCAGAAGGAAAGCAAACAGGAACAAGTGCTGAATGTTGAGAGGTTGCAATGACAGTTCAGATGTGTTAGGGGAAATTGTAGTCCTCCTGGGGGCAGGAAGAGAATGCAGATGCCGAGTAGGGAGATGGAAGATGAGAACCAACCAATTACAGCTTGAAGAGAGATGGGGAGCCAGTCAGACCCCTCACAGGTGTTGGCTGCAGCAAAGGGAGTGGGACTGATAGACATTCGTATTGAAATATTAATGGCCTGATAGATATTGGAGAACAAGAATGCGGATTAAAGCAAGGTGCTGAGTCTAGAGAATAGCAGGGGAAGTGAGGGCAAGGGAGAGATCAGCAACTGGGAGACTGTAGGTTTGTGTCAGTGCTACTAATCACATGGCAGGGTGAGGCTTTCCTATTTCAGCAGCTACTACTCCCATACTGGGCATATTATCCACACCTTTACATGAAAAGAGAACTTGAGAAGTATTCCATAGATAACTTTTTGGACAGGGGTGGGGTAGTGGCGGCCCTGCCACTGTTTCCTCCCAGCTACATCCCAAGGTCAGATCCAGGGTCAGCAGTGGGAAGAAGCAGACAGACGTTTATGTGCCTTTACAGTAAAAGCAGCATGATGCAACAAGTAAGCTGTGCTCCTCTCCCCTTCACAAGCTCTGTTTATCAAAGTGAATGTTGCCCACAGTATTTAACCCACAGTGAGAACTAGGCTGAAATGATATTCTAATATAAACCCATTGTAAACAGATTTAAGTATATCCATGCATAGATTATTTACAAAATAGATTTAGTTAAATCTAACAGAAACTGATGCAAATTGTGCTTAGATGAGCTGGGGTGAAGAAGAGTTGCTATATTTGGTGCTAAAGTTTTTCATTTGAAAACAGTTTTCTGCAAGATTGGGCTGATTGACAGGGAACTTCAGTTTACTCTGATTTTTGAATCTTCCCAACAAAAGAAAAGACACTTAATTTTTGTAATTATAACTCCAAATTATCAGAATGAAGCAAAAGTCACTGAAATTAAGAACCCACAAATATTTCACAACTGCAGTTTTTTCTTGTGTCTAATATTCAAATTGATGGAGATGTTGGCATTGATGGCACAGATCTCATTATCTGAGGTTAGTGGCATAAGGAAGCTCTGAATTTTAAAGACCAAATTATTATATTTATGAAAACCATGAACATATGTTTACTGTATTTAAAATGAGATAAGACAGCCTCAGTCAGATCTGCCTTTCCCCATCCAATTCACTGGCTCAACCAAATTCAATCAGAGTCTTGGCATCATTCACTGAAAAAAGCTGTTACGTCAACCAGTAAACTTGTTTTGCCTGGAAGAACTTTCCTCTCAGATTAAGCCAACAGTCAAAATTATATAATTCATAATGTCTCCACCCATTTAAAAAAGAACAAAAAAAACCCAAGAAGTTATCAGATTAACAACATTTTGTACAGTGCTGTATAGAACCAAGTAGTACATTTTCTGTGCAATATTTTACAATGACAGATCAAAATGGTTATACCACAGTAAATGGTCCAACAGAAAATATTACATAACGCTCTGATCATTCAAATGAATCCCAATACACTAAGTAGGGAAGTTAACCACCAACAATGCAGGTTATGTTGATAGAGTTGATGTTACTTTTCCCAAGGGTTATTAATCTTTCCTAAATCTAGGATATCCTTTTAGTATGAATTACATGGATAGAAAAATGAGAAGTAAATAAATGTACTAGCTCGCTTCATAGCTAAACAATTTATTAATTAACGAATATAAACAAACACAAAATAAAATAAAAACCTCCAGCAGATAAATGACAGAATGTACCACTATTTTCAATCACAGCAAATTTCCTTTGCCTATACCTTTGTGTGTGGTTGGTTTTCCAGAAGTTTCCTCAACATTGTTACCACCAGTTCAGCTAGACTGGTAGTAGCTCTAGAGAAAGTAGGGCACCAGGCGACCACTTGTGTTGTCGGACAACAAAGTGGTTAAACTGTTGGCAACTGCATGGATACCCATCTATGCTAGCGCTCCCAACATTGCTATCACTGACAGAGTGGAACTGATATTAGCAGTGGTCATGGGCGCCAACTTATATGGGCTCCTGGGGCTTTAGCCCCAGGAATATTCACAGACAGGGGCTCTGCTCCAGCAATATTTGGAGCTAGGTTTCTCCCCTGCTCTGCGCTGCTAGCAGCCCAGAGCCCTTTAAATCCCAGCTGCGGCCGGGAGTCAGAGGGCTCTGGGCTGCCTGCAACCGCGGGGAGCCCAGAGCCTTTTAAATCCCAGCCGTGGCTGGGAATCAGAGGGCTCTGGGCTGCCCGCTGCGGCGGGGAGCCCAGAGCCTTTTAAATCTCAGCCACGGCTGGGATCTAAAAGGCTCTGAGCTCCCCGCCGCAGCGGGCAGCCCAGAGCCCTCTGATTCCCGGCCGCGGCTGGGATTTAAAGGGCTCTGGGCTCCCCGCCGCAGCGGGCAGCCCAGAGCCCTCTGATTCCCGGCTGCGGCTGGGATTTAAAAGGCTCTGGGCTCCCCGCGGTTGCAGGCAGCCCAGAGCCCTTTGAATCCCAGCCCCTGGCCGCTGATTGCCCCCTCCCCAGACCCCTGCCCCAACTGCCCCCCAGGACCCCCACCCCCTATCTAAGCACCACTGGTCCTTGTCCCCTGATTACCCCCTCCCGAGACCCCTGCCCCTAACTGCCCCTTGAGACCTCAGCCCCTATCTAAGCCTCCCTTCTCCTTCTCCCCAACTGCCCCCTCCTGAGACCCCACCCAACTTCCCCCCAGGACCCTCCTACCTGTCCCCTGATAAACCTCCTGGACTCCCATGCCTGTCCCCTGACTGCCCCTTCGAACCTCTGCCCCATCCAACCCCCCCTGCTCCTTGTCCCTTGACTGCCCCCCGGAACTCCCTACCTCTTCTCCAACCCCCAAACCACTTACTGTGCCACTCAGACCAGCGTGTCTGGATCCGTGCAGCTCCAGACAGTTGCTGCCATGCTCCCCCATGGAGCCCACAGCCCTCTCCCACCCCCAGCACCTGCCTTCCAGATTTGAACACCTCAAAATTCAGGAGTGCTCAAGCTCGGTTTGGGCAGCTTTTACTTCATTTCTCCCAAATCAGTTTCCCCTGCAAGGTACCAACTGAAGGTGTTGGAGAACAGAGAGATCGGGTGGCCTCCTAATGCCTGGAAAAGAGACAAAGGCCGGAGGAGGGAGTGTCAGTGCCTGTGCGGACTTCTGGGAAGTGCACGGTGTGGAAGGGGATGTTGTGATGCTTTGGAACAACTCCATACAAAGCCAGTCAGGACTCTGGGGGAGCCTCCTCTCTTGGAGCATACTGTCTCCAGGGCAAGAAGCTTACACCTTCCTGGGTCTGACCTCGGAGCATTCAGCATGCCCTTCCACATCATGCACTTTCCACAGCGAGTCTGCCCAGGCTGGTCCTGGGGCAACCAGAGGGCCCTGCACCCCAACTCCGCAGTCAGATGTGACTCTCAGCCAGACAGTAAAACAGAAGGTTTATTAGATGACGGGAACACAGTTTAAACAGAGCTTGTTGGTACAGAAAACAGAACCCCTCTGTCAGGTCCATCTTCGGGGGTGGGGAGCCCAGAACCAAGTTCTGGGTCTCTCCCCATTTCCCCAGCCAGCTCCAAACTGACACTCCCTCCTCTGGCCTCTGTGTCTCTTCCGGACAAGGAGGCCACCTGATCTCTTTGTCCCCAACACCTTCAGTTGGCATCTTGCAGGGGAAACTGAGGCACCCACACAGTATTCAGAGAAAATATTAAGAACATTCCCACTTCATCACAACAGGTGCAACAAAATATAATACTGTATATTGAAGTAGGCAAGTGCTGCTTCTGACTTTCCACTTTTAATTGACCCTTGTAATCTTGTGGCACTGACGCGTTGTAGCTTCATTTTATATCGGCTTACAGGGCGGGAGTGGGGGGGCACCACCATTTTGGGCCCCACGAAAAATTATACAAACCTGCCGCCTATGGCAGTGGTGGGGAACTGTTAGCAAAATACCTAGTGTAGAAAAGATCATAAAGAATCTCTCTGCTGATGGATTGAAATAAAGTGTTTCCCTTACCCACGCACCATTTCAAGTGTTTGATTGGCAAAAACAGAATCATGTGACCAGTTACTACTCTAAACTATTGGCTAGGAAAAAAAAAAAAAAGGTTGAACCTTATAAACATGTTTCATCCATGAGTAGTATGTATTATAGGTGGTTATAAATCCATCAACACAAGGTGTGTGTGTGTGTATATATAGTTATAAGCAACTAGTGATCTTTTGTATTCAAAACAGTCTACATCAATTGGTTAAAAAAAATAAATCATTTACTAACACTTTATAAACTATAAATGGGGCCCTACCAAATTAACAGTCCATTTTGATCATGGGATTTTAAAAATCATAAATTTCATGATTCCAGCTATTTAAATCTGAAATGTCATGGTATTGTAATTGTAGGGATCCTGACACAAAAAGGAGTTGGGGGGGAGGTCGCAAGGTTATTGTAAGGAGGGGTTGCAATACTGCTACCTTACTTCTGCGCTGCTGCTGGCAGTGGTGCTGCCTTCAGAGCTGGGCAGCTGGAGAGCAGCAGCTGCTGGCTGGGAGCCCAGCTCTGAATGCAGAGCTGCTGCCAGCAGCAGTGCAGAAGTAAGAATGGCATGGTATGGTATGGTATGGACACCCCTATTTCTGTGCTGCTGCCTAAAGAGTTGGGCCCTCAGCAGCCGCCACTCTCCAGCTACCCAGCTCTGAATGCAGAGCTGCTGCCAGCAGCAGTGTAGAAGGAAGGGTGGTATGGTATGGTATTGCCACCCTTACTTCTGCGTTGCTGCTGGCAGAGCACCACCTTCAGAGCTCAGTGCCCCACCAACAGCTGCCATTCTCTGGCCACCCAACTCTGAAGGCAGTGTGGAAGTAAGGATGGCAATACCACGATCCCCCTAAAATAACCTTGCGACCCCCCTGCAACTCCTTTTTGGGTGAGGACCCCCAATTTGAGAAACGCTGGTCTCCCCCATGAAATCTGTATAGTATAGTGTAAAAGCACACAAAAGATCAGATTTCACGGTCTGTGACGCATTTTACATGGCCGTGAATTTGGTAGGGCCCTATTTATAAATGTAGTCACAGTGGGGGGGTTGGGGTGGGAGGGGTTTAGGACAAGTCTGCACTTTACAATGATACAGATGCAATGTGCATTCACTGAACAAAAACAGCCAACACAACACATAGAAGATCACCAAAATTATCTGTTACACCACTTGAGAAAACTTCAGAAGAGTATAATGTGACATGGACGGTCCTGACAAGCACTAACTATATAAAATAATGTTCCTGATATTAAACATATCTAATCAGTCTGTTCTTGGTCAATATACCTCATTTCAGTAACTGATCCATCTAGTGATATTTTACTACTTTTGTTTTTGTATCTAGGCATTATGTAAAATACATCTTTTTTAGAAAAAAAATGTTATTTTCTATACTGATCCAGAGTGAAATCACCAAATTATTCAGCCCATACAGGAGGGAACAAGGACTGATGCAATACTTAAACCCTTCAAGTGTAGCATAAGTATGCCTTAAGTGGCAGATAAGATCTTCCTCAGCTCCTCTGCACTAAGGTGACTTTTACCCTAACCTGCATAATTAACACAGTTACACCGTGCATTTCATATTATACTTTCCAAATACCGTTAACATCAGCACTCTGTAACAACCACATATTGCCATGATGAAAAACAGAATCCACTATAACAGAGCCAAACTGAGAATTGAAACAGAACACACACATTTCTGGAATCAGACATATTTTATATATATATAAGGACAAAGTAAAATGCAATGTTTGATCACCTATACTAATCCTCTGTCCCTACCCTGCCAAAAAAGCCTCAAGAGCTTAAAAAAAAAAAAAAAAACCAGCCACACCCCCAAACCAACTCTTCCCCTTTATCTTTAATCTCCTCTCCAAGTTCCAAACAGGTTTCAGATAATAAAATAAAGAATTCAGCCACTCTGTTTTGTTCATTACATCTAAGATATTGGATGCATCAATGAATCATTCAACTTCTCAAATCAGATGTGCAAAGTAAGGAGACACATAGCAGGCAGAGGGCAAATTCTAACAGATGTTTGTTTTCTAAAGTAAAAAAAAAAATCACCAAATATAAATGTTACAGTATGTAGTTTGAAATACAAGTTAAAAAGACATGGGTCACATCTGAGCTTTTTTCATTACTTTAAAGGCCACATTCTCAGCTGGTGTAAATTGTCATAGTTACATTGACTTATCTAATAGATACACTAACTAGAAAAGCGAGGACAGGGTACTTAAAGAGAAAAGGATATGATAAGCCTTACAACAGAATGTTCCACTGCCCCGGCAAGAGTTAAGTCACAATGTGTCCTTCACTACTGGAATTGTTCATTCATCCATCCTCCAGTAATAGGCACTTTAGTGCCAATGCAGATCAGTCAAGTTACTATTGTCCCTAATTAGCACTCCACAAAGCTGTAACATTTCTTTACTCACAGCAGACTGAGACTTTAAAAGAAGTGAGATTCTAACTTTAAAGCTTTAGGACACTTTAGACTGGTTACTATCTGTGTGTAGTGTTTCTAGAGCAGGGGTGGGCAAACTACGGCCCGCGAGCTCCCACTGAGGAGTGGGGTCTGGGGCTTGCCCAGCTCCGGTGCTCCAGCTGGGGCGGGGGCCACACCATGCGGCTTGGCCCTGCTCCGGCAAGCTGGCTGGGGTGCTGGGCCAGGGGCTGCACCCTGTGGCTCAGCCCCACTATGGCCGGGGCGCTGGGTTGGGGGCTGCACCACGCGGCTCGGCCCCACTCCAGCATTCTGGCCGCGGTGCTGGGTGGGGAGCTGCTCTGGTGCTCTAGCCAGGGCGCTGAGTTCCGGGCCGCTCCAGCCGGGGAGCAGGGTCAGGGGCCACACCACCCTGGCTCCTATGCGCTCCAATGGCCCCCTCTGGCACTCCAATGGGAACTGCAAGGGTGCTGCCTGCGGATGGGGCAGTACACAGAGCCGCCTGGCCGTGCCTCCGCATAGGAGCCGGAAAAGGGACATGCCACTGCTTCCGGGAGCTGCTTGAGGTAAGTACCACTCAGAGCCTGTACCCCTGAGCCTCTCCCCATGCCCCAACCCACTGCCCCAGCCCTAATCCCCATCTTGCTCTCCAAACCCCTCGATCCCAACCTGGAGCACCCTCCTGCACCCCAAACCTCTCATCCCCATCCCCACCCAAGAGTCCACATCCCCCGCCAGAACCTGCACCTCTTCCCACACTCCTGCCCCAATCCCTCAGTCCTAGCCCAGAGTACCCTCCTACACCACAAACTCCTTATCCCCAGCCCCACCCCAGAGCCCGCACCCCCAACCAGAGCCCTCACCCCTTACCGCCCTTCAACCCCAATTTTGTGAGCATTCGTGGTCCACCATACTATTTCTATTTCCCGATGTGGCCCTCAGGCCAAAAAGTTTGCCCACCCCTGATCTAGAGTGTATATCCTTACACCCAAATGTCCACTGATGAGTCTGAGTGAGGGCAAACACACTAGCACCAATAGAAACTTACATTTGGATATAAAGTTCTAATATGTATCAGCCTGATCCTGTAAAGTGCTGAATATCCCTCGCTTCCTAGACTTCAGTGGCACCTTTCAAGATTAGGCCATAATGATTACTATAAGCAATGAAAAGGAAAACCTGTTGGGAAAAGATGGGTTCTGCGCAGATCTCCATTGCTTCAGATAAACATCTGGAATTCTGAATTTTTATCCCATCCCAAATCCTGAGAGGTATTTTTACAACTATACAAAAGGAGATTTCTGTTTCATCACCTGATAATTAAGATTTTTATTTTTAAGAAGTCTAAAATTTAAAAATGCACACACAGGACTACAGCCCCTGGGAGACTAGTTGCTTGTGAGCCCCAGATGATTTGATAAGAAGACTGAATGGAGGATGAGAAGAACTAAAAATATTAGCAACTATGGCAAAATTGTACCACATATGGCAGAAATCATGCGTAAGAATAGACAGGCAATAAATCAGAGGATTTTAAAAGACCAGATATCAGTAAGATAAGACTAACTGGTAACATCCATTACTTTTCCACACATCCCTGTGGTGAATTACAAATAAATAGCAGCAGATAGTGAAGAAAGTCATTAACACTTGATAAGACAGGGCGAGGTAAAGGTATAGAGATTATATGGTTCTGCAAGACTAAGGGAAAAGTAGACAGCCATAAAAGAGACAGCTGTTTGTAGTGTTGTTGTAGCCATGTTGGTCTCAGGATATTAGAGAGACAAGGTGGGTGAAATAATATCTGTTATTGGACCAACTTGCACAGGCGCCAACTTTCCAACATGCCGGGGGGTGCTCGACACCCGGCTCTGCCCATGCCCCATTCCTTCCCCAAGGCCCCACCCCAGACCCTGCCCCCACTGCACCCCTCCCCCAAGGCCCTGCCCTGCTTCTTCCCATCCCCGATCCACATCTTCCCACCCCCCACTCCACCCTGCCTCTTCCCACCCAGTTCCACCCACTCCCCCAAGCGCGCCGGGTCCTCGCTCCTCCCCTCTCCCCCCCCCCCCCCCCGCCCGAGCCTCCTGAACACCATGAAACAGCTGATAGCAGCGGGCAGGAGGCATGGGCACTGATCTGTGGGGCCCACCAGTGGGAGGTACTGGGGGGGGGGGAGCTGATTTGGGGGCTCCTGGCAGATGCTCAACACCCAAGATTTTTTTCCTGTGGGTGCTCCAGCCCCAGAGGGTGCTCCAGCCCCAGAGCATCATGGAGTCAGCACCTATGCCAACTTGTGTTGGTGAAAGAGATAAGATCAGGACCTGAAGAAGAGCTTGGTGTAGCTCAAAAGCTTGTCTCTTTCACCAACACAAGTTAATCCAAGAAAAGATATTACCTCACCTACTTCATCTCTGTAATAAAAGGGAAAGGACATAGTTAGGGTGTTCCCAAATACTGGGAGCATGATAAAACAAAACAAAAAAGTGGCCAGAAACAATGAGCTATTAACAGCATCGTTTCAATGTTTTCCCTGTGGGTTAAAAAAAAAAAGTTACATACACACAACACAATTTGAAGTTTCATCTATGGTTTTGAGGGTGTTCCAAGAATGAGGACAGGGAAAGGAGGTGAATCTTAGCCACACCAATCCAGGCTGCTAAATTAATTTTACAGAAGATTCTTACATATTTATTTTATTGAAATAAATATTATTAGTCAACACTAACTCCTTGACAAAAGGTCCAGTTGGGGATACAACATGGTTTGCTATTATTTTTTGTTTCAATAGTATAATACATGAAACCATACTTCTCTACGTACAAGCTAGATGTGAGTTAGTCCTCTTGGCAGGCAGGTTACATGTTCCTGGCATGAGTTTATTCTGTTTCTTCATGATGAATGAGCAACATCAGCATATCCTAGCTCAATCAGGAGTCCAACAGTGAGATAAATGTGTGCACATAACACGGAAGGGAAGTCAACAGAATGACTCCCCCATTGTCTTCAGTGGAGCTGGAATAAACGCTGTATGAACAAGTGGAGAGTTCAGTCTCAATGCTCATTCAGAACTTGGCCCCTCTGGTGTAAATGCCAATAAGTGTGCTAACAGCAATGTAAGATGCAGTGGTGGTTTTACTGATGAAGCAACCTTGGTCATCATTACAATTAGTGCTGTTTAAATGATTGATTTGTTTTGGTTCAGTCAACAAACCAAACCAAAATAATAATAATAGCTTCATGATGACCCAAAATGAAAAAAAATGTTTAATTTGTAACAATATGTTTTGTTCATTTCAACCTTTTTTTAAAGATGTAAGTAAAATACAGTATAAAAAGATGTTTCAAATAGAAATATTGAAACATTTCATTCTGAATAGGTTAAAAAAGGAAAACATTTCAATTTTGTTCAGATCTTCCCTTTCCTAACTGAAACAATTCAGCCAATTTGACCCAAATTTCTTACATATTTCAGTTGACCCAAATCAGCCTAGTTTAGCCAGAAAAGTTTTGTCCAAAAAATTCACCCAGCTCTAATTAAAATGTAAGCATTTGTAAACACTTAATTGATGTTACCAGTTTTCTCCTATACTTAGAATAGACATTTCTTTGGTAAGTTTTGGAAAATGTTGACTTTTTAAATGGCTTCTACTGTACCAGCCCACTAGAAACTACAGTGAGACCACAGACTTGTTTCACAGAATATCTGTCACCTGTGAAGTGGCTCAGTTCTCCATTACCACCAATGTGGGTGGGATTTAAAGTTTATGACAAAGTTGAAAGATTCCATGTGTGAAATCTTAGCCCTATTGGAGTCGGGGATTTTGGCCAACGACTTCAGTTAGGCCAGGATTTCACCTTATCTCTTCCATTACCAAACCCATGAGACACCCAGTCCTGCACTATAAAATAAAAATAAATAAAACCCTTCCCTCCTTTTCATGTTTTATTGTTAGACACTAGAAAGAGAGGAAAACATCGCGGTACTTGTTAATTATTTTTTAAATTACTTCTGTCATTGTTTATTAACCTCTTGAAAGATTAAAATTAAAGGTCGTTTACTTACCAAACTTTTTTTTCCTCCATTCCTCCTCGGGCACACTGGTTTATTATTGGAGGGTTGCTCATTATGCGTGCTGGGCTACTGGCATTCATCTTTTTTCTAAAAATAAAAAAATATTAAGTAATTAAAAAAAATACAGGTGCACAAATTCATGTACTTGCAAATATATACAAGAGAAACAGAGTAGATCAAACTTTGGACAAGCATTTTAAGACCAATTTCTGCCTGCCTCACTCGAGTAATCTCCAAGTTAATCAGTGGGACTACTTGAATGAATAAATTGAACAGGATTTAGCCATTGTTGTTCAGAGTTGCTAGTTCTGCAGAAGCCAACACTGATTGCCTTTTGTTTATTTCTTTGAATGTGTGCCAGCACAGTTCACGTCAGCAGGATTATGCACACAGCTATGCATGTTAGTTATGTTCCTGCAGAGCGGCAGTTGAAGCTAACATATTACTTTAGGATGAGCCTCAGAAAAATGGTGGATCCATTTACTTTTTAAATGTTTAAAAATGTAGAGGATCTTCTTCACTAAATTATATCACTTTTAAGGTCAGATTTCAGCCCCAAATTGATAAAGTGCCACATTCAGGAATGAGGCCTGAAGTCATTCTATAAAACAACATAAACATATTCAAGTACTGGCAGTAATAGTTTCCATACTGTAACATTTTTGAAAGGTACATGTGGCCTAATCTGCTCCAAGTCTGTACTTTTCACATGCTAATTAGAGGTATAAATCAAGGCTCCCAAAATTGAGTAAGTTAATTGCATCATGAAATACGATCCACAGTAGTGATGTGAAACTTCTCTGCAAAGGTTGCTTTTGGGGTTTCTTTTGTTTGTTTTTTTAATACGGTAGTCAAAACAAAATAATACCAGATATTTTCAGCCATCAGAATCACCCTGTTTGTATTGAGCAAGCTCTGGATTTCATCAGAATCAGCCTACAGATTTCTCAGGCTCAGAGTATTTACATCAGCAATACGACATAGATCAGTGTCTTCTGCAGACTAATGAATTAAAACAACCAGAATGCAAGACACCAGAAACTAGGAAAATTTCTGGTAAACAATGTTTTTCCTTTCTTCAAATAAAAAGGTCCAGAGATCCATTACAACGGGTACTTCCGCCAGCTTGAAGCAGAACCAGACCTGACAGTCACTGGCAGCACGGAAATGGCCCATCCCCAGAAGTTTCCTCCAGTATTATCTGTCTACACAGCTGCAGGCGGCTCAGCTAAACTCCTTGCCACAGAGCTTTAACGAGGAAAATTTCAAACTTTATTTCAAATGTCTGACTAACAACTGGGGCACTATAGTGTAACTATCTCATTCCCAGTTGTGTCCCAGGGTTGCATTTTCCTTTTGGAGACACTGTCAACTCAGCTACTTTTCCCCTTCCTAGATGTTTCTGGTATCCACTGCACCTGCAGGCTTCAGGGAGTGAGCAAGGACGAGAAAGCCAGAAGCAAAGGGAAAGGTCTGCGTCTCCTGCTTCACCTGCCCCTCTCCTTAATGATGTGTCTTACTGGGGAGCTCTGCTGGCACTGTAGGCAGAGTGTATTCACACACACACACACAGTCTTGGTGGGGTTACCTCAACTTCTATAGATGGATGGATGGATATTATACACACACACACACACACTTCCCCAAGAAGGCAGGAATGGAATAGCTGGCTTCAGGGGTAAGCTGTTCCACCTTCTCCATCTCCATTTGGGGAAGAATGCCAGAAGGGTAGCATGCTGGATAGAAAATTGGGCCTTTGCCCTATAGCTTGCACCAGCAGCCGCGCTCCTGACTGTAGAGCAGGGGTGGGCAAACTATGGCCTGAGGGCCAGATGCAGCCCTCCAGACATTTTAATCTGGCCTCGTGTTCCCGCCAGGCAGCAGGGCCCGGGGCTTGCCCCGCTCCAGCCAGGGAGCGAGGTTAGAGGCTTGCTGCTGCTTCCGGGAGCTGCACACAGCGGGGCATGTCCCCCCCTCTGGCTCCTACACAAAGGGGCAGCCAGGGGATTCCGCACGCTGCCCCCGCCCCAAGTGCTGCCCCCGCAGCTCCCATTGGCCAGGAACCACGACCAATGGGAACTGCAGGGGTGGCACCTGTCAATGGGGCAGCAGGCAGAGACGCCTGGCTGTGCCTCCACATTGGAGCCGGAGGGGGGACATGCCACTGCTTCTGGGAGCTGCTTGAGGTAAGTGCTCCCCAAAGCCTGCACCCCTGATCCCCTCCTGGGCCTCACCCCCTGCCTCAGCCCCAGCCCCAATCCCCTTCCCGCCCTCCAAACCCCTCGGTTCCAGCCTGGAGCACCCTCCTGCACCCTAACCCCTCATCCCCAACCCCACCCCAGAGCCCGCACTCCCAGCTGGAGTCCTCACCCCCTAACCCGCAATTTTGTGAGCATTCATGGCCCACCATACAATTTCCATACCCAGATGTGGCTCTTGGGCCAAAAGGTTTGCCCATCCCTGCTGTAGAGCTTAGCCACCTCCTTGCACTCTGCCTCTTCTTTGGATGTGGTTGGAGGGCAATGGACACTGCCAGCACTGGAGAATACAGTAAGGGACCTACAGGTTCAGCTCCCTCACCTCGCTATCTCATCAAGGGAACCCTAGGGATATCCCAGGTTGGGGCCTCCCAGGGAAATGCTGATCCTTCAGGCCCATGTGGTAGAAAGGGGTAGAATCTCTGGAGAGGCCATTTTTGAACCCTATTTCTTTTACTGAGAGACCCAGAAGGGGCCCTTATTGTAAAGGGAAGACAATAAGACTAGCCTCTTTGAGGGCAGAAAGAACAATTATTCTTTGAGGTGGGTGTCCCTGTGGGTGCTACACTTCAGGTGAATGCACACCCCCATGCTTTCAATCAGAGAGTTTCAGCAGCCGTGCTCGTCCGAGTCGTGCATGTGCTATCTCCGTCTCTCACCGTTGTCAGTGCCTATCCAGCGCAGACATGCCCCGACCCCCCCTCTCAGTTCCTTCTCTACCATAGAGTCCAGAAATTTAACTCTGAAGTAGATGGGAGGAGAAAGAGTAGTGGAGCACCCACAGGGCCACCCATCTCGAAGAACCTCAGTTACTGTACAGGATGAGTAACCTTCTCTTCTTCTTTGAGGAATGTCCCTGTGGATGGTCCACTTCAGGTGACTGTTGAGCAGTGCCCCTCAATGGATGGAAGGGGCTTCAGAGCTGTGTGTGTGTGTGTGTGTGTGTGTGTGTGTGTAAGTAACACTGTATGGCCAGAGAGACATAGGTATCGAAGAGCGAAGACTGCGGCGTTGAAGAGACATGTAGGAAATCGTGTGGTATCGGTAGTTTTGGCACCAAAGTGGTCAGTGTCAACAATGCTGTTGCAGGCATGGGTGTCAGTGCTGACCTCTGAGTGCTCTGCGCTACTGGAACAGGTGGTGGCACCATAGGCTGTGGGGAGTACTTTAGTGCCACGTCCGGCTCCATCAGTGCCAGAGCAGAGGAGGAGGGCATTTGTTTGCCTCTCAACTCTGAGTCTGTCCACTTGGGGTCAGTGGTCGTTGTGGTACATGTGGTACTGGAGGATCCTGGTGCCTTGTATGTACTCAGTCACGGTGTGGTCAGTACTATTCTAATGGGTAGAAACAGAGGTATAAAAAGAAAAAAACAATTTAAACTGAAAATTAATGGGGAAAGAAAAGGTAAGTAACCGAATCTAATCTATTAAAAAGTATTCTAAGAAGAAACTCTTCTACGCTCAAAGAATAGTATCTGTTTTCGCACTGCTGGGAGCTCTGTCTCAGGCCAAGGACGGCTGAGAAGGAACTGAGGGGGAGGTCGGGTTGCAAGTGCTAGATAGGCACTGACAACAGCATGAGATAGAGATAGTGCATGTGCGACACAGATGAGCACTGCTGCTGAAACTCTCTGATTGAAGGAGCAGGGATGCACATTCACCTGAAGTGGAGCACCTACAGGATGCTCCTTGAAGGAAAATTAATGTTTATGTCCAATTCTTTGCATAATTATTCAAGCTGAGCTCACTTAAATATTGGCTAAAGACAGAAATATACAAGTTAATTAATACTTAGAGATAGCTTTGATTTGCACACACCCACCACTTGCCCAAAAAGTTGATGTATTTATTCACAAGTTCTCATCTGCTCATTTTACTAGAGCTGGGCAAAATCCCCATAGGAAATTCCAATACTTGTTTTTTTCCCCCAAATTGGGATGAAAAGTTGACATTTCAAATCTTTCTGCTGAATGGAAATTTTTAAAAAATTAAAATTGACATTCCCACAATCAAAATGTCTGGTTTTGGTTTGTTGAAATGACCCGAAACCCTTCATTTTGACTCATTTCAATCTTCAACGGTGTTTTCCCATTGTGATGCATTCCCTTATGGGAGTTGTAGTTTGGGAGTCTGACACACCCCATTTTCTCCTCACTGGACTACATCTCCCATAATGCTCCCAAAGTCACATGTCTCCCATGATGTACCACACAGCTCTGTCAGAGAAAATGTTGTCTCACGGTAGATATCCTCCAGGGAGCCCAGGCCAGAGGAGAGAAGGGCCAGAACTATAGAACCCTTAAGGAAATATGACACAATAGGAAAATGCGGTGTAATGTTTTGCTAAGCAAATTCTAAATGAAATGTTTCAGAACAGTTAAACCTAAACATTCAAATTTTGGTCAAATCAAAACCTATGAAATGTTTTTCCTTGAAGTGAATCAGTGAGCACAAAACTCTTAGAATTGCTTTAGCATGTGTGTCTTAGACCGGGACTAAATTCTAATATACAATTATAACCTGTGCTGTTGTTCAGAGAAAATGTATACACCATCAAAAGATACAGTATATGTTTAAGTGACCTATACAGAATTAAAGATAAAACCATTAACGCAAGATTTTGTTCACAGATGTAACACAATATTGTGTTACAAGACTGAAATACAGACATTATCATCAGAAATAGTTTTCCAGTGATAACATCTTACAAATTAATTCAAGAAACACTATAAGAATAGTCCAGCACGAAAAACAGGCTACCCACAAGTGTCCCAATATCCATGTCCAACTCTTGTTTGAACTTAAAGTATAAAGCACAGATACTGTACTGTGCATGCTAAAGCCTGAAGAGGGAAAAAATAAATCTACCAACCCTCTTCCTAATAATCTGGAGCTATTTGCCAAAGTCAGTCAATGAATATTAATTTAAAAGACTCAACCCAAGGGGTAACCTGTTCCTCACCCTCATTTTGTGCATTGAACCTTATGACAGCTAGTGTATTGTGTAGGAATTCTAGTGGGTGGTGTATAGAAATCTGTGTTAAAAATTGTGGGGCTATCACTTTAATTACTTAGGGATATCCTGGACCTGCTTACAGGGAAGAGGGTTCTATAGGAAAGTATACAATCAGAATAGATACAGTCAGTTTGGAGGCAACCAGCCTAAAGTATAGTGGGGTGAAATGTGCCTTTCTGTTTTAGGAAGCTGCTTTCTCTCTCTCTTTAGGGGTTCTTCTGTGTTATCATTCTGAACTCTAAGAAATAAAGCAGTGTCACACTGCAGCCTTCTAGCAGGAATATTATATGTTTTTATCTAACTTCTCCGTGTGTATGCCATGAAACATAACATAGTACAGCACATTAAATTTATATATTTGATTATATCTTTGCACTAGCAATTCATTCATTTGAGCGCCACAGTTCAGCTTCAAGAAATGAAAACTAAATTCATCCTCTACATTAATGAATAGGACACAGTTATGCAATTACTATATCATCAAGTTTTGCACAATCCTTACCCCAAACAAAAGCAAATATTCTTCACCCTGTATATGCACATTTACACACAAAACACTAGCATGTAAGAACGCAATTTTCTTACATCGTGGTATTTTGTTTTCTCATGGAATATAAGAGCATTGCAATCTCATTCCTCAAAGTGACATTGTTGATCAGCATGGCAGGTTAATCTCTATAGTATTGTGCAACTAGAAGTGTTACAAACAAAAATTATTGTTTCTCCAGATTTGTATACATTTCTCATTTAAACTTGCAAGGAAGCTTCACACCTGCAAGTATACTACTGATGTGCACTTGAAGTCAAAAATAACACCTGCAGTCTATCACAGCACCAGAATAGGGTGCCACCCATGCAGTTTTCACCAGACAGTTCAGGCGCTATTTAACAAGCCCTGATGTCCAGTTATTTTGATCTGGGAGGAAGAGGCAGAGCAGCGGCCTCAGGAGTCCGGTTACCAGCCATTAGGAAAGTGGCAACACTACACCAGAAGCAGGAGTTTCTTTCTTGCCCATGTGTGGGGGTTTTTTGGGAAGAATCCTGCTTCTCTCTCTCTCTCCCCACAGCCCAAGTGTATTGGTTTGCATTTGAAATAGGTTAGTGGCACTGCAAAAAGAATCTCAATCTTTCCTAGACTGTATACCTGACTATTACTGAGAGAGACTCTAATCAGATAAAGATGTAAATAATATTTCCTTACAGGCACCTAATAAAGAGTCAACGTAGTCTTTGAGATTTCCAAACAAGCCTACACTCAGATTAGCAGTACTGCTCATCACTAAATAAGAGCTCCCTTCTAACAAAAGCACTTCAAAATAAAATAAAATTTATTTATTTTTTATGCATAACACTGGATTTTAGTCTAGGTGAATGTAGCTCCCTGATCAACTTTTCTTAGGTATCCATTAAATTAGTTCAACAATACCATAGAACTACACAAACAGTTTTACTGGTAGGGAGGGGATACCAGGCCACAAAAAGTCTGCACAGGACACCAGTGCAAGACTGATGATAGGGGAGTGATCAGAAGGTCCAAAAATTACACAAGAGTTGCAAACAGGTCATGGTCATCAAGTTAGCCCATGTTTCATTGCCACCAGATTGGCAAAAGTAGAAATGAGGATAATCTATTTTCTGCATTCCCAGCATAGGATTCCCCTACACCAAGTCCATCATTTTGGTCTTTAAAAAAAAAAAAAAAGGCAGGGGACCAGCATTTGACCCCTAAAGCTCAAATTATCACTTTTTCCTTCACCCCTTAGTTAGGCAAAACTCCAGCAGAATAAAGCCTTCATGAATAGGCCAACCGTGAATTTGGTGCAACACTAAAGATCTCTACTCACAATTATTAACTTTCCATTAAAATTACCCAACAGTCCCTTGTGCTCCTCCCTCCCCTACTGTCCAGCAAAATGCCTCAGTTTACTGAAAATTATCTTGTGCATTTCTGTCTGACAAAGGAACTGTGGGAAATCTTTGAGGGTTTTATTGTAAACCCCAGTATCGACAGTGTCAGAGGAGTAATGAAAAAATAAATAAATAAAATAATTTACCTCTACCACAGTGAAAAATCAGAGAGGGTAGGGAGAAGGTTACTAACTGCTGCTCCTTGTTCTTTCAGAGAAGAGCCCTAACATCCATAAAGGCAGGTTATCAACCCTTTACTAGATGTACAGCATTCTGTATTTTTCATTGAACACAAATGGTTACAGCTCTGCTGCTTTCCGGAAAATCTCTCATTTACACACATAACAGGCAGAACAGCTTCTAACCAGCACATTGCCTTAAGCAAATAGCATGTTAAAGCACAGATTTTAAGTGTATGTAATTAAATAATGACGCTGCTTCAGCAGCAAGTGCTGCAAACAATCCCTTCTGCAAACTTTAAATCAACAATTTTCAGATACTATGCAGCAATTGCCAGACATGTTTATACCACTAAGACACTTGGCATAACTTAATAAAAAGAAAAAGAGGTCCTTCCAACAACATACTTAAGATAAATTAGAATGAGAATTGAAAAAAACTCCTACATCTGTAGTGGGTAGAAAAATCCCTCAAGTAACAGGAAATTCTAGGAAATTTCACATTGCATAATCACTTCAGAGCAAACCAGTAGATTGTGGACTTTTCCCCCCTCATGCATTATAGTTATTCCAAATAGTTTTTGACCACAGTGCAACAAATGCAGAATGCCATTAGTTAGCTCCTTGAAGCTGACCTGCAATGGCTTTCATTTTGCTTTTGAAATGTGTGCCTAATGCTCCAAAGAACTTGCATGAGGACTTTTTAAAAATACATACCTTAAATGTACTTTATCCTCTCCCCCATGTCAGACCTCACAAGTATACATACAAAGGTACGCTCAGAAGGCAAGATAATCATAATGTACTGAAAATGTAAAAGAACAGGAGTACTTGTGGCACCTTAGAGACTAACAAATTTATTTCAGCATGAGCTTCCATGAGCTACAGTTCACTTCTTCGGATGCATAGAATGGAACACACAGACAGGAGATATTTATACATACAGAGAACATGCAAAGGTGGAAGTATGCATACCAACAGGAAGGCTCATGCTGAAATAAATTTGTTAGTCTCTAAGGTGCCACAAGTACTCCTGTTCTTTTTGCGGATACAGACTAACATGGCTTCTACTCTGAAACCTGAAAATGTAAACAAGCAGATGAAAGTAGGTGGCTCAGAGGATTATATATGGCATATAGAGCCTTTCACTCACCTGTCAACATCACTTCAGATCCATCCCAGGTTGGTGGTAACAATCTGTCATTCACTATCTGACACCTGTATGTGAAATGAGCTTATGTTCCAATCCAGTTCCTAGTGAACCAGTGCCCATTTTATAAAAAAAATACCATGTGCTAGGCTCTGTTTTTGGCAATTGCATTGGAACAGTCCAAGTTTTGAAAGGGGCAGGACCCTAAAATTGTGGGCCATAGGACCATTACATCAAGGACTATAGAACCCCATCCCACTGCTAATGGTGGTTCGGATGGCTATCACAGTGGTTCTCAACCTTTCCAAATTACTGTACCCCTTTCAGGAGTCTGATTTATCTTGTGTACCCCAAGTTTCACCTCACTTACAAACTACTTGCTTACAAAATCAGACATAAAAATGCAAAAAAGGGTCACAGCACATTGTTACTGAACATGTGCTTACTTTCTCATTTTTACCATATAATTATAAAACAGATTAACTGAAATATAAATATTGTACTTACATTTCAGTGTGAGCCTTGTCTGAAGCCGGAGCTCCTGGCGGCGGGGCTGAAGCCTGAGCCCTGCTGCTCGGAGCTGAAGTATGTAACTTAGCTTTGTGGGGCCCCCTTGTGGCATGGGGACCCAGGCAATTGCCCTGTTTGCCACCCCAAATGCTGGCCCTGAACTTGCAATCCCCCTAAATCTGTCCCCCAACCCTCCCTGGGGATCGCAACCTCCAGGTTGAGAAACTGATCTAGATGAGTTGAGTACCCCCTGGAAGACCTTTGAGTACCCCCAGGGCTCTGTGTACCCCTGGCTGAGAACCCCTGAGCAGGTAAGAGGGAAAAAAATGCTTGGAAACCAGACACCCTTGGAAGACCATGAATGCTGCTGTTAGTCTTTGCACAAAGGAATTTAAAGCAGGAGGCAATGGGGAACAATGCAAATTTGTACCATACTGAATCCAGAACCATTAACATGGTATTCTTTAATGCAGCAGAAGAATCACTAGTTTGCAATATAGTTCTGAGTGGGCTTAATCCTTTAGTTCTGAGCACCTACTTCTTTTTCCAGTGATCAGAAACCACAAAAGAACAAACCCAACCAAATACATTACAAAACATCCTAGAATAAAATTAAAGCAAGTTGATGGGAAAAATTTTAGTGCTGATGCCAGTGTTGCACCTGTTCTAAAGACTGGAGTCAACTTTCAGTTACTAAATGCCCTTGAAGGGTCCAGTCTGATACTCAACTCATTTCAATGAAAGCAGAAGTGAGTATGCTCATTCACCCCCACAAAAAAATGTAAATGCATATTCTTTCCAGACAGTTGTATTTCCAAAAAAGGGGTAGCTTTATGAAAATAGGAATTACAGAATGGCTGATACCATTGGTTCATCTAACCCGCAATCCTGTCTCCTGGAAGGAGCCATTAGTCAGTTTTGCAGTAATTTACATTGGTGAAATAGAGGACAAAAGGGTATGACATTACTACATTGATCAGCCTGGCAAACTACTACTTTTTGTTTGTTTGTTGAAAAACCAAAGGAAAGCAAAACATTGAAGTGATTTTAATAGGGCAGGAGGGAGGGGAAGGGAGTCCTCTCTGTAGACGAAAGTAACTTTAGTAGTTTATCCCGTAAAAAAAACAAACTCACTCAAGTGTTTCAGTACTCTGTGTCCTTCTCAGTAATCTCACCCACACACGTGAGCCCACGCACACACAAATGTTCTCTCATATCTAATTAGCCACAAAAACAGTGTTAGAAAACAAATCCAAACAATCTTTCTTAAGCCCCAATTTAAGAGGCCAGGAGTTGAATTAATTGAAACCTTTTATCATACAAGATGTATCCTCTAGTTCATACAGGAATTAATTCAGGGAAATTCTATGGTGTATGTTACACTGGAAGGCAGACTAGAGGATCACAGTGGACACTTCTGGCTTTATAATTTATGAATAAGAGTTAATACATTCTTAAGCACAGAACACTTTTGCTGTTATAACTTAAGTTTAATAGCAATCAAAGATATTTAATTCCAGTGAATTTGTTCCCATTAAGTCTCACCTGTCATTCTGTGGCAAGTGGAATGACTGAACAGGTCTGTGTTTATTTTTTCTAGTGTTAGAAGAGAGGCAAAATAAAAGGGCCATATAGTACCACTGATATACACGAACACTTGCCCAGTAATTTAAACTGTTGATTCTGCCTCTCCTCACCTCCAAACCACCAAAACTTAAATGGCACAATCCGGCCCTTAGTACTGACCTGTTACTGTCTTGATTTTGGCTGAAATCTTAGAAGTCATATGGGTGTAAGAAGCTCTGCTGATTTTGTTCTTCTGGTTCAAGTTAATATGGTTGTTGATGATCTCAAGTACACACAGTTCTACTTTTATATTAAAGACACTGCCTTTGTGTCTTCTAAGTCGATACTACACAGCAAAACAGTGTTGAAAGGTTCTTTCCAAAGATTATGAGAATTATTTCTGTTACCAATTCTAGTGACTCATACAGTTAGTAACATGTGAGAGGAATTTAACTCTATCCTCCTCAAAACACCAAACTTGAAAGCAAAGCATTTGAGGTGTTATTCAAAAATATTGTTCTAAGATCGTACTGGGGACAAATCCTGCAAATTTGCCTTGGAAAGAATACCAGAGTCACTTCTGAGGAGTATATTAAGTCAAATGGGCTTTTTGGTGGTTTCAAGTAATTTTTAAAAAGGAAAAATTATGAAGGTGCAAAAAATAAGCATCCTCTGGAACTCTAGAGAAACTTCCAACAAAGCACAATTATGTTTTGATCAAGCAAATTAAATGTCTTGATTTAATGCAGGCAACATTTAAGTAAAACATTTTTAGAGAAGAAGTGAAAGCAGATATACACACAATCACCAGTATGCCTAATCACAAGATGGTGCACATCCAAAAAACTGCTGCTCCCCATGCTACCTCTTTATGTCTTGCTTCCAACATCTCAAATGCAAAAATGGTTTACACCAGGGATCGGCAACCTTTGGCACGTGGCCCGCCAGAATAAACCTGCTGGTGGGCAGGACGCAGGACCAGTTTGTTTACCTGCTGCATGCGCAGGTTCGGCCGATCGCGGCTCCCACTGGCCGCGGTTCGCCATTCCAGGCCAATGGGGGCTTCGGGAAGCAGCGCAGGCCAAGGGTTGTGCTGGCCGCCACTTCCAGTAGCCTCCATTGGCCTGGAATGGCAAACCCCGGCCAATGGGAGCCGCAATCAGCTGAACCTGCGGACACGGCAAGTAAACAAACTGGCCCTGCCCGCCAGGCGGCTTACCCTGGCGGGCTGCATGCCAAAGGTTGCCGATCCCTGCTTTACACTCAGCAGAAATACACTGCACAAGAATGAAAATGAAAAGACAAAATCCAGACACCTACATAATGCTGAGTTTCACCTGCCTTTAAAAATAAAAATGGAATTTTCTACTTAACTCTAAATTATGATTCCTCTGGCCTACTTCCTAAAAAAAAAATCCTTAAAAAATTAGGGCTATTATCTCAAACTCCCTGTGCCAGAGCAGGGTGCTATAGGGCACATGGTTCAATATGTCTTGCCAAGTGTCCTTTTGCATGTTTAGTTTTCTGATAGGGTGTTTAACAGATTCACATATAAAGGGTAAAAGGAAAGTACATGATCCTAGAATTATCTTCAATCTGTAGCCTTTGAGACCCCCAATCCTGCAGGTGCTCCACACATGGGGGCTGGGGGCGGGAAGAGAGAGCAAGAGAGAACACACCATACCTATGGAGAGCAGCTTCCAGTATTGGAGCCTGACATGGTAAGTGACTCAATCTGTTCCATATTAGCTATACCAGTACAAAGTCCAGCATGGGTGCAGTTATACCAGTATAATTATTCCCATACTGAAAGGGGAATAAGCTATACTAGAATAACTATTTCAGTTAAAAAAAAATCACTCCACTGTCTGAAATAATTATAAACAGTACAGAAACTATGTGTAGCCACGCCTTAGTTAGGTGATTAGGGAGAAATAATAAAAACAATTAAAACATGTCCTTTTGTTTAGGCATTAAGGGCCTGATACTCAGATGTCAAGCATCTCAACTCTTACAGCTTAATCCTGAACAGTGTTGAGCACCTGTAATTTGACCAGGACCTAATAAAGGCACCTCTGGAAATTCAAGTACATTGTTTACATTTCCATGGTTTAAAGCACACCACTTACATGAAGCTCCTGTGCACTGCTTTAACCCCACCCCCCGATAATACACATTTTGTATAGAGATGTTTACTTCGTAATAGCTACTTTGGAGCTATGGCTACTTCAACGAATGTGTATGAGATATTTGTTAGTCACAGATTATTAGAGCATATTTATAAAGTCCTATATTTGATGACTAACATAGTACAATGTAATAACTCTATATAGTATATCAGTTCAAACTTTTAGTCTTGTGCAGTGTTTTAGCTTGCTTGCCACAGACTTTCATGGAAGTCAAGCAATTAAAACTCCAAAACACCATTCAAAACTTGAGGAACATGATTTCAGGAAAAAACACCATACAGGTTCACAGAAACTAACCTCCTTTCAATCGAAATCTTTTCTATTGATAAAAATAGCTGCAAGGAAGCAATTGCACAGCCTCACTTCCTCCGAGATAGATTCTGGTTAAAAATTTAAATAAAGAGACCTAGAAAATTAAACACAAAAAAAGCTAGTTTAAAATAATGTTAAAGGAATTGACTTAAACCCACAAAATTCTTTGAAGTCTCCTATTAAGAGGATCCCTCTGCCAATCATCCTTATGTATTATAAGTGAAAAAATGGCAATTCATATGGAATTATTGTTAGGAAGGAATGTGAGATTTAACTGAATTTAAGCTGCTTGCAATATAACTCAGTGCACACAGAAAACTTCAAAAGGATTCTAAGTGTATTTATTATAATGTTCGTACTAATGGGACAGAGGTTATCACATGTAGTACTCAAAATAATTACAAGCTTCTTGAACCTAACAGAAACTTTTAGGAACTTAAAATACAGACAATAAATTTAGTATTATTGAATATCAAGCTGAATAAGCTGAAGACTTGGAATAAGCCCCAACAACCAGTTAAAACTTCTCATTTACACCATTTATTCCTAGGTGTGTGTGGAGAGACATTGTCTGAGAGAGAGAGAGAGATCTTATACAAAACAACTCTCACACAAATCTCAGACCTTGAAGTACCTGGGCTCAGTTGGGCAAATTAAGAAGAGAATGTGGTTCCAACACTGAATTGGATGTCTTTAAACTCACAGGGATTAGGTGCATGAACCATATTTCAGGCAGTGCTGTGTAGTATACCTGGTAAATCTCCTTAAAAACAACTAAGTTTTATGGAATACCAGTACCATATAGGAAAGGAACAGCTGGTTCACAGCAAACAGGTTAACATCTACATTGTTGATGAAATTGTTTAGGGTGTGTATATATACACATACACCTTATATCTTCCAAAAAAGTCATACTTAAAAAGATCTGAATAAATTGACTGAAGCAATGCTTAGTGCAACCACAAAGAAGGCACATTTATAAACAATCAGGTTCATAACAGCCTCAGAAAAGTAGATGCAAAACATACTTAAAATATCTTGTTTGAGAGATTTGTAGCACATGATGGTACTGTTTTACTTTTAGTCACTCACTAAATATACCAGTTAACAAAAATCAAGAGGAGAATCAGAGCTTCAAAGTTTAGGTGCAAACTCTCACATAGTTTAAGTATTCAGGTCCAGCAGTTGAGTTTGAACCCATCTCTATGCAAAACCACACACTCCTAAAATCTAAATATTCCTATCTGGAAGACAAAAGTTAACTTCTAAATCCAAATTTAGGCAAAAAGTTGCTGAGCTTCTGCAGCTTTCATTCACTTCAACTCATTAATGACAAAAACAAAATACAATAGAACCTCAGAGTTATGAACACCTCAGGAAGGGAGTTTGTAACTCTGAAATGTTCATAACTCTGAACAAAATGTTATGGTTGCTCTTTCAAAAGTTTACAACTAAACATTGACTTAATATAGCTTTGAAACTTTATATGCAAAAGAAAAATGCTGCTCTCTCTTTTTTTTTTTTAGTGGTTTACATTTAACACAGTACTGTACTCTAGTGTGTGTGTGTGTGTGTGTGTGTTGCTGCCTGATTGTGTACTTCTGGTTCCAGATGAGGTGTGTGGTTGACTGGTCAGTTAATAACTCTGGTGTTTGTACTGTGAGGTTCTACTGTAGATCCTAATTATGATCCATGCATTTCCATAGATTACCTGCTGAAAAAGCAAGAAAATCCCTACAGAACACCTCACTCCAGATTCTATGCACAAATACTACAAGACCAACTAATAGCACAACAATGATCCCAGGGAGAAGAACTGCAAAATCCAAAAACGGAACTGAAGTTTGAGAAAGTCCATGAGGAGTGAGGCCGAAAATACTACAGTACATGTGCTACCGTGGCAAGTCACAACCTCTTGTTGTATCATTGATTTTTAAAGCACAACTCCTCTTGGAAATTAATAGGGATTTCTGCTCAAGACCTGAAGTAACAAACTACAGAAAACAACAAAACATTTATAAACATTTATACGGATAGCTAAGCAGTGGTGGCTGTCTTTACCTCAGATTACAAGAAACCTGAAAATTTTCTATACATTTCCATACACTGCGGTCTTTACTGCAGATTCTACCATGTGTGAAGCAGCTCACTGCTCCATACTTCCCCACTTCCCCACACAGTATCTAGTTTTATGATCTCTGCAATGAGTTTGTTATCCATAGCCATTAATAGTTACTACAGTTTCATGCAAGTGGAATCCTACACAAGCTGCAGAATTGGGGTCCTAAGTAGCTCAATTCCGTAACAAATGTTTGAAGATCAAAGAACGTTCTCTACCTTTTTACTGCAAAAGAGTGCATATGGCCTTATGTATAGATGAGAAAGTATCTACATACAAATATAAAAGCATGCTTATACATGTTCACAAATTTTTAGTAGTATGGCGAAAAATAAACATACCACCTCATAAAACCAAATTCTTTGGGGTAAAATAGCCCCTCACACTCACATTAAATTAGATCCATAGCCATTCCCACATCACAAAGGTGTCCCTGTTGAAGTGCCAACATTCCATGGAATGCCACTGGCAGAGAGTAAGAATTTAGCAATATTTCACACTTACTGTGCATAGTGGTTTTCCTCTTCAAAGAACTTCAAAAACATTAAAGTTAATTCACACAACTATCTATTACAGGTTAATTAACACTAGCTCTGTTTTGAAGTCTATACATAATCTGCTGTGTTTAATTTCAGAATCCTGTGTAATTACACAAACAGGGTGTGCTCTTTCATCTTCTTGGTATGTCAATTTTACAAAACTTGAGGCAGCATTGTGTAGAGACTGAGGTACAGGACTGACAATCAGAAGTTCCTTAGGTTTGATTCTTCTTCCACTTATATCAGTGTAAAGTCCCCATCCTACAGATACTTTCACAGAGTGACTTTGAACTCAATGGGTATGTCCACACTGCAGCTGGGAGCCAGCCTCCCAGCCCAGATAGGCACACCGGCACTGGCAGTACTCAAACTAGCATGCTAAAAATAGCAGCGTGGAGTTGCTGCACCCTGGGAGGTGCAAGCTAATCACCCAAACACAGACCTAGAGGGTTGGGTGGCTAGCCCACTCCTCTGCTAGTGTGGACCTTGCAGCCCTGTTACTTTCAGTGCACTAGCACAAATCTGTCTACGCAGGCGGGGAGGCTGGCTCCAAGCTGCAGTGTGCAGACATATGCAACGGGACTACCTGAGTGAGTAAAATTACTCACGTTGTAGAGAGTGAAATTTGCAAAGCAGCTTAACTCCCTTGAACTCCTTTGAAAACCCCAGCCTGTTTGCAGGACTGTGAAATAAGCAATTAACGGAGTAACACATGTGCCAGAAGAATCGGGCCACTATAGTGTAATTCTGGATTTGCCACTGACTCACTCTGTAGCCTTGAGCAAGTCACTTCACCTCTCTGCCTCTCTCCGGTGTAATACAAGGATAAATTAGTTAGTGTTTGTAGAATGCTTTGAAAATGTAGAGTCCTATTCGTTTCCCGCCTATTACCCTTAGGTATCTTTAGTACTGTAAACCTGACCCGGCAAACCCTGCCTGATATGTGAATCCTGCAAAATCCGTTGTGGTTTTCCTCAAAACCCGCTGCAGTGAGCACACACAGCCACCAATCGTTGTACCGCTTTAGATAGACAGGGGTGTAGTTAAAGCCGTACACACTAAAGCCCCCTGTCAGTCAGCAGGCTGGGAAAGAGCTGTGGTGTGTGGGGGGGGGGCAACCCAACCTACCCTGTACCGCAGCCTCGGCTAAGCTCGTGTGAATCCTCCCGTTAACCTCTAGATGACTCAACCTTCCCTCCGTGTCATGTGAGGGGAGGCGCTGCGGGAATCCCTCCGGGGGGCTTTCTCCGAAGCAGATGTGGCCAGTTCACCACACGGTCTCTGCTGTTCGCGGCTGTTTCGGGCTGGCCAGACGCGCCGCTCGCGATCTCCCCGGCAGGATCCGTCCCTTACCGCTCGGCAGGCAGCGGCATCCCCACCCCAGCCCCAAGCAAAGCTCCGCTCCCAGCCAGCTTCCCGAAACTCCCATGGAACCGGGCAGAACCTGAGGAGAAACCAGGCGCTGGCACCTCACCTCGTACCTTCCCGCTCCTCCTGGGCTCCCTGCATTGGCGGCCCGGAGCTGCAGCCAGGGCAGGGAGGCGGCGGCGGCGGCGGCCCGAACTCCAGCTCGCAGAGAAGAGGGTGCAGCCCCCGGCAGGGGCCGGAGAGCCCCAGAGCGCTCAGGGATTCCGCGGGGGCCACTTTTCCCGGCTCCCTCAGCAGGCCGTGGGGGAGAAGAAGGAGGCGACACAACGCAGCGCCCGGCCGTGCTGGGCTCCAGGAACTTGGAGCTGCCGCAAAGCGGCTGTCAGGAGAGGCTGGGCACCAAAATCCCCCACGCACACAAGCCAGGGAAGTCCGAGAACTTCACACGCCAGGCGTTCTCCGTTCAAGGACAGAGTCCCGCCCCTTGGCTCCTGTGTTCAACAACACCCTCCCCCCCGCACACACACCCCCGCCCGCCTCTCTCTCTCTCTCTCTCACATTCACGCACCCTCCCTCTACTCTCTCTCTTTCATTGCCCCCTCCCCTTCTCATTTTAGATCTTATCTCTCTCCCTTTTTCCCCTCGCACCCGCCTCATTCTCTTGTTTCTCCCGGACCCCTTTCTTTTTCTTCCTCCTTGTCCCCCAGTCTCTCATTCTCTCTTCCCGTCAGCTTCACATTCTCCCTACAGAGATTTCCTGGGGGTAATGACGGATGAACCAGCGAACCAAACCATCCATCTCCAGCTGTCCCCAGCTAAGTCCAGGGAGTTATCTCAGCTGGAGATGTACCTGATCCCTTGCCCCAGCTCTGCTCCTCTCTCTTTCTCCTGCCCCAGTTTTCCAAAGTTTGGATCTGAACTTCTCAATTTCAGTCATATTCTAGAAGGAGTCTGAATTGCTCAACACTTATAAATACACCACCCGAGCTTGGGAAAGTAGATCAGCAATTAAGCGGCAGCTTAGGGCTCATCTCTAATCATAATCTTTCTATGATACATAGAGTAAAGTTCCTGTTCTCTGTACTACAATACATCATGCCTACTTCTCCACCACACCCCATCCCATTTTCCATGTTACAATCTAGCAAACATTGCATATAAATGTGCATTGATATATTGTTCAAAGCAGATAAGAAAAAAGACAAGCAAAATCTACAGATAAGACAAATTACACAGTGTTGCCAACCACAAGCATCCAAAAATCACAGGTCAGGCACCCAGAAAAATCATGAATCATTAAACTGAATGGGACTTGAATAACATGAGTAGGATCTGGCCCTATTTGACAAATTTATCCAGTCTGAAGCAAGAAGTGAAAAACAATAAATTAACAGTTGACACCAAATGTGTCAGATTTTGGGGAAAGAAGGAATATCAAATAACAGAAAATATGCTAGAACAGTCCCTCTTGCTCAGGACAAATTGGAGAAAAGTACAGATAAATCAAACAAAATTTAACAAAGATAAGTGCAAGTAGATGGAAAGCTCTTTGGGGCAGAGGCTTTTTACTGTGCATTTGTACAGTGCTCTGATCTATTATTGAGGTTCCTCAGCACTACTGCAATATAAATAATGACATGAACAAAGAAAATAAAAATCACAAATGCAAATACAAAATAAGAAGCCAATGCTGGACAGTATTACTGCATAAAAAGACCTGTGTGGAAGAGCTGATGGAAAAAAATATGATTCCATATGAGGACACTTTATAAAGCTAATGCAATCTTGCAATATTAATCTTGGGCTATCAAAAGTAAATGAATATCTATGAGAAACAAACATACCAGAAAATTTAAAAAGAAGTGGTTCACCACAAAATGTATCCTAGAGACAACGGAAACATTTAAAAGATATTACAGAATAATCAGTTGAGGGCTCTGGTCTATGGTTAGATTTTCCACTTTAAACCTAACATTTTGTGATGAGATTTAATTTCTCAGATATTTCAAAAGCACTGTGGCCAGAAATAAGATATAGACATGGGTAGCCAGGCCCAATTTTTAAAAGATACGTTTTTAACCCCATGATTTATGCTTCAGTTTGGGATCTTAAAAATAAAGTTTGGACTCAGCTTAAGACATGTTGTGGGGAAGTTCTAGTATAAGGATAAAAATGAAAACAGTCAATTTTAAAGGCCGGGAGTCCTCAAAGTACTCTAAAACATTTCCTTTTAAACATCAGCGATAGTTAAACTGGAAAAAAATAGCTATCAAGAAGACATATGTTATTATTCCTACAAAAAATGTAATAATACTTTTGTAATTTATTTTGATTTATTACTTCTTAAAACTATGGGCTAGATTTTGAGCCTTTTCCCAATGCTCTGAATGTGCAGGAGGAACCTCTTATTCCCCTCTTGTTCCTGATGGTGGAGGAATTTGCGCCAGCCCTTTATAAGGTGACATATTCCGCTCCCCCTCAGACTGACTCAGTTCTGTAGGTTGGCATGTTGGAGGCAGAGCCAAAGTTCCACCCATTCCCTGCTATTCTGTAAGCCCTCCCCACCCACCTGCTTGTAGCAGGGAATAGTGACCCCATGAAGATTGTTCCCTCTACACCTGGAGCAGTAATTTAGGCAGATCACACAGAAATAAGACTGCTATTTAAGCCCCTCTGCAGCCACATTAAGGCTAACTACTTTCACTCAACACCACATTATGGGCAAATTCATGGCCCCAATGCACAGCCCAAATATCATTAATGGAAAAGAGGAGTCTTTGCGGCGGCAGCAGTAATACTATGTATGGGTATCTATATCTGGTGGGGGCATGAAATCATGACCTTTCTTTTCCATCACTGAAAAACCTCCTTCTCTAGAAGCCCCAGCAGAGTGGTGCTATATAATATATATGGGGTGTAGGCCTCTGCTCCCTATGTCTCTTATCATGCAACAAGAGGACACTAATTCTGCTGCATTCAGGACCTTCCACATGCTCAGAGGAAGTGACAGCTTTTGCTCCTATGTTACATCCTAATTGTAGAAAAGCACCTAGGTATTGAATATTACCAAGTGTGGTGAGACCCTCTGTCTAGACAAGGGGTGGGCAAACTATGGCCCAGGGGCCGCATCCAGCCCTTGAGAAGTTTTAATCCAGCCCTCGATCTCCCGTCTGGGAGTGGGGTCCGGGGCTTGTCCCACTCCAGAGCTCCAGATGGGGAGCGGGGTCAGTGGCTTGCCCCACTCTGCGCGTGCCATGGCTCCGCACGGCTTCCAGAAGCAGCGTCATGTCCGTCCTCCGTCTCCTATGCATAGGGGCAGCCAGGGGCCTCTGCGCAGTGCCCCAACCCCAAGTGCTGCCTCCGCAGCTCCCACTGGCTGGGAACCATGGGTAATGGAAGCTGCAGGGGCGGCACCTGCAGACAGGGCAGTGCATAGAGCTGCCTGGCCGTGCCTCCGCATAGGATCCGGGGGAGGGGGGGACATGCCACTGCTTCCGGGAGCTGTTTGAGGTAAGCACCACCCTGAGCCTGCACCACCAACCTCCTGCCCCAGTCCTGATCCCCCTCCTGCCCTCCAAACCCCTTGGTACCCCCCTGCAGCCCCAACCCCTCTGCCCCAGCCCCATTCCACAGCCCGCACCCACAGCCAGAGCTCTCAACCCCCCTCGCACCCCAAACCTCTGCCCGGAGCCCCCTCCCACATCCTGAACTCCCTATTTCTGGCCTCACCCCAGAGCCCGCTCCCCCAGAGCCATCACCCCCTCCCATACCCCAACCCCCAATTTTGTGAGCGTTCATGGCCCGCCATACAATTTCCATACCCAGATGTGGCCCTTGGGCCAAAAAGTTTGCCCACCCCAGTCTAGACTCTAGGCCGGGGTGGGCAAACTTTTTGGCCCAAGGGCCACATTGGGGTTGCAAAACTGTATGGGGGACCAGGTAAGGAAGGCTGTGCCTCCCCAAATAGCCTGGCCCCCGCCCCCTGACTGCCCCCTTCAAACCCCCCGATCCATCCAACCCCCGCTGCTCCTTGTCCCCTAATCACCCCTCCCAGGACCCCCCATCCCTAACTGCCCCCTGGGACCCCATCCCCTATCCAGCCCCTCCTGTTCCCTGTCTCCTGACTGCCCTGACCCCTATCCACACCCCTGCCCTGACAGGCCCCCCGGGACTCCCACACCTATCCAACGCCCCCCATTCCCTGACCCCTATCCACACTCACACCCCCTGACAGCCCCCCTCAGGACTCCCACGCTTATCCACCCGCCCATTCCCCATCCCATGACCGCCCCCCCAAACCTCCAGCCCATCCAACTGTCCCCTGCTCCCTGACTGCCCCCAGGATCCCCCGCCCCTTATCTGACCCCCTGACCATGCTGCTCAGAGCAGCATGTCTGGCAGCCACGCTGCCCGACTGGAGCCAGACACACGGCCGCGCTGCTCAGGAGTGTGCAACCCCACTGCTCAGAGCATGCCACGTGGCAGCGTAACTGCAGGTGAGGGGGGACAGCGAGGGAGGGGCTGGGGGCTAGCCTCCCCAGCGGGGAGCTCAAGGGCCGGGCAGGATGGTCCCGCGGTCCAGATGTGGCCCGTGGCTGTAGTTTGCCCACCTCTGCTCTAGGTTGTGCTCTGGGTTTTTTGTGTATGCAAAATTCCCACTTACTTTATATAGGCAACAAACGTTCAGACCATATAAGTACTGTTAATACATAGGTGCAACGGGAGCTAGTCTATTGAACTAAAGATGTTGTGCAGGTAGATTGAACATGTTTTATTGGTCTAACTTATTATTTTGATTATTGAAAGATGATTGACTCTACCATGCATTAAAGTCTGCAATAGACTTATATTTATGTGTTTATCATTATTTGTTCATTATCTGATGTTATAATATGGAGGTGAAATCAGACAAGGATAAGTTAATGTTTCTTTTAAATCTCAATGAATGCCAAATATAATTAAAAACAACATGGAACATGGAGAAAGGACAGAAAAGGGGGAAAACACAAGAGGTTTAAACTAGTAGAACAAAAAGAAGCAGAAAGGAGTACAAAGCAGTTTTAATTGGAGGTAACAATGAAAATGCCTAAAAAATCCCCTTTTGGAAATCATTTAACAATGGAGAGTTGACCCTGAAGAAAGAAATGTCATTCATTAGAGACTGGAATTGTGCTAACAACTGTAAGAGTAAATTACAGACATGCACTATTGCCTTTCAAAAAGGCGTGGTAGTTGTGAGCTATTCAGCCAAAATAGATCACAACAGGCAGAGGATTATTGTTCTAGGGATTATTGCATAACTAACTTGTGTTTTGAGAAATAGTTGTAAAATGGGACAGAGAAAGCAAATTGGTTGGCTGAGGACAATTCCAAGTCATGAACCTAGCCAGAGTATATCAGTAATACACTTGCATTTATTTACTATGTATTCATAGCCAAAGGTGTGTGAGTGCCTTAACAAAAGATTAACTAAAAATAATGAGGAAAAAAGCAAAATGGCCCCAAACAAATCCTAGGACTCTTGTCAAGTCTATACTAAATTGTAGCACAGCCAACGAGTGAAGCTTGTGAAACCTTGGTTTTTGCACTTCACACCTTGTTGTGATTTGAATTGTGCATTTTCAATGCTGCGCTTATATGTATATATATATTTGCATTTAATTTATGTTAATTTAAAACTGATTATGAAGTCAAATGACAAGGGTTCATACCATTTATTTTTAGTTTAAAATATGACAAAATATAGAATTTTTTAATATACTCATGTTTTAAATAAACATTTTACATGTTTTGTTAAAAGTAAAATATGCCATTCAATAAATGGGTCAGCATTCTCCAAACAAATATTCCTGCACTTGTTAAGTACTAAAGGCAGTCAAAGCATGTGGCTATGCTATGTCTTGCTGATTTCACTGTAACTTTATTCCAACACCACTTCCATTAACTATGTATTGCCCAGTATCAGAGGGGTAGCGTGTTAGTCTGGATCTGTAAAAGCAGCAAAGAGTCCTGTGGCACCTTATAGACTAACAGACGTATTGGAGCATGAGGTTTCGTGGGTGAATACCCACTTCGTCAGATGCATGTCATGTATGTATGTATGTATGTACTGCCCAACACTTATCCTGTGAAGAGACAGTGGTTTCCTTTTTAACTAACACCTAACCCAAATCTTGGCGTGTTTGCAAATGCTATAGTAAAGGGCAGCCATCTACCTTCCTGTTGCTGACTCAGATCATGTTTTTATGGGAACCACCCACAAGATCAGAGCGAATTATTAAAGAACAATGGGCTAATTCTTCTCTCCCTTATATATATATATTACACATATTACCCTGGTGTAACTCCACTGAAGTTAATGAAGTTACTCCTGATCTGCAAGGATGTGAAAGGAGAATCAGGCCTGCTGGACTTGATTCATCCCTGCACTAGCACAGGCATGAGCAGTTGAGAGGAAATGTATTCTGGGAATACCGGGAGTTGGTACAACACCATGTATAGGCTGGAGAAGCTCTGTGGGCTGCCCTAACTTGCATCCCTGCTTAAATGGCTCCTGTCGGATATCAGGAATTCAGAATTACCAGGATACAGTCTGCCCCAATTCCACCCTTGCTCTGTACTTATGTCTCTGCTGTCCTCTTGTGCATACCAGCCTGTCCTAGAATGCCCCTCCACTGGAGCGGGTGCTGTAGAGGTTGCACAGAGCCTGCTCTACGCACAGTATACCAGCCTCCTCACTGGTGATTCACTGTGGGAGGGCTTGTGCCCGTCCTATGGCCTATGTTTGCCCTGCTAGCTATTATAAAAAGTGTACCTATGCTTTGAGCTGGAGGTGTAAATTCCAGCTCAAGGAGACACACCTGCACTAGCTCTCATCAAGCTAGCATACTAAAAATAGCATAGCCATGGTAGTGCAAGCCATGGGAAAGGCTAGCTGCCCTGAGTATGTATCTATGGTCCAGATGGGATTGTACAGGGGTGGCTAGTCCTTCCCACTGCTCACACCATCAAGGCTACCCGCTATTCAGAGCTAACACAGGTATGTCTCCTTAAGATGGAATTTTCACCTCCAGCTCAAAGTGTAGAAAATACCCAAAGGGGCTATTGAGCATTGATTAATCAGGCCTGATGTCACTAATCAACAATACTTACTGATGGGTTACCAACAGCTGAGAGAGTCTGAGTTATCAGTAAAGGCCCAGGCATGGAAGCCAGAAATTCCTGCATTTTGGTCACACTGCTGACACGAACTCCATCTGTGACCCTAAGATCCTTATCTATGTTTCATTTGTAAAATGGGTATAACAACACTTACAGAATTTATATTCCTGGATGTGCATTTGAGGATCAAGGCCCCAGTACTGTAAAGTGCTATACACCTCCAAGGTTTTACAAACATATTGATTAGCACCTTATGCCACTGATGTTAGTAGGGCTATTTGAGGAGTAAGATAATATTCAACACAAGTAAGAGTATCAGAATGTGGCCATTGTAAAGAGCTTAGAAAATGTTAATGACAAAGTTATATAAATCTTCAATGATATGCTACTATATTTGTATAGTATACAGTACTCTCACCAGGGTGCTATGGTTAAATCAGGCAGCAACCAGTCAGAGCAAAAATATTCTTAGAACTGTGTATTTCAAATGTTACTGGTGGAGTAAAACCCTCTTTGATGTATAATCTTGCTGGGCACTTTTTTTCTTGACGCACAGTTTAGTTTGGTATTCATGTTACAGATTAATGGAACAAATCTGTTCCCAGTGTGTTCAATGTTCCCTTTTGGTGCACTGGACATCTATTCTTCTGACAGGTTTAATCCTAATGAGCATGGATTACAAACTCATTCTCTGAAGACTGGAGAGGACTGAATTATATTTTCAATTAGGGTCTATGGATCTAGGCCAGTGGCTTTCAATCTTTTTTTCATTTGTGGATCCTTAAAAAATTTCAAATGGAGGTTCCAACCCCTTTGGAAATCTTAGACATAATCTGTGGACCACCAGGGTCCACCATTAATTCAAAGATAAAGTGTGAAATATAGCCCGTAGATTGTAAGCAACATGTTAACTAATAATATTATACTGTTCTATTCAGCATCATTCAATAGAAGCAGTGGTACTGGACACCTTTACAACTACCATGAAGGGAAGCCCAGCTGTGGTTTGTTTCTTTCCTCCCGGCTGACGGGGAACTCATTTGGAGGGTGAGCTCAAGCTGAGTCAGAAAGAGACAAAATATTAACAGTCCTACTGTTTACAACTGTATTAAACTGTGACAAATGTATGTTGGGGGCGGGGGAGGGAGGCAGAGTGCTGGTTGCTGTATCCACTACTGCATCCAGCTAAAGTAGACAGGGACAACAGCTAGATATTTCTGCTCAAATGATCAACACTGAGATGTCTAGCATTGTTGGCATTCAGATCATACTCGTTATGCTTCAGAGTAAACTCACAGTTGGAAAAGATGGAGACATTTTACACCTGTGAGAGGTATTCTTAGAGGCTATCCGTCGACAAACCCAGGAATTATGGAGAACATGAATAGCTTGTGATAATGAGTTCTTACTGTAGGTAAAATCAAATAATTTCTGGCAAATTGAAGAAAAATTACCTTTTGACTGACATATGATTTAATCTTTGGCTCCCAACAGTTTCAAAATAATTAATGTCTGATCGTTTATATGTTCAGAATACTCAAATTTTATGTAGTGTGCATATTTTATATATGATATATAACTCACATAGACAAATAATTCTGTGAGGGAATTTCAGTAGCAAGTCACCACATCATTTAAATCTAAGATTAAAAAGAAAAAAGAAAGTTAGGCTTCTGGTTTTTATTTTATTTTAGGGAAAGGAAAACCAAGATATAGTGGAAGAACTCTAACTTGTGCCAGTTCTCACTGCTAGGGAAGATTTCATTGTCATTTCATTCTTAAAACAAGCAAACAAACAAAACCCCAGTTGTTAGGATGTTTTCTCTAGTGGCAACAATATAGTATATTTGAAAACACTGAAAAGTTGCATGATTGTGACCAGTTAGTTGTTCCCTTCTTAAAATTCTTCTAAAATCTCTGCATATTAATGGTGGAATATGGAATATTATAGGATTTCTGCATTGACAAGATGTCTTAAAGACATCTAGAATGTAACAAATGCACATGAAAACTTCCCTGAAATCAATTAAGTTGCACCAATGTACGGGGGGGGGGTAGAATTTGGCTCACTAGTTAGAAATCAGAGGTAAAATCCTGGCCCCACTGAGAAAATTCTCATTGATTTCAAGGGGGGCAGGATTTCACCCTAGATTTCTATGTTAGTTTTAGCTGATGAGTAATTAGGTTTGTAGTTAATTGATTTCATACTAAAATACATTTAAGAATGTTTAAAGGAGACTTGCAAACTCTCCTTTAAAACCCCAGCAACTTCAGTAGCTAGATTCTGAATACACTCAAAAATCCAGGCTAAACGAAATAGCACATTATTAGTTTAATACATGATTTTTGGTCCCTTGCTATACCTGACCATACTGACCACTGACTTTCCCCACTCCAACTGAAGCCCCAGCATGCACTATTTTATGATGTTACATTGATCATTAAACCCTGCTGCATGACGGAGCCAGCATATGCAGGTAAGGAAATGCCTATGCTTTAAGTATGAAATCGTGTTTTTAAAGAGATCTTCTAGATGTGTAGTTTCAGCTGGATACAGGATTCTTCCACTTCATGTTTTAAATGTGTGTGTGCTGTTGAACTTGCTCTTTCTTCAGAGGTTGCTCAATACTTCAGCAGAGAGCAGATGATATACAGGGGTGGCCTATCTTTGAAAAATTAAACCAGGTAAAGTTCATAGAATGTTTTGCATCCATACGCAAATGGATTACAAGTGGTCCAATAACCAGTTAGAAAAAGCTACTTTCATCAGGTTTAATAACTATTTAAGGTTTAACCAGTTCTTTATGAACTTACTTTATGAACTTGTTTTTTGCCAATGTCGATGTAGACAAGCTGAAATGGTTCAACTGGTCCTGTCATTACTGTATGACAATGAGCTAGAGCAGAGGTTCTCAAACTTCATTGCATCAACAATAAAAATTACTACATGACCCCAGGAGGGGGGACCAAAGCCTGAGCCAGCCCAAGCCCCAAGTGGGGAGAGGCCAAAGCCCAAGCCCAAGGGCTTCAGTCCCAGGCAGGGGCCTGTAATCTGAGTCCCGATAACCAGGGCTAAAGCCCTCAGGCTTCATCCCCGGACGGTGGTGCTTGGGCTTCAGCTTTGGCCCCGGGCCCCAGCAAATCTAAGCCAGCCCTGGTGACCCCATTAACATGGGTCCCAACCCACAGTTTGAGAACCACTGTACTAGAGGCTTTTAAAAATCTCCCAGAATACACTGTTACAGCAGACAACCCAGGAATTTTGGGACAGATGTCCAGACACGTTGCAAATGAAAAATTTAAGATGGCAACACTGTGAATGCAAAACTTAAACTCATTCAGCCTGGCTAGCGTGGACAATTAACTGTTTGTGCTTATTCAGTATAGTTACAAGCAATTCAATTCTCTAATTAAACAAGTAATACTTAACACATCCCTTATATATTCGTACATAATTTTCTCGACTAGACAGGGTCATACTGTGTATGAGTCCATTCCAAAAACCCTGACTTACCTGAGTAGTCTTTATTTAGGGGGAATAATTTGCAGAATACATTAGACAAGTGCTTGGAATCCATTTGGATGAAAAAGAGGCTAAATAAAAATTAGATCATTTTCACTTCTTCTGAATCAAACTCATTCAGTCCAAACTATCACATATTTTCTGGATGATGTAATTAAACTTCACTTGACATACAGAATCATGTATCATTGTGGGACCTTCTGGTAATGTACAGGGAGAATAATTACAATTACTGCACTCAAGGAGTCTTACTTCAAAAATTAACAGAAGCCATCTTTCTATACAGAACTTGTAGACAACTATTTTTTTTACAGCTGTTTGATATTAAAAGTCCCTGAATACATATCAGTTTATCTCCTAAATGTGACATATGAAGAGGAATAAAAATAATTAGGCAGAAATCTCAGATTGAGTACTATTAACCTGCTAATAGAAGCATAGTGAAATGGTATGTTTGCTTACACTACATTTAGCTAAAAAAGAAAAAAAACATGCTAATTATACAAAATTAAAAAGTAACAGGACCATGCCTTATGACTCTTTATTTTGATGTGTAACTTCTAAATTATGGTACCATAAAAAAATTTCTGCAAATATCAGCTGCTGTCTACTGTCAACAGTTTATATACAGGTACAAAATACGGAAACTATATTTATCAATGTAAATATTGAACATACAGCTACATCTTGCATCCTTAGCTTTCCGCTATTTTTTCATCCTCAGAGAAACATATATCTTATAAACACATCAAAATGATCACATTTCAACACATTTGTAGACTCTAGTAGTAACAAGAGGGATTATTTCACCATTTACATTCTGTTTAGATTTTACTCACACATGAAAATAGTAGAAAACTAATCTCTAAAATGTATATCAACATATTTGGTTTTTAAAAAATTTTTTACAAGAGCTTTTGCTCGTGGCCTCTTAAGGGAAAAAAACAGAATTCTTGCAAATTCAGTAGTAACTCCCCTCCTCTATCCCCCAAAATATGTATGCAATTTTTCTGAATTTAAAAATCAGAGTGGCTAACTTTGTCAAAAAATCACTAAAGTAAATTAAACATTATTTCCTTCCATTTTATAATTCCATTCCATTAAAATAAAAATCCAAAGTGGTCTGCTATTTTCTACAGTCTCTACACAAAGCCTACAATGACTTCTGTTCTTTTCCCCCCAAAGGCGTTCAAAATTAGGCTTCCATCCACTGCCTGGTGGAGAAAAATATATTTGACTAAAATTAATTTGATTGTGGTATCTCCCCAGACTATCTATAACTTCAAGACTCAGTTAAGATTAGCAGGATTGTGCACCAAATTTATAAGTAAGAAAACACTAATGTTAGTTTGCAATGGATTCATCAATCCATATTTAAAAATGAAATCCTGGCCTTACTGAATTTATTGGGAATTCTGCCATTGATTTCAATGGAGCCAGGAATTCACCCAAATCTTTAGTCCTGCACACAGTAATAGGCTGTGACTTGTCCAGCCACCTTCCTGTAGAGCTCAGCTTTGCTGCACATAGCAGGTGAAAACCTCCTGCCTGGCATCCAATCAAACCTCCTGCCTGGTGTCCAGGCATCCAGTCTTCGCTTCTTTCTGCAATGGAACTGCACAAACCCCACTGAGTCAGGGTCCTCCACACCTGCAGGTGGTAGGGCAGGAATTGCTCTTAAATGATGCTATCTAATTTGACCCAAGTGTTTTTAAACTTCCAAAAAATGGGGCAACTGTAAGAATTTTGCTTTCAGTACAACCCAAGGCACAATATATAAAAATCTTCTGTAGTTGTTTCTATGCTTTCAGATCATTTGCACACTATTTAGAATTAACTAAGATCCTTGTGACATTTTGAGCTTGTGGCATTCACTTTGAGTTTAGCAGAAAAATTACAGTGAAAAATAGCTGAAGAGTTTTACATTAGTAGAAGTAAAGCTCCATCATAAAGCATAAATACTGGTGTATGTATCTTCCTCATTCTATTGTTTTGTACCACAGTTATGAAGTGTGCTGGATTCTGCTGCCAATTATTACATTTAAATATGATTAAACTACTCAGATACCTGTTGAGAATCGTATCAAAACTCAGCAGTTAAGATTAAAATGAACAAACTCAGGACTGAGAAAGTTCCACTTACAGAAAGGTTTTTGACAGCTATGGACAGCTAGAACTATTATTACACCCTGATTAACACCCAATGCAACCCCAAATCAATGGGATTGGACAGGGTACAGTTTAGATCCCAGATTAGTAAATTTGGCACAGGTAGCCAGACAGGACATCCTTTATTATTATTTACAGTGGCAAGATTTGGAGGTATTAAAATTTTATTTTGCTTATGAGGAATTGCTGTCTGGAAGCAGTAGGGGTCTCTCACATGAAGATATACCTAAATCATCATTGCAAGAGAAGGAACTTCATGCTATTTGTCTTCAGACAAATGTGGCCAGATGCATTATAGGGTGTCTGTAGTTAGAATTATGCTTAATATAACATGAGTTTAAAATGAATATTTATCCCATTCACTAGGATTTTCAGTACTGGGAACTTCAAAATAACCAATACACATTTGCCTTGTGGCTGCTCAATACAAAGATGTGCAGATGGCCAGTCACTCACTGCCTGCTGTAAATTCCTATATTCCAAATGGATGTGAAGCACAGTTTTATGGGGAAACTTGGAGTTTACATACTTTCTACAACAAGCACGAACTCTATTAGGGCTGTCCTCAGGCCCATACAAAGACAAGATTTGGTGACCCTTTCTCCATTACTCTCTACATCCTTTCTCCCACCAACCCATCCAGGAAGACGATAGGAGATTCACTTTCCACTGCATCATTCTATAGAGGTATATAGGATTTTTTTAAATTATATAAGTGATATGGTTCACCATGGCCTTATTTGTGAGATATCGTAGCCAGCTTGTCAAGAATAGAATTTTTAAAAAATAGAAATAATTACCCTAGCTCTGGATAGGCTAGCAAGAAGCTTCACTTACTGCATCTGTTGCAATGTTCACCCCGCACAGGCTGCGGCATTCTAAAACAGAATATTCCTAAATCAAGTTCCTGATACTGCAATGAGCTCAATGTGGGAAACACATAGGGAACAGGAATTTTATCGTCCACAAAATCAGACAGAACTAAGACCATTTAAAAGAAACTAAGTCTGAAGATAGGTTTCCACAAAAAACAATTAACCTTGAAATGGACATCAGGAAATCCAATAAACATGTGTGTCCTATAGCCTTGCATTGTACCATCCTGGAGCTGAAATGACAGAATGGCACAATATGTGTCAAAATATGGATAGAGATGGAGCTGTGGGGGACAGGACACATGCTTTTACCTTCCACTGGAATGCACTGGACTAGATAAAATTTTTGGAGGGACAGGGTTGAAAAAAATGCTTAAATGTTTGCTAAAGGAATATTTGTCTAATGGAGATTTACTAGGTCTGGCCTTTGGCATTTTATGACCATGACTCCTGTCACAAAAATCCCACTGATCATCACTAAAATACTCATACTATCAAATATTTCAGCATTTAAAACCATAATTTCTGCTGCAAAACATGCTGTACCATTGAGATGGTTAACGATCCAAGCCAAAAGTGACTAGCTGTTGTATGTTCAGTCAAAAATATTTCTAATAAAAACATCAGAAGTGATTTTGGATTGTGATATCTGTAAAGAGTATAATTTCAACATGCAATTTAAGATGGTAATTTCAAAGTGTACCTTCATCTTTTTCAATGCTACATTTTTAGATCAGAAAAGAGCCTATAAAGAGATTTACAGGTAATCGTCTACTGGCCACCAATTCCCTTAGGAATAACAGATATCCTTCAAGGAAGCATTTGTTCCTTCAAGAAGTTTTAGCAGTTGGGGGGTGATGTGATGGTTAACACACAAACAGAGCCTATTGATAAAGTGGCAATGCTTAACAATCTTGTAAGACATTATAAAGGTGCAATTGCCTGCAGTTCATCGGTATGGATGTGGCAATGAAGTTCTGCTTTACATATTCCAGGGACTAGGCATTTTGTAGCAGTGAGCACAGGGGGTTCTTCTTCTCCTGGGAAAGAAAAAAAAAGGGCATTTTATTTTTTGAACAGTGATTATTTTATTTGTACAACGGTCAACTGTATGTTGAAACGAACACAACCAGTTGATATCATAATGCATTACCCTCACTATGATCAGAAATAAAGAACTAATGCAAACCTTTCCTCATGGTGGTCTACTCAGAGAAGTTCTCACTGATGAATGGGCTAACATTATGTCATGCCCAATGAAGGAGGTTAGAGAGCTAAGTGAGTTTGAAGCTTAGTGCATCCACCCTAATTCAATGGCCTGTTTGAGAGGCTTCTCTTGTGGAACAGTATTCTGTCAGGATGAAAAATGTTATCAGATCAAACTACTATGAGATGAAAGTGGATACTACTTTAAAGGAGAAAGGAAAGGTTTGTCCTGAAATATGCACAGACATTTGATAACTGCATGAAGATTTACCATTAGTCTAAATTTATGTGACTTAAAAATCTAAGTATCCAGGATAGAAACCTTATACAGATTATGTAGTCTCCTCATATGATGATGATAACATTCTTTCCATTCTACTAGTATCTCTGGAGGATGTTAAACAGAAGCTACTAAAGTAAGACCTTTTAAAATCAGCAGGTCCAGATAACTTGCATCTAAGAGTTTTAAAAGAGCTGGAAGAGAAGCTCACTGGATCATCAATGTTGATTTTCAGGAAGTCCTGGAGCACTGAGGAAGTTCTACAAGACTTGAAGAAAGCTAATGTTGTGCCAATTTTTAAAAAGGGTGAACAGGATAACCTGGGTAATAACAGGCCTGACGGCCTGACATTGATCCTGGATAATGGAGGGGGTCTTGATTAACAAAGAACTATAGGAGGATAATGTAATTAATGCAAATTAATATGTGTTTATGGAAAATATGTCCTATCAAACTAATTTTATATATATTTTTGATGATGTTACAAGTTTGATTGATAAAGGTAAGTATGTTGACGTAATATACTTAGACTTCTGTAAGGCATTTGACTTGGTACTGCACAACATTTTTGATGAAAAAAAACAGAGTGATATAAAATTAACATATTAAATGGATTAAGAACTGGCTAACTGACAGGTCTCAAAATGTGGTTGTTAACGAGGAATCATCAAGCAGGTCTGTTTCTCCTCACACCTTCTATGGGCCATCTTAATTATCAGTTCAAAAAGTTTTTTTTCCTCCTGCTAACGATAGCTCATCTCAATTGATTAGACTCTGCCTGTTGGTATGCATACTTCCACCTTTTCATGTTCTCTGTATGTATAAATATCCCGTCTGTGTGTTCCATTCTATGCATCCGAAGAAGTGAGCTGCAGCTCACGAAAGCTCATGCTAAAATAAATTTGTTAGTCTTTAAGGTGTCACAAGTACTCCTATTCTTTTTGAGCTTTTAGTTACCTGCAGTACAGTAATGACTCTCGATCAACTAGGGGAAGACACCATTTTATATTCTATTAGAGCTAGGAGATCTATTAGGGGATTGGTCCTGCTTTGAGCAGGAAGTTGGACTAGATGACCTCTTGAGGTCCCTTCCAAACTCTGATATTCTATGATTCTACATGCAAATTGAATTTTTTTTTAAATTTTTTAAATTTAAATTTTTTAATTTTTTTTTAAAAAAAAATTCTAAAACAAATTTAAATAAGCTTAGAGAATGATCAAAATTTAAAACTTTGATGAATATTTTTTGCCACCAACTAAAAAAATAAAAAAGTTTGCCTTTTTTGACTAGCTCTATATTTTAACTAGCCTTCTCTCCAGCTTCTTATATGGTCCCTTATTCCATGGTACTTATGTACTCAATGTTTAGTTTTATGTTGCTAAAGGTATTACAGCGACATGTGAATATTTTGTATTAATGCAATTTAGAAAAACTACTGCATCTTACCTAAACCCGAAGATGAAGAGACACTCTCCGTAATGGAAGAGGTTTCAGTTTGGTCTGTCAAAAGTCCTTCCATTAAAGGTAGAGATAACTCAGATGAAGGAACAGAAGAATCATAGATTCCTGAATCCCGAGGCATATCTGGAAGATTGGCAGCTTTTACAACATGCAACAATGGCTGAAGAACAGAGCTACCAACTTGAATGTCCTGAGTCTCTGCATCTTCTCCAAGGTTAAAGTGCTGAATTATACAGTGAGAGTCTGAATTTACAGCAGGGATAATATTTACATCTGTTTTCAGGTAGAAATCCCCATCAGTCACCTGTTTACTCACTAAGTCATTTAAAACCAAGCCTGAGTCAAATTTTTCCAACACAGGTTCTTGGTAATGTAAAGGAGGTTGAGGAAAAGGAATGAGTTGTTTCTCAAACCAGTCAGGCTCCTGCTCAATGAACTGGTGCATATTGCAAATGGCAACATAAAGGGACCGGCCAGTTTTGCTCCTGAAGTAGTTTCTTTTGCTAATATTTACAGGGTACAACTCTGAATCCTGAAGGCTCAGATCTCTGGAGTGTAAGTGAGAGTAAAGCTGAGGGAGGTTATCCATGAGCTTGTACTTTGTACTTAGATCCACAATGCCAGGAATGTCACCCTCACAGGAATAGTCAAAGTAGACTGCAATGAACTTGCAGAGGTCATCTGAATTCTGCTTTGCCTGACGCAGCTTCTCTGCGATGATAGATATGGCAAGCAGAAAGAGTTCTCCTTTCTCAGCATCTCTGGTTGCTCCCTTGTGCTTCCAGTTCTTTTTTTCCACAAAGTATTTCATTCCCTTGGAACATACAATGATGATAAATTGGGACTCGTTGATTTTTTGAATAAGCCACTCTTTCTGCCCTTCCTTACAATTTTTAAAATCTTCCCATATATCCAGAGCAACCTGGGAAAGAAGAGAGCATCTTGGTTAACATTCAATGCTGGATTTAGCAACTTAACAAAGGCTAGATGTGTTGTAAATACTCAATGAACCCGCCTGTATTTATTAAGCAGATGTGAATCAAAGATGAGGAAGACTAAGGTCCGTCCATGCTGTGAATGGAAACTATTTTCAAACAGAAATAAGTGATACATTTTAAGAGTAGTTAACAAAGAGGTAAACTTTGTGACTCTTGCTCACTTGGGTAAACACTTACTGACAGGTAGAGTCATACTGAAGTAAATGGAACTACTTTTGTTGGTAAGTGCTCGTCAAAGCGAGTAAGGGTTGTACATTTGGCATGGGAACTACGTATTTTCAATGGGTTACAGAAACCTGCAAGCCCTGTGGGCAAGAAGGCTAACTTTCACGACTGTTCTATTGAAAATGCTAGTTATAATGTGTTTTTGCTGCCTAAGTATTGTTTAAGGAACAATATACCTACATTCCTGTATTACTTGTACATAGGGCCCTATCAATTTCATGGCCATGAAAAACGTGACTGTGAAATGAGCCCTTCCCCATGAAATCTGATCTCCCCTTGTTCCTAGGAGTGCCCCAGTAAAGGGGGCTCCTAGCTCCATCCCCCTGCACAGCTGCTCTGGGATGGGGGGAGGTGAGGAAGAGACCAGACCCACTTCTGGGTGCCCCCCCCTGCTGCAGGATGCTCTGGGACTGGACAGCAGCCCCAGAGGTTCCTGCAGCTGGAGGAGACTTGAGGAGTTGGGTCCAATCTTCCCTGTGCTGCTGGGAGTGCCTCAGCAGGGAGCTCCTAGCTGCTAGTCTGGGCATGGCTGGGATAGGACAGGACTTGCTCTTTCCCTGCAAAGCTGCTCTTGGTTATCTCTCCCGGCTGCAGATAGCTCCGCAACCCCTCCTCCCAACTCGCTTCCTGTCCCCCTCCCTTTGCAGCTGCTACAGGGAACTGCCCCTTCCCCCCACATGCAATTATTAGCTTATTTCAATAAAAATAAAAAGGTGAAGCACCTGACAGAATTTTTTTATTGACACTTTACAGCAGCAAATCACACTCAGGGCTCAACTCACTGATTTTGTAGATATAGACAATGGGGAGATTTTGTAGTATAGTGATCTCAGTTGACTGCCTACCAGAAGATGTGTAATTACTATAAAATGAATGTCCAAAATAAATAAAAATCTCAAAAATGATTACTGCAGTGGATTGTGTGAAAGAATTTGGAAACCTAATTCTACATGCCAGTGGTTGACAAACTATTTTGTACAAGTTGCAATGTTTCATTGGATCACACACATCAGGCAACAGCTGAGTGCCACTTAGACTCGGAAATCCATCAAAGCAGAAAGAAGGATGCAGATACTGCATTGCTGGTAAACAAAAAGTTAAAAAAACAAAAACAATTTCTTCTCTTTTTCAGAAGATGACAGCGAGCTCTGAGACTAGTCATTTAGTTAAAATGGAACTTGTGGATGCACTTGTAAGTGCTAATATATCACTGGAAAAACTTGATCACCCAAAGCTGTGTGAGTTCATTCAATGGAATGTACAAAATGCCGGTTTCTTACTAAGTGCAAATAAGTTATGACAGGCCTACCTCCCAAAGGTTTTTGCTACACATTTTGAGGAGATCAGGTCTCAAATTAACTCATGTGAGTCTTTTGAAATTATTTAGGATGAGTCCACAGATGAGCAAGACAACTATGTATTGCATGTTCTGTTTGATTTTATTACTGACAAGGCCAAAGATGGGACAGACAGGAAACTAACAACAGTGCTCCTGTTGATGGTGGATTTAACCTTGCTTAACGCAATTCCTGGCTCTGATAAGAATTGTAGGCTGGAGATACCGGTTTACAAAAATATTGCAAAAGAAGCGGACTGTAGTTTGCCCATGCTGCAGTTTTGGAACTCAGTGGAAGGCTGAATTCCCCATCTTGCAAGGCTAGCTCGGCGCTGTCTGACAATTCCAGCAAACTCCATTGATGCAGAGAGAGCAGTTTCTAAACACAGACAGGTGTCTTCAACACAGAGACAGAAAATGAAGAAAGACACAGTTGCTGGATGCTCCATGCTGACATTCAATTAATGACATTTGAAACCAGAACATTTTTTTCACTTGTTTTTGTTAATTTAAGGCTTTGGTTCTCAAGTTTGAGTCTACCAATTGTAGGCTACCCTACAAAACTGCCTCAGATGCCCGTATCTACCAATCAGGGAGTTGAGCCCTGAGTGTTATTTGCTGTTGTAAAGTGTCAATCAATAAATCCTGTTAAGCTCACATGATCTTTTTTATTTTACTGAAACAAGCTAATAATTGCATCTCGAAGGGGGGCGCACCCTGTACAGTGACCCCTCCTCTTGCGGCTGCGGAGCGATGGGGGCAAAAAGTGAGTGTGTGGAGTGGGGTGGGGGGTTGCGGAGCCTTCTGAAGCCGGGAGAGGTACCCAAGAGCAGCTATGCAGAGGAAAAGCAAGCCAGGACTAGCAGCTAGGAGCCCCTGGCTGGGGCGCTCCCAGCAGCACAGGGGCAATCAGACCGACCTCCACCTCCACCTCTGGGAACCTCCTGTGGCTGCAGGAAGCTCTGAAGGCAGCACATAAGTAAGGGTGGCAATCCCATGACTCCCTTACAACAGATTTGTGACCCCCCCTCCCATTTTGGGTCAGGACTCCCATGATTACAATACTGTGAAATTTCAGATTTAAACATCTGAAAATATGAAATTTACCAATTTTCAAATCCTATGCCCATGAAATTGACCATGATGGACCCTGAATTTGGTAGGGCCCTACTTATAAAGCACCAAATCTACAAATAATGGTACAAGGCCAAACAATTATGTGTTTGCTGGATAGCTGCTTCCAAAGCAGGGGGTAAAAAACACTGCAGTGTCGTGCTTGTGAAGAAGAAACAAACCTGGAAAATTTTGGAAGAGTGGTCCCAAGTGACTGAGCATCTATCTACCTAGTTAAAGAGGGAAATGAACCCACTCTGAGCACTCCACTCTATGTGCTACATGCAATTCTTAGGCCTGGTCTACACTAAGAAGGGGGTTCGAATTACGGTACGCAAATTCAGCTACATGAATAGCGTAGCTGAATTCGAAGTACCCTAATTCGAACAACTCACCCGTCCACACGCGGCGGGGTCGAACTCTGCGGCTCCCCCGTCGACTCCGCCAACTCCTTCTGACGAGGTGGAGTACCGGAGTCGACCGCGGCGCTTCCGGAGTTCGAACTATCGCGTCTAGATCAGACGCGATAGTTCGAACTCCAAAAAGTCGAACTCTCCGCGTCAAACCGGCAGGTAAGTGTAGACGTACCCTTAGTTACTGTACACTTGTGTGATTAACATGTTGAATCTGCTGTATATACACAGATCTCCCTGTATGATTCTACTATGGTAGCAACAATGTGCATGTCTAAAACCAAATATTTTATAGATATATATAATATACAGGAAGCTACTGCACAGAATCATGATCCTAAGGATGCATAAGAACTTTGAAGATATGTGGTGAGTCCTGTGTCATTTTACAGCTGGGATATATGTTGCCTTGATAAATGTAGGGGGGCGGTTGTCAGTGAGAGACCAGGAATTGTGCTTTTACTATGTGTACTTATGAACAAGGCTTTTTAATTTTAGCATAATTAGGTTGGCATTTTAAACAGCAATAAATCCCATTGCCCCTTTGCTTTACAAGACAATAATCCAATTCCGTAGGCCAAAGATACAGATATCTTCATTGTCATCTTTTGAACTTTCTTTTTTTATATTAAACATGACTGCTACATATTCTATCTTTATCTAGCTCTCGTTGTACTTTGTTTACCAAATATTGAATGACACTGGAGGTGTTATGCAAAAAGCACTTGGCGTTAACTCCATTCCACGTAGCTGTGGTGATGCTGTGCTATCATCACAACTGAAAAAAAGGAATTCAGATAAGCTAAATATAAGACATCTTATTCTGACTGTTTTAAGTCTGAGTAAATTAATAACATAAAAATAAAATAACAGAAGCACAATAACGAAAACAAGCAATGATTTTAAATAATGTGTTCTACCACTAGGGGACACACTTGCTATATGACTAAATACTAATATTTGAATTCATACATAATACTAACTAGACTTTGATTGGATTAAAGTTTAACAAAAGAAATAAATGTTTCCTGTAAACTAATAATTGTTTTGCCTTTTAAAAAATGAACTATTGGTTACATTTTCTCTCAGGTTTAGAAAACAGCCAGAGAACTTGAACCTAGTCAATCAAATTGTCATTTTGATATTTTTCTGATATCATTTTGAATCAAAGTAAGACAGTAAAAAAAATATAAAGATACAGGCCTAGGCCATTTTTTATATGCCATTAAAAATGCTTTTTGATGTTTTCATATAGCACCAAAAGAATTAAAAATGTACTGAATAAGCCATCGAGGATGATAAAGAATTTCAGGGGTGAATCCAAATTAGCCAGGTTTTATTATGTATAATGTGTGTGTTGCACAAATCCTTCTTCTGGACAAGATTTCTGATTGATTCAAATGTGCATCACAAGATCACTGCTTCAATACCATGGCATAAGAAGTGCCTTAGAAATACTAAATTCAATTAGATAGATTGTAGAGCTTCTTTGTGTCTGTAATCTACAGAAGATATATATTCTGATAACTAGACCAGCATTATGTGTGCATATGCTTCTGGTAGTTAATATATAAAGAGCTACGGATGACTGAAGGAGAGAATTAGGACTGACACAAATTATGTACAATACTGTGTCTTATGCATTATTTGGTTTGCTTTTTTTCTCTAAATGGAGAAAATTCACATAGGTAAAATTAATGTAGGCAGTTTCCACTAACACTAATGGAAGCTACTCTCTTTAGCAAAGATAGATTAGAATATCTCTGTCTAGGTGAAATATTTTCCAGGGCTAGGCTATCACGAGTTTTGGGGGCAATGTTTTGAATAAGGCAATTCCAAACATTAAAAGAAGAAGTGGTGATCTTACCTCACAGCCACAGAAGTCCTGAAGAAAATAAGCAAAGCACTGAATGACATTTATGTGTTTCTGGCAATCTTTACTGGAATAGCAGATGAACACTTTTGGCCGGGGACGGAGCCTTTCCACATGGAGCGCTGCAGCATATGTAGAAGATTCCGAGCTCTCCTCATCTAAATGGGAATATATATTTTCTAAATTGGAAGGGGAAAAAAAAAACAAACGCAAAAATCTTCACTCTATCCAAGATCAAAAATTTTCTTTAACCTCGACAGACTCATTATTCAAGTACATAGTAAAAGGCTCTTCATCCCAAGACATTCGTTTTTCCCTCCCTTCTTCCTCTTCTATTTTATCAGCCTGTGAGGTGAAAGATGTTACTGATTGGATAGTTACTGCATGTGCTAAGACCTGTCTAGAAAGGTTTGCTGTGTGTACAGAAGAAATTAAACAGTTTCACCTCCACCGACCCTACGAAATTGCGACAGTACTGTTATAGGCACCTCACCTCTTTGTTCAGAAATCAGAAAGTTCAAACATACTTCTCTGTAGTGTTTCCTGCTTAGCAATGCAATGGGCTCCTTTTAAAACAGCGATACTGGTAGGGAAGAGAATGAAACTCCAGGGGGCCTGGTACCCTTCAGAAACATGTGCAATCTCTCTGCGGCATGCCCATATTCTTTAGTGTTCATCTGAGTTTTTGCTGGAGCCATGCTATAATGTCATAAACGGCCAGAAGGGAAAAGGACTCAGCCCAGATAAATTCTGCCAGCTGTAGAATCCCTCATCCCCAAGATCCAGGGAGGTATCACTGATCTGTGAGGCATGGGGGCTGAAACCCCATCTTCTATATGGGGGAAACCCAATCACTCCCTGGAACCGCAGTATTGACTAATTCCTGATAAATCAGTGAGCCAGGTATGGTTTGCGAGCTCTACCCTAGATATAAGGGAGGCAGAAGTGAGCAGAGGTTGCTTGAATCTAAGTTAGGAAGTGTCTGCAGGGAAACCTTACGAATAGTCAAATGTAAGGAGAAGGATTAGGTTGAGATTTAAGGGGTTTTGCTGTTATCTGAATTCTGAATAAAGCCAACCAGGAAGGGGTAGTAAGTTTGGACTAATTCTAGTGGGTGCAGATTCATGGCAGACTGGGATTGACACCTGCTTACATGCACGCTTCAGGGTCTTACTTTCCTTCCACTAGGATTCATCAGTTAAATAATTCTGTATTGAAAGAGGAAATAGTTTAAAATATATCATCTTCTGGATCTCTTCACTCTCTGCATAGTCTTATCATCTCCCCTCTACTACTTCCACTAATAGACATTCAAAACAAACAAACAAAAAACAAACAAACCAAATAAGATTTCTCCTCACACAACCCATCTTGTCCTTCTGCTGCATTTTGCAGTGAAGTCATAATGCAGGACATATGACACAATATTTTCCAGGGTAACAAATTAACACCAAACACTGGATTTTAAGACTTTGCTGCAAGTTCCAGCAGATGCAGAGGTTTGGGGGTGGATTCAGGGGTGGGGAGAGTGAAAAGGAAAGCTCTTATGATAAAGAATTTTGTGTTTTGAATAAATCTATTTTCCTTTCAGATTTGCTCTGACAAGCAAACTCTCCTTCAAATGAAACAACATGCCAAATAAACACCATACCTTGTTGTTTTTTACGGCACATCACTGTGAAAAGCGTTGCAAATGCTGAGATGACAACTAAGGGAACGGTAATGGCAATGGCCCTTATTGGTCCAGCCCACGGGGAATGTACTTCAAAAAATAAAGCAGAATTAGCACTGTGCAAGTAAGTTATGGTATAATTATGTAATCTCATCTTCATATTTGGTACTGACAACCACTGCAGCACAATATCATCAAGTAATTCTCAAATATACAAAATATAAAGCTAAGATCTGAGCGCCTTCCAATAATGCATTAAGTGAGGTGACTAACGTCTATTGCATGTGGTTTGTTCCATCTCATGCTCTCCCCAGGGAAAGAATTATGTGTGTAGTACAGTTTTGTTTTGATTGGGTTCTGTTTATTTTTTAAATGTACTGCTCTGTATTTATGTTAGAGAAGGCAGGTTGAAGAAATGCGCGTTGCACTTGGAACGAAGTTGGTGAGATTTCTGATGGTCCTTGGTGCCTGGGGGAATTTGGTCCGCGGTCTCAAACTGGCCCCAAAGAAAGCTCTGTCTCCTGCACAGATAAGTCTACCCTTATGGTCAAAAGTTCCATAGTGCTTGAGGAGCAAGTTGTCACTCAAAGTCTTCATCCCATCATGGGATCTTTGTGATAATCGATTGCAAGGTAACTACTGTAGAACTTTATTTAGGGTGTGATTACATTAGTGCTACATTAAGCTGCTTACATATTTGCATTACATTATTTCCACACTCTGCTTGCAGGCTACTACTTGCATGTGACTAAGATGCAGTCTTGACAATTTTTAAACTGATTTTTCACATTAGTGTATGTAGCAAAAATTAGTTTCCAGTAAGGAGTCTTAGTTCTACAATATTTTGATGTAAAACCACTAACAGTCAAAATCATCTTTATACTTAATTTTATCTTGCACAATTTGCCTTTGCAATTCTTTACAAGCACAAAATGTACAAAAGCAATATTGTTTTTTGTCAAAAAGATCACAAGACTGCATTTAAAAGCATGGTCAAACAAACCCCATTAGTCCTGTCATTATTATTCTGGCAAATGATCTTCAACACAAATTATCACTACAAACGAGTACGTGTTGACTTTAAAAGGAAAATTCTTACCTGGTTTTAGTGCATAGTGCATTGTTTTCCTTGTTGCGTTAGTGTCATCAACCAGCTTTAAAAAAGAAAATTCTCATTTTAAATACTGAAAAAGATACAGAAAAATAATTTTTGCATGTGAAAAACACTGCAATTACCCCGAGGACCAGAACTGAAGGAAGCTACCATTACAAATGACCGATGAGAAGTACCTAGAATTAGTCATTTCTCGATAGGATCAGGGATGAGTAGAATACAAATCATATTGCAGTAAAACTGGAATACTATCTTCAAACAAAACCTGCCTATTAAAAGAAGGAAACAATCCAACCTAACTGATGTCCAAGACAAAGGAAAAAGGGGGGTAAGAGGGAGGGAGGAGGAATGGGAGTGGGATGGAGGAGGTAAAAGTCTCGTGAATAGGCTCTATATTCTTTGAATCTTCTCTATTAATAAAAAGTAGAGATGGTCAAATTTTTTCACAATCAGCAAAAATACACAAAACATTTTCAATGAAAATTTTCGTGAACATTTTTTGCCTTTTCTTCCCCAACTCAAATAAAAGCACCTACCAGACTTTTACTCAATGGGTCCAAAGTCCCCAACACCATTATTTTATGTTGTTGGGTAATCATAATGCAGCAGTAACTCAGTCAGCTTTTTGCCATTTGCATCTGAGCAGGAGGTTGCAACTTTTTCTTTTGGATGCAGACCTTTGTACTCTTATCCATGCCTTTGTTACCTCAAGATTAGAATATTAAAAGGTGCTCTACATGGGGCTACACCTTAAAGCCATTTGAAGACTGAGTTGGTGCAGAACGCAGCAGCTTGTTTACTGAGTAGGGGATCTCGCTAGTCGCATATTGTACAAGGTATTCCAGAATCTGCACTGGCTGCTTACTGGTCCCTGGGTAGAGTTTAAGATGTTGGTTATGATTTCTAAAGTCCTAAATGGCCTATGACCTGCCTGCCTGAGAAGCCAACCACAACAGATCCCCTGATATACTGCAAAGTTGTGGTCAGCAGAGATGCCTGAGCTGGACTCCCCTTGTTATAAAAGACAGGGAGAAACTGGCAGGACAAGGCATTCCCTGTGAGCGGCCCAGGACTCTGCAACCCACTCCCTTCCCTGGTTTAAAGCAGCCAGACTTTAGGGACTTTCCAGGCATGCTGCAAAAGCCATCTGTCTGACAGGATTTAGCAGAGGATTGAGGGTTTGTTAGTGGAATGATGGCATGGTGGGGTAAGAAGGAGCTTTTTTTTAAGCTGCCTGCCGGAGTGAGTTGGACTGGCTGAGTTGCACTATTTTTCCTTGTCTGAACGTTTGTTTTTTTAATGCTGCCTGGGTAATTTGTTATGTCAAGCCACCTAGAGTCTTTGTATAGGAGTTTTCTTTACAGTACAATCTCAGAATTAAGAACACCTCGGTAATGGAGGTCGTTCGGAACTCTGAAATGTTTGTAAGTCCAAACAAAACGTTATGGTTCTTCTTTCAAAAGTTTACAACTGAACATTAACTTAATACAGCTTTGAAATTTTACTATGCAGAAGAAAAATTCTGCTTTCCATTTTTTTAGTAGTTTACATTTATCACAGTACTGTACTGTATTTTGGGGGGCGGGGGGGAGAATGTCCTCTGCTGCTTCCTGATAGTGTACTTCTGGTTCCAAGTGAGGTGTGCGGTTTACTGGTCAGTTCATAACTCTGAGATTCTACTGTATTGTTATTATTTAAATCTAAAGAAACAAGCAACATTTACAATATAACTAAGATGGGTCCAAGTGACAGAATTCTGAATAGGATTTTGGTTTCACGCACAGCAGGGGATGCAGCAGTGAGCAGTGCTTGGGAAAGCAGAGAGATTGCAACTGTGCTTGGCTTCTGCATGAGAGAGGTGCAAGACAGGGAGGCTTTTTGCTCTTTTTCCACTACTGCACAGCCATGCAAGGCCCAAGTATGAGCTGACCTAAAAATGTTAATTTGCCCCACTGAATTCAGTGAGTGTGTACAAGGCAGTAAATTACAGCAGAATGTGGCCCACAGTATTTTATTTGCAATTAATTTATTTATCACACTTCTTTAGCTCCATTTAATTAACTCTTCACAAATATTACCTCAATGATATAATCCCCTGGAGCTATATTCTGAAGAACACAACTTGTGATATCCGTGTTTTGTTCCTGCAAAGAAAAGGAAGGAAATTATTTTACAAGTAGTTCACATGCTTTACAAAGCTAATGGAAAATGCATTTACAGCTAATGTTATTGAGTTGAAACGTCACATTTCCACTATGTACACAGGCACCTTCCATCAAACAAAATCCAATTCAATACTGATAAAGAAATACAAACCTCTCTACTCAAATATCCCAGGACTAGAATGTCCAGCCACCAAAGGCCTATGAAAGTTTGAGATAACAAGTAAGTTTTACACAATACCCTGAAGCTCCTTAATCTCGGGCTCTGGTGGACTGAACAACCTGCCACCTGCCATGGAGTATTTAACTCAACAAAATGAAAATGAAAAACACCCCCTGAGCGACATAAGTTACATCAACAGAAGCGCCAGCGTAGACAGTGTTATGTTGGCAGGAGAGCTTCTCCTGCCGATGTAGCTACCCACCACTGGTGGAGGTGGTTTTATTATGTCAACAGAACAGGGCTCTCCAGTTGATGGCTACATGAGCGGTGCAGCTGCATCGGTACAGCTGTGCTGCTGTAAGCTCCCTAGTGTAGACCAGCCCTAAATAATAGTTACTAGCAGTACCAGTAGGAAAGATGAAACATTACCCAAATGTATGGAGTTGTTGTGTTCAGAAAAATAAACCCATATTATTGCCACTAGTCTATGGTACACACTTCCCATAAAGCAATGGCCTTTATTATTTTATTTTTGGTTAACTCTGATTTTAGCACTTAGGTTTCTCACCAGAACTCTAATGGGCATAGCCCACTGTATTTAATTTTGTTCTCATACATTCTTTTCCCCGAAAGCTTCCAGCACAGTCAGACTTATTTTCTAACAATATTAGAAGCTATTTACTAAAAACGGCATTATTTCTGAACATCCAAACTTTTCCCATTTCAGGTGAATTGCTTAAGACAAGACCCACCCTGGGTTTGGATGGGCATTGTACTGGGCCCACAGAGACCACTAGCTATAATTTTCCCACCCACCACTGCCATCTCATCCCTTTTTTAAACATGAAGGTAAGTTTAACTAAATGCTCAAAAAAAGGACTACGTTGGAGAGTTATTTCAGATGGACAAAATTTAAGGAGTTGAAATTCTGTTCAGAGGGAGCATATGAAAAGAGGAAAATATTAATTATAATTATAAATAAAAATACAATTAAAACTACTAATGAGAGTGTAGCCCCTTTGGGGCAAGGACAATATCTTGCCATGTATTTATACAGCACCTAGCACAATGGGGCCCCAATCCTGGTTTGGGCCTTTGTTTACTACCAAAATAGAAATAATATAAAAGTCCTTTACATTCTTTAAACATGTGAAAAGCTACGGTCATCTAGAATTTTTAACGGTTACCACAAATCATTAAAACAACAGTCACGAAACCCAGTAACGTACTTGTCTGCAGGTCTTTTGTTTAAAGGATCCTTCATCCTTAAGTTTGTAGTGAAGATAGTAATATTTAAAGCCAAAGTTGTGAGGTGCGTGATCAAAAGACACTTGCATGTTAAAACCTTGCTGGGTAATATTCAGATTCCTGGGCTTCCAGACTGTCAGAGGAGAGATATTTATGGATTGGAAAATTACTATTTCACGAACAATAATATTTTTGTAACATGAATGAATGGAAAATATTATATTTTACTTACAAGGTTTGCAGGCAAGGTTTTCTGGCTGTAGCAACAATTCACATGCTACAAACACATACACAAAAGGAATATTAATAATAAAGATTAGGTTTTCCAACTGCTATACTCCATAAAGAGGAAGAGGGGAGGGAAGAAGGCAGAAAAATGCAAGCTATTTCATCATTTTTGTTTATCCAGCGCCTCTCCAAATAGTACAGAATGAACAGATTTTGCCATATTTAGCAAGCTCAGCATCCTTGTCATTGCTCAAATCACTCTCTACCTCTACACACAAAAAACAGCCTACTCAGTTTGTTTGAAATAATGTTACTTATTGAAATAAGCAATATGTGAGTAAAGGTGACAAAAGCTAACTTATAACAGACACATTTATGTGACTATATTGAAAATGTTACTTTATTCAGCATCACCACCAGAGTGGACTGAAAATACCAAGTCAATTCAGAAAAATTATTTACTCTAAACTATTTTTAGAACATTTTAGAGAGAAGAAAATCCCGAAGAGTGGAGGTTCTTAGCGGGGGGGAGAAGGGGGGAGATTGATTGCCAACATTTTAAAAAACAGTGTACCTAAAGTTATGTGCCTGTGCCCATATATTGGCACCTAAGGCTTGTCCTCATAGGGAAAATGGATTATCATGGCTATTCCAGAATAACTCCCTATGTATACATTCTATTCCAGAATAAAAATGACTTGATTCTGGAATAATAGATAATGGTAGATTTAGGAGTCTATCTTTAGGAATCTATTTTAAAATCTTGACCTTGAGACAAACGGCCTTGGAAGATTGTGGAAGCGTCTTCACTGCGGGTTTTCAAAAGGAGGCTAGATAGCCATCTGTCTTGGATGGTTTAGACACAACAAATCCTGTATCTTGGCCGGGGGTTAGACTAGATGACCCTTGTGGTCCCTTCTAACCCTATGATTCTACGGTCTGTGTAAGCTTTCCCATACTGTCCTGCCATTGACGCTGTTCAATGAGAAGGAAGATGTAGTTCAGTCTCCATAGGAACATAATTGCCAGGCTAGATCAGACTGAAGTCTATCTAATCCAGTATTCTGCCTCCAACAGTGGCCAACATCAAATGGTTCAGGGGAAAATGCAAGAAACCCCACAGTAGACAGATGTGGAGTAATCTGCTGTCTATGGTGGCCAGCCCTAGGCCTCTGCTACACAGAGACTATTACTTTTGCCAATTTCTCTGTAGTGGTTAGAGGTGCTGGAATAATTTTTATAGTGGGGGTGTTGAGAGCCATTGAACCAAGCTGTAAATCCTGTATATAATGGAAACCACTTCAAGATAGGAGGTGCTGCAGCACCCCTAGTTCAAGCACCTACTGTAGTGGTTTTATAATTTGAAGTTTTGTCCACTACAGACCAATCTGTGGTCTGTAAACTAATTTCATTTAGGACTCTGCCTGGATGTGAACCTCAGCCCTAAGATCTTCCGCTCCTCAGCCACCCATCCCCTTAAACTCTGCCTCTTCTGTTTTCCTGGCTGAGGCCAGATCTACAATAGGAAATTAGGTCAGTATAACTACATCACTCAGGGGTGTGAAAAATCCCCCCCCCCCCCGAGAGACGCAGAAAAACCAACCTAACCCCTGTTGTAGACAGCGCTAGGCCAATGGGAGAATTCTTCTGTCAACCTAGCTACCGCCTCTTGGGGAGGTGGAGAACCTATACTAATGGGAGAAGCATGCGCCGCCACTGCAGCATTTTAAGCGTAGACAAGTCCTAAGGAAAGAAAAAAAAAGGAGGGTGAGTAAGGAGGGAGAAGATAATATGTATGATACTTACGTCGGGTTCTGAAGAAAAATGGGTGGTAATTACTTTCATTTTTAATGGAAGGAAAAGGAACAATCTTTACAAAATAATCAGTTTCAAATTTCAGATTCAAAAAAGGCTGAGATTCCATTCCCTAAAAACATAAATATAAACAAAGAGATTTTGATATACTCTTAAGTTATCTGCCATGTCCATTTAAGAGTATATTGTTTTAAAACCAGCCCACAATTCTGCTGGACATGAACAAAAATTAAGTGCTTTAGGGCTCCTATGGCCTCATCCCTCTCTTGCAACCTGTGCACTGCCATGCAGGGAGCCCCGTAGAGATGGGTTCTGCACTGCTAAAGGGATGCACATCTGCTGCACAGTTCTCAGAATAACGTCCCGTCATTGCAGTGAAGTTGCTGGTTCCACCAACAAGGGAGCCTCAGTAGACAGGGAGTGAGGGCTAGATTTGCCCTAAATTAAAAATATTATAACTAAAAATGTTTAATTATTTAGCAAGCAATTTGCTGGCTAGGAAGCAGCACATTTTTAAAAAAAAGTTTAATAAAACATAAATGTCTCTTTCAAGCCCACATGCAGGATCAAACCAATAATGAATTTTTTCCCTAAAGCATATCACTTACAGTTCTTTTAAAACCAGAGTTGAGCTGCTTTGGGTCTTTTAAAACCATTTGCTGACACTGTCTTCCCTCTGATTTTAACTCCTCAAGTATTACTCGAAATCCTTTCAGGAATTCAATCCCTGCAGATTAAAATCCAGATAAATATTTCAAAAACACATTTCACTGTGTGTGATGCAGTTTTAAAGAACTACACTTGTTAAAAAATAATGCCCAACCACCATTTCTATCCCCCCTGTATAAGATGTTTGTCAGCTGGATGTCAATAATAATTCTTCCTTTCTCTCAACATTTTTCTGACTTGTCTATCTAGAATTTAAGTTCCTCTGCTGAGATTGTCACTCTATATCTGTACAGTGCTTAGCTCAATGGGGGCTTCTCCCCAATTGGTCCTTTGGGTTTTACCATACTACAAACAAATAAAATAATCATCATCCGCTTTGGTAATACACTGTATTTGTTCAATGTTGCCACTATTAGCAGTAAACAATTTTGCAACATTTTTGTTCACAAAGAATGGAAACACTGCATCCATATTGTGTTCCTGTCATTTATGAGACCACTGGACTACAGTGGCTGGATGCAATAGTTATGATTTTTTTTTAGTTTAATATTGCAGAACAGCAGAAGAATTATCTTAAGTAGAATTATTCCTTAACTATAGTTATGTATAAGTGAGACTGAAACTATACCCATTTTGCTCAAGAGACTCACACAATAGACTCTCAGCAAAATGTTGTGACATTGCTTGCTAATGTTCTCACCATGGTATTGCACTAGGAAATTACACTGAGTCATGATGACGCAAATGTCACAATGCTAGAGTTGTGCTTCGATTATGTTGTGGATCAGATGTCAAAGTTGCTGCCCAGTTCTTCAAGCCCCACTACCATCACCACTGAGCTATCGAATTACAAGTTTTCTACATATGTCAGAATATAATGTTTACCAAAGATACCACTGCAGTTAACATAAGATAAAGATTACATAAATCAAAGTGGATTAATGCCACTTAACATTATATGTTTATCTAGATTTGTGTTTCCATGAGCCTTTTCTATTTCTCCAGTTTTAAAAAAATGTTTTATAATCTTGTAGAAGAGAAAGCGCCATGACCTGCCCAATGTGTTCTTAATATTAAGTGGAACAAAAGCACTGTTTGTGCTAACATGCAGACCATGAAAGAGAAGTGTCCATCTCCCTGTCACCTGAGACCTTTCAACTGCAGTTCTGTACTGATACTTTCAAAAGGATTAACCTCTAATCATTACAAGAGAGAATACCAAGTTTTGAATCCCCTGGAAATTTGATTTATCCAATCTGCAGCGGTAGATTACCAAATTCACTAACATTATGCTACTGAAAACATTAGGTATCATCCACATTCTCTCTTAATATCCAATAACAAACTTAATCACTATTTTCTGTTACAAATTTAGCTGTTATCAAATGTGCTTATGCAAACATTATTTACAAATGGACCAAATGTGACAGAGAAGCTCTAGGAAATTTTTCTTCTCTTTCTAGAACATTTTCAGGGGACTTAAGCATTATAATCATTCAGTGTGGTACATATGCTCTATATAGATTTGTACTACAGCAGTGTATATAAAAGGTCCAATAGAATTCCTAGTGCAGTCTTTCTATTGACTTCAATGGGACTCTGATCAGGCCCTATGATCGTAGAGTTAAGACTATGTCCATGTATACGCAACCATGACTTTATTCTGGGATTTGTAAATACCAGAATTTGTCTTTAGGACTCTAAATCAGAGGTCCCCCAAACTGTGGGGCATGTCCCCAGAGGAAGTTTGGGGGTGTGTGTCTGGGGCCCAGGCCAGCCACCATGGGGGACAGGGAGGGAGGGAGCACCACCCACCTCTGCTCCTGGCCTCACGCCCAGGACTCCACTCTTGGCCCTGTGCCTGGGGTCCTGGCTGCCAGCCCCACGCCCGCCCCCAGCTGTGGCCACAGCATTGCCCCCTCCCGGAGTTGTGGTCCCCTCTCCCAGCCCTGGCTCCTGGGGCTGGGGGGCATGAACAGGGGTGCAAGGTAAAAAGTTTGGGGACCACCGCTTTACATAAAGAAAACAAATATTCAACTTTTCAAGAGATTGGTTGTTTTTAAATTGTACATGTTCAAGAATAGAAGTTTAAGTGTTCTGAATGCTTTGTACTCAGTTTGCAAAATCTTTATCCATAATGAAGAGTGCATTTCTTTTAAAAGAAAAGAGTGTTAAGTGGCTGAGATTGAACTGTAGCATTGCAAATGTGGAGTAACTACTGTTCTAACATTTTGACATAGCCCTGGTCTACACTGGAAAACAAAGTCAACTTAACTATGTCACTCGGGGGTGTGAAAAATCCACACCTCTGAGTGGTATAGGTAAGCTGACCAGTGTAGACAGCGCTAGGTCAACAGAAGAATTTTTCTGTCCACCCAGCTACCATTTTTCAGGGAGGTGGATTACCTATGGTAATGGGAGAACTCCTCACATTGCCGTAGGTGGTGTCTACACTGAAGCCCTGCAGAAGTGAAGCTGTGCCACTGTGGCATTTCAAGTGTAAACAAACCCATACATATTTATATTAACACTGCAGCAATTAATTATATGGACAAAATATCAAATACCTATTCACTCTACAGAACTAAATTACACCAAAAGGAACTGTAGTTCATTTTTTTTTCTGATTAAAATCTATAAATACTTATTTATGTTATTACTCCAATCTGCATTTAGGGTCTAGTCCTTAAGTAGATAAACAGCTTCAGCTCTAAATGTTTAAAATTGTGAGAAATAAACTTTTTCTAGCAGTGACAATATGAGGCAGTATAAACTAGTAAATGCAAAGAAATTCAAAGTTGAGACTCTGATGGAAGAGCAGAGGGATAATTTTTCATTGTGTATATATCAACCTTCATATTTTTTAAACTATGATTGTTTAAAAGGTACAGAACGGTTTTTAATTCTATGTTTGGTGTGTTGGAGAGTGAGAATATTTAAAAAAAATAAAACTGTAGCCTTTTTGTTTCCTGAATACAGATTCCAATAAAATATATGCTTCTGTGTGTAACGAAGTTACTTTGATCAGGCCTTGATTAGCATGAGAGGAAAAGACAACTTATTTTAAATTAATATAATAATTGAGAGATTGTTACAAAAGACATGATGATTTAAACCAGACATGGGAAAACTAAGGCCCACGGGCCGGATGCCCAGCCCCTGAGCTCCCTTGTCCCCGGCCCCTCTCCCGCTGTCCCCCCTCCCCCGCAGCCATGCCACTGTGTGGGCCACGCTCTGGCCCGCCACTCCCGCGGGGCAGCATGGGGAGCGCAGCTGGCTCTGGCCGGGTGTCACAGTTGCAAGCTCCTGCTGCTGGTAACGGGGTGGAGAGCGGGGGGTGGGGTTGGGTAAGGGAGCGGGGGTTCTGGGGAGGCAGTCAGGCAATGGGGAACTGGGAGAGTTGGGAGTGGGAGTCCCGGGGGGGCCAGTCAGGGGGTGGGGATGTGGATAGGGGTTGGGAGGGCAGTCAGGGGACAGGAAGCATGGGGGGTTGGATAAGGGGGTGGGTTCCCGGGGTGCAGTTAGGGGCGGGGGGTCCCAGGAGGGGATGGTCAGTGGACGAGGAGCAGAGGGCGGTTGGATAGGGGGTGGGAGTCCCGGGGGGACTGTTGGGAGGCGGGGGTGTGGCTAGGGGTCGGGGCAGTCAGGGGACAGGGAGCAGGGGGGTTGGATAGGGGACGAGGGTCCTGGGAGGGGGAGGTCCGGGGACAAGGGGGAGGGGGTTGGATGGGTTGGGAGTTCTGAGGGGGGCATTCAGGGGGTGGGAAGTGGGAGGGGGTGGGGGCCAGGCTGTTTGGGGAGGCACAGCCTTCCCTACCTGGCCTTCCATACAGTTGTGCAACCCCAATGTGGCCCTCGGGCCAAAAAGTTTGCTCACCCCTGATTTAAACTATTTTGATCTCTAACACTTACCAAGTACATTTGCCGTCCAAATTATTGTCACTGCAACTTGTTCAGAACATGCATACTGGCTGATTGTTATATTTTGCACATCTCCAATCACGTGTTTTCCCACTGAATTCAAATAAGGAGTGCAATCTAAAACAGTGAGAAACAAATCACTTAAATGAAACATACAAATTGTCTTGTGCAGGACCAAATAATTCACAAAAAGACACAGGACAAAATCTGGAAAGCCTTGTTCATGCTAGTAGTGCCAATAATGCTATTCATGTGAGTAAAGTGAGCAAGATTTAGTTTATTCCTTAACATTTTTAGAAAAATAATCAAACTTAAAAATAGATACTTCAAATATAACAATACAATAATTGAGGTATCTACTGCACATTAAGTCTACAATGGGGCTTTAGTGCCAGGATAACTAAAAACAATGCAGGCACTGTAATCCCGGTTTGGGTGAATGTACTACTAAACCATTCCCGGAGATCAAACTTTAATTTATTAATTTACATAAAGCAGCCTGGTTTCATTTTCTTTTTTCATTATTGTTTTTATGTGCAATTATTAATATCAATCCCACTACTTCTCAGTTATCCAGCTACCAGGCCTACAGATGGCTTGATCTCACCACCTCAGACGAAGAGAGACAGAGAACAGCTTACTTTCACAAAATGAGATTCTATAACACTGGTAGTTAAACCACAAAATAAATCACACCTTACTGATTCCTTAACACACCAAATATTTTGGTCATCTGGTAATAATACCACATACAGTACAGATGAACCGGATGGCTCCAGAGGGCAGGACACCTATAATGGAGGCTGCAGTTTCCAAAGGGAAGCAAAATTCTTTACTCCCCAGTACAGCAAGAGCACAAGAAAAGGGTTGTTGTTTTTTTTAATTTTTTTCAAATCTTCTTCCTTGTCCCCTCTACATAGTCTCCTAAAACATCACACACACACAGACTGCAAATGATGGATTCTAGACACCATTAACTACAACTACTTTCACCAGGTCTGCGATAATGTCCTTGGACCTAGTCCATGTTGTCCAAACAGCTCAGCAAGTTGTACCACCATGGCACCATGTACCACAGGAATATCAGTACAAAAGACAAACTTCTGAAGATCCCAACAGCCACTGTTATCACTAGCTACCAAGGCCTCAGTCCAGATACATAACACTGTCTGCTAACTTACCAAAATGCAGCTCATCGTCTGAAATAAAGATACAGATTGATTCCAGTCCATAAAGCAGACTTGGCCATTGCAGCATTCATTCACTAAATCCATCTCCTCTCACCTCTATTGTGAAGACCTTTAGTCTCCAATCTACTCAACAACCACACAGCTCCAATACCCCATTTATCTGCCACTAGGGCCCACTGAGAACTCTAATGTTGATAAATCTCATTATTTTATTGTGAGTTTCACGATGTTATTAAAGCCTCAGCTCCTGGAATCATATGATTATGTGAGACCCCAGTTTTCATTTAAAACAAAAAAGTTATATAGTTGCTGAGAAAAGCCTGAGAATGTGAACCATAAAGACTCGAAAATCAAAAGTCAAATAAAACTATTCCAAAGTTTATTTTTTAACCTCTCATGATGTTTAGGCCAATCTCATTAAAGTGTGTGTGTGTGTGTGTGTGTGTGTGTGTGTGTGTGTGTGTGTGTGTGTGTGATCATGTTTTTTGAATGCTTGGATCTGGTAATACCTACACTGTGTGTGGGTGGCATAGTACTATAATTCTCTACTTGCAAAATCTACTAAATTTACAACAACAACAAAAAAATGTTAGATTGATGTTCTAAGTGTATAGTGCCAAATTTTAATAATCAGTTATTCAAAATCTGATGCTAGATACTAGGCTGTACTATGCTTGCAAATGAAGTTGACTGATATTATCAAGCCAATGCAGAAAATAAAAATTTAAATCAAATACACTCTCTTGAAAACTACAAATGAACAATTATTAATCACACAAACTGAATCTTTGAAATGGGCTTTTTACCATAAATGACAAAGTGAGTTGTCTGGCTCCTTTAGGTAACTGTTGCACAATTCAGAACTATATATTTTGTACTATATTAAGTTTTATGAAAATTGAGCAATTAGTCCTCAGTTATTGTAAGTGGAATTTGTTGTTAAAAGTAAACTGAGTGACAGCATGAATTTCCTCTTAGGAGAATAAAAATACCTCTTTCAATGGAAAGTTTGGAGTAACAGCTTCTTGCAAGGTCTGGATCCAATTAACAGCCTTGCCTAAGATTTTGGATCCTAGTTCCTGAATTGCTATGTTGAAATAACAATTTGCCAAAATGCAATATAGCACAAAATGTCTCAGGGTTGAATGCGAGTTCCTGATTTAAAATGTTTAAAAAGAACACAGCAGTGAAGAATTTGCAGGCTTTAGAGGGAGGCATTTCTTCTGTTAAATCCAAGTTAAATACGAAACTGGATAAACATTTATTTTCTCACTTTGAACAAATTATTTAACCCCTACTATGAAGTGTCTTAACCCAGGGACAGGCTATGCAATAAAATAAATGCCTTTTAAATCAGAGCCAGGTCACCAAATTTTTTCTTTCTGTTGGCTCTTCTTTATCAGTATATATTTCTGTATTATGTAAAATCTTCAGCCTTGGTATAAGGGACCTCCTTGCAGTACTGCCAAACTTAAATAATCCCCTTAGCAGGGAGTTTGGAGCAGCATTTTAAATTAACATTTGTCATTGGTTAACCCCAGTTCCTGATGCAAGAATTAATGGTTAAAAACATGACAGTTATTAGGATTTAAACAGGCTACACTGTGTGAACCTTCAAGTGGGTATCACTGCTCTGATTGCTATTTCCTGCTTTTCTTTATTTGGGTAAGAAAGTATTACTCTCTTCTAGTGACCATTTATTCCATATAGGATCTGATAGGCATAAATTATGCTGGCATTCTTTAAATACTAATGTGAGGTTAGACATAGAACAGGAATTCACAATAAAGGATTTAGATTTCAGAAATTATCATATACACAGAGGGCTCATATGAAATTGTGACCCAGGATAAACTAAGATGCATCAGAATGAAACAAAAGGATTTCCTTCAGTTTTCCAGTAAGTATACTAGGTTATAATACATAAGGACTTTATTCTAACTCCAGCAACCAGTCAGTGATGTAATTGTAAAGGTGCACACTCCACATGTAGACAAGGAAAGCTGTTATTTGCTCTGATGCAATTCATTTTAGCTCCACTCCTGCAAAATCGGGGCTTTCCTAGTCTACATGTTAAGTTTACACTGGTGCAGCTATACTGGTGGCGGGCCACTGATTGCCAAAACAGGGTAAATTCCCAATGCAGATATGGCCCTTGTATACCCAACAGATATCTGAGTATGAGTTAGCATATCCTGAGCCAAGATACGCAAGTCAGATTATAGTTCATGAGAGAACAAACTAAAACGCCGATATTTAACATTAATCATTGGAAAGAAACCTATTTCTAGTATATTCCCTTTACATGAGGACAAATTAAATTTATTTTCTACTAAATAAACACAACTCTGTTTACCCCCAAAATTTAGATTTCAGAAAAACTAGCTTCTACAAAGCTAAAAACAAACACATTTTTTCTCATTAATTTAGAAGCTGGGAATGGGTGACAGGGGATGGATCACTTGATGATTACCTATTCTGTTCATTTCCTCTGGGGCACCTGGCTTTGGCCACTGTCGGAAGACAGGATACTGGGCTAGATGGACCTTTGGTCTGACCCAGTATGGCTGTTCTTATGTTCTTAAGTAAATGAAACACACGAAGGATAGAAACTATACTAGATTTTTAAACTTTTTCAGTATTAAATAATCTACATTGTTATTACTAGTATATGTAAGGAAAACCTTTTAAAACCATATAAACCTTACAGACAATTACCTTTTAAAATCAACACTAGCTAATTTTAGAGTGTAAATATGTCTTCCTTTTAAAGAGACCAAAGAAAAATTAAGCGATGTAAAACTTGGCATAATGGAATCCTGCTTTACATGGCATAAATTTTGGTAAGCATGAGTGAAGTGACTGCCTATTTTTGGCAGCTGCTGCCTCCTGTATGGAGGTTTACTTTTGAATGACAGACATTGGATGGGCTCAGAATGCATAACAGACAGTAGAAATGTGGGGAAGATTATTATTTAGTAAAAATATCTCACCAAAAGCATTTTTCAATCATCTTTGTTTACATAAACCTGCAGTCCACAAACTTACAAGAATTGTGAGAATTATTTTATTAAAAAGTCATGTTGTTATATAAGAGTAAGAGTTGGGCTTTTTGTTTTTGAGAGAAGTTGAGATTTTTATCTGTTGTATCTGATTAACTTACTGTCATATTTAAAGGTGATATTAAGCATTCCACCGTTCTTGCTGACTGGTAGCAGCACCTACAGAGAAACAACAAAAAAATATAGTGAATAAAAATGACTTTGCTTTGAGTTTACACAAACATTTTAATTTTAGGTGTTTCAATTTGGCATCACACACAAAAAGAAAAGTCTCACATGGAACTCCATGGTGAGTTACATTGTCTTCAACCTGTCGGGCAAGCAATGTGAACACAACCAATGCAAGAACAGATTGCAGCATTCCTGAAATTCTATATGCTCTCCTGCCAGTAGCTTTCAAATACACACAGGCATCAAATCACAAAGAAACAAATTTCAACACCAAGGAAAAATCTGCAGTTTTAAGGAGGATGACCTGATCAGTATATCTGAATAATAAAAAATTATTATTACGTTTTTTGAGTTGGAAGGTACTGGTGTCCCCAGTTCCATTATTCTGAACTGATTGGATCTGTACAGATATACTCCATCAGCCCAGGGATTGGAAAGTCAAAAAGTGACTCAAACTTATCTTTAGAGAGGAAATAAAATGTGACTGAAAGCAGCATCTAATAAGGCTCAAAACCACTAAGCTACAAGCTGTCAAACAAATGTACAGGGGCAAGAAAATGCCAGTCTCTTCTAGGCTGAGCCCATTTCCTCAGACCTAATAACAAGGAAGCCCGAACAACTAAAAAGAAAAAATGTCATTCCTAAATATAAAGGGAAATACAGAAGAGCACCAGGGCATTGCACAGAAGAGTGATCATGGCACCTTAGTTCTGTTTTCTTAGTGAAAGCAACTTCCAGGACAGAAATCAAAACCACAAAAGAGAAAAACCATCAAAACCACAAAAGAGAAATTCCCCATTGTGCTAATCAACTGAGGGTGAGTAGGTGCATGAAGGGCAAGATGGATTTTGTCCATCTGCTTGACCATCAGGCACATATGGCCAAGTTTTCAGCATGTTCGGAATTTGCCTGCAGATAAATCAGACTGCCTTTTAAAAATGTTTAACTCTATTCAGTGCTTATGAAAGGTGCTGGAGTCATACCTACAGAGATCAAAGTGTAACCAAAGAACAGGTATAATAGGATACCAGGAGCTCCCTCCCTCCCTCCCCCCCATGGCCCTAGGGCTAGGAGGAGTTCTGTGCCCCTGACAATTATTGGGGGGGCCGTGCCCTTGTTTGCCCCTCCTTGTGCACAACCTCGTGTTCACTGAAGGTAGGACAAGGAGCAAGCAGATTAATCTGCAGCAAGGAAGAGTTAGGTTACATATTAGGAAAAATGTTCTAGCTATAAGGATAGTTAAGCACTGGAAAAGGTTACCCAGTGAGGATGTGGAATCTCCGTCATTGGAAGGTTTCTAATAACAGGTTATATAAACACTTAGGATGGTCTAGGTATACTTGGTCCTGCCTCAGCACAAGGGGATCAACTAGATGACCTCTCAAGGTCTCTTCCAGCCTTATGTTTCTGTGATTTTTATGTTTAGCCTTAACATAGGTTTTTGCGCCTGACATCAGAATTGTGTAGATTTCATACTTGTAAGTGCGTTACGGATTTAAGAGTGATTTATCGTTTTCATTATCTGTTTATATTACAGTAACATCTTATTTGCTTATACTACAGTAACACCTAGAGGTCCCAATCAATATTGAGGGTCCATCATACTATGCTCTGTACAAACACATATTAAGAGGCAGTCTTCGCCAAGAAGAGCATACGCTCTTATTAGACAAGAAAAACAGCACAGAAAGATCATTTAAATTCTCCGTTCTTTATTGGTTGGTTGTCTAAAATCAACAAACATTTAGCAAGGTTGCCAACTGCAGCAACTCCAGTTGGAATAGGTTTTGTATCCTAAAACATTTCTACTAGAGGAACAAGTTGTAAATATACAGTAAAGTACATTAGATACCAATTTTTAAAATGCAAGAATCTACAGTTTCTCATTCTGTTTCAGAGTGTGTTATATTTCAACAGAAATCATGTTTACTTTTATGCTTGAGACACCTATAATTGTTCATAAAAATGTTTTAAGACTTAATAATTGCCTTTAGGCTATATTACCAGTTAGCCATCTGTACTCCTAACACAGGAACTATTCCTTCAGCAAATTGCTGCTTTAATTATTGAGTTAACAATTGTACAGATTAACCTTCAAGTTCACTGCCTTTTTGCCTAGGATGTTGCACTTTGGCTTTAGATATGGCAGCTAAAAAGCAGCTTTTACTTTCAAATATTAATGTTTTTCCCACAAGTAGTACAAATGATTGTTACATTTGTCTCTGGATATTTTAGAGTTGTATTACATTTTATGGGATACATCTATCTCCATTCAAATATACATTTAAAGTATCCCCCAAAACAACTGAGGGAAGGATCAAAGTTATGGGGCCTGATCCTACTATTGCTAAAGACAAGAGTTTTGCCACTGATTTCAATGGGAGCAGCCCCATGTGTTATCATATATGTCACAGTAGCTATTTAATCCACGATTACAAAATTCAGTTGCAATATAATACATTGACGTTGTTCACATTATATGATTATCTCTGTGTGGGGTAAATGACTGCAAAAGGTGCAAAGCAGTGGAGAAGCAGGCTCTATGGTATCTATAGGGAGTCTATATGGACACACACACCTATGTATATATATGTATTTATAAATTATATATACAACATATCATATATTCATGATCATGCACCTGCAGTAGTATGTTATCAGTGTCTTTAAGCACTTGGCTTACATGTAACATTAAAGGAGCTCTGTCAAACAGCACTAAACTTTGACTTATTTGAATATGGTATAATCTGGTTAAGGGATAGGGAAAGAGCTTACAGATTCTGAACAAACATTTAAGAAACTCACCTTTGTATTGCAAAGGAACTAGTGGAACAAGACTGATTTACAGTTATCTAAATAGGTATGGCCTACACAAAAAAGGTGCAGTTAATTACCTGACACTTTTCTCAGAGCTGTGCTAATATCATTGATGATACTGTGGAATGAACAAGGAAATAACTAAAATGAATTCAGTACAGTTTATTATTTCGTATTTGCCTTTTTCAAAACTTGCCTGGAGGGTTTTTCCAAAGCTCACAGCTCTAATATTGATCTAATAATTGAGGAAAAATAATTCAAAGTATTGTTTTCTATTTTCTTGGTAAAATTTACCCACTCTCCCCTAAGGGGTTACACCACAATTGAACTCGGTCCTGTAACTTGATTATTAAAATCAGGTTTCTTGTTTGTTACAGGTGGCTTTACATTATGTGGGAATTTATTCCTGAAACATCTGTTTGCTTTCATTCATTCTTCCCAGAAATTACTTCATTTTTTGACATTGTAGAAGGCTTATCTAATAACAGTAGATGCACCGCTAACAATGCCTACAGCAACAAGAGATGGCTAAGACCTGTAAGCATCACGTTTGAAATATCTAGACTCCTTGGACACACATCATCAGATCACACTGTGCATGATTCTTCATCAGCTGACCAACTCTTACCATGCAATTGGTTGTGTGGCAGTCTTGTGAATGAGACCGTTAAAAGAAAAGTCCTTTCTTTTCAGGGTCCTATTTAAGACCCTATTATACATTTGGGGGGTGGGGAGAGCAAGGTTTTTGCCCCTTCCCTCAGTTTTCTTGGTTAAAATGTCTCTTTTCTATCACTGTAGGGCATTGTGTTGTGAGCCAATTGGTTGCCCCAATCCAACTCTGAGATATAGAACAATCCACTTGAATGTTTTCAACCAGGAAGCATCAATGAACTCCTAACCCTTAGTACAATGTAGGGATGTAAATACCATTGTAAAAGTTAACTGTTTAAATTATTTAAAATGTTTTGTTTAAACGGTTAACTGATTAAAGGGCCAGGCAGCCGCTGTGGCTGGGGCCGCTCTGGCCGGCCCAGGGCCGCTGGGGTTGGCCGGCTCGCCCAGGGGTTAACGGTTAACTGGTTTACATTTTGCATCCCTAGTACAAGGAAGCCCTGATCCCTGACTGGTCACTTTGGTTGCTGCCGTAATGATGATAATAATGATGATGATAACATCATCATAGTATTGAACCAGAAGAAAGGATCAGGAAACACTCATCCTTTTTGCATGCATTCACCTTAACTGCAGCTCCCCAGTTAAACGCAACAACTCTGCTGTGTTTAACAAGAATGAGCAGCACAAAAACCACACAATTATCTTGAGGTTATCATCAGAGTTTTATAGAACACTTCAAAATTTACCAGCAACATCAAATGAAATCCAGGAAACAAACAAAACAAAACAAAAAATATGAATGGAAAAACAAAGCCACAACTGGCACAACTCACAGGAATGAACAGAATATTTACTCACTGTATATCCAAACAAAGCAACTTTCTTAAATATCCTTACCATTTTGAACAAACTAATGGCTCTAAAAATAAATAGTTCTTTAAAATATACGTACTAATAGCTCTTATACCCACAACTCTGCAACTTTCACTTAACAAATCAAACTGAACAGATGAAATATAAAATTCTCCATTTGAAAGAGAAACACCACCTTTCTATTAAACCTCTAATCTTAAAAACAATCATCTCGGTTTTCCCAAGCAGGCCAGCACCACCATCCACCAAATGAACAAAATCATGAAAGAATGAATATACATTAAAATGATCATATACAATCACTTGTATTGCAGGCACATTTTTGTAATGTAAGCAGTAAACATTCCAGAGTCAGTGACAGATACTAAAACAAATAGGGAAAAAAATCTCAAAGTTGTGTGAAAATAAATTTTCATATTCAACAGATGCTACACCATGGCTCCACACAATACTATATAGGTATGAGAGCTACTTAAACACATAAGCTTCAGAAGGTGCAACTATGATACAGTTTTTAAAACCAGACAAGCAGGAAATAGTGATTTGATACTTAAAGGAAAACTGCAGTATAATATAAAAGATACTCTAATCACTACCTCCAATTAAAAAAGAATAAATCATCATTGTAAATCCAGACCAATAAATATGAGGCACTGTCAAAAACAGATGTCAAAACAAGTGGTGCCAAAAAAAGTTGATAAAAGTAAAGAGCAATAAATCTTCAGAACAATATGAAATCCATCCAAAAGTTCTAAAGGAATTTAAGAATGAAGCAACAGAGCTGCTAACTATCAGGGGGTAGCTGTGTTAGTCGGTATCCACAAAAACAACAAGGAGTCCGGTGGCACCTTAAAGACGAACAGATTTATTTGGGCATAAGCTTTCGTGGGTAAAAAAACCTCACTTCTTCAGAGGTGCTAACAAAACTATTCAATCTCACATTAAAATCACTTCCTATATCAGAGGATTGGAAGGTAGTAAAATTGTAGCTATCTTTGAAAAAAGTATCTGGGTGGTGCTGGGAATTACAGACATCACACCTCCTTTCAAATGCCAGTAAAAATGGCTGAAATAACAGTTACAATTAGAATTATAAAACATTTAGTTGACCATGATGTGAAAGGGACAAAGGAGCACAATTTCTCTACTCTATATTAATTCTTAGTGTATTTCAACAAAATAGCAACTAAAGGAGAACTTGATTGTTATGATCTATATGAACTCTCCAAAAGTCTTTCAAAACTTTTTCATAAGAAGCTATTAAGGAAACTAACTATTCATAGGATGAGAGGTAAAGTACTGTCAGGGATGAGAAACATGCTAAATCGAAACAGAAAACAAAGAGCAGGAATAAATGGTCAGGTTTCAACATGGCAAAAGATCAATAGAGGGGCAACCCAAGAATAAGTACTAAGACTGATATTGTTAATTCAGTTACAAAGGATCTGGAAAAGGGCGGGTGTGACCCGAGAGGTGGTAACATTTCCAGATGACATAAAATTATCTAGGTTAGTGAAGACTGAGGAACTTCTGAGGGACCTAACAAAGCTAGGTGAGCCTGCAGCACAAAATTGACAACTGTAAAGTAAAGCATATTGAAAGGTATGAAGTGAAATACTCATACACATTGTTGAGTTCTAACTTAACTGTAAGCACTTGGGGAAAAGGCTCGTGGACTGCTGTGAACTGCTCCATGGAAACTTCTGTTCACTCAGTGTGCAGCAGCAGTCAAAAAAGCAAACAATGTGCTGAAAATATTATAATGCAAGTCAATTTCTGCTAAATCTTGTAAAGAAAGGATGAACAGAACAGAAAACATATTATAAATAGATGGCACAACCTCACCTGGTGGTCACCGTTTCTTTACAAAGATTTAGCAGAAACAGAAGATATCCAGCAATGGGGTACAAAAACGTTTAAAGCAAAGGAAAGACTTCCATTAAAGTAGAGATTCAAAAGATTGAGACTGTTTAGATTAGAGAGGAGATATGACAGTTATAAAAAATAATGGATAGTTTAGAGGAGGTAACCCAGATGCTCCTGTTTATTCTTTCTCATAATACAAGAACAAGAGGATATTCAAGGAAAGTTGAAGTCAACAAATTTAAACTTAATTAAATAGCATACTTTTTCACACCCTCCTGTACTCAACCTCTGGAACTCTGCCACAAAATACCACTAAAAGTTTCAAAAAAGATATTAGACCACTATATGGATAACAAGACTAGACACATTTACATTAGATAGGATATTAACAAAACACAAAAGCTAGAAGTCCTTATGGTGCAGGGCGCAAGACAATCACTAGCTGGCAAGAATTAGGAAGAAACTTCCCCCATAGTAGCTAATGGTCTATCAAAGAGTCTTGTCCTTTTTGGTGAAGTATCTGGTACTGGCCAATGCCAGAGATAGGTTGCTGAGCTAATCTGCTCCGGTAATTTCAATGTTCCAGTGTGTTCCAGAGCAGTAACTCCAGGGGAAATGAAACCAGGGGTCAGCCCAGCACAGATCCACTTCAAAGGACTGACTGGTTCCCCATTTTTGCATTTTATTTTTTTCCAAAGCTGGTGTTAAAACTTTGAATTCCAGGATAACATTACAATTTTATAAATACTTAAAAAAAAAACCACCACGTTCCAGCACTCTAATTTGAAAATGCAAAGGTTAAAGCCAGCTTCTCTCTCCTCCCTCCCTTCCCCACCAACACTTTATTAGAAATGCCAACAAGCCCTATAAATGTGAATACCTCTTAGGCTCTGTCTACATTAAGGAAATTCTCACTGGTGTAACTACTTCAATGTAGTTACACAGGTGTGAACTTCTAATGCTGACATGCTGCATCAGCCCAAAGTAGGACCTATACCGAGACAGTTTACTTCACCATGTTACCACTCTTTCACTGGTGCAGAACTTCAACATTAGAGGATTGCACTAGTGTGATTACACTAATGTAGTTATACCAGTGTGAATTTCCTTAATATAATAGCATCTTACTGTGCTCAGTCCTACAGAAGAGGCAGCTCTAGATAAGTTCATGGAGGATAGGTCCATCAATGGCTATTAGCCAGGATGAGCAGGGATGGTGTCCCTAGCCTCCGTTTGCCAGGAGTTGGGAATGGAGCTAGATGGATCTTTGGTCTGACCCAGCATAGCCGTTCTTATGTTCTCTTACTGCTTTGATAGAGCCCTCATTTAACAAACATACTTTCTGCTAACTACATATGGGGCTGCGCGACTCAGAGGGTTAGTAAAGAACTTTTCACGTCTAGATATAGATTTCAATTAGCCTAGGATAGCAGTGACCAAAATCTGTTCAGTGGCTCATGTGAAATGTGCTGTTCTCATACATAGGGCCCTATCAAATTCACAGTCCATTTTGGTCAATTTCACGGTATACTATTTTAAAAATCATAAATTTCATGATTTCAGCTATTTCAATCTGAAATTTCCCAGTTTTGTGATTGTAGAAGTCCTGACCCAGAATGGAGTTGTGGGGGGGGGGGAGGGGAGAGGGTCACAAGGTTATTGTAGGGGGTGTTGCAGTACTGTTACCCTTTCTTCTGAGCTGCTGGCGATGGTGCTGCCTTCAGAACTGGGCAGCTGGAGAGTGGCGGCTGCTGGCCAGGAGCCCAGCTCTGAAGACAGAGCAGCCGCCAGCAGCAGCGCAGAAGTAAGGATAGCATGGTATGGTATTGCCACCCTTACTTCTGCGCTGCTGCTGGCGGGGTGCTGCCTTCAGAGCTGGGCACCCGGCCAACAGCCGCTGCTTTCCGGCCACCCAGTTCTGAAGGCAGCGCAGAAGTAAGGGTGACAATACCATAACTCCCCTAAAATAACCTTGCAACTCCATTTTGGGTCAGGACCCCCAATTTGAGAAACGCTGGTCCCATGAACTCTGTATAATATAGGGTAAAAGCACACAAAAGACCAGATTTCACAGTCTGTGATGCATTTTTGATGGCTGTGAATTTGGTACTCAGATACTTTTAAGTGAACAGGTATCCACACCACAAAAGATGCCAGTGAAACAGACACTAACTGGCATCCTTGTTGAAGTTTTTCATAGAGGGCAAGAACCAACTAGGGCAGAGACATGAAAATATTATTTTGCTCCTGAAAGTTGTCCCTGTAGTTTGGAGTTCAAGCACATTTGCAAGATGCAGAGTTTGAGGTCTGTAGCAACCCTGAATAAGAGGATTTGGGGCTCGAGATATCAATTCAATGCCTTTCATAGCATTAAGCTCACTTTTAAATGAGAACATGCAGTATATACTCTAACTGTTCCTAGTCACCAATGAGAGCTTTGACACTGGTTTCAATGGGAATAACTTCAGTGCTTGTATTGAAATCCCGTGGTATCTGTGAGTATGATGTTAATTAACACTGTCTAGTAAAGCACAAGGACATGTACAGAAGCATGGGCTTTCATTAAATGTTATCTTTGCTTTCACCTGTGTGCTCAGCCAAGTGGCCTGTTAGGTTGACTGAGAGTTTATTAACAAGCTCTAACCTGCTATCTTTAATCCCTAGCCCCTTTAGGATTCCTTGACAAGGAGGCGGGGCTAACTCAGGAGAACAGGGGTTTAAAAAGCCAGCTCCTAAGCAAACAGAGGAGATAGCGAACAGGAGCAGCAAATAGTGGAGTTTTGCGAAGGAGTGTGAGAGGCAGATACACCTACCAAACATAGTCTAAACTCAAACAAGTAACTGCCCCCGACCCTCCAAAAAACCCAAACAAACACACACAACCCTGCAAAAGTAAAAATAATCCAGGCAGAAGTCCAGCAGCAGAGTGGGGGCTATCCAGTTTATTGCACTGAATGCAGTATCTACAATTACTTACCTCGCAGGCAGGTGGCATATGTGTGCATTTGGTGCAAGCAACTCATGGCCCTCAGAGACCGGGCTCTTGAGACCAGAGTCACTGAACTGGAAGGGCTAAGGGAGACAAAGAGGTACTTAGAGGAGACTTTCAGGGTCACAGTAGAATGGCCCCACCCCTATACTGACAGCCCCTGTGCTATTGAGGGAGGATGAAAATCTCGGGGAAAGAGAACATCAAGCTGGAGTACAGGGAAATGATCCCATAGTTGGGACCTGCCTTCCAGATGATGTCACGGTACCCTCTTGCACTGAGGATACCCCTGTAGGGGAGAGACCCTAGTTATTAGGAAGAGTAAGGTAATAGTAACGGGAGATTTAATCATTAGAAATATAGATTGGGTTTATGATGACTGCGAGAACCACCTGGCAAACTGCCTGCCATTTGCGAAGGTTGCAGATCTCTCGAGACATCTTGTGATAAATGAAGGGCAGGGGAGTAGCTCCCTTTTATGGACACCCAGCCAGCCAGTTAGCTATAAAGTCCGTCTTGGTGGCTGTTCTCTGCTTGCTTTCCCTGTAAAGGGTTAACAAAATCCCCCAGGTAAAGGAAAAGGAGTGGGCACCTGACCAAAAGTGCCAATGGAAGGCTAGAACTTTTTAAAATGGGGAAAAAAAACTTCCCCTTTGGGTCTGTTGTGTTCTCCGGGAAAGAGGGGAACAGGGAGAGTTATGCTATGAGAAGCTTTAAGTCAGGTATGATCATAAATCATCAGATCATACCTAGAAATTTTGTAAGTAGGTTTTTTAAATCTAGCAAAAGCCTAAGTTCCAGGTGTATTTTCTTTCTTTTTGTTTTTAATATAGTTTACTTTTTTTAAGAACAGGATTGGATTTTTGGTGTCCTAAGAGTTTGTGCACACGTTGTTTATGTAGCTGGTGGCAACAGCTGATTTCCTTTGGTTTTCTTTCTCAGTCCTTCCCGGGGTGGGGTGGGGGGGGCGGGCTTGAGGGTACCCCACAGGAAGGAAATCCCAAGTGCGCCTTTCTGGTTTCAAAGGGGTTTTTTTGCCTTTGGGTGGTGGCAGTATCTACCCATCCAAGGTCAGAGAAAAGCTGTAACCTGGGGAGTTTAATACAAGCCTGGAGTGGCCAGTATTAATTTTTAGAATCCTTGTGGGCCCCACCTTCTGCACTGAAGTGCTACAGTGGGGAATCAGCCTTGACACATCTAGACAGAGTTATGTGCAGTGCTGGGGAGGAGCCGGTGATTGTGGTACACATAGGTACCAGTGACATAGGCAGAGGTGAAAGTAAGCCGGTACAGTACAGCCGACCGTACCGGCCGGGGGCAGCTTCCCTGGGCCAGCGATTTAAAAGGCCAGGGGCTCCCGGCTGCTGCTACCTGGCTCTTTAAATAGCTGCCAGAACCCTGAGGTAGTGGTGGTGGCCCAGGGCTCCCGCGGTGATTTAAAGGGCCTGGGGCTCTGCTGCGGTAGTGGCAGCCGGAGCCCCGGGCCCTTTAAAACTTGATTTAAAAGGCCTGGAGGTTTAAAGCCCCGCCTCTTCCAGTTGAGGCCCCACCCCCTTCTGGTTAAGGCCCCACCCCCCAGCTCTGCACTCCAGCATACCGGTAAATCCTTTAAGTTACTTTCACCCCTGGATATAGGGAAAGGTAGAAGAGAGATCCTGGAGGCCAAACTCAGGCTGCTAGGTAAGAGATTCAAGTCCAGAACCTTCATGGTAGCATTCTCTGAAATGTTTCCAGGATCACATGCAGGGCCAGTTAGACAGGCAGAACTGCAGGGTCTCAATGTGTGGATGAGACAATGATGTTGGGAGGAGGGATTTAGGTTTATTAGGAACTGGGGAATAGTAAAATCTTAAATGAAACAAGCTGTACAATAGACTCTAGCAATTCCATGCTTGAATAAAAGAGTATAGCAGTAGGAATATACTACCAACCAAGATGATTGTGAAATGCTCAGTGAGATTAGAGAAGCTACAAAACCAAAAAACCCAATAATAATGGAGGATTTCAATTATACCCATATTGACTGGGAACATGTCACTTCAAGACAGGATGCAGAGATAAAAATTTTAGATACCTTTAATGACTGCTTCTTGGGGCAGCTAGTCCTGAAACCCTTGAGGGGAGAGGCACTTCTTTATTTAGTCCTAAGTGTAGCACAGGATCTGGTCCAAGAGGTGAATATAGCTGAATCTCACAGTAACAGCAACCATAACGTAATTTTAGCATCCCTGTAGGGAAGAATATACCAAAGAAACCCAACACAGTAGCATTTAACTACAAAAAGGGGAACCACACAAAAATGAGGAAGCCAGTTAAACATAAATTAAAAGGATTAATCACAAAGGTGATGCTTGCATGGAAACTATTTAAAAACACCATAATAGAGGCTCAAACTAAATGCATATCCCAAATTAAAAAAATAAATAAAAAAAACAGAAGTAAGAGGACCAACATCATGCCACCACGGCTAAACCACAAAGTAAAAGAATTTTTTAGAAGCAAAAAGGCATATTTAAAAATTGGAAGTAAAATCCTACTAAGGAAACTAGAAAGGAGCTTAAACTCTAGCAAATCAAGCATAAAAATATAATTAGGGAAGCCAAAAAAAGAATTTGAAGAGCAACTAGCAAAAGAGACAAAACTCAAAGCAAAAAAATTTTTTTTAGTACATCAGAAAGAGGAAGCCTGCCAAACAATCAGTGGTGCCAGTGGACAACTGAGGTGCTAAAGGAGATCTCAAGGAAGACAAGGCCATTGTGGATAAGCTAAATGAATTCTTTGCATCGACCTTCACTGCACAGAATATTAGGGAGATTTCCACACCTGAGCCATTCTTTTTAGGTGACAAATCTGAGGAACTGTCCCAGACTGAGGTTTCAGCAGAGGTAGTTTTGGAACACACTGATAAATTAAACAGTAAGACATCAACAAGACCAGATGGTGTTCATTCAAAAGTTCTCAAGGAACTCAAATACAAAATTGCAGAAATACTAACTGTGGTATGTTACCTATTGCTGAAATCAGCCTCTGTACCAGATGATTGGAAGGTAGCTACTGTAAAGTTGATGTAAAGCTAATGTAAAGCTGAGGCAATTCTAGCAATTACAGGACAGGAAGCCTAACTTCAGTACCAGGCAAGTTGGTTGAAACTATAGTAAAGAACAAAATTATCAGACACGCAGATGAACATGTTGAGGTACAGTCAACATGGCTTTTTTTAAACAGAAATCATGCCTCACCAATCTATCAAAATTCTCTGAAAGTGTCAACAAGCATGATATAGATATCCAGCTGATACAGTGTATTTGGCCTTTCAGAAAACCTTTGACAAGGTCCCACACCAAAAACTCTTAAGCAAACTAAGCAGTCATGGGATAAGAAGGAAGTCCTCTCATTCATCAGTAACTGGTTAAAAAGATATGAAACAAAAGGTAGGAATAAATGGTCAGTTTTCATAATGAAAAGAGGTAAATTGTGTGGTCCCCCACGGATCTGTACTGGGACCTGTGCTGTTCAACAAATTCATAAATGATCTGGGAAAGATGGTAAACGGTGAAGAGGCAATGTTTGCAGATGATACTAAATCACTCATCATAGTTAAATCCAAAGCTAGCTGCACAGAGGTACAAAGGGATCTCACAAAAAGGAGTGACCAAACCACAAAACGGCAGATGAAATGCAATGTTGATAAGTGTAAAGTAATGCACATTGGAAAAACTAATCCCAACTATATATATACACAAATTGATTGGTTCTAAATTAGCTGTCACCACTCAAGAAAGAGATCTTGGAGTCATTGTGGAAAGTTCTCTGAAAATATCTGCTCAGTGTGCTCAGTGTGCTATTGCATTCAAAAGAGCTAACACAGGGGTCCCCAACGCGGTGCCCGCGTCCTGGCCCCTGGGAGAGCACCTGCCGAAATGCCGCAGCGGCATTTTGCCGGGGACGCCTCTCCTGAATTTCGGCAGTGACGCCTCTCGATGACGCCACTTGCCGTCGACAAGTGATGTCATCGAGAGGTGTCGTCCCCGAATTTCGGCGGGGACGCCTCTCGATGACGCCGGTTGCCATCGACAAGTGACGTCATCGAGATGCGTCACCGCCGAAATGCCGCCAAAGTTCGGCAGCATTTCGGCGGGTGCTCCACCGCCGCAGTGGTCCTTCGGCTGGCGACCGCTAGCCAAAAAGGTTGGGGACCACTGAGCTAACAGATCGTTAGGAAAGGGACACTGAATAAATCCGCTATGTCCACCCCGTGAATACTGTGTGAAGTTCTAGTCACCTCATCTCAAAAAAGATATATTAGAATTGGAAAAGGTATAGAGAGGGGCAACAAAAATGATTAGGGGTATACAACAGTGTCCCTGCCAGCAGGTATATGGGATCTTGGGGAGCAATTACCACACGGGTGGGGTGCAAAATAAACTTTATTAAAGGAAAAAGGGAGTGGTGAGAATTTAACAATGAAATACGATGGAATGGGGTGTATAGGGTGTTTACAATAGACAATGATGGTGTGGGGGGGGGGGTTCTTATTGAACAGTGTAGGGAGTTCTAACAGTGGGGTACAGTAAGTGGGGTTTAGCACAATGGGATACAGTACAGTTAATAAGCAACTCAACTTTATATAGGAACAGCTCTAGATACAATGTGGAATGTAAAACATACCAAAAGGAAATGCAAAATAAAATAGTAGCTTCTATATAGAATGGTCAACAATCTTAGATAGAATGTATCAAGTGGTAGGTGGCCTTATACACAATGTAACACAATAGTATTAATGCAAATACAAAGTATAACAGAAAGGTGGAAGTAATATGTGAATCACAGTGCAATAATACAATATGGGTGATAAGTGAAATTATGCAGTGTAGACTTAATTTGTGAGGCTGTGATAGCAAGAGTGTACCCAAAGGCTGGGTCAAGAAACAGGAGGGGGTGGGGGGGAAATGATAGTGGCAACTGATGAGAGATGCAGCTGCAAGCAGCGAGAGATTCTGAAGCCCTGCGAGGTAAGGACAACAGAGCAGGGGGGGGGGGGGGGGGTTGGGAAGTTCAGATGGTGATGCAGACACAGGGGAAAAAAGCAGCAAGGGGTTTGGGAAGTTCAGAGGTGATGCAGACACAGGGGAAAAAAGCAGCAAGGGGTTTGGGAAGTTCAGAGGGGAAGATTGGAACAGCAAGAACCTTATCTATCCTCTAACTTAATCAAACTTATATAAAATGACAAGCAGCTTCTACAAAGTAACAAAACAGGTACAGAATACAATCAGGCAATGACTTTTTAAATCTATCTTAACCAATGACTAGGCAAAACAACAAATATCACAATTCTAAGCAAACTGCAACAAGCAGCTATATGGAGCAACAAAACAACGAACTATAGCAAGGCAGGTGAGACTTACAAGCTTTACAATCTTAAAAACTATGACTTATTAAACTAAAGAAACAAATCTATGGTGCACCTTATGCTATGGGGAAGTTACAGAGGGCAGAGTGGTATGTGCCCCAGAATACAGCTCCCAAGGCAGCCCCCAAGGAAGCCAAGGGAGGTGGCTGCAGCAGTGGATACAGCTGAAAACCGTGAGTCCAGGGCAAAGCCCACAGGAGCAGAGCTTAGCAGTAGCACCAACTTACTTTCAGTGGCAGAGTGCCACGGGGTTTAAGAGAGAGATTTTAAAACACAGACCAAGGTTTAGCTTGAGTCTGTGTGCTGGGGAGACAGAGCCAGCAGCCAGGATGGGGGGGGGGGGGTAAGAGAGGTTTTAGGACACAGACCAAGGTTTAGCTTGAGTCTGTGTGCTGGGGAGACAGAGCCAGCAGCTAAAATAATAAAATAAAAGTACAGAAAGTTTCACAGAGGGATTCTTACCATCCCCCAAGGCAGCAACAGAGGCAGAAGCAGCAAGAACATCAGAAGGCTCGGTACAGTCTTGATAATCAGGAGATCTCTCAGGCAGCAATTCGTTCTTCGTGGGAGGGGGTTCAAAAAACGGGGGTACGCTCAAAAATAAAACGAGAGCGGAGAAAGGACCCCCAGAACCCCTGGCTGATCAGACCAGGCAGCAATGCAAGAACCTTTCTGAAGTCTGTTCAAAAGATGTCTGTTTATAAAGGCAAACCCTGGCAGCTTCCCGCCAGTAACTCTGATTGGTTCCCCTTCTTACAGGGAGGAGAGCAGGCAGGGAAAAACTGCAGGTAGCCCCAGAGGCATGTTTGGACTAGTCCTGAGCCCAGAGGTATGACTCATGCCCAGGATCTTAAAAACACAATAGTCTTGCAGCTCTGGATAGAGCCTACCCTACACCAAACCCAGGTTTTAACAAGGTGATAACAGGACTAACCCTTTGAACAGGGCAGTGGTCCCACTTAGCAAGTGGCCATCCCTTTGAGAAGGGCAATGGCTTTTGTTAAACAACTTAAGGGGCCCTCCCTTTGAGAAGGGCAGAGGCCCTGGTAACAACTTAACAGCCAGGGAGGGGCGGCCACAGAGGAGAACAAGAACAAAATGGAGTAAGGGGACAGCTTTAAGAAACAAAATGGAGCTGTAACAGACAAACAGCTTCCATGTGAAAAGAGATTAAAAAGACTTTGTTCAATTTAGAAAAGAGATGATTTGGGGGGAGGGTATGACAATGGTCTATAAAATCATGAACCATGTGGAGAAAGTGATAGGGAAGTACTATTTACTCCTTCATATAACTTAAAAACCAGGGGTCATTCAATCAAATTAATAGGCTGCAGATTTAAAAAAGATATATAGAAATACTTCTTCAAGCAACGCACAGTCAACCTGAGGTACTCATGGCCAGGGATGCTGTGGAGGCCAAGCGTATAACAGAATTCAAAAAAGAATTAGATAAGTTCATGAAGTATAGGTCCAAGATGGTCAGGGACGAAACCCCATGCTCTGGGTGTCCATAAACATCTGTCTGTCAGAAGCTGGGACTGGATGACAGTGGATGGATCACTTGATAATTGCCCTCTTCTGTTCATTCCTCCTGAAGCATCTGACACTGGCCACTGTTGGAAGACAGGCTACTGGGCTAAAGGGACCATTGGTATGACCCAGTATGGACATTCTTATGATCTTATGTACTGCTAGACTATAAAAGAGAACAGTATTTAACATTTTAAAGGGACTGTCAAAAACGTGTGGAAACATGCACCATATCTCACCAAATCTAAATAGTCAAACACTGGTGCAGGGGAGGAAAAACTATGAATGTGTGAAGAGATGTAACTACAGTAGAAACGCAGAGTTACGGACACCAGAGTTATGAACTGACCAGTCACCACACACCTCATCTAGAACCAGAAATAAGCAATCAGGCAGCAGCAGAGCCCCCGCTGCCAAAAAAAGGCAAATACAGTACAGTACTGTGTTAAATGTAAACTACTAAAAAAATAAAGGGAAAGTTTAAAAAAAGATTTGACAAGGTAAGAAAACTATTTCTGTGCTTGTTTCATTCAAATTAAGATGGTTAAAAGCAGCATTTTTCTTCTGCATGACAAAGTTTCAAAGCTGTATTCAGTCAAGGTTCAGTTGTAAACTTTTGAAAGAACAACCATAATGTTTTGTTCAGAGGTACGAACATTTCAGAGTTACAAACAACCTCCATTCCCGAGGTGTTCGTAACTCTGAGGTTTTACTGTGCTACTTAACAGATGGATCAAAGCAAGGCAGATCTTTTTAGTGCTGTCAGAAGCACAACTTGTAATCTCCTTTCCTAGATGGCTTTTTATTTGTTTAGCTTTGATTTAGTTTAGCTATAAACATAACAAGTTTCACAAATAGGAAGAAGGCAAATTATCTTTTTGGTAGTCTTAACTTATACAATTTTTGTATTGTGACTCATTCGCTATTTCTCTAATGCAGGGGTGGGCCTGCAGGCTGCATCCAGCCTGTCAGACGTTTTCATCCTGCCCTTGAGGTCCTGGGGAGCAGAGTCTGGGGCTTGCCCTGCTCTGCGTGTGCCATGGCTCTGCGCGGCTTCCAGAAGCAGCGGCATATCCCTCCTCCGGCTCCTATGCGTAGGGGCAGCCAGGGGGCTCTGCATGCTGTCCCCCACCCCAAACACTGCCCCCGCAACTCCCATTGGCTGGGAATTTTAGAATATTTTCTAAACATATTAAAATATACAAGTATCAGAGCTTGGAGAGGGGATACCTGCCACTGGGCGCACCAGGTGGAAAACCTTTTCCATTTAGCTTCATAAGTGAATCTGGTAAAGGGCTTACAGCTTTCCAGGAGTATGCACCATACCGAATCTGAGCAGGTGCGCTCAGCCTGATTTAACCATGGATCCTCCAGGCCCTAAGATGGAGCGACTGAAGGTCCAGGTGTAGGAGACAACCATGGGTCTGCGAGATGAGGTCAGGACTGAGAGGAAGACACTGGGGCGCCTGTATCGATAAATCTAACAGGGTGGGATACCAGCACTGGCAGGCCCAGGCAGGGGCCACCAGTATGACATCTGCCTTGTCCCTGTGGACTTTGAGCCTGGACTTTGACCCCTGAAGGAGCAGAAGGCTGGGAACTTCCTGCTGGTCCGCGAAGAGAACAGGTCAATACGGGGAATCCCTCAGGTGCGGAAGATTGAGTAGATGATGTCTGGGTGAATCGACCATTCGTGCGTGAGGAAGCATCTGCTCAAGCTGTCCGCCAGCATGTTCTGATCACCTGACAGATACGAAACTTGGAGAGTGATGGAGTGGGCTAAACAGAATTCCCACAGAAGAAGGGCTTCGTGGCAGAGTGGCGATGACCAGGCTCCGCCTTGTTTGTTCAGATAAAACATGGCCGTGGTGTTGTCTGTCAGAACTTCTATGCAATGGTCTCGTAGGTGGGGAAGGACCCTTGACATGAAAGGCGGATCGCCCTGAGTTCCTTGATATTGATATGGAGAGTTAGCTCGTTCTCCTGCCACAGACCCTACGTTGTCAGGTCTTTGAGGCGAGCCCCCCATCCCAACACGGATGCGTCCATGTTCAGAGTCAGGGTGGGTTGGGGAGGATGAAATGGGATCCCAGCACCTACCGTTTGAGAGTCCAGCCACCAATGCAGGGAGTCGAGCGTGGGGCTCGGGCCCATAAGCACCATATCTAGGTTGTTGTGGCCCCGTTGATATACAGATGCCAACCACGTTTGTAGGGGTCTGAGACATAGTCTGGCGTGTTGCACTACGTAGGTGCAGGACACCATGTGACCCACCAGCTTGAGACACTGCCTTGCTGTGGTGGTGGGGAACCTGCAGAGGTTGGTGATTATGTTTGTTAGAGCTAGATGCCGGGCCTCTGGGAGGAAAGCCCGAGCTTGGGTCGCGTCTAAGACTGCTCAGATAAACTCTACTGTCTGTGTTGGTAAGAGTACGGACTTGCTGGCGTTCAGCATGATGCCCAAGCGATTGAACGTGTCCATGACCAACCACACCTGAAACTGGACTTGCTGGTGAGAATAAGACTGAATAAGCCAGTTGTCGAAGTACGGGAACACGTGAATGTGATGATGGCGAAGAAAACCTGCCACAACCACCATGCACTTGGTGAAAATGCGAGGAGCTGTGCACAAGCCGAACGGTAGGACTGTGAACTGGTAGTGCATCTTGTGCACCACAAACTGGAGAAAACGTCTGTGGGACGGGATGATTGAGATGTGAAAGTAGGCGTCTTTTATATCGAGGGTGGCATACCAGTCTCCCGGGTCCAGGGAGGGGATGATCGTGGCCAAGGAGACCATGCGGAACTTCAGGTTGACGATGTGCTTGTTGAGCTCCCTGAGGTCCAGAATGGGCCTTAAGCCTCCTTTTGCCTTGGGAACGAGGAAGTAGCGCAAGTAGAAATCCCTGCCCCGCGCTCTTGAGGCATTTCCTCCACTGCTCCTAGGGCGAGGAGTGTCTGTAACTCCTGGATGAGAAGTTGCTCGTGAGAGGGGTCCCTAAAGAGGGACGGAGAAGGAGGGTGGGAGGAGGGGTAGACCGGAAGTGGATAGAATATCCCATCTCTATTGTGCGAAGGACCCAACAGTTTGATGTAATAAGGGACCAGGCACGGTAGAAACGGGATAGATGGTTCAGGCTGGCTGGGTTTTGCACTGGTAGTCCGTTCCCGAGCGCACCTTCAAAATGGGCACTTAAGGGCCCCCGGGGGGGGGGGGGCGGGGGGAGGGGAGGGAGCTTTGATTGGCCCTGGCTCTGTCCCGAAGGAGGGTGTGATGGTCTACACCGTGGGTACCTGCTTCTCCTACGGGAGAAGTCCTGCCTAGGTCTGGGTGAGAAGGGGCACTCTGCCAGGGGCTGAGGCTTAAACAGCTTTCTTTGAGTTGCCGGGGTATGCATGCCCAAGGATTTCATGGTGTTACTTGTGTCTTTCAGGGTATGCAGGCGAGAGTCAGTTTGCTTAGCGAACAGGCCCTGGCCGTCAAACGGAAGATTCTGAATGGTGTGTTGCACTTCAGGTGGGAGGCCGGATGACCGGAGCCAGGCGTTCTGACGCATGGCGATGCCGGAGGCCAAAGTGCGAGCTGCATCAAAGGAGCCCTGGAGGGAGGTTCGGGCTACAAGCTTGCCCTCCTCAGTGATGGCCCCCAGTTCCGTGCGGGACTCAGATGGGAGGAGTTCCTGGAACTTAAGGATCACAGACCACAAATTATAACTCTATCTGCTGAGAATCACAAGCTGGTTCACGATTCGAAGTGAGAGGCCCCCAGTAGAATAAAATTTCCTGCCAAAGAGGTCCATGCGTTTCTCCTCTTTTGATTTTGGGGCAGGCCCCTGTTGGTCCTGTCTCTCTTTTTCATTAACCGCATCCACCACGAGAGAACATGGGGCGGAGTGAGTGAAAAGGTATTCATATCCCTTGGAGGGGACAAAATACTTTCTCTCCACTCCCTTGGCTGTAGGGGGGGGTGGAGGACGGGGCTTGCCAAAGTGTTTTGGCATTAGATTGGATGGTCCTGTTCATCGGGAGGGCCACCCTGGAAGGTCCGTCTGGACCCAAGATGTCTACCATAGCGTCTTCTTCCTCCACAATCTCCTCCACTTGGAGCTTCATGTTTAGGGCTATGCGTCTGAGTAGCTCTTGTAAGACCTATAGTCCATGGGAGGTGGGCCTGCCGCAGACATGTCAGCTACGGCCTCGTCAGGGGAAGACAAGGACAATGCCACCGGGAGAGCCGGGTCTGACGTGGCTCCTTGATCCATCACGACCGGGTCTTCCTGAGTGTGTGGGGTAGCCTCTACTGCAGGAGGAGCTGACTCCGAGGGTTGGGGCTGATCTGGAGGTGGGCAGCTGAGGGTTGCCTCCGGGGGTCGGACACCTGAGCGTGACGACGGGTGGCCAGCAGGAGGGGCACCTTGGGCCTGGTGGTATGCCCAAAGGGTCCAAAATTGCCACTGAGGTTGCCAGTGTGGTGCTGAGGGAACCTGTCCCAGCCTTCCCGGGCCCAAGTGAGGGATGTCCGAAGCCCCTGAGGCTAATCCTGATCTGATGGAGGGGGATCGCGAGCGTGATGGCTAGGGGGAGTGGTGCGGGAATGTGTGGAGAGGGGCACCAAGTCCCTGGATGGACGAGGATTATGTGATGACCAGTGCCGGTATGGGGAGCAGTGCTGAGAGAGTGATCGGTGCTGCGCCATGGAGCAGTGCCCGGGCGGGTCCCGGTGCCACGCCGGGTCCCAGTGCAGTGAAGGAGATCAGTGCCATGAAGGAGACCGGTGCCATGAAGGAGACCGGTGCCGAGAGTGGGAGCAGTGCCACGACGTGGACCGGCGTCGCTAAGATGATCTGCGCCGAAACATGGACCGGTGCCGTGACGATGATTGGTGCCGCGTTGGGGACCGGGGCCGGGTCGGGAATCTGCGACGGGCCTGAGAGCGGTGCCGCGATGACGAGAGGTGCCGTGCAGGGGATCAGTGTGCAGATCAGTGCCAGTCCAAACAGTTCTGTAGGGTCACCGAATGCGATCTGGACCTTGAGCGGAACCATGTCCTGGTGGCCGACGACGACCTCGAGCATGAACGGCTCTGAGGGTTGGAGCTGTGAGACCAGTGCCACGAGTCTAACCGGCGTCATGAGTCAGACCGGTGCATGCGAACATCGCCGGTTTACCCCTCAACGATACCGGGAGTCATGCCAGGCATGGCGCTGGGATGGGGGATATCGGTGCAGTCATCTCAATAAGCCCTCTAGCAGGCTCGAAGGTGTCCCGGAGTGGAGGGCAACGTATCTTCCTCCACTTGAAGAGGTCCCTGTGGCACAGGACTAGTATGAGCAGATGGAGGTCTCGCGGTTTTGTCAGGCTTTGGGGCCTGGTCAGAGCTGTGCTCAGTCGGGGCCGCGGTGACTGCCTCAGGCCTTTTGGAATGTCCTTCCACGGCTTGCTTCTTACAAGCGACCAGGGAGTGGGAGCGGTGCCTAGATAGACATCTTTGGGGCCCAGGAGCTCGTCGGTCCCAAGGAGGGTGAGGATCCTTGAGCGGTGCTGTGGGTGGCACTGCCAGGGGAGCACTGCGCACCAAGGCGCTCAGGCCCATATCTTGAGAGGGACACAGTGCAGCCCCAGGCCCTGAGCCCCACAGGGGCCTGCCAAACCTTGGCCCGGTGGCGGTCTGGGTCTCCGGCGGCATTTCGGCAGCGGGGGGGCCCTTCTGTGCTGCCGAAGACCCGGACTGCCGCCGGGTGAGTACAAGCACCACAGCTCCCCCACTTTGCCCCAGGCCCTCGAATCCTCTGGGTGGCCCTGCCTGTCCGCCTGATGAGTCTCCCCCAGACATCTAAGGCAGGAGTTGTGGGGGTCACCCATAGGCATGGGCTTGCCACAAGAACTGCAGGGTTTGAAGCCCTGGGACACCATGCCCCAGAGCCCCACAGGGCACTCACTGAAGTGGAAAAACTCCCCAACCACTATACTACACTTAACACTAAGATAACTACTAACGATTAACTAACAAAGGGAACAATTTACAATGATAAGAGAATGCTAGGGAATAGTAGAGCACTTTCTAGCAAGAGACCACTGTTCCAACAACCATCAGGGGTGATAAGAAGGAACTGAAGGGGGGCTGGGCCAGCAGGATCTTATATAGAGAGCCATATCGGCACCACTCCAGGGGGCTCCACAGCCGGCCTGACGGGTAGCTGCTAGGGAAAAGTTTTCCGACTTCTGTGCACGTGACGCACACTCACACCTAACTGGAATTGATATGAGCAAGCACTCGAAGAAGAACAATAGCTACTAAAACCCAGTATGATCATGGGCCAAATCCAACTAATCCTATATGTGAACAGTGAGTGGGACTAACTGCATGGGTAAGATATTTGGCCTCAAGTGTATAAAAGACACTTAAATAGTTAAACAAGGAATTTGGCCTCAAAGTGTATAAAAGACACTTAAATAGTTAAACAAGGAAAAATATAATTTTAAAGCCATACATTTTATAAGTTAAAAGGCATAAACTGATCACAGCAAATTTAGGCCCCAGTCCTCCAAACACTTATACACATGAGTTCAATAAAATGCTTTACCAGGAAACAGTCCCTTGTATTTAAGCCACTAGGCACTTGGGCTATTTAATTAGCTTACAATTAAGAAGACTCGTTTAGAGTATCTTACTTAAAACTATAAATACTAATGTTATGACCTCAGGGTTATATGTTCTTAGTTAATTAACCACTAACATTTGTTGAACTTATGTGCAGCTTTTAATTTGTTCTGACCTTTGCTAAAAAGTAAGTCTCCATTCCCTGGAGCTTTTTCTATAAAATTCCTTTGGTCTACACACTGCTATGAACAATGACTGAGAAACGACACATAACGAAAGGTAATGGTCAAAACATCTTTTAAAAAGAAATACAACCTACAGAACTTTAAATGGATTCTAGGATCACTAAAATTGAAATTTTAACACAGAAAATAACAAATAATTATATACTGGATAAAAGGTAATTTTTTATTCCTAGTGACAACATAGTGTTCACATTATGTAGTTAGGAAGTGCAGAATTTTGCAGAAAACCTGATAAAGACCATATCGGCAACTTGAAACATGCAGGTCACAGGGCTTTCATCACAAAGATCCAGTTGTCAGATCTATCCCTCAAATTGCAAAGCTTCAAGAGCCACTGAAAAGAATACTCACATATATCTCTACGTAGAATCTTAAGAAATTCAACAGACTCCAAATCACAGGGTACTAGGATTATGGTTTTGAAACACCTTAAATCAGAATAACTATGAGTCTCAAATCTCAGGGTTCTAAGTGTCTTCTGCAGAGTGGTGTCTTCTGCAGAGTGACCTCAACTCAGCTCATTGAGAGTTGAGTATGCACAGCCTCTTGCAGGATGGTGCCCTAAGGCATTTCAGTTGATTCAAATATCCATCTTTCAATATAAAGAACATGGCTTTGGATGAGAGGGACAGATTATATCATTTAAACGTGTGTGTGTTTCTGTTCAGTTACAACATACAATTTATCCCAATAGTTGTACTTCACAATAGCAAAAAAAAAACAGGAGTACTTGTGGCACCTTAAAGACTAACAAATTTATTTTAGCATGAGCTTTCGTGAGCTAAATAAATAAATTTGTTAGTCTTTAAGGTGCCACAAGTACTCCTGTTTTTTTTTGCGGATACAGACTAACACGGCTGCTACTCTGAAACCTTCACAATAGCGTCACTTATGAAGTTTCAATAGTGAGAACTTATTTATGCAAAACATTTGTGGAAGTCATTGCAAAGCTTGGATTTAATTTCAAGAGACAGAGCTAATAAGAAAATCAGTTCCAATCCTGCTCCCAATTAAGTCAATGGTGCTTTTTATGATGGGAGCAGGTCACAACTGTGTTAATTAGAAAGGAACATAAAAACTATTTATTGTTTGTTGTTGCTATTCTCCAATGTTATCAGCACCCTTTTTGAAGCCTGTAAGGTAAAAAGTCCTTTTTCTGATAATTGTGTCCTTTTTCATTGGGCACACATGGTGTTCTGTTTTCAGTGGAAATGAAAATAACATATCTACTTCTCTTTTATTTGATACTTCCTACCAGCATCAGAAATTACATTAGTGTTATCAGAACAGTTCTGCAAATCATGGTAATCGACTTATGCTCCCTCCGCTAAGGGGCCCTTCTTCCTGTGTCACCAAGACATTTAAACTACCAGCACCCAATTCTGATTTATCTAGTACTAGCTGAGCACTGCATAATTTGACTGAGATCATCCAAGTTACTCCTAATTTCTAATTATGTGAGATCAGAGGTAGGCCCCCAATCTTTACAAGTGATTCTACTGCAGAACCAATGGCCACTCAGCAGAGAGAGTCCACATTAAAGAACATGCAGCCAAATCTCGTTTGCCTCACTCACACGATTAAATATAACAGAGCTATGTTGGCAGCAATTTTGTCAGCTAAATAAAGATGTATTTACTGTGTTTTAAGCATTTAGAAATTTATTTATAGAAATAATGCTGAAATGTACGTTAATATTCAGCTTTTATTCAATAAAGGCAAAACAACAGTGTGAATTAGCCCTCTCTGCGAACGACTTTAACATCAGTACTAGGGAACCAGAGATCTTTGTTTGCACTAATTACAGATATCTGGTAATGGAGGTAGGAAATCGCTATCCCCCCCCCCCAGCATTGACTTGTGCACCAGACCAAAACAATAATCATGATTCATCTTTCACATGTTGTTAATCAATACACATATGTTCCTAATTTCATGTTGCCGCAAGGCAAGCTGAAGGGACAATTGTTTCTGAACTCTAACATCAAGATGAATAATCAGTGTTTATCAAACACATTAGTTAGTAAACTAAAGTTTTATATCTGACAGCTGCTCTTTTCATTTTTAAACTCTATCACTATTTTCTACTAAGTTGAACTATTTTCTATATTTAAAGTTATCACTAATTTCAACAAAAAGGTTAAATACCTTTTCTACATGCTTCCTTTTGGAGTGCTTCTACCAGAATATATAACTAGCATCGGTACAAGCTGTAAAAATTGGGATTTAATGACAGAATTAAACTTAAAAACCTGAATGGTTGACTTTTCCCCCTTTTTCTGGTAAGTTTTATATTTTGTTAAACAAATTATTCCAAAATTTAACTTCATCAAAATTTATGTTTAGTAACCCACAACCCGGCCGAGCAGTAGGGAGAGAGGCAGTTGAGGAAAAGGCGGCTAGGATCTGGTCGACTGACTGGGATGTTGCTCTCAGTCCCACCCTCAAAATGATTGTTTCTGGCCCCCTGGGTATTTAGCAGCCCCAGGCTGGGATGGCAAGTGGGAGGAAGAAGGGTGACAACGACTAAAACTATCGTCCCATCTCCTTGTAGGTCCCTGACGAGGCTGCCTCGGTCTTGGCGGTGGCCAGAAGAGCTTTCTAGCTGATTGCGGCGTGTGCATGCCCAGCAAGCGAAGGGTAGCTCTAGTGTCCTTCAACCTGTGCAGCCTGACGTCCATTTGATCCAAGAACAGACCAACTCCATCAAAGGGGAGGTCCCGGATCGAGGCCTGCATCTCCTGGGAGAGGCCCGCCAGGAGCTGCATCGTATGACCATCACCAATCAACCACCCTTGCCACCGAGTCCACCGTGTCCCATGCCATTTGCAGGGAACATCTGGCCACCGCAGTACCCTGCTCCACAAGAGTGCCAAACTCCTGGGCCAAACCTTGAGGGAGGATTTCCTGGAACTTTTTGAGACCGTCCCAGAGATTAAAATTGTACCGTCCCAGTAGGGCCTGATGGTTCACCACCCAAAATTGCAGGCTGTTGAATAATTTTTTTTCCCAAATAAATCGAGTTTCTTAGCCTCTTTCTTTTTTTGGGAGTTGAGGAGGTGGAGACCTGCTTGCCTTTTTTGTTGGCCATAGATATAACCAGCGAGCCCAGGGGGCAGGTGGATATAAAGGTATTCAGTATTTTTGGCTGGCACAAAATACTTTTTCTTGGCCAGTTTTGAGGTGGGCGGGATGGAAAAAGGGGTCTGCCACAAGGCTGTGGCTATCTTGAGGACCCCCTCATGTACAAGCAGGTTGACCCGGGTGGGAAGAGAGGCCGAGAGGACGTTGAAGAGGGTGTCCTCCTGCTCCGCCATCTCCTGTACCTCGAGCCCCAAGTTCTTGGCCACGCACAGGAGAAGGGCTTGATGTTCCCTAAGGTCATCCAGTGGGCTAGCTCTGGAAGGTCCCGCAACCTCCTCATCAGGGGATGATGAGGAAGACTGGACTGCCTGGGGTCTTGACCACTGTCGGAAAAAGAGGCTTTGAGGTGGGCACAGGTTCCTTTGCCCCAACCTCAGAACAGGCTTCCAGTACCAGGTCCAGTGAGGCCACCGCCTGATTCCTGATGTTCCCTGCAAATGGCGGCCAACGTAGAGTGCTGCGAAGGAGGCCACTGGCCATGTTGCCATTGTGGTGCTGCAGAGGAGAGAGCGGCCTCCGGTGCCCAATCACACCAATGAGACCTTGGCGACAGGCTGAACTGGCCCTCCGTCCTGGAGGAACCACTCTCCGGCGACCAGGGTGGAGTCATCGACACCTGCATTTGTTTACTGGTCATGGCTACCGGTGACCGTTGCCCAGGCGTAACTGCCCGGTAACTGTAGTGTTGAGAGCGGTACTGGTGCCGGGGAGTCCAGTGCCGGGGGGATTGCTACCAGGACGGGGAACATTCCCACTGCACTGGTGATTGGGACTGACAGCTAGACGAGAGAGTGAGAGAGTCCAGGACCGCCCGAGAGCAGCGCCAAGGGGATCTGGAAGTCCGCCGGGGCAACCGACGATGTGATTGGGATCTGCCACAGGATTCCCGATGCAGCAGAGATCAACATCTTATGTTCAGCAACTGGCGTTGTTCCCCTGTCTCCTACGGCAGAGGTTCTCAAACTGTGGTCCGTGGATAGTTCCCTCTAAGATGCGCACCTGGCAGCCACACACGAGAGAATGAAGGGCCACCCACCTAATTAGTGGAACTGCACAGACATGGCTGGTGCCTGGACCCTGGAGAACATTCAAATGTAAGGTGAGGTGGTGGTCTTGGGGGAAATAGGAAGTAGGTGGGAGGGGGCAGTGGGGTGAGAAGGGGGGAGGGGGAATTTGGGATGTGCAGATCTGCGACGGCCAGAGAAAGAGGCAACTTTCCTCAGCTCCAGGGCTGCGGCTGCCAGGGAAAGACGGCCCTCTTTCCCAGCCCCAGCTTGGGGGCTGCTGCGGAGGGGAGAGAGAGGGCACATCGATCGCATTAGAAAAGTAAGACTACTGATATTAAAATAGAAGTTGTGTGCCTTTATTTGTAGAACAAATAAATGTTAATTATTATTATGGGGTTTTTTATACAGCGCTTTTATTCAAAGTGCTTTACAATAGTTAGTTAACGGTACAAACAATATTTGGAAAGATCATTAAGCAGTCCGCCGAGGCCCTCAGCAATTTTCAAGTGGTCCATGAAAAAAAAAAGTTTGAGAACCACTGCCTTAAGGGGTCTTAACAGTGGGCTTGCCCTCTTGGGGAGCCATAGCCAAGTCCTGAAGCATCAGGGACATCATCGGAGCATGTGGAGACCTGTGCTCTCTCTTCACCGGGGGAGCCTGGGATGATAAAGGTGTAGGCAGGAGTATGGGTCCCATACCGCTCCCAGGAGTCGGTGATGGACCTTTAAGGGGGCTGGGCATCCCTACCGGGGAGGCACAATCACGTGGCTCTAGAGTAGCCTGGCGGGCAGGCCCGGGTCTCTTGGTAGATGACCTGTGGACCTTCTTGCTTGGTGCTGGGGAGCGCTTCTTGGCCTTCTTCTTAGGCAATGGCAAATGGTGCCAGGAGGAGCCGGGTGCTGGCGGTGCACTGTGCATGGAGGCCAAGGCGCTCCATGCAACCTGTCTGGACGGCTCAGAAGCCGGGAGGAGGGTGGACTCCATCGGAAGAGCCCTGAGGCAGGTATCCCATTTCTTTTGGGTGCGGGGCCAAAAGTTTTTGCAGATCCAGCACTGCTCCTTAACGTGAGACTCCCCCAAGCACTTAAGGCAGCTGCCGTGGGGGTCACCCACAGGCATAGGCCTGCTGCAATCAGAGTAGGGCTTAGGGTATGGCTACACTTGCAACTTCAAAGCGCTGCCGCGGGAGCGCTCCTGCGGCAGCGCTTTGAAGTGCGAGTGTGGTCGCGGCGCCAGCGCTGCACGTACTCCACCTCCCCGTGGGGATTAGCTTACAGCGCTGGGAGCTGCCCTCCCAGCACTGCAGCACTGTTTACACTGGCACTTTACAGCGCTGTAACTTGCTGCGCTCAGGGGTGTGTTTTTTCACACCCCTGAGTGAGAAAGTTGCAGCACTGTGAAGCGCCAGTGTAGCCAAGGCCTGAAACCCAGGAATCCGGGACATGCCCTGCCTGGGGGCAAAGTCCTGCTGGGACCCTAACTACTAACTAACATTTAGCAACTACTTAACACTATCAACTGCGAACTATGTACAATGGCCCTAAGGCATGAAGTTCAGAATGGTAGAAACCGCTAGCTCTTGCTAAGGGCTTGGCTACACTTACAAATTTGCAGCGCTGCAGCAGGGTGTGAAAACACACCCTCTCCAGCGCTGCAAATTGCGGCGCTGCAAAGCGCCAGTGTGGTCAAAGCCCCAGCGCTGGGAGCGCGGCTCCCAGCGCTGTCCGTTATTCCCCACAGGGAGGTGGAGTACGGACAGCGCTGGGAGAGCTCTCTCCCAGCGCTGGCGCTTTGACTACACTTAGCGCTTCGCAGCGCTACCGCGACAGCGCTTTGAAGTGCTAAGTGTAGCCACAGCCTAAGAATGAAAGGCGCTCCAACTGACCATGTGGGAGTTTTCTATGAAAACTAATTGGACTCCATGAATAAATTTACCAAGCAACTCCTTATGAAGAAGTGCTTACAAAATTCATTATTATTAGAACTTCAAAGATTCAGTGCCAAATTCAACCTTGTGTTAAACAGGTGAAATTCTACTGAAGTCAGTGTCCTTTTGATCACTTACATCTGGCCTAAATTTGGCCCTTATTCTTTTCTGCTAATGTTTTCACATCTTTTTCAACAAGGCCTCGCATTGTAAAATCTAGCTCTCTGCCTCCCCGTTTTCAGGAAGAAACCAGCTCCCCAAATCTACCCTAAGAATCCAGCATCCTGGAATCCTCAGGTCCCATAGCAAACATTCTTCTTATCAGGCAGAAGCATAGATATGGCTTTAAAACTAGTGCCTGTTACTTTAAGCTCTCCAACCCACTGCTGCTGGGTCGCTTTTGTTTTTGCCCCCTTGCCTCCAATCCCTTTCCTGGAGCAAGATTACAGCCAGGCATTTAATTTGAAATCAATATAATAAACAAGAGAACCTGTCTAAGATATATATATATATAGAGAGAGAGAGAGAGAGAGAGAGAGAGAGATGCCTAAAACAAACACTTATAGGAAACAGGAGTTTAAGATAAACACTTGCTAGACTTGGATGAAGTCTGATGGCTAATCTCAGAAACATACAACTTAAAAGACTTTACCAATGACTGGAATCATATCATTTCTGCCAACTTCCCTGATATTACACCTAATAATCCCTTTCTCTTACTCTCTCCATGTGGAGGGGTTATCCTTTTTTCTCTCTCACTACACTCTGCCTATTGGCTCTCCCAAAGTACATCATCTCTCTCTGGTTACTAGGGAAAACTGAGCGTTCAGTGTCAAATATTAACACATTGATCTTACACAATTGTCCCTTTCAGCTACTGCACTGGATCGTCTGGACATCAATTAGGCTCTTCCTATGGCCTGGAAGAACCTTTGTTCTCATGTTAACAGAGTTAATGTTTTGACTTCCTGATCACAGTACAACCTTCAGGGAGTAGTATGCCTGGTGACCTGGTCTGGTCACAATACACTTCCCTTTGTTTCAGGTTCTCAAATATGAACAATTTTAAGTGTTTCTCTCAGTATCTCGGGTCAGGTCGCACTAGAGCTTTTTCCTTAAGTTACTCTAGGATAAAGCACAAATGTTTATGTGCTGGAACAACGTTTGTGGTGTGTCCACATAAGCCTTTACAAATACTGGAAATTATTTAACTCAAAGTGAAACACTCCAGTGTAGACAAGCCCCAAAAGATGACACAATTGTTCTGACGCCTCACATTCTATCTAACAATAATCTGGAAAATGCTATTTTATTGAGGATTCTAGTAAATATTCCATCCTCCTAAAACAGTCTTCTGTAAGAACATTTCATATGTATTTCCCTAACCCAAGATTCAGGGAGATAATCTCTTATCCAGTGCTCTTTTGCATAAATTTAAAATTGAGGTCATTTGTGATCATTAAAGATCTCACAGCACTTTTCACACGAGTATGGTGTTATCTTTGATGTTATGGTCGACTTCCCACTTGGGTAATTACATTCCAGCTGCCTAAATTCTCCTGCCATTTCAAATGGATACGGTATTCTTCAGCTGCTCCTATTATGTAATGCTTTGTTAAACTACTGCTGAGTTTCACGTCCAACATAGCCATATTTTAGTGGAGGATAAAGTAGTCTTGATATAGATAGATACAGATATAAAATTATTTGCCAGTTAAGCTTCTGAAGTATTTTATGATCCTTTGGAATGAAAGATACTATATAAAAATTAGCTACTCTCATAAAATTATGCAAAGAATGACAGAAGATAGTCTTTTAGTAGGCCTCACCACTCATTATTTTAATCTCTTTAAAAAATACAATATGTACTGTCAGTTTACAGTATGTCAGTGAAACAAGTGGAAGGTAAAAAATAATTGCAAACCATAAATAAAGTACTTGCACTGTGCATCTTCAGAACACAATGTATCTTTTATGTAGCTATTCGCACGATGTGTCCCAACTGGTTTACCTTAAGGAAGAGACAGTTCTTAAAGCCACAATTTACCAACAATAGGAGAGAGCTTAATCTATAGTTTGCCTTCTACCGTGAAAATCTTAAATCTCTTCAGTCAAGCCCAGGAATTCATTGCAGCCAGGCATGGCAAAAGGAGGATCCCCGTTCTTATTTCTTTCAATCATTTGCAAGTTTTTAAAGTCTGACCTGCCCCGTTTAATTGTTTCAAGTGTTTTGTGTGGATAATCATAATCATGGCAAAGTGTATTATTTTTAACTGCATTTCACCTCAAAAAAAAAAAAGTAGACAAGAGCAAAGAGTTCAGACTCCCACTAATGTTGCCTAAGTGCTTTAGTCTAAGGATTCTTGGACAGAAACCAAAATTCTACACTTAAACTATAAACAACAAATAAAGAGAATTGATTCCTAAGATTTCCCAAGATAAAAGCATTTAATGCATCTTGTTCTGACTCTACTGCACCAATTATACTTCACAAAATGGGCAGCAACCTGTTATTCCAAGCAAGTCAAACAAAATGTATTACTTATTGCCACTTTAAGATGCTATTCAGGATCTAAATGAATACCAGTATCTCTGCTGACCGTCCTTTAAAGTATAAATGTAGACAGCCATAGGCATAAGAAGCAGGGTCTCCATCCACCATAGATTTTAGGAGAAATTTGGGAACTAGTCAACAGGTGGTTTCAATAGATGCCCTGGAACTGTGGGAGAACTATGCTCATATCTAAAATCATACAGCTTCAGTCATTCATTTTGCTAATACATCTACCATGTTAAGAGGCAGGATAGCTTCCAGAAGACAGAATGTGTGGTAGAAAGAAAGCATAGAGGGCTCACAACCTTGTAAGGTTATGGGGAAAGCATGGACAATCTGGTGATTTTCATGGATCTATGCACACAAATCCATCTTGATATGTCTACTAAATTCCAGACACAGCTATATTTCAAATACAAAAATTACATGGAACCATGGGCCAAACCTCCCCATCCGCCACAAATAAAAGTCCCGTTGCCTCAGAGAATATTTGGGAAAGGCCTCACAGTGAGCCATAAAGGTCAACAAGTTCAGTGGGAGAAAAGCAGGGCATGATTTCCAGAATCAACATCCCTTCACTGAAAATGCCTCCTGTGCACCGAGGAGGCAGTAGATAAACCCTGCCCCTCCAGCCTGAGCCCTTTCTCATGTCCAATAAAGGGAGGCAGACAAGCTAATTGCTGGTACCTCCTCATGGCAGGTGTCCAGTGCAGGTACTTGTTCCACAGCGGGTCCTGTTACCTAAAAAACCAGAATTAGAAATAAACTTAAGGGCAAGGTATCTTCTAAGGACACTGGGAAAGGGGGAACTGGGGCTCCAAATGGCTGGTACAGTGAGGAGAAAACACCCTTTCGCCAGCTCCTTAACCCTCATAAGAGGGAGGGCAGTGTAGTCCCAGCAGAGGCTGGAACCAGGTGTGAAGAAGTGGGGACCTTTGTGGGTCAACCTTAAACTTCAACTGGAGACCAACTGCAAGGCTGTGCAGACAACAGAGTACAAGTGTAATAGGCTCCCTACATAAACACTGCTTAATAAGCAAGTAAACACAGCTTGCACCAGTTGAAATTTCTGAGCTGTCTCAAGTTGACAAAGCATGGATAACTGTGGAGCATTCTACAGACAAAAGAAATGTCCATCATTTCCTGTCCAACCACAGCTATCTGAGGTCTCCAGGAGGGCAACGAGGAATTCACAAAGACTCCAATGCTGTGGATTGTCTTAATAACTGAAGGACAGAGGCAGTGAGTGAAGTGCACTTTTTCGATGTGGAGAACGTTTTAAAGCACTTCCTTCTCACACCACCCTCCCAGCATAACCTACATATTGCCTAGGTTCAATGTCAGCCAAGTACCTTCATTCAGGTGCTTATGGTTCCCAGGCACTGGGGTAGCCAGGAGATGGCAATGCTAGTGTTTGACGTTAACAAAATGAAGAGCTGGGCATCATTTACATATTGCTGCCACTTGAGCCTATGCAGTTGTAACCCAAGGGCCAGCGTGCTTCAACAGCAGCTGTGGGAACTACAAGTTGTAGACTCTACAAACTGCGGCATGTTAGGAGAACTTCCTGGTTCCTGCCAGAATATATCCCCTGCTCCCCGAGCAGGAGGTCTCGGCACTGACTCAGCTCGGAGCAAGTAGCAGGCAAGCAGAGAGGAGGCTGCAGGACTGTAACCCTATTCTATGTTCTTTACAGAATAAAGCCTTGTTCCTGGTGGTTTGTCTGAGTGGGTCTGGTCTGAGGTGAACACACACTGACACAACGCAGAGCACACAAAGGAGCTCCAGGTCCAGTTTCCCAAAGTTGTATAAAAAGTTGCAAGGCAGGCTTCCCCTATCTTGAATAACCTCAAACTGGGCCAGTGAACAGGACGTGGGCTACATTGTCATACAAACTCCCCTAATAGCTTCATACAGATGTCTTTGCTACCATTTTCACATAGAACTCTTTAACTCAGTCTTTCAAGTCATCACATTAATATCGAGTCATTTTTAAAAAATGAATTTAAAAAGCAAGTGCAGGTGTAGTATTGACACTTAGTCCCCTGTCAGTTTTAGTTGTTTTACAATCACATTTTTTCAAATGATATTCTTTCCACTGTTGCTCTGTGCAATCCACAAGAACAACTGAGGAAATTGACTGACTTTACAGGGGGAAAAGTGGGGATGACAATATCCAAAATGCTGTCAAATACAAAGTAAACAAATGCACAAAGTAAGCAAACTGAAAAAAACCAGAGGGAAATGTTCTTTTCACTGATCTTTATCAATTACAGGAATCTTGCAACACAAATAAATAAAACAGACTTCCTACGTGAAGCTGGGGAAGTCACTTAATCTGTACATGCCTCAGTCCCCCATGTTTAATATGGGCATAATACTTCTTTTCCTCCACCCTTTGTTTTGTCTCTTTAGGGCAAGCATTGTCTATTACTCTGTATATACACAGTGCCTAAATATAATGGGGTCTCAATCTGCGTTGGGGACTCCAAGTGCTTTATTAATATAATTAATGAATAATCATAATAATAAAGGGCATGTCTGATTCTGCAGCAAAAGGCACACTTTGAAGACTATGATTAAACAGCGCCCATTTTTAATTTTTTTTAAGGGAAACGACTACATAATAAGGTGAAAACTCAGCCTCTGGTGGACAATAATGCCCTCATTTGATCAGGTCATTAACATTTATAACCAGAAAGTGTCAGCCATTTACCATTACATTTTATATTTAAGTTTAACTCAACAACCCAAAGGCTTAATATGGATCCCAGTAATTAAAAATTTGTGATGTTAATAAAATCAAATCCTTCACTATAAGTGCTATCATTTTCCAAATATGAAGACAATTTTTTCAAAGATACCTTAAATGTTGAGATTTAATAATAGATTATAACTGAGCATGATCATCATTCTGTTTATATTGGATGGACTGTTTATACTGTTTTGCAAATAAAATGAAGTTTTATCATCTTAAAATGCAGAACAGATTGAAATGTTGGAATCTGATGCATGTAAAATGAGTACAGGATTATCAGTCAGAATAACTATGCTCCCAGATAAATTCTATGAATGCATGTCTCGCTTCAGTAACTTATACCTTGGGGAAAACTCTACACTATTATAAGCAGTTGCAATATCTAAATGTGAATCCTCCTGATTTTGCAAGGCAAAGGGAAAAAAACTGAAATAAAAGACTCCAATGAATAGCAATCTGCAAATCTTCCCCATAAATTTTTTTTAAAAGAAGACTGCACATTCAACAGTACTGATTAAAGGTTGGAAAACCTTTCTTTGTAACATACTTCTCTTATGCTTGCATGGGGAGTTACAGGCATTCTTCCTCATGTTTCAATATGAGAATAACCCTTTATGTCCAAATAACCACCTGTGGAGCTCTTAAAAGCTCAGGCTTAAGCCTGGCAGACAAGGGAAAAGATCAGAGTCTGATTTTTAAATCGTTATGGTTTGGTGGATTGCTTTCTGCATGCTGTAACATGACGTATACATTGTTAATAGCTTGAATCGTGGCTATGTGGTGATCAGATAACATCAAAAGCTTTTATTTTAAAGGAATATTTATTTAAAATAAAATGAGGAGGCAAAAGTCCACCATCTCTGAGCATATAAACAGAAGCCAACATGCTCTTTATGGGTATACAGTATAAGACTGTTATACAATCATTCAATAGCCAGATGTCTGCCTGTTAAAAGCTGTGTGTTTTCTCATTTATTGTATAGGTTTTATTAGATATTATAATGATGCTTGCATTTTGCTATTACCCTATATATTGTACTGCTCTCTAATTTATAGTCTAATGCTAGAATGCACAAAACATAAACTACCAGTTTTTAGAGTAAATCTTTCATTACTTGGGATTTAATTGATTTTTTTTAAATGTTCTACCTGAACCATTTCAAACCTGAAATGTACTTTATGAAGTTGGAATTTGAATTGATTGTAACAGGATATATACAAGCTGAGAGGAGCTACTACCAAATTCTCCAAACAGAAGTTGTGCAGAGAGCTCCTGACTGGAGTTTATAGTTCTGAGGAGAATTTATCTTTCAAGCCATGGATTTTGAAAATGGAAGGAACAGCTGCTTGCACTGCAGCTGTGAAAGGGTTAGCATAATGCAAAGGCTGGTATGTCAAAAATGTGACATACTCTGTCCATTGAGAAAGAGAGAGAGAGAGAGAGAGAGAGAGACAGAGAGATCTTCCCCCAACCCCAGCCTGTCTGCTACATTCTTTGGAGGGAGGCTGTTAAGAGCTCTGCTGTTGGAGCACGGCAAAGAGGGATTCTTGTAAAGTTCAATATATTCCCCATTCACAGTCATGAAACACACAGACACAGATGGGAAAAGCATTATGTACACACTTGAGCTCATTATTATGCACACACTCTTCTTTTTTGAGGATGTGGGAGGAGGGTAGATTAGAGATTACATGATTGTACAGATCAGGACAATATGAAATTTTATATGTAATTTTTAAGGTAGACAAGATTTGGAACTTCTCAACCTTAAGGACTTTTTCTTTCAAGTTATGTAATTATTTCCAGCAACCAACCCTTTTTGCAGGGATTTAGAAACACACAACTGTTCTTCTCCATACAAATAATTTCTGGACTGAAAGTTACTAGACAAGGTAGCATCATTCCATGCACAGAGTCAAAACCTTGATTTTACACATACAAGCCGTCAAGCCTGGACACTACTGTGATGCCTTGGGGCTGCTAATCCCAAAAAGTATCAGCCACCAAAAATTCAGCACAAACTCAATAGCCTTCAGACAAAAGGACCACTCGATACACACATTAAAAGAGAAGTGTATGAACAACTTTTCCGGACACTTGCATCAATCCAAGCAAAACCTTCCACTATCAGCTTTGAGGAAGTAAAAGAAGGACTTGCCACAATGAAAAAAAGGGAAGTCTGCGGGCCCTGACGGGGCCATGCCATGACAATCCAAGCACCAAACCTCCATGACATTGAGAGAGCATTAACTGAGGACCTCCAAACTATGGAACAATACTTCCGGAAATGGAAGCTCACACCAAACCCTGGAAAAACAATACATCTCTACCCCGATATAATGCGGTCCTCAGGAGACAAAAAAACTCACCACATTATAGGTGAGACCGCATTATATTGAACTTGCTTTGGCCCCCCCCCGTTCCTTGTCCCCTGACCGCCCCCTCCAGAGACCCCCATCCCTAATCACCCTCAGGACCCAAGCCCCTACCCAACCCCCCTGCTCCCAGTCCCCTGATTGCTCCGACCCCTATGCACACACCCCACCCCCTGACAGGCACTCACTGGCAGCGGCAGGAAGCGGAGCAATGTGGCCCCAGCCCGTTCCACTGCATCACCTCCCAACTGTGGTGCTCCGCTTCCTGCCGCCGGTGAGTGCGGGGAGGTTGGGGAAACGATGCTCCCCATACTCACCTGCGGTGGGAAGCGGAGCACTGCGGCTGGGAGCTGGCGGAGTGGAGCGGGCTGGGGCCGGGCTGCTCCGCTTCCTGCCGCCGGTGAGTGCGGGGAGGTTGGGGAAACGATGCTCCCCAAACTCACCTGTGGTGGGAAGCGGAGCACTGTGGCTGGGAGCTGGCGGAGTGGAGCGGGCTGGGGCCGGGCTGCTCTACTTCCTGCCACTGGTGAGTGCGGGGAGGTTGGGGAAAGGACGCCCTCCGCACTCACCTGCGGCGGGAAGCAGAGCGACGCGGCCCCAGCCTGCTCCACTCCGCCACCTCCCAGCCATGGTGCTCCGTTTCCTGTCGGCAGGGAGTGCGGGAAGGTTGGGGAAAGGAGGCCCTCCGCACTCACTGCCGGCGGGAAGCGGAGCAACACAGCCCCAGCCCACTCCGCTTTCCTTCCCCTGGCCCCAGCCATGTCGTTGTGGGGGTGGGGTTGGGGAAAGGTCCCGCACTCACCTGTGGCAGGAAGCGGAGTGTTGAGGCTGGGAGCTGGAGGAGTGGAGCCGGCTGGAGCCGGGCTGCTCCGCTTCCACCGCTGCCAGTGAGTGCGGGGGGGGATCCCTTGAGCGACATGGCTGGGGCCTGAGCGAGGGAAGTGGAGTGGGCTGGTCCCAGACCCCCGCTAATCCCCAGGCCACTCTGGGACTGCGGGGCCCCCAAAAGTGCCCCCCCAGCTTCTGCCTCCCAGACCCTGTGGGGGGGGGCCCTGACTGTCCCCGAGACCCTCTGCCCCTTATCCAACCCCTCGGCCCTGGCCCGCCCAGCACCCTTAACACGCTGCTCAGAGCAGCGTGTCAGAGCTTTACAGTATGCGAACCGCATTATATTGGGTCACGTTATATCGGGGTAGAGGTGTAGTAATTGCATTTCATCTTGATAATAGGAGTGCCAAAACCACACTGAAAGTAGCTTCCTGTGGTAAAAATGTGCGACATGATTACACCCCAACATACCTTGGAGTGAAACTCAACCTCACCCTCACCTTCCATGATCGCCTTGAGAAGGCAGCTGCAAAGATTAAGATGAGAGCCAATATAATTCAGAAACTAGCAGGTCAACCTGAGGTGCAATGGCATCAGTGTTGCGAACATCTCCCATGGCACTTGTATATTCAGTAGCTAAATATTGTGCATTGGTATGGAGCAGATGCAGTCACACGCAACTTGTTGACACCCAGCTGAAGTTGACTCCAACACCATAGCTACTTGTTCTAACATCACTCCCCTGCCAATACGCCGAACACTGCGACACTCTGCGAAGCTCAGCAAATCCAGGAAAACAGATTTTTCCTTTCCACCAAGACCTCAACAATGTCCCCTGCTCAAACATCTCAAGCCCCAAAAGTCTTTCTGGGAATATTCTCTTAACCTCATGCAATCAGACTATGATCAGAAGGAGGCTTGGAAAGCAGACTGGACTAAACAAAACTTTAAAAATAAGCACTTTGTGCTGGATCCCATGCAGAAGGTTCCTGGGTTTGACCTTCCACACGCATCTTGGTCAACTCTGAACCAACCATGATAGATGTGGACATTTAATGCACAAAAGGAAAATTAAGGACCCCTTGGTGTGCAAGTGTGGCTCCCCACACCAGACCATCAATCATATTACTACCTACCGCCCAATTGATAAATATGAAGGATACATGACTGCAATAAATTCTGCCACTCCTTAGGTAGCCATCTGCCTCAATCAACTTCAAGTGAAATTGTAGTTGCTACTCTACACCAGCCATACGAAAGACGAAGAAGATGACTCACTGCAGTTTAGATGTATCCTTAGTATCATCAAGAAGCAGAGCTTCCTTTCAAATACTTCTACAAGAACTTCTACACGTATTGACACTAAGTACTCCCTCTTCCTGAAAGGCTAAATGTGCTGCCTTCATAGCATTCAGAATTTAATTGCTCATGTAATGAGAAACTAGATTTGGTATCTAGATATCTTCTACATAGCAATGCAAAGGTGCTGTGGATCAGATAGAAGAAAGTCTGTGATAATAGGCTCAGTATCTTTAGCATTGCGGAAAGATGGATAAAATACCAAATAACAGTTCCTTATAACTCTTCCCTAGAAGGCAGTCAGATATTTTCCTGTTTCCTTATTTTACAAACAAGTTAATGGAGACACTGTATAAGATGATCTCAGGCAGCATCAGGGATAGAACAGTTTCAGCTATAAAGTAATAGTAATAATTGGAGATATACCAATCTCCTAGAACTGGAAGGGACTTTGAAAAGTCATTGAGTCCAGCCCCCTGCCTTCACTAGCAGGACCAAATACTGATTTTTGCCTCAGATCCCTAAGTGGCCCCTCAAGGATTGAACTCACAACCCTGGGTTTAGCAGCCTACTGCTCAAACCACTGAGCTATCCCTCCCTCCCTAGGCTATGCTGCCTTTCACACTGCCTACACTAAATGTAAAGGCTTTAGTTCTCTTATCTCTGGGCACTATGTTACAGTCTTGTTACAGCAAGGGATAGAACCCAAGATTCTTGCTTCAGCAAATAGTTGCACTCATATAACTCAAGTGGCTGCATGTGATAGAATTTTTTTCCAGGTTTTTAAAAAAGCATGGTTTATTTAGCAAATAAAAAAATCCTTTAAAACATATTCTATAGTTAATAACCATAATCATATATCCATTATGGTGCATTCAACAACAAAATACAGGTGTTTCACACTTTGGTTGTTTTGATTGCTAGTGAGAGGTTTGAACTTCAAGAGACATAAGCCCCATTGATGGCCCTCTGGTTGCAGCTTTGGAACTTGCAATTGTCAGGGAGTATAGTACTGGTAGAAGCTACTACAGTTCCTCCGGTGACCCTGGCCTTCATGTTAGCAGGCAAACAAAATCTGATGCCTGAATGAAACTCAGCGTTTCAATGGTCTACAATGCACACTCCACAGACCCCCAAAAGGACAGCTTGAAGAAACTGGTCCCTCTCTACCAGCGGTCTTCAGCCCTCCCATTTCCAATCTCTTGAAGTACCCAAAGCTATGCCAAGTGATACTAGAATCTGGAATTGTGATGTCAATCAAAATGTAGCCATCTAGGAACCAAAGAAGAGCAATTCACAAGATCAGCTACCAGTATTGAATAAGAAACATCCACACTTCACCTCACAGAGGAGCAGGCAAAGAGAATTGATTGTCAAAGCTGAGTGTCTCTCTCAGGAGTTCTGTTTTCAATCTAACTAAGTCTTTATTTTGAGTCTATCGCCATGTTACCCAAGCACCTACTTAGATGTTCATAGCTGTGTCTGCCTTCAAAATTGTGGCTTTTCATTATGACTTCAAAAGTTATAGTGGGAAGAGGAAAGAAGAACAATGTATTCAGGTACTGCTATGTACTCATCTAGTTCACAAACAACTGAATTTTTAAAAAAATATTGCTAAGTCCTATCAGAGTTAGAACAATAAAGTAAATAATGTGTGTTTTTTAAATACATCTGTATTGGCAAACTCATAGACTCATAGGAGATTACAGTTGGAAGAGACTTCAGGAGGTCATCTAGTCCAAACCCCTGCTCAAAGCAGGACTAACCCCAACTAAATCATCCCAGCCAGGGCTTTGTCAATCCAGGCCTTCCATCAGTGCTTCACCACCCTCCTAGTGAAATAGTTTTTCCTAATATCCAATCTAGACCTCCCTCACTGCAACTTGAGACCATTGCTTCTTGTTCTGTCATCTGCCACCACTGACAACAGCCTAGCTCCATCCTCTCTGGAACCCTCCTTTAGGTAGTTGAAGGCTGCTATCAAATCCCCCCTCACTCTTCTCTTCTGCAGACTAAATAACTCCAGTTCCCTCAGCCTCTCTTCATAAGTCATGTGCCCCAGCCCCCGAATAATTTCTGTTGTCCTCTGCTGGACTCTCTCCAATTTGTCCACATCCTTTCTGTAGTGGGGGGCCCAAAACTGGATTCAATACTCCAGATGTGGTCTCACCAGTGCCGAATAGAGGGGAATAATCACTTCCCTTGATCTGCTGGCAATGCTCCTACTAATGCAGCCCAATATGCCATTAGCCTTCTTGGCAACAAGGGCACACTGTTGACTTATATCCAGCTTCTCGTCCACTGTAATCCCCAGGTCCTTTTACGCAGAACTGCTGCTTAGCCAGTTGGTCCCCAGCATGTAGCAATGCATGGGATTCTTCTGTCCTAAGTGCAGGACTCTGCACTTGTCCTTGTTGAACCTCATCAGATTTCTTTTGGCCCAATCCTCCAATTTGTCTAGGTCACTCTGGACCATATCCCTACCCTCCAACATATCTACCTCTCCCCCATCTTAGTGTCATCCAAGAACTTGCTGAGGGTGCAATCCATCCCATCATCCAGATCATTAATGAAGATGTTGAACAAAACCGGCCCCAGGACCAACACCTGGGGCACTCCACTTGATACCAGCTACCAACTAGACATCGAGCTGTTGATCACTATCCGTTGAGCCCCGACGATCTAGCCAGTTTTCTATACACCTTTATAGTCCATTCAGCCAATCCATATTTTTTTAACTTGCTGGAAAGAATACTGTGGGAGACCGTATCAAAAGCTTTGCTAAAGTAAAGGTATATCACATCCACCACTTTCCCCATATCCACAGAGACAGTTATCTCATCATAGAAGGCAATCAGGTTGGTCAGGCATGACTTTCCCTTGGTGAATCCATGTTGACTGTTCCTATCACCTTCCTCTTCTCCAAGTGCTTCAAAATGGATTCCTTGAGGACCTGCTCCATGATTTTTCTAGGGACTGAGGTGAGGCTGACCAGTCTGTAGTTCCCCGAATTCTCCTTCTTCCCTTTTTTAAAGATGGGCACTATATTTGCCTTTTTCCAATCATCCGGGACCTCCCCCAATTGCCACGAGTTTTCAAAGATAATGGCCAATGGCTCTCCAATCACATCAGCCAACTCCCTGAGCACCCTCAGATGCATTAGATCTGGCCCCATGGACTTGTGCATGTCTAGCTTTTCTAAATAGTTCTTAACCTATTCTTTCACCACTGAGGGCTGTTCACCTCCTCTCCATAATACGCTGCCCAGTGCAGCAGTCTAGGAACTGACCTTGTCTGTGAAGACCGAGGCAAAAAAAGCATTGAGTACTTCAGCTTTTTCCACATCATCTGTCACTAGGTTGCCTCCCCCATTAAGTAAGGGTCCCACACTTTTCCTGACCTTCTTCTTGTTGCTAACATACCTGTAGAAACCTTTCTTGTTACCCTTCACATATCTTGCTAGTTGCAACTCCAATTGTGCTTTGACCTTCCTAATTACATCTCTGCATGCTTGAGCAATATTTCTATACTCCTCCCTAGTCATCTGTCCAAGTTTCCACTTCTTGTAAGCTTCCTTTTTTGTGTTTAAGCCCACTGAAGATTTCTCTGTTAAGCCAAGCTGGTTGCCTGCCATATTTACTATTCTTTCTGCAAATCAGGATGGTTTGTTCTTGCGCTGTCAATAAGCAGGGATTTGGAGCAATCACATTTTTTAATTGCTCCGCTCTGGCTCTGCTCCAGCTCCGGGCAAAAACCTACTGGTCCATGCTCCAGCTCCGAGCTCCACTCCAAAGCCCTGTCAATAAGACTTCTTTAAAATACAGCCAGCTCTCCTGGACTCCTTTCCCCCTCATATTAGCCTCCCAGGGGATTCTGCCCATCAGTTCCCTGAGGGAGTCAAAGTCTGCTTTTCTGAAGTCCAGGGGCTGAATTCTGCTGCTCTTTCTTACTTTTGTGGGGATTCTGAACTCAACCATCTCATGGTCACTGCTGCCCTGGTTGCCACCCACTTCTACTTCCCCTGGCAATTCTTCCCTGTTTGTGAGCAGCAGGTCATGAGAAGAATGGCCCCTTGTTGGTTCCTCCAGAACTTGCACCAGGAAGTTGTCCCAAACACTCTCCAAAAACTTCCTGGATTGTCTGTGCACAGCTGTACTCCTCTCCCAGCAGATGTCAGGGTGATTGAAGTCCCCCATAAAAAACAGGGCCTGTGATCTGGAAACTGTTGTTAGTTGTCCGAAGAAAGCCTCATTTACTTTATCCTCCTGGTCTGGTGATCTATAGCAGATGCCCACCATGACATCACCCTTGTTACTCTTGCATCTAAACTTAACCCAAAGACTCTCAACAGGTTTTTCTCCAGTTTCATACTGAAGTTCTGAGCAATCATACTGCTCTCTTACATACAGTGCAACTCCTCCACATTTTCTCCCTCTACTGTTCTTCCTGACCAGTTTATACACATCCATGACACTGTGTCAGTCATGTGAGTTACCCCACCAAGTCTCTGTTATTCCAATTATATCATAGTTCCTTGACTGTGTCAGGACTTCCAATTCTTCCTGCTTGTTTCCCAGGCTTCTTGGGTTCGTGTACAGGCACCTAAGATAACTAGCCGATTGCCCTACTTTTTCAGTATGAATCAGGAGGCCTCCTCGTTGCACCCTCCTCCTTGTGTTTCTTCCCGGTATCCCACTTCTCCACTTACCTCTGGGCTTAGGTCACCATCCCCCGGTGAACCTAGTTTAAAGCCCTCCTCACTAGGTTAGCAAGCCTGCCTGCGAAGATGCTCTTCCCATCTCTTAGTTGGATCCCATCTCTTCCTAGCAATCGTTCTTCCTGGAACAACATCCCATAGTCAGAGAATCCAAAGCCCTCTCTCCGACACCATCTGCGTAACCAAGCATTTACCTCCACAATTCGATGGTCCCTACCTGGGCCTTTTCCTTCAATAGGGAGGATGGACAAGAACACGACTTGCGCCTCAAACTCATTTATCCTTCTTCCCAGAGCCACATATTCTGCAGTGACCCGCTCAAGGTCATTTTTGGGAGTATCATTGGTGCCCACATGAAGAAGTAGGAAGGGGTAGTGGTCCAAGGGCTCGATCAGTCTCGGCAGACACTCCGTTACATCCTGAATTCTAGCTCCAGGCAAGCAGCATGAGTCTCCCAGTCTGGACGGCAGATGGATGACTCCGTCCCTCTTAGGAGGGAGTCCACAACCTCCACTACCCGTCTCCTCCTCTTGGGAGTGGTGGTCATGGAACCCCCATCCCTAGGACAATGCATCCCATGCCTTCCAGTCGATGGGGTCTCCTTCTGATCCCTTCCCTCAGATGACTCTTCCAAACCATTCTCCGCCGTAGTATCTGTGCAGAGAGCCTGAAAACAGTTTCTTACCGCTATCTACATTGGGGGTACATGGATTCTCCTCTTTCTTCGTATGGAAGTCATATGCTGCCAATTTTCTTCCCCGTTCTGCAAACTCTAGTCTGACTGCATTCAGTTTCCACTAATAAAAGTTACACCCTCTGGATATCACACTTTATAATACACTTGAATAAGTGAAACAGTTTAAGAGTTCCATTTTTCCTACAAATGTAATGTTAAGTACATTTGAAAGCAGGCCAAAGCAAAGGTTACATGTTCTATCCATAAAGTAAGATGCTAGTTACTAATTGTTATTTTCGTATGGTTATATTACCTGACAGGAAATGTGATATTTGCAGTCAAATTCAGGATCTCACACAGGCTGTAACAACTTGCCAGTACCTTATGTTACTATAGTGTTGCCATTTGCACTGCTACAGTTCAGATCTGGCAGTATTTCCATTGTAAGCCCCTTTTTGACAAAGACTTGCTCTGACCCAAATCTTGGTACATAAAAGTCTCAGCTGGGGAGTAACTTTTTCTACTATTTCACATTTGGTTATAACTGGATTGGCAAGTGTAAAAACTGAAGTGGTGCAAAAAAAACCTGACAAATGAGATTCTGATTTTCTTTATTCTGAATTAAAAACAGCTTTCATATAAATAAACATTTACCATTAATCTATAATGTGAAATAATCCCTTAAAAGAACAACAAGAGTCTGACCAAACTTCCCAAATGAGGACCGGATTTCCTACATAGGTCCATTTGCTCATTTCCTGGGCTGACAAGGACTGGGTGTGCTGCAGAGAAAACAGTCGGACTCAGGGTGAGAAATAGAGCTCTGTGGGTTCATTTCCTGACTTGGTCAGAGAGTCCCTGTGTGACTTTGGGCAAATCACTTCGTCTCTAGGTACCTTAGCTCTCCATCTGTAAATTCAGATAACAATATTTCCTTTCTCCAAACCGTTGTCTGTCAGATCTAATTAGACTGTAAACTCTTCAAAACAGGGACTACTACTTATCTTGTGCATGTACATCTCCTAGCACAATGGGACACACTCTCTGCTGGGGTTTTCAGGTGATATTCTAATGCACGTAATTTGTAACAAACCTATAGTGGAATCTGTATACTGTATTATTTCACAGCAATTATTTTTTCAAAGGAGCAGGTTGTTCTTAAACAAAACATTTTATTTCCCTGTTTAGGAATGTATTCTTTAGAACTATCTTATTAAATTAGGTCTTACCTATCTGTGTTAGTTTTTTATTTAGTGCTTATTGCTAAGTGTCCTACACAAAACCCTGCATAAGACAGTTCTTAACAATACAAGTAGGATACTCGTCTACTTTTTCAAACATCTGTTTTGCTACTGATAACTGATTTCCCTGTATTTTGTATGGCAGTGTGACAAAAGGGCACTAACATGCAGACTTCTTCCAAAGGATAGCAACCCCTTCTAGCTTTTATTTTGAATATTATCATGAATTCTCTTTTCTGAAAAGGCTCTCTCACCTTCAACTGAGGAGGAAGCGAAGTCTGAAGTGACACACATTATCCACATGGACACCATCTGATGGGAGTTCTTTCTTCTATACCCTCTCCCTCCCCCCCCACCCACAAATTTTCCTTAAAATAATGGGAAGCAACCTGGTCTGCAATGAAAAGTAGAGAGTCAGACTGTCACCCTTACTTCAAAACACTTCTGTTTTTGTTTTGTTTTGTTTTATTTTACTTTTCCCAATAACATGATAATAGTCAGTATGGAATCTGCAAGAAGCTTATTGTGCATTTTTTTCTTTGTCTGTAAGGATTAAATACAAAATTAATCAGACTAGCAGGCACTACATTTTTGCAACCACATTTTGCAACCTACATATTCACAGGCAACAATGAAAAGATGTTTTACGACAATAATTTATTTGTTAACTTTTTAAAGTAAGAGAACAAAAGTGTCCTTTCCCCTGGTCACCATCTTTCTCAAAATATGCATTTCCGTTTTATTATTTGCACAGTTTTATGTTTTAAACTATTGAAAACATTTTAAAAACTATTTAGTGTGTGAATATGTATAGAAACTCAAATCTGACAGCAGGCAGTTTCCATTAATAAAAGTCACACCCTATAGATATCACACTTCAAAATAAACTGTTTAACTTTTTCAAGTTTAAGAAATCCATTAAGCTCGAAGGACCTCATCACCAGACAGGAGCTTTTTCTTTATTCAGAAAGTAGCTGATTACAAATACAAAGGTCTGAAACTTTGAAGTAGCTTGGCCATGGTACACTAACTCATCTTACTGCTGTTCTCTTGGCATATACAGACATTTACCTGGAAACACACAATTATTATTCCTTCTGCCAATAAAAAAGGTTTTAAGTAATCAATACTGAAATGCATCAAACATAAGACGTAATCGTTTAAATAATACATTTATGTTAAATGCCATAATCAAAAAGAAACTAATATTGTTTGAAAATATATAATACACATTTAATCAACTAAAAGTGCTTAATTACATTGCTATTTACAGTGACTTTGCTGAAATCAGAAACTTTTGCCCTAGACCATATGATTGAAGCAATTTGAAATGGAAATATTTCCTGTCCACTCACTGCCAGTTTCTGCTCCCAGAGTGATATAACAGATGACATCGAGTACAATAAATTCTTTTATTAACCATAAATTTGAGACTGCTTTAGGGATTTGAAGTGTTCAGTTTCATAGTGAAAAAATGTAATGTTATCCACAGACCTTCAGTGTGTGTAACAAAAAGAGAGGCACAGGTTATGCTACTTTGATCAAATTAGGGCAGGGGGGAAGCCTTTTGATTTTGACAATATGTTAAAAAGATTTACAAACTTTTTTTTAATATGAGCCTCAAATAGTGCACTGAGCATTTTACTATATGAAACAATTACTCCTAACAAACTTTGGACAAAAAGCTGGCAGGTTTTCTCCTGCCAGCCATTTTAGTTAAACAACACACAGGAAGTCAGAATTGCAGCATAAGATTTAAGAGTTTAAGCATTTAACTGTAAAGATTAGCAAGTTAAATCAAGGCAGTAGTTATTACAATCTTTACCAGGCTTCCTTTTGTCAGAGCTAACATGAATGTCTAAAAAGCTAATCCTTGAATACTTAACAGGAAGATAAATATGGTATATAAAACACTTCCAGATAAAGCCTTCATCTACTACAGAAAATGTTCTGTTATTGTACTAACTTGAGAAGTGGGTCCTAAAACTGCCGTAAGCTTCCACTTCCACTGTAAATAATAACTCACAACAACAACAAAGCTACTTGGAATAAATATGAAACAAATATTGAAACAATTATTTTCTCTGTTGTAACCAAAACTCATCAAGCCAAAAGAAAAGCAAACTACTGAACTATTACAACAAATTTGCAAAAGTGAAGTTCTGCATGTGAGTGGAACACAATAACCACCAACCAAAATGTTCATACCAAATATAATACAGATAACCCGAAAAATAATTATTCATACCTATCAGCATTGTTGGATTATACTGGGTTTTAGCCTCATTTATTTTGTGGCTTCTATTCTTGCATTTACTGCCAAAAGAGTAATAAAAAGAAAATTCTGTCTTTGCAGCTCATTCTTTAGTGAGCTGAATGTCCCATTTTAAAATCTCTGCATGACATTTCACGGCTAGCGGTCCTTACTCGAAAAGAACCCCAAAAGTGAATGGCATGATTAGTGAATTACTCTTACAAATGCAACTATATGGAAAAACCTAAGCTATACTGACTTGTATTATCCCTAACTTATGAATAAAAGATAGAGGTTTTGTTTCCATTGCTGTTCTGGAACAGCATAGAATAATAACTTGTCACCTGTTAAGGGTCAAGTTTTGCTGATATTTTAACTTACGTGTGTGTGTGTGTGTGTGTGTGTGTGTGTGTGTGTGTGTGTGTGTGTGTGTGTGTGTGTGTGTGTGTGTGTGTGTGTGTGAGTGAGTGAGAGAGAGAGAGAGAGAGAGAGAGAGAGAGATTGATTAACAAAAGAAAGATAAACCACAAAGTTAATTTCAGAATATTAACAACTCAGCCTTTAATCTAGGGATATACTAACTGACAGAATTGTAATAATAGAGCTTTAACTATGATGGTACAGCTTTTACAATCCTGATAATCTTCAACATTTATTTCAACATTTTTCTATTATTAAACAACAACAAAAAAATCTGACACTGAAAACTAATTCATGACAAAAACATCAAGGGTAAGGGCCAGACTCTCAAATGGCACAAATCAATGTAGTTTCATTGACTTCAGTGGAGCTCCACGAATTTACACAGCTGAGGATCTGCCCCCCATGTTGTCTTGAGCTGTTAATACATGTCCTGTGTAATGACACAGAGAGGCGTCAGAAAAAGATTTGATGCTCAAAACAAAATCAAAGATCTTAGCAATTCACAAGGCCCCTTAAATCCAAGTCAGTAGGGTACCAGCACTCCAGCACATTTGTTATGTGCTGACGGAGTTGTTGTCTTTAGGATGAGATGTGAAACAGAGATCCTTGACCACTTATGGTCATAAAAGACCCTACGGTTCTGTTTTGTAATTTTAGTATGATTTTTGAAATTATAGTCTGTCTATCTAAATTCCCCTTAGAGTTACAACTGGATACACTATTCTTCATTTCCTGTCAGAAAATGTACAGCATTACAATGCACTGTTAAATAATTGCTGTTTCACCACAGAGGCAGTTGCTTTTCAGTGGAGGCTGAAGTGGTTCCCTATATATCCTTTGTCTTCTTCACAAGATTGTAAATCTTAGTTAATGCTTGTGAAGTACTCACCATTTTGAAATCCTCAGATGAAAAGCACAAGCAAAACATTAAATATTGTAAATCTTTTAGAATGGTGCTGTTTTATATGTGGTGCATTTCATAATCTAGTGAGAGATTTTCACTGGCACAAATGGAAATTTTCCTCTGCCTTTTTTGGCCAGATTGTAAAAAAACAGGTGCCTAAAATTACATTCTTTGGGTGGAATTTTCAGAAGAGCTAAGTGACTTATGAGCGCAAGCCCCATTGAAAATTAACGAGAGCTAGATGCCTAACTTCTTAGGCACTTTGAAAGTCCCATCCTGTATTCTGAAGTCATTTAGGTGCTTTTGAAAATCCCATTGCTAAGTCCTTATTTAGATGCAGGCCTAAATAAGTGGCCTGATTTTCAAAAGTGCTGAGAATCCAGTGCTCCCACTAAAGCCAAGATGAGCTGCTAGATGCTAGGCACTTTTGAAAATCAGGCCTCTTATTTAGGCACCTAAATATGGACGTAGAAGCCAAACTCTAGACTAGGCCTGCACAACATACGGTCCGCGGGCCGCATGTGGCCCACGTGGGCTCACTGTGTGGCCTGCAGGGGCTGAGTAGGCAAGCGGTGAGGTGGGGCAAGCCAACAGCCGGTTGGATGGCCAGCGGGTGGGCGGGGTGGTGAAGAGGCCAGCGGCAGGGTGGGGAGTGAGGGTGAGCCAGTGGCAGGGGGCGGGGGCAGTGGCAGAAGGTAAGAGGACAGCAGCGGGCAGGCAGGTGAGCTGGGGGAGGCAGGAGCAGGCAAGCCAGAGGCGGACAGGCAGGTAAGCTGGTGGCAGCAGCGGGGGGCGGTGGTGAGTAGGCAAGCCGGCGGGGTGGGGGACTGAGGAGGCAAGCGGGTGGGCAGTGGCGGGGGGGCTTTATACTTGGGGGGGTAAGGAGGCGAGCGGCGAGTCGGTGGCTGACCTGTTCTACTGATCTTGTCTCTCATAAAAATTGGTCCCTTTTGCTGCTTTTCTCTGGGCTGGGGGTTGTCCCAATGCTGCAAAGAGGGTGTTCCCAAAGGAAGGTGCTTGCTTCTAACCCCCGAGGCCATCAGTATGTCTCCTCTTCTCTACTCAGCCCACTTGACAAGTTTAATTGTCCTTGGTCTGGCTCCCAGTCCCTCTCCAAGGGTTGCAGCTATCTGGAGGTGCCTGCTTTCCACACCTTCCTCATTCACACCTCATTCATTCAACAGGGCAATTGATTACAAAGCGGGGTGGGGGGGAGGGGGCAGAGGGGAGATCTTATTCTACTTCTAGCAAAAAGACATTTTTCTTTTACTTTAATTATACTACCTTAGGGGCCCACTATAACATATTACCAAGGTTCAATACCACTGTTTCGGCGGGGCGGTGCTGGGGAAGGAGGGTTTGTTTCCGCGGAGCGGGTGGCGCTGTGGGGGGAGATTGTTTCCGTGGGGCCGGGCGGCGCTGGCATGGGAGGGGTGTTTCTGGGGGGACTGGGCGGCGCTGGGGGGGACTTCAGGGGGGCCAGTGGGTTTCAGCCCTCAGCTGTTTTCTTTGGAGTAATATGGCCCTCAATGCTTTACAAGTTGTGCAGGCCTGCTCTAGGCACACAAAGAGAAATTCAATTAAGTAAATGAGTTTTACCGCTGACTTCAGGGAGACAGGATTTTGACCCCCTTTTTAAAAATTTTGACCTTTGCTTCTAACTCATGGGCTATGTCTACACTACAGAGCCTATGCCAGCATAGCTTTGCCTCCTACTGTAGATGCAGCATACGTTGACAGAAGGAGAAGCTTTCTCTACTGGTACAGGAACACCACCTCCCCAGACAACATTAGCTCAACATAAGTCTTCTTCTGTTGGCATAACTGCATCTACACTTGGAGTTTTGTGAGCATAGCTATGTTGCTAGAGGGTATGTTTTTTTCACACCCCTGACCAATATAGCTATGCCAGTATTAGGTGGAGACCCGGCCTCTTATAAGTGATAAGCACAGGCCCTGACTGTTAATTTGAATCACTTTGTAAAACGAAAATGTATTTTTCAAAAACAGATAAGATATTGTAAATATGTTACTGTTAAAAACTGTACATATTTCCTATTATATTTTCTGATAGCCATATAAGCCATGCACAGAGTACCCACTTGTAATTGTAAACGAACAGCCAGCAGTTTCTAGTCTAATCATTTATAATATTGGCTGTTTGGATCAAAACATTTACAGGACAGGCTTTTCAACTTATCAAACATGGTTAAGTGAAAAGTAACAAAGAACCCCCAGATAAAAGTATTATTATCCAAAATAGTTATTATATATTAACGACGTTAATATATATGAATGCATATTATATATTAATATGTATATATAAATTATAAAAAAAGTTATTTCAAAAACTCAAACTACATTATAATCAAGTAGTCGAAAATAGCTATCTATAGGGATATAAACTCTGAAAGCAAAACTTCCACCAATTTCATTAGAGTCACCTAAGATCTTTTTTTCATGTTTTTTAATGTTGGACTCAAAGCCTTTAGGAAAAGTAATAGGAACTTAACTGAGTTAAGCAAAAGAATATTTGATAGAAAAGAAAAAAAATTTAAGGTATATATTTATGTGAAAATATTACAAATGTAGGATTCCAAAAGTGTCCTGGTTAGCAGAAAAAAACAGTATTTCAAAATACAGAGTAAAAGCAATTAGAAAACACAGTTTGAGTGAAATGTATTATTGCAAGAAATTCTTATGAAGGATCACCTTGAATGCGTTTGATGCTGAGACTCCATAACTTTTCTTTACACAAAAGCAGTCATCAGCAGAGCACAACCAGATGTTACGCTTTCTTTTCTTAGTTTCTGTAAACCCCCATGACCTCCTTCAAATTAAAAAAGGGAATAGCATTTTTTTAAAGCCACAGGAGCTATCATTAGTGAAGCATTCTAAGGATTTTCATTAATTCATAGCCAGCCAACCAGGAATTTTCCCACAGCCTTATACAAAAAAAGTCAGGGAAGTCACTGATTGCTTGGTTGGATTTGAATATGGTCAGAAGTAAGATCAGAAATATTTAGTTCCTCCCACTGGAGTAGGTGGGGGGGGGTCAGAAATGAAAATCCAAGTCTGCTCACCAAGAACGATCAAAATTGACTAGTTCACATTACCATTTAAAACCCCAGTGAAAGTAAAATGTGAAGCATAACTTTAAATCACTTAGGAAAAATCAGATACAAATAAATTAAATGAATCAGAAACATTGATATAGACAATTTTTAGAAACTGTTCTTCAAAAATGTCATTAAAAGGCTGTATGTCCAGTAAAGAGTACATTTTTAAAATGCAGTGAAATTCATAAATTAAATGTATTCAAATGACTTCTTCCTAAGGAACTTGGTTTTAGCAAAGTATTTAAAACTATATGCTAGACTACGAGTTTGATCCTGTCAGGTGCTGACACCCATTAAACTCCATGAGGGTTGAGAGGACTCAGCACCTTGGAAGAGCTGGTGCTGAGTACCTCCAGTTTGGAAGCCCTTATAGAATATTCGCTACCCAAAATCTTTATTAACATGTGGATTAAAGCTGACTAGTTGTGCGAGGTATCTTCCCAGAACATCAAGTGCACCTACTTTAGTTGGGAATTGGACCTGCTTTGAGCACGGGGTTGGACTAGATGACCTCCTGAGGTCCCTTCCAACCCTGATATTCTATGATTCTACTCTTAAATCTCTTGAATCCAGCGGTTACACACAACAGTCCTCCTCACAACCTTAACTCTGCCCCCTGGAATTAATACGATAAACTGAGGATAGTATGTTTTGGCCAGGGCTGCCCTATTATAAATGGACATGAGGAGTGTACCATTTTATGTGGTGTGGTGTGACCCACAGAATTGTATTCTCTCATTTATCTGCATGCCCTCCAACTCTCCTTCACTGTGTTAGGGACAGGTATATTGACTAATTCTGGGATTAATTGCAACAAGTAGCTGCAGCTCACACTGTGATACAAAGAGTGATGCATCTGTACCCAGTGGATCTGGGACCCCTCATTTCTGTGCTGAATTATGCAGGTTAGGCAAATAGAGGAGCACAATATTCTTGTTGCGGGATTTGTAACAGTCTGGCGGTAAACATGACAGTGTACTACAGGGCAGAGATGCAGGTGGTGTTGTAAGGGGAATCCTGAGGACAAGAGTCAAGAGGTGGTAACATCTGGTGTGATAGGGTGCTGTTAGCAGCTATAAATTGAGCCTTTAGAAGCCAGCACCTTGGTCACTTAGAACACCCAGAGCACTTGGTGTAGTTAGAGTAGGAGAGGCTTAGGTAGTTTGGGCTTGGAAGAGTAGAAGGGATAATTTGCACCTGTAGGGAGCCTGATGAACTAATGAGGTAATTAGCTTGCCAGCTGGGTTGCTCTGAGAAGAAAGCAAGTAGTATGAACCAGGGAGCAGGAAGGGGGTTCCAGATAACTGCTGCTATGTTGTGATATATTTGGAGCATAAACCACAATAAAGACACTTGGAATCCTGCTGGACCGTGTATGGTGCTTAATTCACAGAGAATGTTCACTAGTCAGTGTTTCCAAGAGTTGAAGAGGGAGCCCCTTCACAGGTGGTTTATGCAGAGTAGGTGAAATAATCAAGTATAGGCCAGGCCTACCCAGCTGGTATTCATGAAGTGTGCCCCAAATGCAACTTTTGTCTTACTCGGGACACGGTGTGACAGTTTCTCCTACCATAGGCATGTGCTGCATCCCCACCGTATCCCATATCATATGGAAAAATAGAGTGCTATGATGTCTGTCAGAGCAGGTTGGAGCATCATTCAAGGAGGGCAGAGTTAAGGTTACAGAGTGGGGCTGGTGTGCACCGTAACTCATCTTTTCCTGTTTTCAGAGATTTAAAGTATAAGTGCACTTGACATTCTGGAAGGATATGTGGCACTGCCAGTCAACCTTAACTCTGTATTAATAAAGTTTTTGGGCAGTGAATGACCCTTGTTTTTTCAGTAAGTGGTGGTAATGATGGGGGTATGACTAGGGAGTACCTATGCAGGGGCACAAGAAAGTTTCCTGGGAACACATTACTGGCAACACAGTCTGTTACCATCTCTGGCCTCCTCCTGGACTCTGCATGTCCCCAGTATGAGTGGAGGGACAATGAGGAGGAAGATAGGTGGTAAACCAATGGGCTATGAGGAGCACATCTACCAGCTGGAGGCAGCAAAGGGGCATGGATGGAAGACCCAGATACCATACTCCATTCAGGGCTAATGTAGGGGGAAAGTGCCCTGCACAACACTCTGAAGTCTAGGAGGATTGCTGAAGTTTGAAGTGGCCTGTTCATCTCAATGGGTGATCTCCTCCACACCTCCCCAAGTCTACCCCATCCCCTGTTATGAACTATCAGTTTTCAGGACAATCTCACTGTGCATGTAGGTTTTAGAGCAACTTTAATATTAATATCATCTCTTTATTGGGCGCTGAATCTGAAGAACGCGTTGACCAAATAACTTCAAATTTGTATGCAGAAGCATACCCGTTTCTGTTATGGTATGCAATATTCAAAATAATCATACCGTTCACACAGATATTAGTGAAAATTAAAAGAAGCTCATAGTACGGGAGGGGCCTTATACTGAGAATTCCTTGTTCAAATGACCCCAAATTTGCACTGCAAACGCTATCCCAGACTCTGTTACAGCATACCTATTTTCAAGACAATCCCCCTATGTGTGTGTACTTTGGCACACTTTGACTATTATAATCAGCTCTTTATTTGGGGACTGTATCTGAGAAACCCTTGAGCTGAGATCCCACTTGCACCACTATATCAAACTCTGGCTCTAATGTGGCACAGCAATATTACGGCAGAGCAGCAGTGCCACCACAGTTAAAATTGCACCAGATTTTCATTTTAACGGGATGAAAAAGGTTCTACACAAATTCTGGCTTTTAGGTCAGACTATCATTTACAATATTTATTGCCATTTGTGGAGTGCTTGATTTTTTTTTATAACTCTTTGTGAAGGGAGAATGTCATTTGAGGTTTGTTCTGACTTTTTTTTAAAAAAAGAACTACAATTTTTCTAAGAAACCGCAACATTTTGAAGGGGAAAATTGAGAGGTCTGAACCCTTAGTTTGTGTAGATGGATTAATTATTGTAGAAAGTTTAAATGTGTTTATTTTTAATGAAAAATATGGGTTACTGATTTGATATTCTGACAATGCATTAGTCAATGTTGACATCACATAAGTTTTTAGAAAAGAGCTCTCTACTATGGGTAGTTTCCTGATACTTAATAATCACTTTGATCATACTGACATTGATGAGAGTCACAGCTACTTTCTTTGCTATACATACATCACACTCAGACCCACTGTTCAGAAAAATGAGTCAGGAGCATGTGGCATGGTTACATTATCCTAATGCTGCTGCTTACTTGAATCTTTAATCTTCCCTCTATTTAATTAACGCTATTTTTCTTCACAATTCCTCTAAAGTAAAATCTGAGTATGCATAACGATTGCAGGGAAAACTTCCAGAAGAAGACCCTGCACGATACAACTAATGTACACAAGGCAGCCTCAGAAAACTCCCAGGTGTAGGTAGGACTTGAGCTGATTCACAGTACATGGGTGGTGCTCAGGTTCAAAAGCCACAGTATGTCATCTTTTAGCCCCCAATTAATCTGATGTCAGGCTGTCTGCAACCATTCTGGTTTGCAACTAAACTCAGTCCTGATGCACAAGGGCAAATTTCTTCCTCTGACATGTCAACTTGGTTCAAGCCATACTGTAGATCCAATTTTTACCTTGAATAATTTTTTTAATTTTGCTTTCTCAGAGTAGGAGTGGGTACCAGACACTAGCCGAGATCAATCTTGAGTGGATGATATCAATTTGGGGAGGATCAGAGCCACAACTGGCAAAATAAAGTTACAAGAAGTGTAACATTTTGATTCCATTTTTGGGGGGAGAGAAACGGGCTGTATCTTGGAAACCCCTTGCTCAAACAACCACAAATTTTGACCACAAATTTCACCCTGGGTCCCAGAAGGCACAGCAATTTTCAAGACAACCCAAGTAAGCATGTGGATTTTAGAGAACATTTTAAAATCATCGGATAAATAGTAAGCCATTATAGTGGTACTATCAACTCCTTCTATCAGAGTGTTTGTCAGACCATTTATTTCTAAGCGTTTTACAAAGCAATACCTACAACTTGAAAACTGGTTATTATAAATGGGTCCAGTGGAGTTTAAAGATCAGTCAGATTTACTAAGAAACATCTCTAACATGGAAACTTGTTATAGCTAATGTTAAACAATATGCACTTGACTTCCCTACATTGCTCAATAGCCGCTGTCCACATTCATGCAAGTTTATGGCATACTTCCAAGAATTAACTTTTGGAAGTACATTTTGTATCGTTATATACATTTGATACAGGTGCCGCATTCAACTGCAAAAATAAACAAGATTAAATAGATTATTTTATAATTTCAACTGATAGTACTGATTTATTTTTAAAATATTTTTTCTATTTTTATCCTGTTAAATGTTCACTGTTCTGGGAAATTATGGGAGAGTTCAGACAATAATTATTTAATAACAGTAGACACTGACATTCAAAAAGTTAAAGCTATATAACTGTTGAAACACAAATTGCCAATATCAAATGTGAAAATATTCAAAGTAACTATCCCTAAATCAAAGTGTAATAAGTGCTCCAGCAGCATTTTTCTTACTTTGTCTATCTGTAAATTTCAATTATCCACGGATATATTTTTTCAGATATTTTTGGGTGTGTTTCGTGAAATTGACTTTACCGAATTGACTGATAAAAAACTAATCCTTCCAAGACTATCTTTTTTTTTAAAAGAGACCCCATAGATTATATGGGTCAATATTACACTTTTCACACCATTGTGGAATTCTGGGGTCACTCATTCTACAGACTGATGACAGTTATTGTGACACCCAGAAAGAGAGGTTTTCAGTATGCCATTGAATGCACAACACATTGCTAAAGTAGCATAAGGCCTAACATGCTGGAAAAGGAAGCATACAGAAGATAATATATGGCTCAGCTAGCAGGATTTGGGATAGTCACTAAAGTAACAAAGGGGTTCAAAACCATATATTTTTGTTAAATAAATATTGCACATCAGAACAGCTGCAGGAAACCATCCATTACTGTAGTAAACTGCTATATGTTGTAAAGTAATCATTATTCCCTGATTTTAATCTCTTGTGGAAACTCATAGAGAGGCACAAGTACAAGTGTAAACAATGGTGGCTATAATTGTCAAAAAAGCTTGGAAAGGTAAATAGCTGGATGAATTTACAATTGCAAAAAACGTGTGATAGGATAAAATCTTTTTTTCCAGTTTAACAGTTTATATCTAATCTCGAAATAGGGTTTCAAAAATATATGGATTTAAAATAAATCAATCTGAATTCCATTTGAAAGTAATAAAAAGTAGCTTAATTAGAATAGCTCCTATTACTTGCCCTTCTTTCACAAAATTGTTTGACAAAATTAATATAGTTTTATGGGGAGGGAAGAACAAGGGAACATCATAAAATTAATGGAGATATATAACCCGAGATATAAATTATATGTACTTTTTCATATTGTGCTATGCTTTATATATCAGTTTTTACACAGAATGTTCAGTTTTATGTTAAACAGATAAAGCATAAATACAGCATAAAACTTCAAGGTAACTCGTTAACTTTCAGAAAAATATAAATAAAACTTTTGGAGTTTCCTCCTTCAAGCACCATTGAACATTATTGGGAGCATTACACTTAATATTTTACAAGCACAAGTAAAGTAAAGAGAAATTATTTTCACATTTAAAGACTGAAGACAAATTTTAGTGTTATTGTTCACCAATAAAACTTTGCACTCCTGTCATTTTTATAGTACCCTAATAAAATGCCAAATTAATTGGCAAACTTCAGCCTTCGAGCAGAATTAAATGGGCAAATTCACATCAAAGCTTTGTTTCATCATCTTTGGACGGATCTGTTGGAAAAGACAGCTGGTCCTTATTAAACACCCATTTAAAATGTTGCAGCTCTAATGAACTAACATCCACATTACACTAACATTATCAAGTAATTAACTAAAGAAAAGCTAGAGTCATCTAATGATGGCTTAACTTTTTTCCACCAGTGGACAAGAAAATATTTAAATCTATTAAATGAATTAAGTATTTGTTTTGCTCCTTAAATAAATTATCTAGATTTTGAAATTAGTCTGATTGATAAACTTGTTTCAAGTTATTAAGAGGTAACTTTTGTTTGCTGAAATCTAAACCAAGGCATGCATTATAAAAAGGAAACAAATCCCGTCCATAATATTGCTGGGGGGCCTTCAACTACAGAAATGCTTGTTAGGTCATGAGCCTTTTGAATGGCCTGAATAGTCAAAGTACACAATTACACAATAAAATGCATGTAAAAGATTAAAGATGCATTTTATTGTCAATATTCAGAACAAGTTTATTATAAGTAAACTGGAATAAGTTTTCATCATTTTTCTTCTCTGAATGTTTTGTGCATTTGAAAGCCAACTCTGAAAATATATTACTTGCACTATTTAGACTAAATGCTTTTTATGGACGAAAGGCTCAGACCCAATATAAAACAATTGCAATGAAGAGACATCTTCCTGTTCGAGTAGTGTATATACTTTAATTGTGTTGTTGGTTTTTAAATAAACATAAAGCAGTAGGCACGCTGTAGTTAGCGTGTTTTTTAATGGAAATTTAGTTAAGTGATCTAGGCTATGTCTACAATACAGAGCCTAAGCCAGAATAGTTATGTTGGCATGGCTATGCCAGCACAGCCCCCATGTCTGGATGCAAACTTCTTCTGTTGGTGTAGAAACACCACTTTCCCGAACAATGTTAACTGTGCTGACCGTGGGGGTTTTGTCAACCTACCTATGCCAGGGGTGCGGTTTTTTCACATCCCTGCTTATCACAGCTATGCCAATATAACTTTTAAGTGTAGATCAAGCCCTAAACACAGTTATTTTTAAATAGAGACAAAAATAGTCACTTTTTTTACTATACCAGCTGATAAGTGACACCCTAGATCTTGAAGTAGTTAATCCAATTGTCTGGCCTAGATAATTGGTTGAGTTTGTGAGGCCTTACACTCAACATTTCTCTAGCTGTTTGAATGTGACAGTAACTTTTAACACCACAGCTAAGCAATTCCAACATATGTTCTAGTCATCCATTTGCAGAATCCTGTAGATTTTAGTGAAAATTGGAAAACTGTAAGGAGGAGACGCAAGGAGCCCCTGGCATCTAGTTAGCAGAGCTAGCACCTTCAACCATTTGTGTAATTGTCTACAAATGAAAGAATTGGTTGATGGTAACCATTAACACCATCCAGAATAACAACACACCATCTGTGCTCTGCCTTTCTTCCTAATTCAGTTTTAAAATGTTGACACCATAAGAAAGAAAGAAAGAAAGAAAGAAAGAAAGAAAGAAAGAAAGAAAGAAAGAAAGAAAGAAAGAAAGAAAGAAAGTTTTTGGGGGGAGGGTAGAATGGATTGCACACAGAGCACCTGGCATGGGGAAGGGAATGAGGAACCCTAGCATGGGAGAGCAGGGGGACACACAGGAGATCATGGCATGAGGGACGGGATGATGAAGACTGCAGAAAATCCCTGAAATAGAAGCAGATGGGAGGGTGGCACACAGGAAGCTTCTGGAGGAGAATGGAGGAATGCAAGGAGCCCCTATTGTGTGCAACATACAATACTCTTTTTGTTTTTTTGCTTTAAAATATGCCAAATGCTATATTCTCTCTCAGTCAATAGTCTCATTAATCTTATGTTTTAGTCTGAACAGAGTCAAGAGCCTGATCCTGCAGAGTTAAGAATGTGGAAAACTTTACTCACATGAGTAGCCCCACTGGAGTAAACAAAATTAGTTATGTGAGTAAAGTTACCCATGTGCTTAACTCTTTGCAGGACTGGACCCCAAATATGTACAACTAAATTTTAAAGCTCGGTCCTTCATTCCTTACAATACCTACATGGGGAAATTAACCGAAATAGCTATTTCAGAATAAGTGTCCACACAGGGAGCTAGTCCAGAATAGCTATTGTGCTTTAAATTTCCATCCTTCCTCAAACCTGCACAACTTGCAAATGTAGATAAGCCTTAAAATTCTCACTAATGAGAATGAAATGAGAGAAACCCTTGCCTCACTGAAATCAAAGGAAGTTCTGCCATTGACATTAGTGAGGCCAGGAGGATTTCACTCAGTGAGACTACTCATGTGCTCATAAGTTACACATATGCTTAACTGTTTTGCTTGTTCAGAGCCCTGTTGGTCTTGCAGGACTGGGACCAAACTACTACAAAAGAATGCACTGCAAGAATTCACATATTTTGCAACTAACGTTGTCAGGACCTGTTCCATAACCTTTAGATTTTGCAAATTCAAACGATCTTTAAGAATAAGCTGAGGATCTCTGAATTGAAACAGCAAATACAAATTCTTACCAACACAAATATACACTATTCCTTTACCAAAAGTAGTTTTTACTGCAATAAAACAAAGACAAATTTAAAATATTTCCATTAGATTAAAAGCAAAAAGATTGTAGTATTTCTTAGACAAACTCAGATTTTTTTGTTCTAATAAATTAAGCAAACCTAAGCAGAGTGTGACATGGAAATGTCACATCTAAGGTAAATGAGCATGAATTTGGGGAAAATAAACAAAAGTGCTCAAATTGGGGGGAGAGGGGGAGATCCAGGTTTTCCCCCCAATGCATTGTGAGAAAAGTGAGACATATCCACACAATTCTACCAGTGGTAAGAAAAATAACACACACACATAGGTAATAGTCACATTCTATCTCTTGTTTAATTACTCAAATATCAACAGTTAAGCAATATTTTTTTCAATACTATACTAGTGAAAATTAGCTTAACAAGCATTGTTTTACTCAAAACATATTAGACATGCTTATTATTCATCTCTCTATATAAAGTTTTTAGATTTGTTCCTGCCCTTAACCTACAGATTAGAAACCATTTATAAATAAGCTACAATAAGCATATCTATTTGAATAAGGTACAATTACTTCAGGGCTTATGTCTTTTCAATCAGTCAGTGTCCCTGCAGTGTTTAGAGTGGCAGAGGGGAAGTGGCCTGTGGTTAAACAGAGGAAATACCAAGGAATTTTAATAGAGCAAATAGTCTCTTTACTTCCTACAGGGTAGCACTTCAAAGGCAGCCCTGCCCCAGAGCAGACAATGTGTTACAGGGGCCATCAGTCATTTAATAGTATGTCAAGTCTATTCAAAACTTACATGCAGTCCAAGATAAATACCACACAACCAAGACAATGGGTCCCTTCCTGCAGTCATTCCTCTGGCAAAACTCCCACTTAAGTCAATACAAGTTTTCCCAATTAAGAATTGTACCACAGAATCAGATTCAGTATCTAAAAAAACTGGTCAGGCAAATTTGCTAACTGGAAATAAAAAATATATTGGTAACACAGACTAACTGATTGGAATGTTTGTTAGGAAATTAAAACCTTAAATTTGTTGTATGTGATACAAAAATAAAGGTTTTCTTCACAGTAACTTGAAAGGTTGTGTTTTAGCAGATTTATTGGAGGGGAGCATTTAAAAAGCTTTACATTAAACAGACCCAGATATAATCAGTTTAATATATACAATATAATTCATTATGTAAGGAAAAATCAATTAAATATATATTGCACATTCCTCTAGATGTCAAGATAAGCAAAATTAATCAAGCATTATAACTCCTAATAGGTAATGACAGTATATTTAATAGCTGCTGCTGAACCTGACAGAAATATGTATCCTGATAGTTTGAAATATGTGGTGCACACGGCTTACATCTTGTGAAACATGAATATTATAGTAAAATATATGTTGCTAGTAAACTGTGAGTTAAGATGTAATATGTGAATTTTTTCTTACATAGTTTCCAGGGTTTTCTAACTTCCAGTGAATTACACTATTCCCTCCATATCCCTGATTTGTGCCTTGCAGTAACTTTTTCAAAAATTATGATCTGAAACTAATTAAATCATTATTGAGAATCTAACAAAAAAGAAAGACAATGAAAGTCATTCTTTTCCTTCCCATGGTCCTTGGAACTCCACAATTTAACCAGAATTCTCGCTAGCCTTTATGGGGAGAAAACACTGAAATGTGATTTTTGAAAAACAAACAGGAAAACGCAGCAAGAAAAGTCTGAAGCTAACGCACCAGGAGCCGGAACAAAAGGTAAAGACCAATAGCGGAATGTTTCACCTCCCAGCTCTGCCCCCTCCCCCGCCAATTTACTTTTCCAACATCCTCTGTCTGATGATCAGGCCTGAAGCTAAGACCCCGAGCCGGCCTCGAATCATTAAAATAACAAAGCCCAAATGATCGCCCTTTTTATCCCGCTGGCAGGGCAGGTCGAGTTAAGGAAGGAGAGAGCTGCGGATAAAGGACCTGTTGAGTGACTTCTTCACACTCGCTGGTTAAACGATGCCTCGCACCCCCAGGGCGAGAAACCAGTAACTATCCCTTCTCTGGAAATGCCACCTTTCCTCCTGGCCGCAAACTACCAGCGGCACAGCCTTGGAGCAGCAGCAGAGGAGTTGCAGAAGAGGCTTCCCACCCCCATGCACACTGCCCAGCGAGCTCTCCTTGCACATTCGGGAGAAGCAGCAAGTCGGACAGGCAGGTAGGCACCACACCTGCATTGCTCAGATGGGCTGGTCTGCAAAGAGTCCGCTGCCCACGGGACAGCACTTGCAAGGCTTAGCTGGGAAACTCTGGCAGCTCCCCACGCCACTCCGCCAAATCCTAAAAGTTTGCAAAACGCAACTCGGCGCACGAATCTGCCCGACTGTGCGGAGAAAAGAGAAACAAAGCTTCAGTCCACTCACCCTCCATCCACACGTGTCGGCCGCGGGCCCCCGCCTGCTGCTGGGTCCTCCAGCAGCCCCAGCTAGCTGGTGACCCTTGAAGCAGGCGATCAGAGTGAAGAAAAAGGAGCTGAACTGGAGCCAAGGTGCCATGGTCTGCAGCGGCAGCGCACGGAGACTGGAGTCTGAGCAGAAGCAACAGCAGGGGGGGGGGGTTAGCTGCGTGCATGCGCGAGAGAATGTGCAGCTGCTCCCCCCCCCCCGATCCCTGCTGGTGGCGGGGGGGCTGTTCCTTGTGAAGAGTGCTACAATGACTGTGTCTGGCGCAGAAGGCAACCGTTGTCCCTCCTCCCCAGGCCCCTATTAGTCCATGCACTATTTTTTTTGGTAATGCAAAGAGATGCTTCTTCAAAGTCTTTGCATCTAAGGAAGGCGAGACTACTCAGGAACACCACAGCTCCAAAAAGGAAAATTAGCAAGACTTGTATGCAAGTGTCTGTGTGCACGTCTTTCCCGTGGGTCTTTAACGGTCCGTGTCCTCTCCCCTCTGCGTGGACATTAAAGATCATATAGTATTTTTCTAGAGAATAGGGAGTTTGCTCCGGTGGCTAACCATTTTCCCCTATCTTCACATCTGTTGTTCACCTATCTGCTATATTTTGTCCAGAGCTGGGAATATTTCAATATATGGATTTTGTCCCCACTCTTGCAAACATGTGAGCACATGTGTAACTGTACTCAGGGGAGCAGTCCCAGTGATGTCATGAGTAAAGTTACTCACGTCTACACATAGGACTGCGGCTATAGTTTCCAAAACACTGAGAATTTTGCAATGAAATAATAAACCATAACATTTAAAAAAAAGACAAACTGAAGGTAAATGCTATCCAATAAATTTAAAGGTAGAAAAAGCAATAGAAATTACTTGTATTTATGTTTATTTTACTTTTTTTGCATTGACCTCTATAACTACAAACTTTGACCAAAACTAAATTTATTTTAAAAAAACAACAGTGTTTCTAATAAATATAAATTACAACAGCATCGTATTTTGATGTATTCTTGTCATGACAACTAAAACTTTTTGAGCAGAAGAAACACACACCCTTAAGGACACACTGGAGATTGTTGTTCCTACAACAGCTCACCTAAAACAGACAAATGCACTGTGGGTAAAATTTTCAAAAGCATCTAAAGCAGTGGCTCTCAAACTTTTACTGGTGACCCCTTTCACATAGCAAGTCTCTGAGTGCGACCCCCCCCCTTATAAATTAAAAACACTTTTTTAATATTTAACACCATTATAAATGCTGAAGGCCAAGCAGGGTTTGGGGTGGAGACTGACAGCTCATGACCCCCCATATAATAACCTCGCAACCCCCTGAAGTCACTCAAGTCTGGGAGAAGAGGCAGCAGCAAAAACAGCAGCACTCCCTGCAGCTCCCAGCTGTTTGCCACTGCTTCTCCTCTCAGGCCACAGCTCCCAGCTTGTTGGCTCCAGCAGCTGCCGTACAAGGATGGAGCCCGGCGGCACCATGTGACCGAGCGGGGCCAGCAAACCCTGGCAATAATCGGTGGGGGTGGGCACATGATCCCATATGCCCCCCCACACACATTGTCCCAAGCTTCTGCCCAGCGGGGAGGGGTTCTTGGGACTTCAGACCCACAGGATGCGCCTGCCAGGGCTTGGTGCTTAAACAGGAGCGGGGCTGAAGTCCCAGTCCCCGGCAGGTGCATGCTGTGCGGTTGAAGCCCTGTCAGGCGTGCCCTGGCTCTCGAACTTCTGAAGACTGTCATATGTGGCTCAGAGGGTCAATACGTTTGGCTACCCCTGGTATATAGCACACATCCTTTGTTAGCAGTACATTTCCAAGCCATAAGGACTTGCAGCTATAGTACTTTCCATATGAGGGCACTCTTGTTATTATGTATTCCTCTTTGTTTCACATTTCTTCTTTTCCACTCCTGGATGAGGTTGGCATTTTTTCCAAGACACACCCCCCCCCATACACACCACCCATTTTTTTACTTACCTTTGCCCACCGTAAAGGTCTGTTGTTATAACAACATTCTTTTTGTCCACATATGGTTGGATACATCTCCTTTTGGAGCCCATCAGCCAAAGGAGGCAGAGGCATGCTTTCTACTCCAGGGGCTTTGCACTGTCTCCACAATGCTCTCAACTGCTGTCATTCTACAAGTGAGGGGCTAAATTTAGTTCCCCAACATTGTAGAAAGTTATGCTCTTAACAGATAACTGGACTAGCCCCACACTATTTCTACAGTTAGATGAACACTGTTAACAGGTGTAAATTGGCATAGGTCCACTGCCTTCAATGGAGCTATGAAGATACCAGCTGAGGATTCAGCCTGTGTAAATCTGCACAGTTCTACTGTATTTAATGGAGTTCATTTACACTAACTGAGGGTCTAGCTAGCTCAACATCCAATAAGTTTGATGCTCTGCAAGCTTTGGACAGCTCTTTAAGGTAAATTTGCAGGAAAGACAAGATCAGAAATTAGAATGTTGTAGAAAGACAGACTGGAAATCTAGCACTGCCTTTTGCTTTGCCAGTTTTTAGCATATGTGTTGTGTCCCTTTTCCATTTCACAAAATTTGGATGCCTCTTTTAATGATGCCATCAAATCACTGGGGCAGTACAGACTCTCTCTCTTTGTGGCAGAGTATAAATCAGGAACATACATTATGTCAATAAAATATTGCAAAAAATAAATGCTCCCATGAGATTTAACCTGCAAGAATACCTGTCTCCTGGAGATTTTTGTGCATGGCAAACCCCTGCATTTTCAACAGCGTAAATGTATTATTGTATTTTTATTTTATTTATATATGATCTAAGAGTCAACTACATGATTTACAAAGGTATAGAGATAGGTCACTACCCCAAAGAGCTTACAATCTTAAAAAACCAGTGAGATACAAACAAAGGAGTGGGAGAAAGCCTGCAACATGTATTTGAGGGGATTATTATTAATAGGGAATGAGAAAGTCCTTGTTTTATAGAATCATAAAATCACAGATATGTAGGGCTGGAAGGAACCCAAAGAGGTCATCGTCATCTAATCCATCTTCCCACAAAGATGCAGGACCAAGTTTACCTTGACCATCCCTAGCAGGTTCTTAAAAACCTCCAGTGATGGGTATTCCTCAAGCTCCCTTGATATCCTACTCCATTAGTTAATTATCCTTGTCGTTAGAAAGTTTTTCCTAATATCTAACCTATATCACCCCTATTGCAGATTCAGCCAATTAAGTACTTCTTGTCCTATCTTCACCGGACATGGAGAACAACTGATCACCATCCTCTTTATAATAGCCCTTAACAGGGGCTGTAACTAGGGTGAGATGGAAAAATGGGGCAGAAAAAAAATTGGTAGGGGGTGCAAATCTGTTTGCTTGCCTTGAGTGCTAAAATGCCTAGTTATGGCACTGCCTTCACATATTTTCAGGCAGAGGCAACTGATGGGGGGGCACAAAAGATCAAGTGACCCTCCCCATGGTCAAGTGCCCCCGCCGGCCTGGGCAGGAAAAGGAAGAGGCGGGGCCAGAGACGGAAGGGAAAAGATGTGGCCAGAGCCTCTCCTCTTCTAGCCATGCTGCCTGGGATGCTGCCCGGTGCAGCATAGCGGCTGCCTGGAACAGCCAGGCACTCTCCCAGGCAGCTGCTGTGCTGCACTGGGCAGCATCCAGGAGAGGCTCTGGGGCCTGGCCACCAAACATGCCAGGGGGAGCCAGTGCAGCCAAAGGACTGAGCCCCTCCCACCCCAGGTAACGTGGGATGGGGAGGGGACGGGGAGAGCATGGGGGTTCTGGGCTGGGGGACGGGCACGTGGGGGGTCACACATGGGGAGATCACATACCCCCCTTTAGCTGGTGCCCCCCTTTATGTCCCTCCTACGAGTTGCCTATGTTTGCAGCTCCCCCTTCAGCTTTATTTTCTCAAGACTAAATATGCCCAACGTTTTTAACCTTTCCTCATAGGTCAGATTTTCTAAACCTTTTATCCTTGCTTTCCTCTGGACTCTGTCTAATTTATCTACATTTCTTAAAGTGTGGAGCCCAAAACTGGACTGAATGCTCCAGCTGAGGCCTCACCAGTACTTAGTACAGAAGAAACTCAAAGACACAAACACTAGTTACAGACTGACCAGTCAACCAGACACCATGTGAAACCATAAATAACCAATCAGGCAGCAGCAGAGACAAAATAAATAAATAAATAAATAAATAAATAAGGCGAATACTGTACTGTGAGAGTTTTTTATTTTAAAGGTAGGCACATCTGGGCTGCCTGTCCCCGCCCCCATCCCCACCAGTAAGGCAGCCACTTAGAGCTAGTAGGTGAAGAGCCCAAGGCACCCAGAACCAGCAGAGCAGGAGCAGTGCTGGGGTCTGTGCCACTTTCACCCCTCTCCCCCCACCACCCCCAACCTGGCTGGGAGGCGGACGAGCTGTTTTCAGCCCCTCCCCTGGCCAGAAGGGGGACCCACTGTTTTTACTCTCCCCCGGTCTGGCTGGTAGAGGGACGGGCTGTTTTTACCACACACACCCTGGCTGGGAGGGGGACTTAATGTTTTCACACACACTCCCACCCGGCGGGGGGACAAGCTTGCAGACTCATCCCAACCGGGGAAAGAAGCTGCCTGCAAGGAAGTTGCTGGTGCTGAGGAGGGAGCTGCTGCTAGAGCCTGGCCTGGAGTGTCAATTGCTGGGACTGGAGCCTGAACTACACTTTGCTCAGAGTTATGAACATTTCAGAGTTATGGATAACCTCCATTCCCGAGGTGTCCGTAACGCTGAGGTTCTACTGTATAACAATTGCCTCCCCTGTACTACATATAACACTACTGTGTCATCTTGGCTCATATTCATGGACTGTGGGTGGAGCCCCCCTTTGGGGAGGCTAGCCCCCAGCTCCGCCCCTTCCGCCCGCGCCCTCCCCATGCCCAGAGCCCTGAGACCCACTGACCTCCCCTCACAGCCGGTGCCACAAGACCTCTCCTCCCCAGAGTGCACACACACCCCACTCGGCATAGGAGCCCCAGGCAGGCCGAAGCCCTGAGCACCCCCCTCCGGCTTGGCCAGAGGAGCCCCGGGTCGGACAAAGCCCCGACCTTTTCCCCCCTGCCCAGAAGAGCCCCAGGCTGGCCGAAGTCTCGAGCACCCTCCCCAGCACCTGGAAGAGCCCTGCGCCAGCTGCAGCTGCGCCGTGCCTCCCCTCCCCTCCCCAGACTCAATTTGCCCAGGGGAAAAGCATCTATTAGAAGATGCTTTTGATATGCCCCATGAAGGTTCCAGGGCATCTGAGGAGGCAGTATGTGCCTCCTCAGCCGCCCCGGAACCTGCATGGTGCAGAATAAAGCAAAAACTTTGCTGCCAAACCTCACAACTGGGGGTCTGGCAGTCGCGGCCACACTGGGGGAGGTAGAGCCTTCCCTGGCCTATTATACCCGCTGCCTATGCTCATATTCAATTTGTGATCCACTATAACCCCCAGATCCTTTTCTGCAGTACTACAGCCTATTCAGTTATTCCCCATTTTGTAGGTGTACATTTGATTTTTCCTTCCTAAGTGCAGTCTTTATTGAAGTGTACTTGTCTTTATTGAATTTCATCTTGTTGATTTCATATTAATTCTCCATTTTATCAAGTTCCTTTTGAATTCTATGCCCATCCTCCAAAGTGCTTGCAACCCCTCCCAGCTTGGTGTCATCCACAAATTTTATAAGCATACTCTCCACCTCATTATCCAAGTCATTAATGAAACTACTGAATAGTACTGGAACAAGGACAGATGCCTGCGGAACCCCACACAATAAGTCTTCCCTATTTGACAGCAAACTACTCATAACTCTACAAGTAAGGTTTTTCAAACAGTTGTGTACTCACCTTACAGTAATTTAATTTAGACCCCATTTCCTTAGTTTATTTATGAGCATATCATGTGGGACTGTGTCAAAAGCCTTACTAAAATCAAGAGACATCTTGTTTGAAGGATTGTGGGGAGAAAGTAAGTTTTGAAAAGGGATTTAAAAATGGAGAACAAGGCTGGCATATAGTACCAGAGAGGATATCTCAAGTGGGGCAGTATGGGAGAAAGGTACAGAGAGGCGTTTGTGAGAGAATAGAACTAAAGATACATAGAGGGAGACAGAAATAGCAGAATGCAGGGTTTCAACAGGAAAGTGATGTATGGCCAGTGATGGGGAGTAAGGGGGTGCAAAGCTGTGCAGGGCCCTGAAAGTGAAGACAAAGTTTTTCTCTCTAGCTGTAATCTCATTGATCTCAAGATGTGACAGTGTTTCTCTAGGGTCCGTTACATCCCAGGGCAGAACTGTGAGTTTTTGTATATTTTTCTTCAATATATGCATTATACTTCCAGCCAGATGTTCTAGTCCTCTCGTATTGTTTGGAAGTGACCGAAGAATGCAGAAAGACATCTACCTACCATTACATCAAGTCAGAACAACTTCATGTCTAATACACCACAAAACATACAGAATTCAGGAACATAGTGGCAGGGCGAGTGAAAGGAAGGCTTATTCATACCTCATTTATGGTCACTCATGATCAGTGATTCTACTGAACATCTCTCCAGTGACCTGAGAACTGATCTATCTTTAGACCTCTGGGAAACCAAACCACTATACAGTTCAGAGTTATAACAAAATATCTGAGGCACATGGAGAAGCTGGATATTGTATGTGGGAAGAGAAAGGAAACACGCATTGCCTACTACATCAGCTAGAATAGTGGCTGTCAGAAAAGTTCTGCTGTGATCTCAGATAGAAATAAAAGAATAGACTATAACAAACACTTACATTGGCTAGATGGCAGAATACCAAAAAAGGGTCATCCAGCAGCAGCTGGCTACAACGGTGACATGCAGAAAGCAGAAGGGACTGTGCAGCACGAACTGGTTCACTTACTGGGACCTGGAACCTAGTGGTACTGTCCATTAGAAAGAGTCATTTGAGCCACAGAATTACACATATACAAACCAAACAGAAGATACATATACAAACCATAAACAGAAGATACTATTGCATGCTGGGTTAGTAGTATGAGTGACAGGCTGCAGAGAGGGGAATGTTGTAGGGCTGCAAAAAACCTACTAACTAAGCTAGATGATTTCAAGGAACAACACAACCGAAGAGAAAAGAGGGAAATAGGAGCACCGCTTCCTTATTTCTTTTGTTTTTTAAAGCTCAGGCCTCCATCAAATTGGCCAAACAGATACAGCCCTGCAAATCCACAGATATCTGCTTTATATCTACGGATAATTTTTAAGGATCAGATCTGGATATAAATTTTCACCATGCCCCCAAAGCACCATTTATGATACTTATATGCCTGATTAACATATTGTAGTAATGCCCATAGTTTTAAAATAGGATTTAGCAGCAGAACTTCTACGGAAGTCAAAGGGAGTTGCAAGTGTTCTACACCTCTGGAAATCAGGAAAGCTATATTTAGGTGTCTAAATATGGACTCATAAATTAAGGCATCTGCATTTACAAGCCTTTGCCTTACTTTTCATGTCTCTGTTTTCTCATCTGTAAAACTGAGATAATACTTCCCTTTCTCACAAGGATATTGTGTGGGTTAATTACAGTGATTCATGTTTGTAAAGCACTTTGGGAACTTTATATAAATGACACTATACAAGCTCAAGATTTTTGCCTCAAGTATTAAGTATTCTTACCATTTATGAGGCGATCCTTAAAGCATATTCCACCTTCTAAATCTTATGCACATTTGTTTCTCCCTATTTAAACTGTACTAAAACAATTTTGGACTCTTGGAGCTGGCTCTGCCTTGCTGTTTAGTTAGGTGCCCAGGCCATTGTTCATTATTGTTTGCAAATGGTAAGTGAGTAGGTGGGCTTGGGCTTCTTAGAGAAAACAGGATTTATGATGGACAGAAAATTATAAATTTCATAGAGGAAAATACTTTTTGTTACAGAATTGTTGTGTTACTAATAACCCCACAAATCTGTCAGTGTTCTCACAATTATATGTCTTCCAATATTTGGCCATTTTTGCATCAACATTTTTGAATACTGCGTTTTATAAAAAGAAAAAGAAAAGAGAATTTTTTTTCTAAACTTAAGTGTGCTCGCTTCATCATTGATTAAAAGTGCAAAACCAAGTGCCAAAATGTAGCCTGAACACACCTATGAATCTTAAAGAAAAGTAGGATATTTCACAAACTCTTCCCAGCTCCAAACAACACTTCTCATTCCATTGTGCCCACTTCTTCTTATACCCAGCCTCCCTGTCAACCAACCAAACAACTCACAACCTGTCCTCCTCAGAAAGGCCTTAAGTTAATAGTATTTGGGAGAAAAATAAATAGATTTCTTTGGAATTTGAAGAAAATAAATTCACAGAAGATGAGAGGTTGACCAAGCACAAACAGAGGTAATAAATACAAGTTATGAATAAAATTTGTTAATACTTTGAAAGTTCATGCATGTTAATAATAAAAAAATAAAAAGTTAGAAACCTAGAGAAATGAGCTACTAATGAATAGTTAGATAATAATAGTAAAAATCACTGGAAAATCCCTGAGCATTATTAAAACTCCACTTCATTCAGGGATATGTTTTCACAAGGGCATCTAGCCACTGCCAGCTGCATTCTGATGGTGAGGCTGATGCCCTATTAGAGTGTTTCCACTTGCTGATTTTTTATTTATCTTTTACAAAGAGCTGAAGCATTTAGCAATTAGGTTGTCAGGTGACCTTGTATGTAACTGTAACTGAGATACCGTTCCAACTTTGAAGTAAGTCAAATGCATTTTGCCGTGGGTCCCTTACTCAAACATTTGGCCAATGACAATATGCAAATATTTTAATAGTGGGAAACGAACTTTGGAAAAAAAGATACTGTAATGTGAGCATGGCTTTACATTTTGAAATATTTTATACTCAGTGGACATTTTGATATATATGACAGAATCTGCCGATAAATGTACAACATTTAAATATCACAAAGTAATGTATGTGTTATTAATATGATAAAACTATTAATATGATAAAACTATTAATGATAAAAGAAGTGGCTGGCGCCAATGAGTCCTGTATGACAAACATTGGAACTGTCAACATTACATTTGTTATCTAAGGAGAATTGTATTAGTAGATGTATTAGCAGAATTAATTCAATTTTGATTTTAAAATGGTCAGTTCTAAAAATCATACACTCAATTTTCTCAAAATGAATATTGCATGTACAAATATTACATTAGAATAAACTGCTTGAAAAAACTGGCCAAAATGTGAAACGGAGGTTCCTGAACCTTTCCAAAATAATTACCACTCAAGGGAGGCCACGGGTGGGGGTGAGGGGATAGCAGCGGCGGCTCCTGTCCCACAGACCTGGCCCTCCTCCCATTCTGGGCATTGTGATCTGGTACATAGAGTCGCAACACTACTCAGGTTTGGCCCAGCAGCCCCTCCATCACGACAGAATGGCCAAACTTGAGTAGTGCTGTGAACCCATGCACCAGGTCATAACACTCTTTGGTTTGGGGGCCCTCTCAAATGGAAGGCGTGGGGCAAACTGGTCTTTTTGTCCCTTCGGGCAGCTCTGAACACACTCAAGTGAATAGTGCTTACTCAACTGAGTAGTTTCCTTGACATCAAAATCAGGATTTTTAAAAATGGCTGCCTAAAGTTAGGTTCCTAAATTCATATTTAAACCCTTAAATAAGTAGCCAGTATTTCAAAAGCACTGAGCACCTAACAGTTTCTTCACTTCAATGGGAGTTCTTGAGTGCTCAATAGTTTCAGAAGTCAGGCCCAAATACTGAGATGCCCAAATATGGATTTAGGAGCCTAACTTTAGTCCCCTACATGTTAAAAAAAATCTTGGCCCAAGTTAGGACTCCTCAGACTGCATTCGCAGGATTAGTCCCATTGTAGTTTAAAGTAAGTCATAAAGGTCCTGTTCTTGCACATACTCCGTGTGCAGAACTACCATTGACTTGATGGGGATTCTGCAAATGAACAGCTTACAGGACTGGGCCCAATTTGCTTTTTAAAACAGGAATTTAAGTATCCTTCTCTCTTTTATATCTCTATTATAATTTCCCCCAAAATTTGTCTGATTAGAAATATGAAATCCCTTGTGCACAGCTCATCTGTTTCTCTGATGATTTTGATATGGATCATGTCCCTGGAAAACTAGTGCTCCAAAGGTCTTGTGTTTTTATTTAGTTATTTATTTATTTAGTCAACTGGCATTCTGGTGGCCTTGAATAAAAACTATTAGAAACAGCGACCTGGTTACTTCAATTCTCATCCCAACAACCAGCCTGAGCTGTTCAAAGGTGGAGCTGACTCAGCTGTCACAATCCCACCTAGTTATTCCCCAATGGGAGAGAAAGAAAGAAGAACAGGAGTGATTAACCTCTGTCACAACCCCACCCAAGCACCTTCCTACTGGACAAAGAGGAGGAAGAGAAGAAGGGGAAAGAAAGAATGATAATTGATTTACCTCCCAAATCCCAATCCCACTGGGGAAGATGTCAGACAGTCCCACCATCCAATAATCAAAGGGTGGAGAAGGCAGTAGCGGAAAGATTAGGTAGGCAGAAAAAGGGTTCAGAACGGAGAGTAGAAGAGGTACTTCCTACATAACCAGTCCCCAACCAACAAGGAGCTTACATAGGAAAGTGAAAAGAACAGAAATACCATTGAGACATTCAAGGGAAAGAGAAAATTGAATAATAAAAATCAATGGTATTTTTAAAGGGACAATTAGAAAAATCAACATTTTGCTTTCTAAAACTGAATATTACTGTCCAAATATTCTGTTCCAGTAAACAGCTCTTATTGTTTATGATGTATGATTGTGATATTGTTCATGGTCAGCCTGGGTGGTGTGAATATGATGAAAACCAGCAAAGTCTATGGCTGTGATGGTTTTTATGATATTTGCGCTTCCGGTTGCTCATGAACATGGTGCTGTTGTTTACTAATCATGAGGTAAATGTCAAACCACGGTAACTTTATACTTCTTTGGAAGACTTCATTAAGCTCTACCCTCATCAACTTTTACCAGTCTGTAATTGATGGCCACCATTAACACCTTCCAATATAACAATATTTCCATGATGGGATGATGGCCAGAGTGATGAAAAATGGAATGTCACCACTTGCACTAAACAAGGTTGTGTGCTGGCTTCCACACTCTTTTCCATCCTTTTTTCAGCTATGCTATTGGATACATTTCATGACATTGAGAGGGGAGTATTTATACAGTTCTGCACTACTGGGAAGTTGTTCAATCTGCAACACTTCCATGCTCATATGAAAGTAGTAGAATTACTTATTAAGGAACTTTTATTTGCTGATGACTGTGCACTGGTTGCTTACTTGATTGATGACATTCAGTTCATAACTGATCACTTCATTTGTGCTGTCCATTGTTTTGGTTTCATAATCTGGCTAAAAAAAACCCAACTTGTGCTAGGGGATGCCCATGCCTACTCAGTTATTAAGGTAAACAACACTCCTCTCAAGTCTGTAAGCTGTTTTGCTACCTAGGGAGTATACAGTGGCAAAATGCCACAATTGATGATGATATTAGCCATCACATAGCCAAGGCCAGCTCTGAATTTGGAATGCTTTCATACCACATATGGAACACTAGGGGAGTCAAATAAGCACAAAGCTAATTGTCTATCAGGCAGTCATGCTTATTACACTTCTATATGGTTATGGGAGATGGACAACATATCACTGCCACATTAGGAAATATGATCAGTTCTATATATGCTGTCTTCATTTTGTTTGCAGGGTCAACTGGTGGGCCAAGATTCCCAATACTGAAATCCTTATTTACTGTTGGATGTCTGACATTCAAAACATGCTCATAAATGCTGAGCAGTGTTAACCTGGGCATCTCACTCATATGGTCAACTCGAGAATACCCAAGGACATATTTTATGGTCCGCTAAAGCAAGGTACCCATTCTCATGGTGGCCTGTACAAATGATATAAAGACACATGTAATTCAAACCTGAAAGCATGTCACATTGATCCCAGCCACTGGGAAGCAACAGCCCAGGACAGAGCAAGGTTGTGGCAGATTTGTCATGTTGCCATTAACTTCATTGAAGCAAGCTTATTAACATCTTCATGAAAAATATGAACAGTACAAAGCAAGAATACAATAGCCTGCAAAGGTCATGTACAATCTTGTGTGTCCCACATGTAACCATGTTTGCAGTTCTTGCGTTGATTTGACCTTGTATATACACGTTCACCTGTAATATTTGCTGAATCCTTGTACACTGACATTACATGAGTCTCCATCGTCATTTATTCCTTATGATCATCCTAAAGTCTCTCAGGGGCTAAAGCCATCATCAGATGCTGACAGCTGCATCATGATGTAGCAATACAACATCGGGGTGTCACAACTCAGTAACATCTAATTCTGGTGCAAGACTAGAACAAAGTTTACAAGGTGGCAACTGTACCTTTTTGTGCTGTCTCTTTCCTCCATTCCTCTACTCCTGTGTTCTCACTCCTCTTCCTCTGTGATGTCTAGTAGCTCTTCTTTCCCTGCTCATACTCTGCTTCTCTCTCTTCTCTTTCTCACTCTGTTGCTTTCTACCCCTCTTCCATTTCTTCTCTTTTCTCCAAGTCTTTTTCTTTTGATGCATCATCTTGCAGCAGTAAAGTGTCCCCTCTGGGCTCAGCATTACCAGCAGGGAATGAAGGACCACTGTTTACCAGTTCTAAGCAGTTTCAGCACTATGGTGAGGGCACAGCAGCAGGCACAGAAGAACAACATCATTAATATTTTTAATGCAAAATGTTTCTCATAATAATTTTTATTAAACAACTGAATCTACTGAAGTTTATTCAGAAACACACTTTTAAGTATTGGTAACTAGTTTGCAGTAAATATAGTACCTAATTATTCAACTCAATAGCATTCCCTCGTGTTTTTTTTAATAGTTTAGATAGTTTTCTTGTACTGTGATTAAAAGGGGCTACTATCTGCTTGTTATACAAAGCCATTGTTAAAGACAGCCCCTATCTCTGTCTGGCCCAAAGCTTCATTTAGATTCACTGTTTTTTGTTTGTTTATTTTGTTTTGCTTTTAGTAAAGAGTTGAGAGTATAAATCTATCTGCCAACCACAAGAGGGAGCAAGTTAGACATGGCAAAATAGCATCTTTTTACTGAGATTGAAAAACATTGACTTAGCTGTGAGATGTATGTGAACTTAAAAGCTTGATTAAGTTTGAAAAGTAAATTGTTTAAAATTTGGAAAATGTATTACAGCACAAATATACTCTCCTTAATTAGAGAGTTCTCTATTTCCTATCCTCTTATTTTCCTTGATTTTATTTTGTTTGGCATCTTTCATACACACTGCATCTCAAAACACCTTACAGTGTTACTGTGAATAATACAATGAAAGAGATAAATATTAGTAGATGTTGAAATAAATTAATAGGCAAAGATCAGAAGTTAAGATATATTTTCATCTGAAATATGAAACCAAGACATAAGTCAATGGTGCAGAGAGAGACAGTAAATCTTTTACAGACACTGGGAGCTGCAGATGAAAAGGCTATTGCATCCAAATGATGCAATTATGTGGAAAGAAAAGGAGGAAATCAGTTCTAGAGGAACAGAGAGCATATAGAAATAAAGTCCAAGACACAGACTGGGGCAAGGCTACCGATGGATGGCTTTATAAGCTAGAATAGCATTATTGAAATGAATGGAGGTGCCCTTGCCTTGTTTGAATATGAGAGTGAGGTGGCTGTACTTTATGATTGGGAGAAGTCAGACAGTAGCATTCTTCACATCCTGCAGTCGAAAGAGTTTTGGCTCTTGGGAAAGCTATATGCAGGAAAGCAGACGAGAGAAAAGTACAGATGAGGATATCGGAAAAGATGGAGTTCAGGCAGTGACATCCCATAACAATGTTGAGTGGATTTACACATATGGTAGATTTCCCTCTGAAATCTCCTTCCCAGAAAAGGGAAGATTTCAGAGGGAAGATGCCAAGGTTACAGACACAGGAGGCAAAAATGAAGTCTGACTTGAGAAGTGATAGAGCTCTATGTTCAGAGCTGTATATTTCTTTGGCCCAAAAGTAGAACTTATGTTCTTAAATATTTAACAGAAAAAAAGCTCTTTTTATCTAGGTGTTTATATGGGAACATTAGAATATTATCTGAGTGGCTGGGATGAAGCAACAGGTTTATCTGACTATTCCTCTTCACAAGAAAGAATTATATTACTATAAAGTCATTTTACTGATGTACAAAAAAGAATCCAATTAATCCAGCATCAAGACCAAATCTCTCAGTAAATATTAAATGGTTTTAGAACTGAGAACTGTAGGGAGGTTTCTGATTGGTAATGAGTGTTTTCATGCCATTCAGCATAATGACCAGAAAAATCAGAAAGTTTGAGATTCCTGGTTGGGGGTGTTGGAAAGGGAGGTGCGTATATAGCATTGCTAACCCCAGCCATTCAAAAATCATGGGTGATGCCCAAAAAAATCATGAGATTGTAAAAAAGCCACCTTTGAATTGCCTCCTAATTTGGTTTCTGATGTTTAAGCCTCTGGGGTTCACATTTTCAAGCTTTTCTCTGCAGCCATGAGGGCCAGAAACTTACTTTTAAAAGAAAGATGAAATTCTCACATAATCACGACTCCAGGGATTGGGGACTTTAAGGAAAAAACCCAAATACTATGAAATTCACAGTAAAATCATGAGAGTTAGCAACAGTATGTGTATAAATTCCATTTCACAGCAGAAACTGCAAACTCCACACTTGGTATTTTCTAAGTGATTATTAATGACAATGATGCTAAATATTCTAATTTATAGAGCACCATTCATTGAAAGCTGGCAAAGAGCTTTTAGAGCTATCAGCTGCACAAGGTGAAGGAGAGAAGTGGCACCATATACGTAGTGGGTCCTCGGGCCAGTCTGCTGTCAGAAAGAAGATTGGATCTGAGAAGAAAAACTCTATAAGGCATTTGCCTGTAGCTTTAAAAAGAAGCAACACTCACCTCCCCTTCGCACCCCATGGTGTCCTGTGGATTGCAGCATACAGACAGACCACTCATTCAAGTCCTGACCATCTCTCAAAGCAGAAGATTATGCCTCTTGAGGCTGTGGATTATGACTGGGCACATGGACTCCCTTCCAATCATTCAAGAGAAGGTACAAAGTTATTGCTTAGAGATGGCTAACGTAATTAGGCCTTGAGCTTTGTGATTTATAACACTGAACAAACATACTCTAGTTACACAGTATAGCACTGTTTATTGTTTTTTATTTGCTATTTTATATTATAGCATATTCAGTGTCCAACTTGTTCCGTTATTCAAAGGGCAGGAGCATTCCAAAATCATCTGACTAAATGCAAAATAGACAAGCTCCTGTAAAATTCATTGGAAGTTACACCAGCTATGTATGTATCAGACAGTCCTAAATCTCATGCTGATATTTCTAGTATCTCAGTGCCAAAAAACAAGTGTCCTGCATCAACATAGATTAGAAAAAAATCAATTTACTGCCTCTAGTAATCTTGCCAAGCACAATGATTTCTTTTCTATTTATTCATTCATAGATCAATCTACCTCAGGTGAAAAGGAAAGCTAACATTGTGCCATATGTGCCAAGCAATTACTCAGTGCTTTCCTGTTTAGTGTAAGAAAATTACTTCAGTTATATACAGTGTCAACTTTATCATCTGCTGGGCACCATCCTATTGTGGGGCACCCAAAAAGACAGAATCCACTCCCTAGCTCAAAAGAACATGGGTATGCCCCACCGTGGTGCTGTTCCATGTGTTCTGCCTCGTTCTTTCCCACCCCTTGGCATGCCTCTTCCATCCCACCCTGTCTCCCCTCCTACAATGAGTGAAGAGTAGCTCTCAACCACCTGCAGACTCCTCTCTCTCAGAGAATCCTCAGCTGCTCCTTAAGGGAAATTTTCCAGGTGCTTTGTGCTGCCTGCGCATGACAAGGCACTAGAGCTGTTGACAAGGATCTGGGCATAATTCAGTAATACAGAATCCAATTTTGCAAGGTACTGAGTGGCCCCAACACCCATTCAAGTCAGGGTAAGGCTCCTACTGTTTTCTTTATGATTACTCCATCATGGTTCAGTGGATATATGTAAACTTGGATATACCCAGTAAGCACTATTGGCATTCATAGTTTTGTTTTTATTCAAGACAATTTGAGTAACTATGTTGATGAACACTTAGAAGAGTCAAGCTCTAAACAGAAACCTAGTTTTAATCTTAACAGTAGCAGAGGAGGGCATCCTGCTATAATGAAAGATATTCCATTATATAAACTGCAGGACATCAAATATTGGTTTGGGTCAGTTGCTGTCATTTCATCACTTTCCATACTGATTTTTTTCAACAAAAACAAAACTAAAAAGCCTTAGAGCCCTCATCCAATTACATAATAATTAGTCCTATAAAATTAAAATAAGATCAACCAAACAATAGTTACGAAAATCAAGTTAATCAATTGAATCAAAACATGACCTGCCACACAATTGGTTTCTAAGCAATCCTGATTGGTGATCATTAACTATCTATGAGATAATCTCAAAGGTCTGAAATTAGTGACCTAGAATTGTCTCATTCCACACTGGGCAAAATAAGGATGTTTGCAAACGATATTACCTGTTTTTTGTGCATGACTTTTGTTGAGACTAGTAAAATAAACTTTTGAATTTGTTTTAGGAGTCATATTTCCTTGTATTAGTAGACCTGCAGATGAACACTGCATTAAGCTTCTTATGCACAATAGAACAAATTCCTGTTCTAATTTTTATTGCTTCAGTGAATTTTCAATACCAAACTTTGGACAACTAGTAAAGTGTGGTATTGAACTGCTAATGGAATGGTATTGGAAGCTTAGTGGCTAATTGTGGCTCTTAAAGGGACATTGTCAATTAGAAAATTATATGTACTTACACATGTTACAAATAGCAGCTAATGTTATTAAAACTGAAGGAATATTTTATATATAATTTACATCTTTCCTTTAAAGGAAAGGGAAAATAGACTTGAAAGTTTCACTAAGATTTATGCTCAGTATGTGGACATTTTTACATTAAGATTCTCATGACTAGAACATGCTACAATGTCTGTATTGCAAATATTATATTTATTTTTGTCTTAATCTGCTTCCATTGCTATTTAAAAAAATAATGGAAATATTTCTATCAATTGTTTCATAACTATGTGAACCATTTGTTCTTAATTTCCCCCTACCTCCCACATCTCTCAGCTCCATACAAACAGTTACATATATTCAAGAGAATTTTGTATTGTATTATTGTTCCATAATGTGATCTCAATTTTGCCATTACATTATTTTATATGTATGTTAAATGTACATATGGAAAATACCTTTTAGAGACATTTTTATTAGTTACATCAAAATCCTGTGCACATGGATAACTTTTATAAAGTAATAATGATCAACTACATGTTTTAGTCACATAGCTTTATCTCCAGTCCAGACCATTTTTTACAGGTTTCTCTGGTGATATGGGACACTGTATGACTACATACTAATATTGATAGGGAATTAACTTGCTTAAAATCCTATATAGAAAAACTATACGCACATATATCTCCTTACTAGGAGCTTCCTTGGTTTATAGGTGAGGGAGTTGGTGACAGAGAATTCTCCATGAGGGCCCCTCTTCTAGAGCTTTGAATTTTACTTGAGAACTCCTTTGAAACCTTCAGGCCAAAGTACAAAGGCCATCTTTTTCTATTGTCATCTGGGGATGACTGACGTTTGTGGGTGGAGGAGGTTCTTAGAATATTGAAGGATTAAGTTAATGGAGATATAACAATTTACAACAACTGAGGAAGTGGGCCAGTAATTTTAATTTTCTGGAAGGGAACCTAGACCCTAACTCAGGAAAGCACTTAATGACAAACTTAACTTTAAGCCCGTTGAAGCCAACACTACCACGACTTAAGTCCAATGGAATGGACTGGAATAGCAGCATCGCTCTGTGGTCTAGGCTTATTATACACATTTTATAGGTGGGGAAACAGACACTGAAGTTGTGATTTCACAGAGCAACTTTGTGGCAGAACCGGGATTAAAATTGAGAAGTTCCTGGCTTCTTGGAAGTATACCTGAATGTAACACCTTGCTTTCCTCACAATACCCGCAGTGGGTGGTATATGAACAAAAGCTTTATATGAATAAGACTCAAAAGATGTAGAATTGGTACTAGATTAAATTACAGTATTAGTGGTAGATAAAAACAACTTTCTTAATTATAATTGGAGCAATACACCTGAGGCATGTTCTGACAGAACATTTACATTATTTGGATTGTCTGTGCCTAAACAGTTGAATATAGCATGCTAAATTGTTTATACGTTGCTGTTGTAATGCAAGATACTAAGCAATCAGCAGCAATTAAGTCTGAGATACTGTATGTGTCCTATGAAGAGCAGACTAGCATTTTAGGATGAGAATGGAGTATTTGCATTAACGTGATAAAAATGATGTCCCTGATGTAAAGCAATGTGTATCATGAAACAAATGTGAAATTAGTGGCCCTTCTGTGCTGTTAACATCTTATGAAGCCAATATCACTGACAGAAAAAAAAGCTGATAACAATTGTGCTAAAGAGACTTTGTGCAACACCACTGGTATGATATGAATGGGAAGCATCCCATTGTTAACATTCACTAATTGAAAGCTGACCACCAGAGCTGGTGCTATTATTATGTTACTAGTCCTGTGTTGTAAATTGCTTTGTAAGTCTTCTCTTGTGAGGAAAAAATTCCATTATGAGAGACAGTAACCTTATTTACTGATAATAGAGTGAGGCTTGTAGGCATTAACCTGACTGGCTTAGTGTGATTTATTGCTGCTGTAAACTTTGTTTCCAGCATTAAGGTAGACAATAGCTTCAAATTACCTGTACCAGGGTTAAGCTGTGGAATAGATCCTGTATGCTGGGAGGGAGAGAAATTACCCTTGCATCTTTAGTACCATCTTCACTATCCAAATGAGGGAGGTATGCAAATTCCCGCATTCTCTGAATCAACCCCCATTGTAGACATTTTTCTGCTAGTGTGTGAATTCACCATGCTTTTGGGATTTGTTGCTTTTCCTTAATTAACCCTTTTATTTGAAAGTTTTGTTTAATACCTTTTGTTTGCTGCCTTATTGTATATCAATGTATTATAGGTCTAGAATTTTGGAGTATTAAGAATTTTATGTTAATTAATATTTATTTAATGATATCAATACAGTATATCTCTCTTTAGTTTACTTTTCCTTTACTGAATTCTGATTAATTAGGTTTGATGAAAGTCTCTCAATGATATTGAACACAATTACAACTTTCAAATTCAGTTCTCCTTAAAATAAAGTATGAATGACTTACTTTGATAACCTCTCTCCATACAGAAGTAAAATCTTTCCAGATTAAAACAGTCTTTTTTAACTGTGAGGTCAAATAACTTTCCATTTTGTATGGAACCCATAAAAGTTACAGATAATTCATTTACAGATAATATCTGAGTATATTAAAGAAAAATCTGAGTATATTAAAATAAAACTATCTAAACTATCTAAGGATGCTTTTTATCTTACTTTGTGGCAATTATCAGGGGTTTTTTTTGTTTAATCTCTTGCACCTCCATACAAATCTACAAATCTCAACTGAATTCTCTTGGTCAATATTTGGAGACGTAGTTCATTCTCAATGTATCTACCACAGACTCCTCGTGAATGCCAGGCACTATAAAACACACACTTCAGCAATAAAAAAAAGCAGGCAAATAAATATTCACCTTCCATTCTGCAGACCATCCGATAGCATGGGTACAACTTCAAGCAATAAAGACAATTGTTTTCTCTTTGCCCATGAAACCAGTAGGAAAACAAGTTTGGTAAATTTCTGAATCAGATAGGTTTCCAAATAGATTCCAAAACATCTAGCAAAAGACTCAACTTCAGTGAATTCTCCATTAATGTAAAACACGCCACCTGCTATTCCATCTTTCCTATTCACTGTATTTGTGAAGTCAGCACTTCCTATCATGAAATGTTAGTGCAGCTTACCAAGAATCAACCACCCTCCAGGAATAGAAAGAAACAAGACTTCAAAATTCAACCCTTATCTCTTTCAAGAATATACTAAATTGAAAATAATGTACCTGGGAAGGTTAAATTTTGTCTATTCATACAATTATTATTTAATTATCAAAGGAAATAAGATACAGAGAACATTTAATTACCAACAGAATTATATTGCAACTGGAGAAGACGGTGGAGTTTCTCTCACTTTTTGCTATTTATAGGTGACCTGAATTACTGACAACATGATGTATTCAGAGGTTTTAAGAAACTAATTTCATATGAAGTAAGCATCATAGATAGTAAAGAGGACAAAGACTTTGAGACAGATGCTCATCTGGTGTAAACTGGTGTGACAAATACCTCAATGTTCACCATCTGGGGCTATAACCCTTTGAGTATCTATCTCCCTGCACAATGGAGTAACTAAAGGATTAATCCTACAAACACAAGTTGGACATGTGAGTAACTTTACTTAAGTTAGTTGTCTCATGGAGTGGGACACAAGAGGCTGGCTCTCAAGTGTTTTTCTTCTATATCTTCTAAGACTTTAATAAAAGCAAACAATGAGGAACTAACATTCTTTGGGATTTATTGTGTTCATATTGATCCAATAATGAAAACAAGAAATGTAAATTCAAGTACTGCAGCTGGTGTTCTTGCTTTCTAAAAAACAAAACAAAACCAAAACCCAGCTAAGTAATTAAAGAATTTAAGGAGGCTGTCACTTTCCCCTCCTCCTTGCATTATCCTAAAAAGGCTTGTTTGTGCCCAATACAATCCTGTTGTAGTTAGTTTCCTCGTAAAATAAACATATATTCGTTTTATTTCTTCCCATTGTACTATGGCTGCACTGAACAAAAACTGTCCAGTCACTAAAGTGTACAGCCTAATTTGTCAGAGATGCAGCGTACACTCAGCTCCCACTGAATTCAAGAAGAGCTTCAGTGCTTAATATCATCTGAAAATCAGATTATTTATTTTAACGAACATACTACTTTAAAAATAAGAGACCAATACGGCAAATCCTTACTTAACTAAATTGTCTCAGACGTCAGTGAAATTACTTGAGAGAGAGAGAGTAAATGTTTGCAGGACTGGTCCCTGAATCAGCAAAATGCAATAAAACCATGAATTTACCTAGTGGGGAAAAAAAGTAGTTTAAATGTATGCAAATAGTTTTTGTCAATTGCAGCTTTTGTCCAATAAGAAGTCTTAGCACCTAGTACGGTTATTTTTCCTATTATAAGCAACATTCAATTTTAAGAACAGAAAAGAATATTGATTAAAGAGTGACAGTTTCAAGGCTTTGTAGATAAAAACGAAGTTGGAGGACTACTGCCATCACACAAATTGGATAGGATAATCACTGTCATCCATTAAGCTCATCAAAGTCAGATGTGTAAGTAACACGTTAAGGCATATGACACTCATGACACACATGACACTAACAGCTATGACACTCACTTTCAAAGATTCTACATGTGTTTGCAGTGTTTTCAGTATAATTCAGCACAAAACAAAGCCTTCAAAATTAGAATGCATGTTCTTGAATAACCTGGAGAAATCTTCTGGCTACATATAGTATATGGCATAGGCGCCGACTCAGTGGGTGCTCTGGGGCTGGAGCACCCATGGGGAAAATTTGGTGGGTGCACTCACCACTGCCCAGCTCACCTCCGCTCCTCCTCCCCTGAGCACGCCACGTGCCCGCTTTTTCCCCCTAGCTCCCAGCGCTCGCGCTGCGAAGCTGCTGTTTCATGCGGCTGGGAGGGAGGGAGGATGAGGAGGAATGCAGCACGCTTGGGGAAGAGGCGGGACTGGGGCAGGGATTTGGGAAAGGGGTCCAATAGGGGCAGGGAGGGGGCGGAGTTGGGGTGGGGACTTTGGGGAAAGGGTTGGAATGGGGGTGGGGCGGGGGAAAGTTGGCACCTATGGTATATGGTAGGTCTCTGCTTTAAGGTCTACAGATATGTGCAGTTTAAAAAAAAAGATTACAAAAAATGGAAAAGGCCAGTTAAAGGAATTGGTACTTTTATTGGACTAATGGATGAATCACCAACCTCAGAAAATCAGTTTTCTTGTAGAGAGACAAGGTGGGTGAGGTAATATCCTTTATTGGACCAACTTGGTGAGAGAGACAAGCTTGCAAGCTTAAACAGAACGGTTCATGACCATGAGTGAAAAACTCAGGGCAGACTGTCAAGAAGCAAGGCAGAGACCGCAAACTGGTTAAGTGTTACAGATTTCACCAACCCAATAACAGGGTGTATTTCTAAAGCACTATAATAGTTTTACCATGGAATCACAGACAGTCATCTCTGGCACTTCTGTCTATCTTGCCACTCAGGCAAGAAAGCTTGTAAACTCAAAAGCTTATCTCTGTGACCAATAAAGTTGGTCCAATAAAAAATATGACCTCACCCACCTTGTCTCTCTAATATCCTGGAACCAACACACCTATGACACTGCATACAACAATGGAAGACATTGAATTCTGCCATCTGAAATGGAGTTTCCTTGTATACTATTAGGCCCCAATTCAGGAAAGCACCTCTATTCAGCAGAGCACTTAAGCATCAGCTGACATCCCATTGACAGCAAGGAGACTTCACCATATACTACCAGTTAAGTATGTTAATACTTTGCTCAACAGGGATGAATGTAGATTTCCTGAATCAGGGCCAGGTAATATAAATTAAAGGTTTTACTTTGTAGATGGGACTATATACATTGACTTTGGGTTAATTCAATATCAAATGTCAGGATGCTTAGTTTTCATATATCAGCTGATAAAAATATTTACCACTATAAACTTCATGGAAAATGTTTCATAGTATTATTGGATACGAGAATGAATAAACAAGGAAACAACACATCTAATCTCAAATGGGTTTGATTCTGTGAGGTGCTGAATTTTCTCATGAGTTACTGGAGGCACTCAGTACTTCACAGGACTGGATCATTAATACTGATAAAACCATTTGGATGGGACATAGTTAAGCTGGTAATATTAACTAGACAAATAATAGCTAAATTTACAGTAATTAAAACATGAGAAAATATAAAGTCCATAAGAATGACATTTTAAACTGGTTTTCAGTTTAATTGGTTTAGCTAAAATATAAATTAGACGAATGCCACACATTGTTACTGTTCTCTAGGTTTTTCCATTTATAAATAGCTAGCACGTCTCGTATCATTTTTTAAAATTTCAACTCTATATTGCAAACACTGAAAAGCTATTTCATTCCAGTAAAATACCTAAGCTAAATTTGCTGTAACAGCAGTAGCATTTTTGCATAATTGTGTACTTTAAATGATTTTTTACTTCTACCTTTGAAATATTTGAAGCTTTGTTGAACAAAAACAAAACAATCGGTCACTTTTTACATGTATTCCTGCTGAATTTCTGAAATCAGTAACCACACAGGACCAAATCCTCAGCTGGTATAAATTGGTGTAGCTCCATAGTCTTCAAATAAATTATTCAGATTTACATCAGCTCAGGATCTAGTGTATCATAGTTTGTTATTTGCAAAAATACCTTACATGTTTTTTAAAATATTTATTAAAATATATGGAAGACTTTTTTTTAAACAAAAAGTGCAATTATAATATGAGGCATGTCATAATGAAGTATTTACAGTTTATTCTAATGAAAATCATGATAATCTTTCAAAACTAGATGCAAATATCAAAGTACAAATATTACATTAGCATTGCTTAATAATGCAAATTATGAAGTTCCAATAATTCTTCATGTTCTACTGTGGTAGAATAATGGTGAACTAGCTGGCTTCTTCCTATTCCAGCAGGTTGGAGGTTAAAGTGTTTTTCACCATTATAAACTGAGATTCTCTGTGGGATCTTTTCAGCTTTGCACGACGATTCTGGAACCAGATCTAAAATTGAAATAAAATGCACATTTCTTGGAAATGGGTAATTTTTCCTTTTAAAAGTAACATTGTATGCAGGCCAGGTTTGACATTAATAAAGAATATCAGTACAACCATACAGTAAAATAATTTGTGAAATTCTGATAATTTGGAAGCTGAAGCAGCTTGGAAGTTTCAAAGCTACAGATGAAGGTATATGGTGAGCTGTAATAATTTTAATAAATAATAATGTAAGGCAGAGAAAATTATAGACAAAAGGACTCACTGCATTTCCTAGTTGAATTGGAAGGTAAGGACCTGCTTTGTTCCCACTGAAGTTAACAGCAAAACTTTCATTGACTTCAGTAGAACAGGTCTGGACCCTCAAGGCTTGATCCAGGAAGATGCTGAGCATCCTGAACTCCAAGGGGAGTCAGTGGAAGTTCAGGATGTTCAATAACTCCCAGAAGTGCTTAAACCCTTGCAGTATTAGTTAGTATGGCCTGATCCAACTTTTATGAAAAAGCCTCCAACTGACTTCAATGGAAGTTGATCAAACCCTTAGTGAACATTAAGGGCCTGATCCAAAGTCCAAAGAAGTCAGTGGGAGGCTTTCTATTGACTTTTATGGGCTTTGGGTCAGACCTTAAAATCCCTATGTACACTGCGCTTTGAACCAAATGAGACAGAGTCTCAAATGTGACTTTAAAACAGTTTTGTCCTGTTTAAATTGGCTAGCCAAACCCTGCTTGAAATGTATTTATCCATTTGCTTAACTGTATTTATTTAGCTTTCAAACATGGTTCCAAACCCACTGTAGAAAGGGTTTTCAAACCTGGGATCGGAGAATGAAATCCTGGCCCCACTGAAGTCAATGACAAAATTCCCCATTTACTTCAATGGGACCTGGATTTCAATCTGAGTGTTCAGTAGGGGGAGAGCTTTGTGATGGTCAAGGAGGATGACACTGAGGTATTACAGCGATGAATGTCATATCAGTGCCAGAGAGAAGGGGAGGCTGAGAGGGAGGAGAAATTTCACTGGTTTCCCACTACAAATTACTGCCAATATAGTACCTATCTAATAATACACTAATGACTAAGGATCATTAAGAATAAATGCAACTTTCAGATGGTTATCCCATCCACCCACTTACATCATTGCTGAGCAGACGTCATGTGATCGCAGAATATATATATATATATATATATATATATATATATATATATATATATATATATATATATATTTAAATTAAGTTACCTGGATCCTGTCTTCATCTAAATCTAGTTTGTGAGCTAGTTCTTCTCTAACATCAATGCCAGGATAGCAGTTCACTCTAAAAACATTTTCCAGCACTTCAATCTGAGGAGAATAAGCAAATAATCCATCAAACAATTTAAAATTTCACATTGTAGGAAACAGAGAAAGTCAGTTCAAGTAAAAGACTTTCCCAACAATTTTTTGGGCCAGACTCCAATCTCATTTATACCAGCGTAAATCAAATGAAATTAGTAAAATTACTCTAGATTAACACCAGTCCTTAACTGCATATGTACATCTCTGTCTCTTTGTGCAGTAGGTATACAATATTTTATCAACTAATCATTACATGCTTCCTATTGTTGAATGCATTTTACTCAACAAATGAATATAGCAAAACATACATTACTTTATTTATAAATAGGTAACTGAACCCCTACCTGGTTTCTAGTGAAAGCAGTTCTTGGTCTCCTACCCCTGTACCAGCTGAGTTCCCTTTTGTAAGATAGCCTTTCAGTGGCTGAAAAATATTTTTCATATTTCAAAACTCTTTCCTCCAGCATCGGGTAACTGTTAACATGAAATAATGGCCCTTCACAGGAAATGACGGGGGTCTGCAGACACTGACTAGTGTCTTCTCCTAAAAACATAAAAATATAGAATTTAAATTCATAGATCTGTATTTGCCAATTTTTGAATGAGACTGTTATATTAAAATGCAAGCCTGTAACAAAATAAGTGATAATCTAATGTTTTAAGTATATGTCTCAATTGTACTGAGGTGCTTATGGAAACATATCCTTGATAATACACAAAACTTAACATAGGATAAAAAGTTAAGACAATAGAGAACTGAAACTGATGACATACCTAAATTGTTGCATGTATCCATCCATGGTCGGTGAGGTTTCGCAGCTGAAATGCCATCTTTTTTCTGTTCTAATCCCAAAATGCTTTCAATGGAAAACGAGCAATGTGTGGTTTTAGTTTCCACAAAACTGGATACTTTCTGAAGATTTTGAGACATTGCTGTATCAGAAGCACATAATGATGTACTTGCCATTCTTTCACCTTAAGTCCTATGCACAACATGAATTGTACTTGCATTTTCTTGCAGGTCCTCCTTATAGCTGTGTTGGCAAGGGGGTTGGATTTGCAACGTCATTAATTAAAATCTTTTATTAGAAAGTTTTAGCATGTCAATGAAGACTCTCCCACCAAGAGGCACGAGGAGTTAATTGTTTATTTGTTTGCAAGTAATTAGCAACTAATGGTGACACTAGGGGGGCCACCAAGAGGGACAAAAAGTGTTATCTCTTCTAACCAGAACATCGACTTAACTTTCTCAAAAGAAGCTATGCACAAATATAGTACTTCCCTTTTATTTGAAATCATTAATGTATAAAATCAGTTTTTTTTAAAAACTTTATAGTCTAATGGACTCCACTTACCTAAACATAGCAGCATGATAGGAAACCAGTCAAGTAATAAGTAATCTCATTTAAGTGAATTTTCTTCCAAGGAAATTTTAAAAATAATCTCTTAATGCTATTAGGGTAATCCTGATGAAAATGCCTCTGTTTTTTCATATGCATATGTAATGGTGAACGTGGTCAATAAAACAACAATAGTGTTTGGCACAAGGCACACTGCAGTGGGTTGGCAATGTTGTCAAAGCTCAGTGTAATTGCCTTCCAAGTGCCTGGATTAGTTAACAGGAACAGTTGCACCAAGTATTTAAATAAATAATTCATGCATTCATTTGCTTCATTTTCCTATTAAAATAATTTTGGTGCAGCTTCCTCAAAAGATAGTAATGTGAAAATCTCAAAACGTTCTTTAAAACATTTGTATAAAACATTTTAAAAGTAATGGAATTACTGTATTTTAATTTCTTGATTAAAGTCAGAACACTTTTTTCTACCAACCTTTCACCGTAATCTCTTGTTTATTTGTTTTAAACCAATGGGTGTTTACTTCAGTCATGAGTGCTAATATTTAAAATAACCAAAAATAGAGAATTGGAGAGGAGTTCAAGCATTTTTACAAATTTCACAGTTGTTTGAATCCAGAGTTGTGATCTGGCCCATTATAAGGAAGGTGACATATATAAAATTCAAATCTGGATTCAGGTTCGAGTCTCAAACACCATCAAAGCTCAGGAGTATTTGGATCAAGGTTTTGGTTCTGGACCATCTCTCTACATATTTCCCTGTTTTTTCTTATTCTAAAACTTTATTTGAAAAAAGCTGCAAAAATTAAATAGAATTTTAAATGTAAGTGTAGGAGGATTCAGAGTTTGCAACCTTTAAATCAAGTTCTGACCTCCGATGCACACAGGTAGATCACCAACTGGAGCTGTGTGCATTCAAGGGCAGAATCAAGACCTCTTGTTGGCATTTATCCCTGCTCTGTCACCTTCCTGTATAAACATATAGTTGGATATAAATCTATTTCCACAATTTTGCTCAAATAAATATCCACCATATGGAAACATGCAACAGTTATTCTGATACAGTTAAGGAGACCATGAAATTCTGGGAAATTAAAGATCTATATGATACACCCATCATTTCAAGCATATCTGAAAAGATCATTCATGAACTATATATTCATCCTGTTGCTCTTGGCACTGTCATTCCTGTAAGACAGCAGCTATTGAAGCATAGTGCCCCCTAACACCATGATAAGGTATTGCTTCAGTAATAACTTAAGGTACTGAGTTCCAACGTACTGAATCACAATTTCCAACATCATTGACCACATTATCTATTAAATGAAGGTCTCACCTATCCAAGGACTGACCCAGCCAGACCCTGCTAACCTTGAGAGATGAGATAGGAGCTGATGAGATAGCACAAGGAAGCATACACAAAGTATCTATATCGATTCACAAAAGCATGTGCTGAAGGTTTCATAAAAATTAAAATAAAGATGCAAGACAGTGTACTTATTACACTAGATTATGAAGAACATAAATCTTTGAAGAATAAATTTAATCAGGATGGAATTTAATTTATACCATGATAAGTGCCCTTGTGACCACACAGCTTAATTTTGAGCACTTATGTTGGATTTAAGTTAGGCATAGGCCTTGTATTGGCCCACTACACAGGGGTGAATTTTATCCTTGCTGAATAAAATGGCTTGAGTATCCAGAGAACTGTGAAACAGTAATGCTACATAGAGAACATTTTTCATAATTTTGTAAGTATAGTTCAATTATACTGACAGGATTAGCATAATCAAAGAGTTTACCCAGTATTGCCAATTTGAGAGTTCAAAAATCATTTCAAGCCTCAAAAGACCATGAGAATGACTTAAAAATTATGCAGTTTTGAAAATAAGTAAATTTTGGGTTCTTTTCATTTGCTTTCTGGTTTGTGACCTCTAGAGTTTGTGTTTTCAAGCTTTTCTCCATAATCATAAGGGCTAGAAGCTTGTTTTTAAAAAAAATGAGAGCTGAGATTTTCATGTAATCTCATGACTGGGAACTGGAAAATTCGGAAAATCACCAAACATGAGATTTGTGATAAAAATCTCAAGAGTTCACAACACTGCCTACTACTGCAGAAGGCACTGGTATTCTTTTTTAAATATAACAAAAAATATAATGGGAGGCTCAGTATATCAATCTGACCAAAAATCATATACTGCTGCACGCGTGGAGAATTATGGGTCAGATTTTTTCCTAGTGTAGAAAGCCATTAATGACTATAATACAAATAATGGCTGGCCTTCAAACATAGCCCATTACTTATATCTATGGCATATTAAAAAAAATATGGACAAGGACCTATAAGGAAAGTAAATGTCTCATTTACAATGCTGGTTTGATGGAATCATCTTAGAAACATGAATTGTCAGAAGTCCAAAATGTGGTAACTGGCTTTGTAAAAATAAATTATGCAATGAAATCTTATTTATCTTTAAAGGGCTACTAAAGAACTTTCTAGAAAGATAAGTGTCAGTAGCGATAAGAGCAGCATTTAATTATATATTCCTTACCTCCCTAAAAGCAACTGCTAAAAGGTCTACATAGTTTACTCCTGAGGGAATTTTGCACCAAAAAATCAAAAATTCTGTGCATAATATTTTAAAATTCTGCATATTTTATTGATAAAGTAACACAATATAATCACACCATTTTCAATTATTTGCTGACAAGTATTTTGATATAAATTGCCAAAATAATTGAAAATGGTGTGATTGTATTGTTATTGTGTTACTGTATTATTTTGACAAATAAAATATGCAGAACTTTGCAGAATTTTAAATTTTTTAATTGTTTGGCGCAGAATTCCCTCAAGAGTACCAAGGCTCTATGTGGCGCAAGCAGGGTGTGGGCAGCTCAGCAGGGGGTGCAGGTGGAGACTCTGCAAGGGAGTCCATGTGAAGGTGGTTAGGGCTCAGGCGGTGAAGAGCCTGGGGGAGTGAGGCTTGATGGGGGTAGGGAGTCAGGGTGTGACTGGTTGGGGCTCAGTGGGGTGGGTGTCCAGATGGGGGTGGGGGTCTCCCAATGCAGGGGGTTCAGGTCAGCAGAGTGTGGGTTCGGGGGTCTCCTGATGCGGAGGTGGGCTTGGGGGGAGGGGTCATTGTACTGGGGGCCGCTACCCATCAGCTCAACCCCTTTAAATCTGAACTCCCCTCACCTCCCCACTGATCTTCACCTCTCCCCCCCACTTGCACCCAAGCCCCTCCTGCCCTGCAGTGCAAGCTTCCTACAACCAGAGGAAGTTTCTGGGGGTTGAATGCCTTCAACTCCCAGTAGGATGTACTCAGCAACTTGCAGGACTTGGTACATAATGGCCTTGCCAGGTAAGAAAGCAGATGTGATAGCTCTCAGGAGTATTTTCACAAAGGAGGCCAGCATTCAGCCATTGAGTCTTAGGGCATGTCTACACTACAAAATTAGGTCGATTTTATAGAAGTCGATCTTTAGTGAACAATTTTATACAGTCGATTGTGCATGTCCCCACTAAGCACATTAGGTTGGCAAAGTGCATCCTCAATACTGTGGCTAGCATCGACTCACGGAGTGGTGCACTGTGGGTAGCTATCCCACAGTCCCCACTGCCAACTGGAATTCTGGGTTAAGCTCCCAATGCCTGATGGGGTAAAAACATTGTCGCAGGTGGTTCTAGGTACATGTCATCAGTCTCCCCCCTCCCTCCCTCCCTCCTTGAAAGCAACAGCAAACAATCATTTCATGCCTTTTTTTCCTGGGTTATCCACCATGGAGCCTGCTTAGCTACACATTGTTTTCGTGAGCATTGTAAACACCTCGCACATTATCCTGCAGTATGTGCAGAGCCTGGCTAGGAGCTGCCAGCACAAGGAAGATTGTAGTCACACAAGTGTCTGAAAGCACAGGATGTGGCAATTGGGATATGGCGGCATTGCGGCATGTTGATACAGTGGAATGCCGATTCTGGGCCCAGCAAATAAGCACAGACCGGTGGGACTGCATAGCATTGCGGGTATGGGATGATTTCCAGTGGCTATGAAACTTTCGCATGCGTAAGACCACTTTCATGGAACTCTGTGAGTAACTTTCCCCCACCCTGAAGCGCAGGAATACCAAGATGAGACCTGCCCTGACAATTGAAAAGCGAGTGACGATAGCCCTGTGGAAGCTTGCAACGCCTGACTGCTGTCAGTCGGGAATCAATTCGCAGTGGACAAATGTCCCATGGGGGCTGCTGTGATCCAAGTAGCCAGGGCAATCAATACCCTTCTAAGAAGGGTAGTGGCTCTGGGAAATGTGCAGGTCATAGTAGATGGCTTTGCTGCAATGGGATTCCCTAACTGTGGTGGGGCAATAGACGTAACGCATATCCCTATCTTGGCACCGGACCACCTTGCCAAACAGTACATAAACCGCAAGGGATACTTCTCAATGGCATTGCAAGCACTGGTGGATCACAAGGACCGTTTCACCAACATCAATGTGGGATGGTCGGGAAAGGTGCATGACACTCGCATCTTTCAGAATTCCAGGCTGGTTGGAAAGCTGCAAGAAGGGACTTTCTTCCCAGATCAGAAAATTACCGTTGGGGATGTTGAAATGCCAGTAGTTATCTTTGGGGACCCAGCCTACCCCTTGCTCCCATGGCTCATGAAGCCGTACACAGGCAGCCTGGACAGTAGTAAGGAGCAGTTCATCTATAGGCCAAGCAAGTTCAGAATGGTGGTAGAATGTGCCTTTGGACGTTTAAAGAGGTGCTGGCACAGTCTGTTGAGTAGGTTAGACCTCAGCGAAAGTAATATTCCCATTGTTATTGATACTTGCTGTGTGCAAGCGGGAGATATTTATGGCGGGGTGGGAGATTGAGGCAAATTGCCTGGCGGCCAATTTTGAATAGCCAGGCACCAAGGCAATTAGAAGAGCACACCCAGGCATGCTGCGCATCAGAGAGGCTTTGAAAAAGTTTCATGACCAGGCTACGGTGTGACAGTTGGGCGGGTTTGCATTAAGGACAAACACACACCGCTTGGTGAATGTACTTCCCTGTAATCCAACCCGCCCTCCCACTTCAACCACCAGCTGGCACAGGAAATGAAGTCCCTCTTGTTCTGAATCCATTAATTCTTTATGTATAAAAAAAACAAAACAAAAAAAAACCAAAACCTTGATTACTGACAACGCTGACTAGTAAAAGGTAGGCCGGGTGTACACAGGGTTTGATAACAGGGTGGGGTGGGGGAAAAGGGAAGGACAAGGTCACATTGCTTATTGCAGCCACACTAGAAATCAGTTTGAATGACAGCCTTCTGTTGCTTGGGCCATCCCCTGGAGTTGAGTGGCAGTGGGCCCAGAGCCTCTCACCCCACATTCTTGGGCATCTGGGTGAGGAGGATATGGAACTTGGCGAGGAGGGCAGGCAGTTACACAATGGATGCAGCGGGTGTCTGTACTCTAGTTGCGTTTCCTGCAGCTCCACCAGACGCCTCATCATGTCTGTTCGCTCCCCCATTAGCCTCAGCAGCTCCTCCTGCATGTTCCGATCACGCTCACTGTATGCTTTCCTGGTCTCTGCCACCAAATGCCTTCATGCATTCAGCTGTGCCCTATCAGTGCAGGAGAACTGCATGTGCTCGGAAAACATGTCATCGCGAGTGTGGTTTTTTCGCCTTCTAATCTGCGATAACCTCAGGGACGGAGTTGATGTGGGGAGCATAGAAACATTTGCAGCTGCAGGAGGGAAAAAAAGGGAGAGTAGATTTTAAGATGATACATTTCTGAGAACAAAAGGGAGACTCTTTCATAGTGAATCAAGCAATTCACAGCAGACAGCACATGTGTTTTAGGCACAAAGTTGCATTTTGCCTTTTATATTGAGCAGCTGCCAGTATGGTGACACATCACACACGGCTGGGCAACAGAATTTGGTTTCCAGGCAGTCATGGTAAGCCAAAGGGTACATGGGGTTGGCTTCTTCCACTTTCATAACATTTGGGAATGGTTTCAAACTGCAGTGCCCTCCTTTCCCACAGCAACCAATGCCAGTTGGGTTTGCTGTTTAAAAGGAGGGGCTGCGGTTTTGGGGCATGGCTATTCTCTGGGATGATCCCTTTTAGCCAAGCGCAAACAGCATAGCATGACCAGGGTCTAATGTGTCAGGGATCACCAAATAGAGGGGATTACTGGTCCCTTACAAAAATTCCCCTATTTCAACCAGGTGACCATGAATGATATCACTCTCCTGAGGCTGACAGAAAGATAAAGACCGAATGTTGCGTGAATGTGACAAAAACCCAGGACCATTTGCTGCCATGCTTTGTGCTGCAATGATTCCAGACCACTTACTACTGGCTTGGTGTGGTAAAGTATCCTACCATGGCGGATGAAATAAGGCAGCCTTCCCCAGAAACCTTCTGCAAAGGCTTTCAGAGTACCTCCAGGAGAGCTTAATGGAGATGTCCCTGGAGGATTCCCGCTCCATCCCCAGACACATTAACAGACTTTTCCAGTAGCTGTACTGGCTGTGAATGCATCCCAATTTTTCAGGTCAAATCAAACATTAAAAACAATTTATTTTAACCCCTGTAGTGTCATTACAAACGTGCACTCACAAGAGGTGCCTTCTCCGCCTTCAGGGGCCAGGAACAATATGCCCTGGGAGGTTATTGGCTCCAGGGTAAGGAAAAGGTCCTGGCTGCTGGGGAGAACAGATTCTCCAGTTGCCTGCTGCGCATCCTCCTCCACCTCCTTATCCACAAAATCCTCATCCCTGTTGTGTGAGGCTGCCACCTTGCAGGTGTCCACAGAGAGTGGTGGGGTACTGGTAGGGTCCCCCCCTAGAATGGCATGCAGCTGATCATAGAAGCGGCATGTCTGGGGCTCTCACCCGGAGTGACTGTTTTGCCTCCTTTGTCTTTTGGTAGGCTTGCCTGAGCTCCTTAATTTTCATGCAGCACTGCTGTGTGTCCCTGGTATAGCCTCCATCCACCATGCCCTGTGCGATTTTGGAATATATATCAGCATTTCTTCTGCCTGCATTGACTCTTCTCCGCATACAGCAATCAGATCCAGTGTCTCCCATTCGCTCCATGCTGGAGCTCGTTTACGATTCTGGACAGCATGGTCACCTGTGCTGATGAGCTCACCACGCTGAACGAACAGGAAACTAAATTCAAAAGTTCCCAGTGCTTTTCCTGTGTACCTGGCTAGTGCATTGGAGTTGAAAGTGCTGTCCAGAGTGGTCACATTGGAGCACTTTGGGATAGCTCCTGGAGGCCAATACCATCGAACTGCACAGCACTGCGTCTACACTACCCCAAATTCAACCCAGGAAGGTTGATTTTAACGCTATTCTCCTCATCGGGGAGGAGTACAGCAGTCAATGTTAAGAGCCCTTTAGGTCAGCAGAATAGAGTTGGTTGTATAGATGCATTCATTATAAAATCGACCTAACGCGGATAAATTCGACCTAACCTAGTAGTGTGTAGACCAGGCCTCAGTTGAACTCAGTTGGTGTTTGAAGAACCGAAACTAAAGTAATACTGGTTTCAGAGTAGTAGCCGTGTTAGTCTGTATCCGCAAAAAGAATAGGAATACTTGTGGCACTTTAGAGACTAACAAATTTATTGTAGCATAAGCTTTCGTGGGCTACAGCTCACTTCATTGGATGCATGTAGTGGAAAATACAGAAGGAAGATGTATATATACACAGGGAACATGAAACAATGGGTATTACCATACACAGTATAAGGAGAGTGATCAGTTAAGGTGAGATGTTGTCAGAAGGAGACAAAAATAACTGTTTGTAGTGGTAATGAAAATGGCCCATTTCCAGCACTTGACAAGGAGATATAAGGAACTGAAGGGCGGGGAGGTGGGTGGGTGTTAAACACGGGGAAATAGTTTTACTTTGTGTAATGACCCATCCACTCCCAGCCTTTATTCAAACCTAATTTAATGGTGTCCAATTTGAAAATTAATTCCAATTCAGCAGTCTCTCGTTTTTGAAGTTTTTTGTTGTAAGATTGCGACTTTTAGGTCTGTAATCAAGTGGCCAGGGAGGTTGAAGTGTTCTCTAACTGGTTTTTGAATGTTATAATTCTTGACTTTTTTTTAAAGTAATACTGCCATCTAGGGTTCCCAGGTTCCCAGTGTTAGTCTTGTTCAACAAATTAAAGATATATGAATAATATTGCCTTCTAAAAATTGCAAAAATACAAACAACATTACTAGAAAATTAACAAATCTTATTTTTTTATTCAAGGGATCCATTTCAAACAGCTAAGTCCCCTTATGTTGCAGGGAATAATAAAAAAAGAAACCATCTTGAAGTCAATTGGCGTTTTACTGCTAACTTCTACAGGAGCAGGACTGAGCCCTGTTTTCATGTGCCTGTTGAGATTATTTTGCATGCCAAATCAAATTTCTACATTTTAATGCCAAATCTGTTGTGGTTTTGTTGTAGCACACTTCCATCTCTTCAGCATTAATTTAAGATGTATTATTTTCACTTCATGGCAACTAAAAGAAAATAAATGTTGTCTATTGACATCTAAAAAGGTGCACAGATGATAGATGCAACAGAAACTCCACTTCCACAATCCAACTTGCTACGATATATGATTTTGCTAAGGAAATACGTCCTCAATCTTACATATTGTACAAAATAGACAAAGTGTCTCCAGTAAAAAAATTCCCCATGATTTGACAGCGGTACTAAATGGTCACTAGTTGACTAATTTCAAAAAATGAAAGCCATTCATGACATTTATAGATTGTGAATTAGTGTATGGCATATCCATAAAATTTTAATTTTGAGAACTAGATAGATAAGAATGTTACTGCAAATCTTAATCCTCACAACATCCTTGTGAGATAGGCAAGATTAGTCACATATTGCAGATGAGGAAAAGAGGTTAAGTGACCATGCCTCAGGCCACATAATGAGTCAGTAGCTAAACTGGGAATTAAACCAGTTGAACCCGAGTTCTTACTTCTAGTTTCCTTCCCCAACCACTACACAATTTAATGTCTACATCTCATCTAATTCTTTTAGAATATGGAATCTTAAATAAATAATGATAAACAAATTTTTATCACAATGAAAATACTGTACATTAGTTAATCATTTGCTCCACTAACAGACTTATCACACTTTCTAACCTAGCTTTGCACAACACTCACTGGAGTTTATTTAACAATGTAAATTCTCCTACCCTTCTTTTCTTGCCTGACATATGTCTCTCTTTCTCTTGAGAAGGGGAAGCAGTTCCCTTTCTTTTTACCCCCTAATAATAACCAGTTTACTCAAATGTTACTGGTTTTCCATCAAAAGTTCTTGTGGTTGTTTTTTCCCCACCAATGATATCAAATAATTTCTTTTTAAAAAACTATTATTTTACAATTTCAAATGTATTTTATTTCTTTGGCACCTTATAGACTAACAGACATTTTGCAGCATGAGCTTTCGTGGGTGAATACCCACTTCTTCAGAACTTATTCACCCACGAAAGCTCATGCTGCAAAACGTCTGTTAGTCTATAAGGTGCCACAGGATTCTTTTGCTGCTTCTACAGAACCAGACTAACACGGCTACCCCTCTGATACTTTTATTTCTTTGTTTTTTCCCTGTCATTAGCCTTTCAAATGTTTGAATTTATATTTTTGCTGTATTTCATTTCACACATTGTTTCCTGTTTTGAATGGAGTTGAAGTTAAAATGTTATACAATTAGGGTATGAATATCACATACCTCTCAGATATCCATTTTAACATCTACAGGAACCACACAAATACAATACTCAAGGTCAAGATGTTCTAGTCACAAAGCTATAAAAAGGGCCTTTGAAGAATGATTGGGGGGGGAAGAAGGGGAGGAACAGGCCAGGCCAATGTGTCCTTCTAGTAAACAACTGCAGTTAGCTACAAGCATGTTTGAAAAGCGTTTTCTAATTCTGTTGTGCTATACAAAGCAGAACATCGCTTTAAAACCATGTCCAAACAGAGTTAAAAGGAATTATTACAAACGACTTTGACACTCAAAAAAATGTTTGAGGCCAACTTCCATAGCAGGATGCAAATAGGGCTTCTGAACACAATTGGAACATATTGGTTCAACCCATGCTGGGGAGTCGCTGTATTCAACACGTGTTAAACAGAAGATGCAGTGTAGAAAGGGGTGGGGATAGCCGTCCTATGAGGAATTAGTTATCAGTTTAAGAAAGGTCCAGAACCATGTGAAATTCTAAAAGCCTGAGCAGAAGAAAAGCACAACCACCATCCGGCACTTTAAGGGGGAAAGTGAAGTCCCAGTGCGCGTCTCTCCCTCAGAAACATCCAAGACCTGCTCCCTGCAGTTTTTGTGCCTGTAAACCCACCCACGTTGGGTACGGGTGTGATTACAGACGGAGACGGAGACGGGGACTCGCGGGGCGATGACGAGGCCGCATCCTTGCGGGAAGGAGTCGCCCCGGCTAAGGGCGGAGCTGGATTGACGAGGCCGTGGCAGGAGCCTGCCTGCGCCGCCCGGAACCGGGCCTGGTTCCCGCTGTGCTGGGCGGGGAGAGCGTAGGCGGACGCAGCAGACTCAGCCACCCCCCACCTGAGAGAGGGCGGGCAGCCGCAGTACCACCGGAGCCGCTCCTGACGTCACTCGACGCCCTCTCTCCTAGGCCTGCCCCCCCACCTGTAATTAGAGTGACGCCTCCGTTGAGCAATGAGAAGGCGGCGGAGGGGGCGGGATTTCCGGGGCGGGGCTGGGCCCGGGGTTGTGGCTGTGCTGACGAAGGGGGGAGGGGCTCAGTGTTGGGTGCTCGGTAGGGTTTGTGGGCGCGTCGGCCCGTAGAGACCCCGCCATCGCCATGCCCGGGATTGACAAGCTGCCCATTGAGGAGACGTTGGAGGACAGTCCTCAGGTGAGAGGAAAGGGGCCCAGGCGGGCCGGGCCTGGGGTTCTGCGCGGGGACAGGGCTGCCGCCGCTTGGAGCCAGGGCCCAGGGGCTCCGCGCCCGGTGGTGCCCCCAGGTTGGGGCGCTCGGGCCGGGGGGATGTCGAGGGACCGCTTAGGTGGCTGGGTGCGGTGAAGGGGCAGGAAGCCGAGACTGTGATGTCCGGGGCGAGCTCCCAGGGGCCTGGGGACCAGCCCCTGGCATAGGGTACAGGAGCGCCCCGCTTGTGTTTTCAGTCTTGCTCGTGCGGGGAGGTCTCTCGGATGCTGTGAGCCACAGCAGTGTCAAGCCACAAATAGACTCCGAGCTTCCCCCGCAACTTTGCCGCTGTGTAAATGTGTAAGCTTGGTGGGGGGGGAGGGGCAGGGAGGCAGTCACTCCATGCGTGTCAGTTTTCCCCCTCACGTCATCCCTACCTTGCAGGTGTGCTCTGACTAGTGGTTAGTTAGGCAATATTAAAGGCCGTGCTCTTACTTAAACAGCGCTGCAGCTGTGTGATGCTTAATGTGCGAGGCTCCTGTTCCTAGGAGCTTAATCTGAAAATACAGGCCGTTTTATTTTGAAATATTACTCATTCCCATTGTCAATTTGAGAAGAGTTTTCGTTGTTCTGAGTCCCGTGGCTATGTCTTAACCAAAACTTTTACATTGTAGAATTTTTTTTTTTAAATTATGAAGAAAGCTTGGATTCATGAAGTGTTTCTGAGAGCTGTGCCCAGACTGGAAATACATGCTATTGATTTACAGCTTTTTAATTACTCTGATTTCTTCATTCAGTTTTTGCTGTTTAGTTCATCAGTTGCTGCTTGATATTAAGAAGGCAGAATATCCATAAATGCTGCTAGCTGTCACCAGAGTTAACCAGATACTGTTTTGTAATCTGCTTCTTGACTTTGTGAACACTATAACACTAATGTATAATATTTCATGCTAAATGAACATTGCTCTTATTACACAATCAGCTGGCAAATGTCAGCTTATAAAACAATGTTGACTGACAGACTATTTGATTTATTAGTGTAACTGAGGATGATTTGTAATATTTTGACAGTGTGCACATATTGCTATTTCTGAACTTAATTTAGGATTTTTAGCAAGGTGGTGAGTCTTATGTAGTGCTACTTATGTAAAATAGTCATTTTTAATAAAAATGTCCATTTTAAAATATTTAGCTAAAATGGTTATAGGGACTTTTTAAAATGTGAAGGGAAAAACCATAAAGGATTTGACTATCCTACATTTTGAAATCATCATACCATATTGCTACATATTAGCAGTATTGATCTAAGAGTAAGTGCAGAAGGAGGGAGTGGACAGAGAAGTTTCCAGAGGAACTTTGACAACATCACTTAAGTTTTAAAATATGTTGTTACTCATGGGAGTGGTGGAAGGAAAAATAAATTCTAAGAACAATCCTGTGTTTAATATTCTAAATCAGGGGTCGGCAACTTTTCGGAAGTGGTGTGCCGAATCTTCATTTATTCACTCTTATTTAAGGTTTCACGTGCCAGTAATACATTTTAACGTTTTTAGAAGGTCTCTTTCTATAAGTCTTTAGTATATAACTAAACTATTGTATGTAAAGTAAATAATGTTTTTAAAATGTTTAAGAAGCTTCATTTAAAATTAAATTAAAATGCAGAACCCCCCCGGACTGGTGGCCAGGACCTGGGCAGTGTGAGTGCCACTGAAAATCAGCTCGTGTGCCGCAGGTTGCCTATCCCTGTTCTAAATACTAAAAAAAAACAAAAAAAACCCCCACCTTTGAACTTGCATTTAAAAGATAGAATTTTAATCAAAGTACTTCAAATATTTTTAGAATGGTATTCATGATAGTAATTAGTCAAATGAATTAGTGTTTACTAATTACTACTTTATATACCGTATTTTCCGGCGTATAAGACGGGTTTTTGGGCTAAAAAACAACCCCCAAAAATCGGGGGTCGTCTTATACGCCGGGTATAAACTTGTAGCCCTCTGACTTCCCTCCGCGGCTAGGATTTAAAAGGCTCTGCACTGCCTGCTGCGGCGGGGAGCCCAGAGCCTTTTAAATCCTAGCCGCGGCTGGGATCTAAAAGGCTCTGGGCCCCCCGCCGCGGCGGGCCCCTCAGCGCCTTCTGACTCCCAGCCACGGCCGGGATCTAAAAGGCTCTGGGCTCCCCGCCGCGGCGGGCAGCTCAGAGCCTTCTGACTCCCAGCCGCGGCTGGGATCTAAAAGGCTCTGGGCTCCCCGCAGCGGCGGGCAGCTCAGAGCCTTCTGACTCCCAGCCGCGGCTGGGATCTAAAAGGCTCTGGGCTCCCCGCCGCGGCGGGCAGCCCGGAGCCTTCTGACTCCCAGCCGCGGCTGGGATTTAAAAGGATCTGGGCTGTCCGCCACGGCGGGCCGCGCAGAGCCCTCTGACTCCCTGCCGCGGCTGGGCTCTAAAAGGCTCTGGGCTCCCCGCCGCGGCGGGCAGCTCAGAGCCTTCTGACTCCCAGCCGCGGCTGGGATTTAAAAGGCTCTGGGCTCCCCGCCGCGGCGGGCAGCGCAGAGCCCTCTGACTCCCCGCCGCGGCTGGGATTTAAAAGGCTCTGGGCTCCCCGCCGCGGCGGGCAGCGCAGAGCCCTCTGACTCCCCGCCACGGCTGGGATCTAAAAGGCTCTGGGCTCCCCGCCGCGGCGGGCAGCGCAGAGCCCTCTGACTCCCCGCCGCGGCTAGGATTTAAAAGGCTCTGGGTTGTCCGCCGCGGCGGGCAGCCCAGAGCCCTCTGACTTCCCACCCACAGAAGGGGGGGGTCGTCTTATACGGCGAGTATATGGCAAAACTAATTTTTTCATTAAAAAATTAGGGGGTCGTCTTATACGCCCCGTCGCCTTATACGCCGGAATATACGGTACTGCTTTCTATTCAAAGATACAAAAATGCTCTACTAATATTTTCCAGAATCTATTAGGATCAATTCACCCACTATTGAAATATAGCTATCTCTGGACTGAAAGGCAACAGTTGTTTAATCAAGTATACAACTACTGAATATTTTAGGATCAAAAGAAAAATACCTTATTCATTGAAATTGTGGAGGAATTCAGGTAGGCAAAATATAATTACCCATTTGGGATTTGTCCAGGAAGCCAGGGCTTAAGCCACTGCTCATGGGGTAATTAAACAACATGTGGGGCTTTTCACAAGTGTTCAAGCTCTGAGGTTTAAGTCTTCTCTGAAAGACTGACCCTCCAAAAGTTTACTACTTCTGAGCCTAAAAAGAACTAACATTGACTGTGAAGCCTTTTCTTTCATATCCCAGTTTTTTAAAACTGATTTTAACAAATGAATCTCTGCTCTCCACACAGACTATTCAGAGCCAAAGAGTCTTTACTCAAGATATCAAATGCAAGATAATTTAGCATCCAGTTTTTGCCCCCTTCTTTTAAATACACTTTTTCACTAATCTTAAGGAAAGTAAGTTGCTGTTGGAAATACTCACTGTATGGAAGGATGGCTTGTTAATTTATAGACACCAATTCAAAATACAGTTAAACTGTAAAGGGATTAAACAAATTTTCAGACAGGTTGATCATCTAGAAAATCCTTCGGTGGAGGTTTTGTGGCAGGCTTTAGCTAGTCTAATTTATTTTGAGTTAGAGATCATTATTCACTTTTGAGCCTGCTAGATTTGCCTACATGCTTTCATATGGCACAGGTCTTAATTTTTTGATTTTTAAGGGTAAAGTTGTGTCTATTTAAAACCATTAGTTTGGGTAGAAAATGCTGGCTGACGCAAAACATATTAGAGACCAAGTAATTTTATTCCTTACATTCTTCCATGCTCTGTCCTGAATTCTACTTCTGACCATTGCTAAGTAAATAAAAACAATAATTTTTTTTATTTATTTTAACTACGGTCTCATTTTACAGTCTGGTTCCATTATTTCAGAATTAGACAGCAGTACAAGGCCACAAAGTGGAACAGTTTGTTTTACTGGATCACACTGTAGCATTTGGAATCTCTATCTTCAGAGGGATAGGGGAGAGGGAGTAAGACAAAGTGTAATGAATTCTCAATCAGAATGTCATGACCACTCCATTTTTTTATGACTAGATGGATCCTGAAACTTTTCTGGTGTAACATAAGTCATGATATTGAAGAGGTTGAGAACTACTGACCTAGACAGTTGTGCAGTGCTGGAGTTAGGCAGGGAAATTCCTTCCTGAGCCATATGTGAGCGCAGTTTACAATCTGAGGGCAAACAAATCTTATGCTTAACTTTAGCTTGTAGTATTGCACATTCTACTAAGTCTTAAAGCTATCAGTGTTTTTTTAATGAGGAAAAAGCTACCTTTTGCCTCTGGAATGTCAGAAACTTTAAACACTTGGTATTCTTTAGACTATCTTAAAAGAAAGATAGAGATAAGATTATCAAAAAGCACAATCAGTTCTTTATGCAGTTTAGCAAACTGTGCTACATGTAATATTTAAAGTTCAATTAGTCATATCCATTAGTTCATTACTGCAAGATCCTGCACAAATTGAAGAACTGCCTTTGAAACCTATTGTGCTATAGAAATAGCCAAAAACTGTGGTGATAGACTACAAAAGGACTTCTACATTAGCAGTAGTATTTTAAGACATGTACAATATAAAAAATCTAGCGTCCTGTAAATCGCTCTCACTAGACAGCGTGGTTTTTTTGACACCAGATAAGGTTGATTACTGTTTACTGTATTCCGGTAGCTTCTACAATGTGGTAAGCACATTCTACATGTACAGGAAGACAGAGTTTCTGTCCCAAAGAGCGTACAATACCAATTAGATTTTTGCTGGAAGCTTGAGTTTAAGCGAAGCTCCATACCCAAAGTAACTGAGCTTCAGCTTTTTAGACTTCTAAGAAACAGGCCTATGTTTTCTCATACTCTGTTACTTAGTGGATATGTTCAGGGTAATAAACACATCACAAATAGAAATCCAATTAGTGAATGTAATAATGTTTAACTTTAAGTAAACATACTTCAGTGCAACTTAGTTGCTACATATATTTTCACTTTCTTGAATATTTGAACCCTGTACCACGGAGTTTTAGATTGCAATAAGTCTTCATGTTAATAGGAATACCACTAAATGTAGGTATATTATTTTATTTCAAAATGATAAATTCTGCCCCCCTCGCAAATTAGTATTCTCTTTCCTTTTAAAATTGTCAGCTACCACTTAATATTCTGTTTTGAGAGTATTGAGTCTGCCGTTCTGCACTTAGGGTTTCTATCTTATGTTTTCCCCTCTGTCTCCATTAGAAAACATTAAAAGTTTCGTAAGTATAAGTCTGTCAGGATACAGCAGGATAACTTCAGATTTTGCACATCCTCTGGTTATTATAGAAGTTAGAAACGAGATGAATTATGAAAAAAGTTGCACACTATGTATGATGCTCTTTTAATCAGGCTTCTAATTGTACTATGCAGACAACCAAGTGGATGTTTCAGGTTAAATAAAATAATGATGCAGAAGTTTTTTCCTTATTACTTACTCATTTGGGGTATGTTCTTATTAAAGGATTTGGGTATCTGATATTAGCATTTGTGGAACATATATACACACTGTACTTTCTTCACACATCTCCATAATACATTTTAGGATAATTTATTCCACTGTAGAATTAGAGTACATGCTTTTGTATTATAAAATAGATTAAAGTAGTTAATCCAAAAACCTACACTCTAGAAATGGAGTATGTAATAGAAGTATAAGTAGTTCACTGCTAGGTTCAAGAATGTTTGTGTGTAAATAGGGCATTTTACTTATCTTCTCAAGTGTCACTGCATTGTCTTGTTAGCAAAAGTCTGATAAGGAGAAGCATGGAAAAAAAATTCTGCTTTGCAAGAAAGCATTGTTGCTGAGGTTTGTTTCTTAGCTCTCAATTTAAGTGAGCTTCACAAATGTTTCCTGTCTGCTAAGGAGATATTCCAGAAAGTATTCTGTGTATAAAGATTATTCATCTGTGTAGTTGCCCTTTAAAATGCAACAAAATTATACTCCAAAACTTACAATTTGCTGAGATTCAGTTGGATTTTAGCTGAAGATTTTCTTCAAGCTATAGTAACCTTGTGCAGCTGGTAAAATTAAGGGGTGGCAAGAATATGCAAGGCATTGCTTATGTATTTCAATGTCTAGGCATTTGAAAGCACCTTATTGTAAAGTCATCTTACTTCTGTGAAGAAGGTCTGATAGAGCCCCAAATGGAGTCACAACAAACTGAGTTCTTTGCTCTTCCCCCATGTGGGATTTTGGCCTATTGGAATAAATAGGCCTGAAGCTAGTGGACATACCACTATCTGCCTTTTGCTGGAGGAAATTCATTGCCACTCCAGTGCAAACAAGTTACCAGCTATCTCATTCTCATTTAAGCATTTGCTGTAGGTGTTACTTTCAGCTGTTTATGATAAGCCTGTTTATTATGATTATGGTCACATGCTTTTGGTGCCTGTGGGATGGATGTATTTTAAAATTTTTAGAAAAAGATGTAGCAAAGCTTAATATACATAGGCATAATGGGGTTTCAATATGGCATACCTTCCTAGATATGGAGACATGATCTTTCACAGTTTTCCTTTTGGCAGCCCAGTGATTTGGTGTCTATCAGAGTTTAGCTGTCCAGCCACACCTGAGAGTCCTTCCCCTCTCAGGGACCAACAAAAACAGCTCTTCTTCACTACCCCAGTCCAGGCTCATCATGCCTTCTTGCTGCCTCTCACCAGATTCTCCAGTGTAGTAAACCGTCTCCCTTTCTGGCAAGATAGTTAGGCTGTCCATTCTGGTGGTAATGCTACTGAAAAGCTTAGGGCACATATGCACCATCTTCTCCAGGTGGTGCGCTCAGGTTCTCTCTCTACTTGGGGTTTTGGTCTAGGGATCCTTCAGCAAGCGGTGACTGGCCACAGCGCCAATCCATTGTCACTTCATAGAATGCTTGTTTCACTTCCCTAGACCACTTTCTACCTAGAGTCTATTCCTCTCCCTTTAGTTTCTTTTTTCATTGGCCTGTCCTCAGGCTTATCCCACATCTTGAGCCTGCTGTGGAGAGCCCAACCCACTGTCTGTCTCTCTTGGCTCTAGATTCTTGAGAGCCTGACCTCAAGTTCTTCCTGATAGAGTTCAGGCTTCTTATTATGTTCTGTGGCCCTGCACCTCACATGACTGTCGCATGACTCTAGATTCTCAGTCCTGTCATCTGGGAGATGGGCTAACCAGGCGCACATGAAACTGAGCCCAGTTCCCTTAAAGGGGACTGCTCACTCTGACATATCTACTTCTATCAAGTGAGAAACATATAAAGACACTTACAGTAATTTGAAACTTTTGTAAACTTTAGAAAAATGAGCATCTATATTATGAATAAGAAAACATGTTTTCTTAAACCCTATTTTTACTAGTTTTGAGGTTTTTCTGCTGTCACTTGGAAAAATAAATCTGTTTTAGTGCCTCATTCATTAAATAAATCATATTTAATGTCTTTGAAATACCATGACATTCTTTGCTAAATTGATTTTTAAAAGAGTGATACAAATTCATATTGTATTCTATTTTTGACAGACACGTTCTTTGCTGGGTGTGTTTGAAGAAGATGCTGCAGCAATTTCCAGTTACATCCACCAGTTGTATCAAGCCATGCGTCGAATTTATGATGCACAGGTAAAATTATAGCTGTTCCCTGTATGCATTTAGAAAGCTTATAAAAAAACATCTTTTAACAACTTATTTGAACATGGGTAAACTGTATTTTTTAAACTATAGGTTAAAATTAGAGATGAAAACTGGAAAATAACATGTTTGCCAAGACCTGCTGGTTTTGAAACAAGATTTGTCAGTTGGAAGAGTTGTGTTCTCTTTGCACTTAACACACCTTTAGACGTCTAAAGGATTTTTTTCTGAAAAATTGCCATTAATATTAGTTAATAAATACATTTGGACAGTTTCTTCTTGTATTCACTTAATCTTGTTAACATTAGTTCCTGTAGCTTGTATTTTGCCTTATTTTGTTTTATCTTTACTTTAATATGGTGGTGTGGGGGGCTTATTTTCATGACACACTTGTTTTTACCTGCATGTTGCTTCTTTGTGTTACTTCCTTTTTTTGCTGTTTATTTCTGCACTTTCTGCTGTTCAGGTGTATGAAACTGCTTGTACAGATCTTTCCTTAGTCCCTGTCTACCCAGTTATTTTAAGAAGTTTGTAACCAGTTAATGGAATGGTTTGTTCTAACAATTTTCATCCCCACGTGTAGTTAATACTCAGTAACTAAGGTGGCTGATGTGAACTAAATATTGTGTTGTCTGCAAATTGCAAGACAATTGCAAATTTGAAGGCAAGTCCAATTTTTATGGATCTGATAACTCTACAGTGTGCATGATATGTACTGTTGTATTGACTTTCAGAAATACTCAGCACCCCCCCCCCCCCCATTAATTTCAGTGGGAGTTGTGGGTCTCAGCTTCTCTGAAAATCTGGCTATATGTGTTTTGAGATGATTTCCATTTTAACCTTTTGTTCCATATTCCTGTTTCCTCTTCATAAATGTAATGCCTAGAGTATATATTGATTGGAAGAAAAAATAGGATTAAACTGTTTCCCTTTTTTTAAAAACCAGAATGAATTAAGTGCAGCAACTCATCTAACTTCAAAACTTCTAAAAGAGTATGAGAAGCAGGTACAGTATAAATCAGTTTCCCTTTGAAATAGTTCAGAATAAATGCTTTTGTACATTATTAAAAAAAAAAAGTACAATTTGCTGTATGGGAAGAAAAAAAAAAAAGTGCAAAACTCCACAGGTCTGATCCAGACAAAATGAGCCATTGCAGCTGCTGGTTCACAAGATATTCACCAGCTACAGGGGTTGCTTCCTATCTGTGTTGAAGATACTCAATCCATAGAACCCGCAGAATGCTAAACTAGACTTGCTGTGATTTTTTCACAGGGCAGAGTCTTTAGGCTCAGCTCCACCACCATGAATAATATTAGGAAAGGGAACGTCTTTGGCTGACCATCAGTCATCTAGAGACATTTTAAAGGGACAGTAGCCCAAAAGCAGTGAGCACTTGCTAGATAACAACTATAATTCAAGTAGTCATAAGAAGAGGTTGTGTGGCCTGAAGATGTACCATTCCCCAGGAACCCAATGAGGAGGAATGGAGCCTGTACCCAGCCACACACATCTCCAGTGATTGGGAGGAGAAATCTCCAACCCCAAATTAGCAGTTTTTATAAATTCTGAAGCCCATAATTTGCTTCCCCACTGAATGAAGAGTGATATTTCATACGCACAGTAGTATCGTTAAGGGAAATGTGAGGAAATAGAGGGCTCTGGAGGGCAATTTGTTTTTTTTTTTTAATATCTCTGTGGGCAGCCACCCTACCTAGGGGCTGCAGCTCATGGGGCAGGCTACTGGAGTCTTGGCCTTCCTACTCCACCAGTTTCCAACCCCGGGCCTTGGCAGGCTGGTTTGGCTTCACTCACCTGGTGGTGCCTTGCATGAGTATCAAGTCAGGAAGTGACCCAGGGAAACTATCTCCCCGTGCATCCCAGCCAGCCACTATCTATTCCTGAAGAGCACGACCTTCTGAGCTTCTAGCCCTGGTCGCAGTCTCCAGGTGCTGTGGTTCCCCAGTTCCCAGGCTTGGTGTGGGCACAGCTCATGTCTTTCCCTGGAGCTCTCAGGGCACACCCTTCCCTCTGGCCCACCAGCCTCTGGCTGCCTTTTAAACCCTGCCTCCAAACCAAGCATGCTCTACAGGGGTGGGGAGGCGGGGCTCCCTTAGGCCAGAGTTGCTCCTGTCCAGTGAGGGGGTTTATACACCTTGTCATAGTCTTGTAAATCAGAAGTAGTCAGCCCTTGCACACTCTCCTTCCATCTTCTGTGGAATACAGCAGTGGGAAGATCATTTATATGAACTTAGTTCTTTTTTTCTCCATTTTTTCCTCACCCCCTGTTGAGATTCCAAGTTGTTGCATAATTTACTGGTGTGAAGCTGGGAATTTTAGTTTTAAACCTTTCCCTGGATGGAGCCAACATCATAACTTTCACAGCTTGTTCTTGTCAAATGAGTTATGATATTTAATCTAGTCCCTAGCTGTTACAGAATGTTGGGAATCATTAAGAAAGGGATAGATAATAAGACAAAAATATCATATTGCCTCTATATAAATCCATGGTATGCCCACATCTTGAATACTGGTATGCAGATGTGGTTGCCCCATCTCAAAAAAGATATATTAGAATTGGAAAAAGTTCAGAAAAGGGCAACAAAAATGATTAGGGGTATGGGACAGCTTCCATATACGGAAAGATAATAAAACTGAGACTTTTCAGCTTGGAAAAGAGACGACTAAGGGGGATATGACTGAGGTCTATAAAATGACGTGTGTGAAGGAAGTATTTACTCCTTCTCATAACACAAGAATTAAGGGTCACCAAGTTAAATTAATAGTCAGCAGGTTTAAAACAAAAGGAAGTATTTCTTCACACAATGCACAGTCAACCTGTGGAACTCTTTGCCAGAGGATATTGTGAAGGCCAAGACTATAATAGGGTTAAAAAAAGAACTGGATAAATTAATGGAGGATAGGTCCATCAATGACTATTAGCCAAGATTGGCAGGGATGGTGACCGTAGCTTCTGATTGCCAGAGTCTGGGTGTGGGTGGCAGGGAATGGATCACTTGGTGATTGCCTGTTGTGTTAATTCTCTCTGGGGCACCTGGCATTGGCTGCTGTCAGAAGACAGGACACTGGGCTTGAGGGACCTTTGTCTGGCTCAGTATGAACGTTCTTATGGTCTCCCACTACTGTTCTGTAATAGTAGTATAAGTCATGACAAGTATTACTATTCGTTGATTATACAGATTTAGTCTTTTGAAAATGTGACATTTGTAGCATGTTTTTGTTTGCAATGTTAATTTAAATTAGCTTGCTTTTCTTATTAAAAGAGACTAAATGTGGAATTTTACATTTCAAATCCACATTTTAAAGTCCATAAATATGAATGCTACTAACAATGTCCATGTGTAATTTCTTACTGCAGTTTTAATTATCTTTAAGTCCTATTTTAATTTATTTTTAAAGTAGCTATAATAATGTTTGTGTGGAATTTTTTTCAATATTACTATTTAAAAGCTAACAAATTTGGAATGTTGATAAATCACTAATTAGAAATGTAGTGAGTTTTGGTTATTTTGCTTTCTTAACACTAACGGCTTTGTTTGAAAATCAAAACTCTCAAGGCAGTCCTTAAAAATCAGGGAGACAAGGTGGATGAGGTAATATATTTTATTGGACCAACTTCTGTTGGTGAGAGAGACAAGCTTTCAAGCCACACAGTGCTCTTCTTCGGGTCTGTGATGGGAACTCCCAGCATCACAGTGAAATGCAAGGTGGAACATTTTGCAGTGATCCTGGGCATTCCTTTCCCAGATGTGAAAAAATGCTCTGTGTGGCTCGAAAGCTTCTCTCTCTCACCAACAGAAGTTGGTCCAATACAAGATATTACCTCACCCACCTTGTCTCCCTAATATCCTGGGACCAACAAGGCTACAACTGCATTGTATACTTAAAATTAGGATCAGTTAATTTTGCGGTGTCTTGCTATAAGGAAACAGCAGCTATGTACCACAGCAGTTTTTATTGCAACATAGATAAGGTTAAAGTTCTGTCACCGATATTTTTAGTAAAAGTCAGTGACAGGTTGCGGGCAATAAACAAAAATTCATAGATGCCTCCAACCTGCCTCCAACCTGTCTCTGACTTTTACTAAAAAATACCCTGACGAGGGAGGGACAACAAACAGAGCATTCGTAGGGCTTGCAGCTGCTCCAGGCCTGCTGCTGCTCCTGCGGCAGATGCTGAGGGCAGCTTCTGCTGCCCCAAGGGGGGCTGACCCAACCCTGGCTGCTGCTCCTGCAGGCCGCTCTGCCTCAGAAGAAGTCAGAGATCCCGGGAAGTCACAGAACACGTGACCTCCGGGACTGAATGGTATCCTGAAACATAGTATAACCAAGCAACTCATGCTTCTATGAATTTTGTCATGGTAATTACAGTAAATATAAATTCAATGCCAGCAAACTTTGATATGCTTAATAATAATCTGCCTGGCATAATATGTAATTAACATTGTTTAATTACATGCTTTATCAGATAAGTATCTAAAATGTGTACCAAATTTTCCCATTTTATTAATTGTAGCATACCTGCTCTGTGTTTTGCATCAAATATAAAATCTAAAACAAAATCTCTATAAAAAAAAACCTGCTATCTTAAAAGTTGCTTTTCCTAAATAAAACCTGAAAATAATACAGTATTGACATGAGGACATAATAACTTTGAATATTAACTATAATGAGATACATTTTAGAGATGGCATGAGAATGATATTCTGTCTTGCTAGATTCTGCCAGTATGTGAATTTCCTCATTTCAATTAGGTTTTTAGTTACAGCTTTGATGGTCTTTCAATGGATATAAGGTATATGTCTCTCAGTCTTGCAGTCCTTACTGAAGCAAAACTCATTGTGTTTTTATATATAATTGCTATGAATTAAGTATCAGAATTCAACAGCATTGAGCCCTGTATTTTATCTTTTGGTTTACTTTTCCATTACGATGGAAAGCTAGGTTTGTTATTCTTAGACTTTCTAATACTTTAGAAAATTGCTGACACCACTGTGAAGAAGAGAAATGCTTAAAATGCACCACAAAACAACCTAAAACAAAATTAACATTTTAAAACTTGAGGATTCACATGCATTTTCTAATAAAAGATAATAATGGGTAGAAAACAGTATTGCCAACCTCATGTAGTCAAAAATGGGGACGGAGGGAAGGCATCATCCTACAAAAAACCACGATTAGTTTAAAGTATGACATTTTCAGCAATAAATTTGGGTGGTTTTTTTTTTTTTGCATTCTGGATTTTGAACATTTAGGATCCTACTTTCAAACTTCTCTCCATAATCATGAAGGCTAGAAGTTTGCTTTACTTAAGACATTTTTTTAAATCACATGACAGAGATCTGGGGGTTTAAGGAAAACACCAAATCTAAAATTGAGAGAGTTGACAAAACTGGAATAATAATGTCATTCTCCAGAGAAGTCAAGCTTGAATTCTTCCCAATACTAGAACTAATCTGACAGATTTTTAAAAGAGGTAACTATGTATGTAGTTGTCATAAATACTCTGTTAAAATGAAAGTAATAAGCTGTTCTGCAAAATGTCCTACGAGGTAATTAACAGTTACTGATTCTAAATGTGGGTATTTAAGTTCCTAAATTTTTCCTTTCAATATAATTAGACAACCAGTATGTTATTAGGTTACAGCTTTCTTCTATCATCCACAAGGATGTGTCAACATTTTCTTTTTTATTTTTATAGCGTTTTCCATTAGGGGGCGATGATGAAGTTATGAGCTCTACCCTACAACAGTTTGCAAAAGTCATAGATGAGGCAAGTGTTGAATGTGTTTGGCTTACCTTTAACCTTTGTTAGTCATCTATAGACTTCTCAACTGACTATCATTCTTGGCTTTTTTTAGGATGAGCGTTCAGAAGTAGCTTTTATTTATTAATGATGGTAACACTTTAATTACTTTCCCTTGACACAGTATAAAATTGTGTGGCCTGAAGATAGAGAATCAGTTTAGTGAAGTAAGATTACATTGTTTCTAAACAATGTACTTTTTATGTCCTGTAACTTTCTGTAGGCATCTGCCATAAAAATTGTCACCCTACGGAACTAGAAGGTAGCAGATTTATAGTATAAGCATTAATTGTGGACATAAATTGATACCACTTTCTTCAATATCTGTTCACACCAAAGTGAATAACCTTTAAATCAAGGGCAATTTCAAATATACACTATCATTTATAATTAGTGTTGAGGTAGTACCCCAAAACTGCAGTTAAAATAGGGAACCCATTGTACTAGACATTTGAAGATGCCATTCTTGGTCAAACCAGTGCAGACCAATTTAAGACACGATGAAGCAAGTGAATATAAAAACATAATAGGAAGGAAATTGGAAGGGATAGGGAAGAAGAGGGTAACAGTAATTTTACACACTTAATATAAGGTTTGTGCATTGATAGTTCCATAACTTATTTCTCTATATTTAAAAAGCTTTTATCAGGAACTCTTATTGGCTCTCTATCCAGCCATGATCATTTGGCTATTTTATATGGGCATCTCAACAACAATGGATCTTGAGGAGGGATTTGAAGGAGGACAAGGCAGTTGAGACTTTACACATTCTTTTGGGGAAGATACTCCATGCATAAAGAGTAGCATGGCAGTAAGTGTAATGGTGCTTGAGGGGTTAAGTGACAATCAAGGTTGGCATAGTTGTCATAATGGAGAAGTGGCTTGATAAGGTAGAAGAGCAGAAAGTAGGTAGGGTCATAATTGTGAGGTGTTAAAGGTGTGAACAAGAAGCTTCACTTGGATGCAGTAGACAGTTGAGGGATTCAAAGAGGGATGATATGGTGAGAATCACAGGGACGTGCTTTTATTGGACTAGAGGAAGGGTGATGTAGGTTACAGCATTAAGTGTTGGAGATGATGAGATGTTGATGAGAATTTTAGCTATGTGGATGAAGAGAAAATCTTATTGAAGAAGAAGCCATGAGATTTGGACATGGCCTGGGTGTTAGGACCAAGAAAGGGAGGAGTCAGAGGTTACCCACCCCAAAGATTATAGGCCAGGGCTGTAGAGAAGATGGTGGCGTGGTCAACATTGACAGAAAACGGGGGGGATGGATTAAGGAATTCTCTTTTAGCCATGTTAAGTTTACATTGATGAAAAGACAGAGAGGCTGTGATGTGGGATTGGATGATGGAAGTCGGATCAAAATTGGAGAGGTAGATTTGGGAGTCATTAGCATAAAGATGGCAACTGAAGTCATATTAGCCCATCAGATAACCAAGAGAGTGAAAATATATAAAGGGAGACGAAGAATAGGCCAAGAACAGAGCTCTGTAGAACTCCCTCACAGAAAGTTGTTGATGAGATAAGAACATGCTGAAGAAATCAGGGAAAGGTAGAATCATGAGAGGATGGAGTCCTGAAAACTTCAGCTGAACAAGAATTTTCTGATGAATTAGGGTGTGACCCAAGGTGCCTAGGGTATCCCATACTGGAAATGGCAATGACAGGGCAGGCTGCAGAAAAGAGAGACTGGTCATTAACACTGTAGTTAGATTCACCAACCAGTCACAAACTCTGTTCTTGATCCATCGCACTGGTTATCAAGAAGCTGAAAGAAAAGAAATCACATAACCCTCTTTATTGCATTCCAGTCTCTGGCTCTGAATCAGCAAATAAATCCAGTAAAGTGAGAAGTTACTTAAAACTCTCTACTATACAAAATGTTCTTCTGATCCCCAAAGGGCCAGCCACATTACCAGATCAATACTAGTTTGGATCTTACCCAAAATACCATGCTGCCAGCCAGTCCTTTAGTATCTAAAACCAAAGGTTTATTAGAAAAGAAAAGAATGAGAAGAAAATTGTTGAATGATCAAAGCAATCAGATACACACACATGACTTCAGAATCCATATATCAGGTTCTTAGCAGCATTGGTGAGTTTGCTTGCTTGTAAAATCCCTCTGCAACACATCCAATGGGTTTATCAGTCCTTTGTTCAAAGCTTCAGTTTGTAGAGAAGTTACTCTAGAGGTGAGAAGCAGGATTGAAAATAAAATGGAGATGATCCAATTGCCTTTCTATATCCTTTGCCATGTGGCTTGTACATCCTTTGCCCTAAACACAAGCTCAGAGCACATGGGCATGGAAAACCAGTGTTGCCAACTCCACAAAGCAGGAAGTTACCAGACAAACCCTGAAAAGTTGCTAGATGTAGCTGTTAAGTACTCAAAAGGAGTCAAAAAAGTCACTGAACAAAATTTCCAGAGAAATCAACAGAGAATTTTTATTTATATATATATATATATATATATATATATATATATATATATATATACACACACACACACACACACACACAGTCACAAAATCATTCACAAGCAGCTCAATAGTGTTAGTAAAGTCCATTCCATGCTCTTCTTACTACGTTCTTTTGCACAGCAGAAGCAACTACAACAGTACACTGTCATCATTAGGAGGGCGCCGTCTGCTCATTGGGAAGGGTGCTCTGTACACTGCAGCCCAGGTTGGCTGGGGTTGGTTAATTTCAGCTGAGCCTCCCTTTCTTGCCAGCCTGGATTTGAGCTGACAGGTTAGTGAAAGGGAAAGCCCAGAACCAGGGAGAAGAGGACATTCACCTCACTTGAGCTTGGCGCAGGGAACCAAGAAATAGATTTAAAAACAAAAATCCGCTAGCCAGAGCCCTTCCCCCTGCTTCCAGGATTTAATTTCTGAAAACAGCTGGGCAGCTAACCCCAGGCCAAACCAGGGGAAGGAGTAAAGGGGAACTGAAATCAAGCCAGCTCCACCTTTGATCCTGTAGTAAGGGCTTCATTCAGGGAAGCACAATGCCCCTCCCTCCCTTTGGGGCACATGGTCCTGTCTCATCCCACCTCACCTTCCATCCGTGTGGCTCTCCTCACTGGCTCACCTGCCTTCTCTTCCACCCCTCCCCCTCCGCCCACTTCATTAGCCATCTTTCCCTGCATCACAGGGTGTGCTACCTACTATGGAACAGTGAGAGAACACATTTGGGTAAAAACAAGCCCTGGCTAATGTGCTGCTCTCTCCAAAGTGCACCTGGCTTTAGCAAAGTATTTAATTAGCCTCCACAAACTTCTTTTCCTCGCCTGCAAATTATAGTAATCTCAGCCCAAGAAGCCCTGGAATGTGATTCCTTCTGAGCACATGCTCAATTGAGATGTAATGACATTGACTTGGTGTGCAACAGAATGTAGTAAGAAGAGCATGGAATGGATTTTATTTACATTATTGAGCTGCTTGTGAATGATTTTGTGACTAGATATTGGTGTCTTCTTTCTCTGAATGTCACTATAATTGGCAGTGAAAGTCACTAGATTTGTCACTGGTCACTTTGATGCTTATTTTCTCACTAGGGAAACCAAAAAGTCACTAAATCTAGTGACAAAGTTGCTAAGTTAGCAACATGAGGGAATGCTCTTGGAGTCCCCTGTCCACAGGCATGTCCCTTCAGGTCCTGCTGACTCATAGGCATAGTCCCTGGCTTCTCTCAATGGGTTCATTGTACAGCTGATTGCTTTTGATTGGCCATAGAGAGGGCTGGATAATGTGATGCCAATCTGTCTGGGTATCACCCAGATACACAGCACAAGTTTGAGATATGAAATGTACCACACATTCATAACTTAAAGATAAACAAGCTTATCTTATTTAGCAAATCATAACTTTTCCACTGATACCTTACATGGCATATCTTGTATAAGATTCATTGCAATTTTGTAATATTGATATCAATAATATTATAAATGGTCACCTATATTCCATACAGCATCACACACGGTTTTGTTGGAAAACGCAGATTCATCAGACCCAAAATGTTTTGCAGAAACATGTGTGGTTCAGTCCTCCAGTGAACAACAGGCAAGGTTCTGATAAAACCAAGCCTAATAGCCTGACAGTTTGCCTGAAAGGCTGCTGGGGAATCTGGGCTTCCAGGGTCTGCACACAGGCTGCCCTGGGGCTGGAGACCCCAGAGTCCAGGGCTCTGGGCGGCCTTGACATGCAGCTAGTCCCGGGGTTTCTAGGCTTTCTGCTACAGAGATGGAAGCACCCGTTTTCAAAGCCCAAAGCCCCCAGGTCAGCTCCAGCTCTGGCTGCCAGGGCATCTAAGTTTCTGGCTCCCTCTCAGTCCACTGCTGACCAGGAGTTTACAGATCCTGTGAGCCATGGTTGAACCAGGGGCCTCGGGGTTGGAGCTTACAACGTCAATTTTGTTTGTTTGCTTAGTTCTAGTCCTAAACAAAAACTAGACATTTCTAAATTTCCCATGGAACAGAAATTGTGATTTTTTTTTTCCAGTCAGCTCTATTGAAAACCAAGAGAGGACAAGGTTTCAAGAAAGGGGTATAATTATCAGCTAACATTTAAAATTAAAACTCTGTATTGAATGTCCTTTTTAGCTTGAAGTAGTTTGCAAACATGGCTGAAGCTCAGGAAAGATATTTTAAAGACTTGATTGTCATCTGTAAATGAAATTTATACCAAAGCAACTTTGCTCATGGAGGCTATTAAAGCCAAGCAGAATTGGAATTAGTAATATTTTCCAAAAACTTACATAGCTGACTGTTTGCTCTTTTGTTTTTTTCCCTCTTACAGCTCAGCTCTTGTCATGCAGTACTTTCAACTCAACTAGCTGATGCCATGATGTTTCCCATTACTCAATTTAAAGAAAGGGATCTAAAAGGTAGAGTAGTCAACTGGTTCAAATAGTGGTTTTTATCCATAGCTCTTGCTCTACCTAATTACAGGCTACATCACTTAATTTACACCTGAGTATACCCCAGCTGTCTCAAACTTGTATATTTTTAATGTAAATCATTGACATTAGAACTGCTAAACAGATATTTTACAAAACTTTGTTCATGTTTAAAGGAATTAACCTATGTCATGTCAACAAACATGTCAATTTCTTTCTGCAAATAAACAGTCCTGTTCAAGATCTAGTTTTTGCAATAGCCTTTCACATAGGTGATCCCAATAAAAATCAGGTTTCAGTTAAAAGATCTAAATAATTTGTAGGTTGTATCCTATTTCCTAAGGATGTTTGTCCACATCCAATGCCACCATATAAACTTGTAATGACTGGCAGTCTCTATTCGGGGTAGCTCAACAGTATAATAGGTCTGGATTTGTAAGATGATGTGCCTGACACTGCTGGTGAAATAGTTGGCTTTAGCAAATGCTTATAGTTTGTGAGCACTTTATTTTATATTGAAGTGAGATGCACTTCTTTAATAATGTGAAGTTGGTAATTATGGTAGATTTTATTTGCATACTAAATTTACTAGACTATTGAAAATTGGTTTCAAGTATGTAAAATACAGTGAAGTTTTTAAAAAAATGCTAATTAAAATTCGTAACGTAAGATATTCCATACTAATAATGTGGACACTAAACTGAAGGAAAAACAATGGCTCTGCCATAATCCAGATAACTCTTTGTGAATTTCAGAAAAGATTATTTTCCTTTTCTGTAGGTGCAATGCCAGGTTGCAGAAGTGATTATGGAACAAAGTAGACAATCTTATTTTTCAGAACAAGGAAGCAATGGTATTTCTCCAGTCAAGTCTAAAATTACTTTTCATAGTCCTCAAGGGTGGCCGTTAACTATGTAGTGGTTATCTAAGATGGTTCCTGATGCCATACTGGCAGCTGAAAATTTGCTCATTACAAAAGTGCATAACCTGCAACTGAGATTATATTTAACATCTAATGAGACCATGTCCTTCTTTATGTACTGTACAAACACTTCCTGTTTACACCAATTACCTAGCTGTGGAAGTGCTTGAAGTTCTCATGAACCCAGAGATAGAGGCCACTTTTCTTCAATCTTTTAAAAAACAAAACACACACAAAAAGAAACCAACACTATCAAATATTCACATAATGATGTTATAGTTTCTTCTGATATTGGTCTCTTATTCAAATATAATATTCTTTGCAGAGATACTGACTTTAAAAGAAGTTTTCCAAATTGCCAGCAATGGTAAGTACACCTTAAACATTTAATTTTCCCGTGAATATTTGTATAACAGAATATAAAATCAGGAGGTAGGGTGGGGATTTAAAAGGGATTTTCAATGCACATAACTTTCCTAGCTTTCTTTGAAAATCCCAGTCTTGAGTCTCAAAGGTTTATGGAAAATTGGAGTCCAAACAAACTAATTTCATGTGGCAAGGTGAGCCTCTGTAGCCCTTCCCTGGTACTACTCACCCTGCTTCAGTCCGCCAGCTCTTCCCAGGAAACTCACAGATAGTAATCTCTCCCAGCACCTCTTGGCAAGGTATTAGTAACAAACTTAGACAATAGTCCCGAGTGCCATGTAAACAAAAGGATCTTCTGCTTCTCCTGGGCCCAGGTCTTATTTCTTTTCTGCTCTCCTACAAAGCACTGACTTTCAGGGCTTTTTTTTCTTCTAGGAGTCTCCTATTTTCCAGGGCCACACACAGGAGCAGCTTCCCTCCTGTAACCCTCAGTCTTCCTTCAGCCTATTTACCTGGGGATTACCCTTCTCCAGGGCTTTCCAGAGGAGCCAGCTGCCCTTTTGCAGCTTTCCCCTTCAGCTGAGCTCTCTTGCATTTCTAGTCATTCTGTGACCCCTTCCTGGCTAGGTCTAATAATCGAGCAGGGCTATCTGATTCCTAGATGATTAAGATCAGCTGGGAGAGTAGCTGTTCTGTCACAGGCAAAGCTGGGCCTGACTCCCTTTAAAGAGCCAGTCAGCCTGTGACAACTTACTTACCTTACTTACAATACCTTAGTGAAAACATAACTGAAAATTAATGCAGTTACTATTAACTGATGGAAACAAAACACGAAATATAGTAAAAATAGAATGACAAAGTGTATTGTTAAGTATCGGGGGTAGCCGTGTCAGTCTGTATGCCACTGGACTCCTTGTTGTTGAAGTGTATTGTTTAGGTTAGTTGGTTTATGAATTTCTGTGCTCTGAAATAGGGATTGGCTTAATTAATGGAGTTTAGTTCCCTAAAATTACTATTTCATATTTATTTTTCTGTGTTAGGTGTGGTAATGTTGGTTTAAAAATGTAGTTGGTGTTTGCTGGAGAGGGGAGAATGCACTGTTTAGTCAGTTTCTTTAATGTTAATCCTTTTCGTATATGTTAATAAAGTGGACAAGTTTTAGATGGAATCTGTTTTCTTTATAGAACAGAATATGCAAATGATTTTATTAGTAAAAGTGCTTCTGCATTTCAGAAACTGTGGCTTGACCACTTTGAAGAATAATAGATATTTAGGGGAAGTTTTCCTGACAGTTTCTGTTTCTAATTTTTGTGAGGATACTTGCATAACTTTTTAGAATTTGTCTCCAGCTTAGGTAGCTAGGGTAGTGGAACGATAGTCAAGAGAACAAAAATTATTCATGAGATCTCATTCTTTACAAGTTTGAGGTTTTAATTTTGGAGAGCTTTGTGTTCCAAGTGTCAGTGAAAGAAACCATTAAAAATCTAAGTGATTTTATTTTGTTTCATTGAATTTAAATATTGTCCATTATTTTATCTTTTCTATGTTATACATTTGCTTAATTTATTAAATGACTATAAGATATTAAATATTTTATTATTTAGATCATGATACTGCCATTAACAGATACAGTCGGCTGTCAAAAAGAAGAGAGAATGAAAAGGTTTGTGAGACATACTTTTAAGCAGCCTCTTTAGAGGAGGGAAACCAAAATATTATAGAATAGACAATCTCCAATGATGGCAAATAATATGCAACAGAGTAGACTTTACTTAAATTCTGATAGTTCAGGTTCTAATAGTAGAGACAACTTTTTACAGCAGACAAAAGCCACTTTTGCATTATAGGAGTGGCATGTAATATTTTTAAAATGCTGTGAGTCTAAGGATGCAATATTATATTCAGGTACATTTGGTTAAAGAGAGAACTCAGTGCTGGAAAAATAGAATGCAGGGTTTGGTTACCATGGATTCCTCCTCCATAATCTTTAGAAAAAGAGTCATGGGACAAAAAGTGCCATTTTTTGTGTATGGTGAATTTTTTTTTTAAATGGTAAAGTTTCAGTGCTGGTTATAAATAAACCTGTACAGAAAGGATATGCTAAATGACGAGTCACAAACTTTGTAACTTTTTTCTCTTTAGGTCAAGTATGAAGTTACAGAAGATGTGTATACTTCCAAGAAGAAACAGCATCAGACCATGATGCATTATTTCTGTGCATTAAATACTCTTCAGTACAAGAAGAAAATAGCCATGCTGGAACCCTTGCTAGGATATATGCAAGCTCAGGTGAATATTTCAAACACTGAAAGCTGTAGCTTTGAAATAAGGCTGGAGAGTACCTTTCACAGCATTGCTGGTAGGAACTTTCTCACAGCATTGTTGGTGACCGTTGAATAAATCTTTGGCACTATCAAGTATGCAAAGAAGCTAAGATTTGAATGACTATAGCAATGGTATGGTCTTCTCACCTCCAAGAGAAGGGTTCCTGCAGTTCAGTATTGAAGCACATTCTGAAGGAATGATATGGGGAAGCTTGTGCTATTACTCTCCTTTGGCAGCTGTTCTGAAGAAGACTTATGGCTTGTCTACACTGCACTGCACTGTTGTGATATAACTGTTCCATGTGAATGCTGCTGGTGTGAACTAAAAGATACCGAATTTGTGTTAATAGTCCTGTTTGAAAGAGGATTATGTTCATGCAAGCTAGGTACCTTTTAGTTCACGCTAGCAGTGTCCACATGAGGCAATTAAGATCGCAACAGTTTGGTGCACTCTGCAACTCGTGTCCCACTGTGGCACAATGTAGACATAGCCCTAGAGTCAGTCATTGCAATCTCATCACTGCTGGAATGCTGGAGGCACTGGAATGGTGTTCACAATCATTCTGGCTCAGTTTAGTAGCTAATTTACTAAAGATAATTGTTGACAATTCACTTTTCTTTTTACATATGTGTTCAGAGAGAATATGACAAATCACTTTCTGCCTCTGTCACTAAGTTTTGAAAAGAAACTAGTCCACAGGCTTGCCTTTACTATAGTCACTGCCTTGCCTTCATTATACTTAGCTGCTTTCATTATATTCAGCTGTAACACAAGAAACCTACAGTATCCTGTATTCTGTAAGACATTAGCTGATGCGTAAGCTAGCATGAGTGTGGTTAAGTAGGCCGTAACCCTTGGCATAGATCAACAATTACCTTTTGATTTTAGGAACAAAGAAGAGCTTGCTCACTAGTAGGAGGTAGAATGTTCCAGTAAGTGCTACCATAAGAAACATGGAAGTACTAACCACAAATGGTAGTTACACATATCAATATACTAACCTATAGAAGAAGAACACCTCAACATTAGTAGGATGAGGAAATACAAATAAGGAAAATGGGGAAAAACCCCTACTGAATAATGTATTAGATATAGTGGCCTCAGCATAACAGAAAAGTTGCATCCCAGCCTGTGGGGGTAAGAGAGAGATGTAGCCCTTGAAAGGGGCCAGAATGATGGCCACTGGTGATGAGGAGGAAAGTGATGGTGATGAGGAAGATAATGACTGACATTTCAGATTGTTCTGCAAGGGGTGATGTGAGTATAGGGACATGCAGATGCACTTCTGTAGTGTGTCTATGTACCTCACTGAGTTAGAGTGTTTGTGACTTTCCTAAATATATTAATAAACTATTTGGAAATATAGAAGCATTCCTATAATGTGAGTGTTGCAATTGTGCACATCAGGGTTCCCAACTCTATAGTAATTTTAGTAATCCTAGGCCTGATCTTGGGGCAAGAACCTGTCAACCCTCAAAGTGATAACTGGAATTCTTAGGCAATCAATATAATTAATACATAATCTATGGATCAGGCCACAGAACTTGAGTCGTCATTCATTTTCTTTGCTATGTGAGTATATTTGGTGAAACTCTGACCTCATTGAAATCAATGGCAAATCTCCCATAGATTTCACTGGAGCCAGGAATACACCAATCTCCTACTTTGTTTTTATGCAGAACTACCCATAAGATCAGTTTTAAGTGTCTTTTAAGGTGGAGTCACAATGATAATAATTTGTGTGCTCAAACAAATCAAAAGTTTGTAGTAAAAAACAAGCTAATATAGAGACCTTGTCAGAACATGTCATTATCAGATAACTTAGCCTCCTCTTTCCCTTCATAAAAGGATTATTTTATCACCATACTGTGATTGAAATGTTTCCATGTTCTTCTTGAATATGAGTACTACTGTGCTGAAGCTGTAGAAGAGAAGCAGAAGTAGGAACTAAATTGGAATATCGTCTGCAGTAAAGCAGAACGATACAGCTGCATTCTGTTTACATCTTATCTGAGCAGTGTTGTGAGGCATGAAGGACATGTTCCAAAATCTTTAGATTTAGCGGGTTGGATATCCCCACAATCACAATGAATTTAGAGTTCCTACTATTGGATCTCTTACTAGGGTTTTTAAAAAAACAGAAATAGATGGGTTTTGTTTGGTTTGTTAAATGAATAGTTTCTCTCTCTCTCTCTCCCTTTTTTTTTTTTTTTTTTTTAAAGATAAGTTTCTTTAAAATGGGTTCAGAAAATCTTACTGAGCAGCTGGAAGAATTTTTAACCAATATTGGCACAAGTGTACAAAAGTAAGTTTTTGTTCTTATTCGTTTAATTGTATCTTTAATGCCGAATATTGCCTTCACTAATTTTCTTTTTTGAGTCTGCCTGCTGCTCTCTGTTAATAACACATAGTATTTTATGCTATTTTAGTGTTCGCCGGGAAATGGATTCTGAGGTAGAAACCATGCAGCAGACCATAGAGGACTTGGAAGTAGCCAGTGATCCATTATATTTACCTGATCCAGACACAACAAAATTTCCTGTCCATAGAAATCTAACACGGAAAGCTGGCTATCTTAATGCAAGGAAGTAAGCTACCTACTATTATTTTAAAATGTCAGAAGAACTTTACTCATTTTAAAAAAGGCACTTTGGATAAGGAAGTGATATTTATTAAAAAAGCTGTATTGGATTGTACATAAATATTTAATTGATCAAATTGAACTAGCCACAGTGAAGCTTGACATGCTTCCTTTCTTTGTATTCTCCTCACATGATAGATTGAGTTGTGTATTAATTAGTTGGCATTAATTTCTGGATTTTAGTAATTGGCCCACCTATTAATACTTTGCATTATTCATTCAGTGATCTTAAAAGAAAGATAAGTGTTCTTAATGCCATAAGATGGAGACACTGAAACAGAGAGAGATCAAGTGACTTCCTCATAGTCAGAAGAGCCTAGCAGTCAGGAATAGAGAGAGACCTCCTGATTTCCAACTAGTGGTTAGAGAAATTATGCTCCTTTGTTAATGAAACTTAATCCCCTGGATATTTGTGCCTACAAAAGAAATATGGAGATATATGTATTTTATTCAGTATTAATTGGGTTGTAATCTCAGAAAAAGCCAGTATTTGAAGGATTAATACTATATTATGTTGCTCATTATGTATAATACAACTTTAGGATAAAAGTTTGGGTTACAGTAGAATAAGTGTTTGTACTTTTGAAATACAAGGAAAACACATTATACTAAACAGACTTTTGAGAACATGAATGGCAATATAAAGGAGTGCTTTTTGGCCCACTAGCGGGAGGTGGTGTTTCACATATGTAAAGGCAACTTATTGGTTTTACAATTGGTTAAAAACAAACGAAAGCTATAAACTTTAGTGTATGTGTTCCCAGTTTATACCATGTTCTGCATACATGGTGAACTTTATAAAAATCAGACTAACGTTACAACAACAACCTAGAGAAAAAGTACTTTCCCTGAACTTGAACTCTGAATTATTTAAATAGTTCAACTTTTGTAGCTAATGTTGAAGTGAGAAGACCTGTACAAAAACAAAGATGAAGTTCCAGTGTTAGGTATACTCAGTGCAATACCCCAATTTATTTATCATGGAATTCCTCTTACATAGATCTGCAGAGGCTGTATGCTGTGGTCCATGGCTCCTGCAGTCTCTTCCTGTGAATCAAATAAATAAATTTAGGTGGAAAGTAATAGCTCTTTAGTTGGCTATGTTGATATTAATACTTGATATCTAAATTAAGTATTCTCAGTGGATTAAAACAAAATGCATTTTTTGTGTTAAAGAACTCTTGATCCTACCACCAAAGGGGTAAGGAAAAAAGAAGACCCTTTGATTTTTGTGACTCATAAAGCAACAATCTAAACACCACTGGTTAAAACACAGTTGTTTTAACCTTTACTTCTAATTAAGTTTCTTACAGCTGTAACAGTTGGCTAGCATATTACTTTTACATGGTTCATTGTACAACTGTAGGATATTTAAGCTTGTTTAGTTTGAAGTAAAATGGTACAAATGGTGAAGAAACCAACTATGTTGTATAAATTAATCTAGGACTTAGTGAAAATCTATTGGGTTTTATTTTCATAAAAAGACTTGGAGGTCTTGTTTTTCTGATTTCTTTTGTATTTTTCTAACTTAGGGGTCTGGCTTAAACATGCAATCCTCTAAATCAGTGTCTTCTTTCTTATTTCAGTAAGACTGGGCTGGTGTCTTCCAGTTGGGACAGACAGTTTTACTTTACTCAGGGTGGAAACCTAATGAGTCAGGCAAGAGGTGATGTAGCTGGAGGACTTGTCATGGACATAGACAACTGTTCCGTAATGGCTGTGGACTGTGAGGACAGAAGATACTGCTTTCAGATAACATCTTTTGATGGCAAAAAGTTAGTATTCATTCTTAAGATAGCATTATCTGTAAATGATACTATATTCATTAACTGGAAAAAAAAAAGACAAATTTCAATTTTGGCTGGTTAAAATTTGAACATGGTGTTTTTTTTTTTTTTTTTTTTTAAACAACCCTACAAACTCTGCCTTTTTTTCTCCACCATATCCTAAACAACAGCCACATGGAGCTGCTGATAACAGGTTGAAATAATCAAAGCCCACAACAGTTTCATAACCATAAATGGTTACATTGCATGTTGAACAACCTGTAATCTATATTCATTTAAACTGTGTGAATGTCACTTTTTTATTTGGATAATTCCAGAACATTTGCACTGAAATCTGAATATGTATTAAGTGAGGCTCAGAGTGCTAGCATTTGGGATAGTTTTCCATTTGTTGTTGGAGCAATGCTTCTGGGTTTTAACCCTCAAATTTACTTTATTAACATGATGTTTATTATAAATACAGTGTACCACCATAAACACATTTATTAGTATTACTTAGGTTTGTCTAGTTCTAAATAATTGGGATGTCAAGCAAATAAAATTCAGTGTAATTCTTGCAATTTTTGCTGAGCTGTCCATTCAAACATCTAGTGTTCACCACAAGCACCAGAATCCTTCCATACAGCTGTAAGTGTAACCTCTTACTTCTGATGTCCATAGACTAGACTTCCAGGCATGAAATGCAGTCCTGGACTCTCGGAAAATGAGCTGTTGATTTATATATGATATCTGTGAACTAAGTATGTACCCAAACTTGAAGATACTTTTAAATAAGATTTGAACACAACCGTAACTGTTTGTAATGCAATATCATTCTAAAGAGCACATAACTGTTTTGACATATTTAACCATAACTTACTACAAAAATCCATTATACAGGTAGATGGTGTATTGTATTAGAAATGTAAATATTCTGCCATAAATTGGTGTTTTGAGATAATCAAGTATAAGTACTCTTGCATTACCTTGCATTCATCACAACCCAACATTCAGCCGTAGAACCATCTGGTGTATATAGCATGTTGTTAGGGCTGAATTCCCATTGCCATTTGAACATAAAAATATCTTGATTGTGCTATAGCACACACTGATTGCCTATGAGACCACTTACAAAATTATTATACATTTTTATAATAGCCTAATTGTTTTAACAAACATCTGCATAACAACTTGCCTTGATGTTTCTCTGATATTTTAAAAAAACTATTAGTCTTGTACACATGGATGTGAAAGTGATCTGAATAATGACTTTACATACATAGAAAGTATGAAGTGCTTTTCAGAATCCTTTATCAAAACTTACAAAAACATTGTTTTTAAATCTCTATCAACAAAATCATCCATAGCTTGGGTATCTTTCATTCTTACCCTTCCCAGCAATTTTAAAACTGAGATAGTCATACCAAAATAAGTATTGCTTTTTCATGAGAAGCTCCAAATTTAGCAGGGTGCAGCACAGCTTCTTATGTTTTTCTTCTAGAAAGGAAGATTCAATATTCAGTTCTTTACTTTGTGCAATAATATCTAGATCCGGGAGAAAAAAGGTTGGCATCATCTACATTAATACTTTTCTCTTGTTTGGACACTTGCAAGGCCCTGTCATTGTTTTGTATATGAAATAGTGAGCTGACTAGTGCTTGTGGGGCACAGGCTGTGGGCTGTTTCATTGCTATGTAGACTTTTGGATTCCACCTGGAATCCAAGCTCTGAGACCCTCCCACCTCACAGGGTCCTAGCGCCCAAGCCTCTACCCAGCAATGAAACAGCCCCGAGTCCGAGTCGGCTGACACAGGCCAGCCACTGTATCTAGTTTGTGTGTAACCATACCCATGGATGTGAAACCGTCAAGTCTGTTTCAGACCATAATACCTGATTGTTCAATTGCTATATGTGCACCCTTGCCTGATTTTTTCCATAGAAATAAAATTGCTTGCATCTTCAGTTAGATTTAGTTTCCATTTAGTATTTATGCATAGCGCCCAGTGTTATTAGTACAAGTAACATGCATATATCAAGGGGAAATTTACCTCCAGACAAAAAGTTATTGAAAAGATCTTTTTCTTTCAAATAAGTGAGCCTGAACATTTTTTTTTATTCTCTCTTCTTTCAGATCTTCAATCTTACAGGCAGAGAGTAAAAAAGATTATGAAGAGGTAAGCTTACAGCAAGTGTGTGGTGGTTCAGATGCTTTTTCTGATAATTTATTACACATAAGAAATATTTCTTAGGTTACTTGTGAGGCCCAAAGTGAATAGTGACCTGAAGATTTCTTCTACCCATACTGACAGGTGTCAAGAAGGTGTCCCTTTGTCTCAAAAGTGATTGTCAGTGGGGACCTATAGGTTTAACTTGGAGGAAAAATGGCCAGCATAGTCATTGGCAATAAGAGAAACAAACACTTACTGCACACCTTTTTTGGGGGGAAGCGGGGTGCTGTTTCCTTTTTTTTTTCTTTCGAGTCAGCCAGCTATAGAAAGCAAAAGAGAGCCCAAAATGAAATATCCTGAGTGCCTTGTTGCAAAACAAGAGGAAAACCACATCCAGACTTTGTTTAAAAAGTGCTCAGTCAAATGATCATAGAATTAATTTTGTAAAAATCATGCTCTTAGTGTCTTTGGTAAGTTTCTTTTTGATGGTAGCTTTAGAACTGAGTTAAGAAGCAAGCACAGGATCATGCATCCTTAGCAAGAAGCTTAGAGGCGGAGTATAGAAAGGCATTTAATGCTTTCAGTATCTGCTAGGAAGACTGCACATCTCACTGCCAACTGCTGGGTGATCAAACAAACAAATACATGTTTCAGACAAAAACCAAATGTTTGTTTGCTTTCTAGTTGCATTCGACACTCATTCTTCTATAAGGGTTGAGGTCCCCAGATCCACCTTGCAGCAAGAATGCACCTATGCAGGTGCCACTGATCACTCCTTCAGTGAAACACCACTCTTGCTTACATACAGGCTTCAGACTTACCCAGTTATAGTCAAAGGTCACAACGTGAAGGTTCTTACACGACTCTTCTCATCTGCTGTCTGCCCAGACTCTTCTCACAACTTGTGCAGCTCACACTATAGGTGGAAGACAACCAGATTTCACCAATGTCCCCATCCTGGGATTAAACAGTAGTCCCACATACTTAGTATCCATCCCTCTTCTTTAAGGCTTCTCTCTTTAAGTCCAACCAGGGCTTTTCCCAGTGTCCCTGGACCTCCCTCCCCCCCCAGTATTTTCAGAATCTACACTGAGGTAATTGTCCTGAGCCATTCTTTTCTCAGGCTTTCAGCAGCCCTTCTTTGCTTCCCTTATCAGGGGACTTTCAGCCCTCCCCAGGAAACTTCCAACAGCTTGCTCCTATCTTTTCCTTCATCTGGGGAATTTGGCAGACCTCACTGGCTGCCCCTGCCTGAACTTTCTTACTCCAGGCAGCTCCCCCTCTCTAGCTTAGATCTGAAGACTGAAGAGGATCTGTTAGCAAACTGCTCAGATAAAGCCTATTGACCAGACACATTTCACTAAATTCTTGAATCTATTTAGGGTTTTCCAGAAATTGTGTGTAGCAAATCTGTTAAACGCCTTTAAATATTTGCTAAATAAAAATATTTCTTACTTTGCATTCATTTTTAATATAGACTTTCTTGATGCAAGAATAAAAACTTAACATTTGTAAGCTTTTGGATTTCTATAATGCAAGTCTGAGCAGGCAGTTAAAGGGGGATATTGTGAAATCGTGCTGCTCTGTGTTGTTGCTGAATATACGGTGCAATCATCAGGGCATGCACCCATGCACTTTGACAAGGACCCCTAAATTCCTGTGATATTTTTATCTCCTGGCTATAGCCTTCATTCCCATCTTCCCCTCTCCACCCCCTCCCCCTCAGCACATCTATGAAACATAGCAGAAAATACTCACTTGTAAAATTAGTGAGTTATTTTTGACAGGGATTGTTTTTGAGGATGGGTTTTTTGCTAAGATGCCCAATTGATCCAGCTCTGCTCCCTGGACCTCAGCTCCCATCACAATGTCCAGCAGCCCACCTCATAACCTCCTTTTCCCATGCGTGTCAGAGAATGAGGGGGAGCTTGTAGCTAGCTTCAGCAGCTCTTCTCCCCAGCTCTTTGGGCCTCTGCTGCTGCACTGTTCTCCAAGTAGCCCAGCTGGCTAGCCTACAAATGTCTGGATTCTAGCTTGGGCTCCATGGAACAGTGCAGGCAGCATGCATTGTAATCCAGTTTACTCCCCCTTTCAGGGAAAAGTTGACAAATAAAAGGCAGCTGCAAGCAAGTTTGAGTAAGGCAGGGAGATAGAAAACAAAATATTGGGTGCTGGCTGCAATATTCTGGAGGTAAATTCTGCTATATGGTGAATTTCATGGCAAATTCAGTGAAATACATAGGCTGTGGCCTGTCACTCCTTAAAATGACAAATTAAGTGCAGGGAGGTGGTGGGAAGAAAAGTCAGCTAAGATATTTAAACAGGTTTTTAAAACTACAATATACTTATTAATGCTTTGCTTTTTTCTCTCTCTCTTTTAGTGGATATGTACAATAAACAACATCTCTAAACAGATATACCTCAGTGAAAACCCTGAGGTAACGTTGATCATTTGTTTTATAATACCCAAAACTAACCCAAAGAAATGTATTTAAATTTAGAAATGTATTCGTTTTAAGAGATCTGCTAGACCTAATTTTATAGTATGAAATTAAGTTGAATGCTGCTTACGTCTCAGACTAGAAATTTTTCATGGCAGGAAATGTAACTTTGTTTTGTAAAGCAGTGTGTGTATTGGCAGCATTTATAAACTTTTATAAGCAAGTAATACACATTTCTTCCACCTGAATGATGAAGAGAGGGCACATTTAAAAAACTAGCATTACTGAAAATGTAAATAACATTCTAAAAGTTTGTTTTTCAAGAACTTGTACCTGTATTTTGCTTATCACAAATCATTGTGATGCATGATGGAAAACTTCACTTTCTAATCGAGCTGACTGTCAAATAATCCTATGAATAGGGCCCTACCAAATGCACAGCCATGAAAGAGACGTACTGGACCATGAAATCGACCAAAATGTACTGTGAAATTGGTAGGGCCCTATATATGAACAAAATTAATATAGTAACAGTTTGTGTAGGAAGGAGGCTATACATGGAGCTAATCAAAGTGGTCTTGATTATTCAGTAGGTGGCAAAATATAACTCTGGTTATTCAGAGGTCTTGGAGGACACCTAAAATCTTTGTAAATTAGGGTAATTGGTTGAATAAATGCTCACACTTATTTGCAACTGCTAAGCCATTCTCACAGGTGATGTTACTGCTTTCTGCTAGTCCTGTGGGGTATGTGTATAAATCAAATGAGATACTCTTCTTCCTCAGGCCTTTGGCAGGTGCAGTGTTGTGAAGTACCAGAATGGTAACCTTCCATTGATCACATTCTAGAGTTGAGAACTAGTGGAAGCCATACTATACAGGCACTATATTAAATTGTACACGAATCCTCTATGGAACCATGAAATATAAGCTCCTCATTAAATACAGGAAACTTGACAAGTGTAGCTCTGCCAGTTCAGTGTGAGACGAAAACGTTGCTTGTGATACCAGTTTTCAATTTTTGGACTAATAATGAGTTTGTGGATAATAGCAAAGCTATTTGTGTGACCGAGTCTAAATTAACTGTATTGTAAATAGGAAACTAAAGGTTTTTGTTGTCCCTACTATGCAATCACTAAGTCAATGAAACAAATGTGAGTTACATACATGTATATTTTGATGAATACAGAGTTGGGGCCATATATCATCCTGGTATTAACAGGTGTTGCCATTGATCGGAACATGTGTGGTTCCAGCATAGGTTCAATTTATAGTTTCTCCTACTGCATGTAAAAAAACCTTAAACTGAACATTCTAAATTGAATTTGGAGAAAATGTTTTCAGTTACCTTTTTTCTTTTAATTACTTAGGAAATTGCTGCACGTGTAAATCAATCCGCTCTGGAGGCTGTCACCCCCTCTCCTTCCTTCCAACAGAGACATGAGAGCATGCGGCCAACAATGTACATTACAGAACAGTTGGTCATTTTAAGAGCACATTTCTAATGGGTGTCTGGTGAAGGCTTCTAAAATAACATGATTTGCAGAAAAGGTTTCAGTTGTCTACAATGACTTTTAAATCTTTAACAGGATAAAAACAAGTTCTTGAACAATGTAGCAAGTGAATTTTTGATAAATATTTTAATTTTCTATGATGTATATTAAGAAATAAATGATCCCGCGCTATATCGAGTTTTGGTATTTTACCAATTATGCCATGTGGCTAATTTGTTGGCTTTTGACAATCTTGATTCAATTTTCTCAGTATTTTTAACAACTAGCATCAGACTTCTAGCTATAGGATATTTCACATTCTAGTATGTTAGTGCCGTATCAGTGATGAGAGAAAGTAGTAAATGATTGAAATTGAATCTAGATTGCATTTCTTTTTACTCTGTAATGATAGTATTGTTCCTCTTAAATTTCTTCAAATATTTGTCTTGTTTTATTTTTCCCAAGTTTCAGAATATTATATTTGTGTCCACGGTGGGGTTTCATTTGTTATCTATAAGGTTACATCTCTCTTTGTTTTGTTTTAGACAATCTCGGCCTCCGACAGCTCGTACAAATAGCTCTGGGTCTTTGGGATCTGAATCAGCAGCTTTATCAGCACTTTCCTTGGATTCCCTTGTTGCCCCTGACACACCGATACAATTTGACATAATTTCTCCAGTTAGTGAAGATCAGCCTGGTCAGGCAAAAGCCTCAGGGCAATCGGGCAGGTAGGAGAAGCAGTGGAAGAAAAATCCTTGTATTTGTCTGTTTTACAATTACAGAAACAAAAGTAAGGAAAGCATATCCAGCCAGTAACTCCATCATGTGTATTGTCTTTGTTTTGACACTTTTTTTGTGACAAGTATGCAGAGAGCAGGGCTGCAAAACAGTATCTTCGTCACACATAACTGTGAAAATGCCAAGTATTTACTGTAGATACAAGATGTAGTTTTTCAGTTTTGCAGCAGCTTTTCTCACCATGTTTAACAACTTATGCTTCATAATCATTTGGTTTTAAAAATATATTTTCCTTTCCTATTGCTTGCTCGCTCAGCACCTTGGGTATTTCCTCTTGGAAACTCAAGAGAAATTTGGTAGCCCTGCCTCCAAGTGATGATGGCATACTGATGACACTCTTCCTAAACTAAAAGGTGAGTGAAAATGATCTAGGCTTCTAGAGCAATCTTCTACAGACAGGTTGAGAATTGCCTTACAGTTATCCCAAAATATAAAACCACTTCTTTCTCCTGCTTGTTTTTGTTTGTTTTATTTTCCCATTCAAAATAAGAGGCCTGATAAGATACCGTGCATTGCCTTTACAGAACTGTTTGTACAGAATTTAAGTATTAATCTTTTTTTTTTTTTTTTTTTGATAGTAGATCCCATTCATTTCAGGGAAACTGAAAACTATTTTGTGACTTAAGTCTTGTGATTTATGGGTGTCTTCTTACAAAAAAAGACAGTTACTCACCTTTGTAACTGTTGTTCTTCGAGATGTGTTGCTCATATCCATTCCAATTAGGTGTGCACGCGCCGCGTGCACGCTCGTCGGAAGATTTTTACCCTAGCAACACTCGGTGGGTCGGCTGGGCACTCCCTGGAGTGGCACCGGATATATACCCCTGCCGACCCAACCACCCCTCAGTTCCTTCTTGCCGGTTACTCTGACAGTGGGGAAGGAGGGCGGGTTTGGAATGGATATGAGCAACACATCTCGAAGAACAACAGTTACAAAGGTGAGTAACCGTCTTTTCTTCTTCGAGTGCTTGCTCATATCGATTCCAATTAGGTGACTCCCAAGCCTTACCTAGGCGGTGGGGTCAGAGTGAGATGTTGCAGAATGCAAGACTGCTCAGCCAAATGCTGCATCATCTCTGGACTGTTGAACCAGTGCGTAATGCGAGGCAAAGATGTGAACCGATGACCAAGTAGCTGCTTGACATATATCCTGGATGGGAACATGGGCCAGGAAGGCGGCAGATGAAGCCTGAGCCCGAGTAGAATGGGCGGTGAGGTGGCTAGCAGGAACATGAGCCAAATCATAGCATGTACAGATACAGGACATCACCCAAGATGAAATTCGTTGGGATGAGACCGGTAGGCCTTTCATCCGATCTGCCACAGCTACGAAGAGCTGAGGTGACCTTCGGAAGGGTTTTGTTCTCTCGATATAGAAGGTGAGAGCCCTGCAAACGTCTAGGCTGTGCAGCTGTTGTTCCCGTCGCGATGTGTGCGGCTTCGGGGAAAAGACTGGGAGGAAGATGTCATGATTGACATGAAAGGCAGACACCACCTTAGGGAGGAGGGAGCGGTGTAGTCGCAGCTGTACCTTATCCTTATGGAATACCGTATATGGGGGATTAGCTGTCAAGGCCCGAAGCTCAGATACTTGTCGCGCCGAATTAATAGCAACGAGGAAGGCTGTTTTCCAGGAAAGGTACAGTAACGAGCAGGTGGCCAGCGGTTTGAAAGGGGCACCCATAAGCTTGGCTAAGACCAGGTTAAGATCCCAGGTAGGAGTCGGTTGTCTGACTTGAGGATACAAACGTTCTAAGCCCTTGAGGAACCTTGAGACTATGGGGTGAGAGAAGATCGATCGGCCATTTTCCCCTGGGTGGAAGGTGGAGATGGCTGCCAGATGGACCTTTATGGACGAGACCGCTAGGCTCTGTTCTTTCAGGGACCAGAGGTAGTCCAGAATAGCAGGAACAGGCACCTGCATGGGCACTAAGTTACGCTGGGTGCACCAGCAGGAGAAACGCTTCCACTTGGCCAGATATGTCGTCCTAGTGGAAGGCTTCCTACTGCCCAAGAGCACTTGCTGGACCGAGGCAGAACAACGCAACTCAGATTGGCTCAACCATGCAGCAGCCACGCTGTGAGGTGAAGAGACTGCAGGTCCGGATGGTGAAGCCTGCCGAAGTTCTGAGTAATCAGATCGGGCCAGAGTGGCAGAAGAATCGGGTCTGCCACTGCAAGGTCGAACAACATGGTGTACCAGTGCTGCCTCTGCTACACTGGAGCAATCAGGATCATGCGGGCGCTGTCCTTGCGGAGCCTGAGAAGGACTCTGTGGACGAGCGGGAACGGTGGGAAGGCATAGAATAGGTGCCTCTTCCATGGAATCAGGAACGCATCCGAGAGGGAGCCCGGGAAGTGTCCCTGGAATGAGCAGAACACCTGGCATTTCCTGTTCTCTCGGGAGGCAAAGAAGTCGACGTGGGGAAACCCCCACTTCCGGAAAACCGAATGGATGACATCTGGGCAGATCGACCATTCGTGAGACAGGAAGGATCTGCTGAGGTGATCCGCCAGAGTGTTCTGGACTCCAGGGAGAAAGGATGCTACCAAGTCGATCGAGTGGGCTATACAGAAGTCCCAGAGGCGAACGGCTTCTCGACAAAGGGGGGAGGAGCGTGCTCCGCCCTGCTTGTTTATGTAAAACATGGCCGTTGTGTTGTCCGTAAATACTGATACACAACAGCCTTGGAGATGGTCTCGAAACACTTGGCATGCTAGGTGGACCGCCCTCAGCTCCCGCACATTGATGTGCAAAGCCAGCTCTTGAGATGACCAGAGACCCTGAGTGTGAAGGCCCTCGAGGTGGGCACCCCAACCCAGAGATGATGCATCCGTGGTTAGAGCCATCGAGGGTTGCGGGGGTGGAATGGCATCCCCGCGCAAACTATGGTGGGGTTCAACCACCAGGTTAGGGAGTCCAGGACCTCCTGGGGAATGGTGAGTATGGAGTCCAGGCTGTCTCTGCACGGCCTGTATATTGAAGCTAGCCAAGTTTGAATGGGGCGGAGGCGTTGCCTCGCGTGTTTGGTTACGAAGGTGTAGGAGGCCATGTGCCCTACGAGGCTGAGGCAGTTGCGTACTGACGTTGTCGGGAAGGTTTGGAGACCTCGAATAATGGAAGCCATTGCTTGAAAACGCGACTGTGGGAGGCAGGCTCTGGCCAGATTGGAGTCCAGAGTCGCTCCGATGAAGTCTAGTCTCTGTGTGGGTGTTAGAGTAGACTTCTCTGCGTTGATCATGAGGCCGAGGCTCCCGAAGAGGTCTTTGACTATGCGCAGGTGCTGCGACACTTGCGACTGGGAAGTCCCGCAAATGAGCCAATCGTTGAGGTACGGGTATACGTGTACCCGACGACAGCAGAGGGAGGCGGCGACTACGGCCATGCATTTTGTGAACACACGAGGAGCTGTAGAAAGGCCAAACGGGAGTGCAGTAAACTGAAAGTGTTGAAGGCCTACCACAAAATGGAGGTACCGTCTGTGCGGCGGGTAAATTGCGACGTGGAAATACGCGTCCTTCATATAGAGGGCGGCATACCAGTCTCCCGGATCCAGGGAGGGAATAATGGTCCCCAGGGTTACCATGCGGAACTTCAGCTTTATCATGAATTTGTTGAGTTCTCGCAGGTCTAGGATCGGTCGCAGACCTCCCTTTGCCTTGGGGATTAGGAAGTAACGGGAGTAAAACCCCTTGCACCTCATGTCTTTTGGTACCTCCTCTATGGCTCCTAGAGCTAGGAGCGACTGGACCTCTTGCAAGAGAATTGCTCATGAGAGGGGTCCCTGAAGAGGGAAGGGGGGGGGAGGGAGGGTGGGAAGGTGGGGTTGAAACAAACTGGAGGTGGTATCCCAATTCCACGGTGCGCAGGACCCAGCGGTCGGAAGTGAGCTGGGACCAGGCAGGGAGGAAATGAGAGAGACGGTTGAGAAACGGCGGAAAAGGATCCGGGAAAGTAACTGGTGGGGCGCCCTCGGGCATCCCATCAAAAGTTTTGCTTGGGCCCTGCTGGTGGTTTAGGGGGAGCCTGATTTTGGCCTCCTTGAGGGCCAGACTGCCTTCGATGATTAGCAGAAGGCGTGGCAGAGGCAAAGTCCTGACACGGTCTAGGCGGGGCATAAGGCCGGTGTGGCTGTGGCCGGAAGGTCCTGCGTTGGGTCACTGGTGTGTGCATACCCAGCGAGCTCATTATAACGCCATTATCTTTCAGACTTTGCAGTCTGGGGTCAGTCTTGTCTGAAAACAGGCCTTGGCCTTCGAAGGGCAAATCCTGAATGGTTTGTTGCAATTCAGGGGGAAGGCCTGATACTTGGAGCCAGGAGATGCGCCTCATCGTCACTCCTGATGCCAAGGTTCTGGCTGCCGAGTCCGCTGCATCCAGAGAAGCCTGGAGGGAGGTCCTCACCACCTTTTTACCCTCCTCGAGGAGAGCGGTAAACTCCTGGTGGGACTCCTGCGGAAGAAGCACCATGAACTTCCCCACGGACACCCACGTGTTAAAGTTATACCGACTTAGGAGGGCTTGTTGGTTTGCCACCCTAAGTTGGAGGCCCCCGGCAGAGTATATTTTACGGCCTAGGAGGCCCATGCGCCTGGCCTCCTTTGACTTAGGAGCCGGGGCGTGTTGGCCATGACGCTCCCGTTCATTCACCGATTGGACCACTAAAGAGCAAGGAGGTGGATGAATGTAGAGGTATTCGTACCCCTTTGAGGGGACCATATATTTCCTCTCAACCCCCCTTGCTGTAGGTGGAATCGAGGCCGGGGACTGCCAGATGGTATCCGCATTGGATTGTATGGTGCGGATAAATGGCAGGGCCACTCTAGTGGGTGCATCAGCCGAGAGGATATCCACAACAGGGTCCTCTACTTCAGGGACCTCCTCCACTTGTAAGTTCATATTCAGAGCCACTTGTCGCAGGAGGTCCTGATGGGCTCTGAGATCAATCGGTGGAGGGCCTGAGGAGGATGTTCCCGCCACCGCCTCGTCAGGCGAGGAGGAAGAGGAGAGGCCTGGGAACAAGGGGTCCTGTGGGGGTTCCTGTACTTACGAAACGTCCTCTGTGTCAGGTGGAGTCTAGGTGTCCGCAGTTGGGATCGGAGCCTCATCCGTGTCCGTAGGTGGAGGACGGCTTAGCGTCGCCTCTGGTGCCCGGTGTTCTGACGGGACCAACCGTGGAGCTACTGGTGGAGCACCTTGGGATTGGTGTTATGCCCACGGTGTCCAGAAGAACCAGTGATGAGGTCCTTGGCTGGGGATGTCAGAGTCACGTTCCTGCTGGCAGGATGTACTACCAGCCTGAGAGGACACCGATGTGTGTCTGGAAGGCCACGGCGGTGCCGAGAGATCCTGGGGGGGCGCCACAGATCTGGATGTGCGCTCTTGGGTTGGTAGCGGAGAGCGGTACTGCGAGCGAGACCGGGACCTTCTACCGTAGCGGTGCCGGGAGGTCGAGTCCCTTGAGTCCCTTTTGTCTAGAGCGACTGCGGGAAACATGGTGCCGGGAGTGGTGCCGAGAGTCTGATCGGTACCGGGAGTACCTGGTCGGCGACCGAGATGTTGACCAGTGCCGCGAGTGCGACTGGTACCGCGATGGAGAGCGGTACCGGGACTGCGAGCGATGCCGGGAGCGGGAACAGTGTGATTGAGAGTGTCTGCGAGATCGTGATCTTGAACGACGACTCTCTGTTGGAGCAACGGAAGGTGGCCTTACCAGGGCCGGTTTCCCGACAGATTGAATAACCTGCACCGGCGGTGCCGGGGGTTGAGGCCGTGCCAAATCCGTCATGGCAATGAGCTCCCGGGCCATGGAGAAGGTCTCCGGTGTAGAAGGCAGGGCAAGCTCAACCACAGCATGAGCCGGCGAGCTGTCAGGCACTGGACTCAACGGCCCTTATGGGACCGGAATCGACGGTGGAGACTCAGTGGAGACAGACTCAGTGGAGTCGCAACTGGCGGTGCCATGACTGACGGTGCCGTGGTAGAGGACGGTGTCAGGCAAGCTGTCTTCGAAGAGCGCTCCTTCTGTTGAGCTGCAGCAGTTGGAGCGCTATGTTGCTTCCTGGGTCTTGGGGACAGGGAGCGGTGCCGAGCAGATGTCGGTGCCGGTAATGGTCGGTGCCGGGGCTCCTTCTTGGTACCGGAGTGGTCCGGGGCCGAAGGGGCACTTCTTACCGAAGCAGTCTGTTGGGCACTCGGTACCGACACTGCAGGACTAAGTGCCGACTCCATGAGGAGCTGCTTCAATCTAAAGTCCCGCTCCTTCTTCGTCCTTGGTTTAAAGGACTTGTAAATGCGGCACTTATCTGTAAAGTGGGATTCCCCTAGGCACTTGAGGCAGGAGTCATGGGGATCCCCTATTGGCATCGGCTTTTGGCACGCTGAGCACGGTTTGAACCCCGGTGCCTTGGGCATGGGCCCGTACCGGGGCGGAGGAAAGGGGCTAATCCCTGATCCCCCCCCCCGTCCTTTTAACTATATACACTAACTATAAATACAACAACTAATACTAATTATAACTACCAAACTCGAACTATGACACAATTAGCAGTATAGAACTACGAGTAGCTAGGGATGTGGAGATCAGCAAAGCCGCGCTCCACAGTTCCAACGACCGTCACGGGCGGTAAGAAGGAACTGGGGGGAAGGTTGGGTTGGCAGGGGTATATATTCGGCGCCATGGCGGCGCCACTCCAGGGGGCGCCCAGCCGACCCACCGAGTGTTGCTAGGGTAAAAATCTTCCGATGAGCGTGCACGCGGCGCGCACACACCTAATTTGAATCGATATGAGCAATCACGCGAAGAAGAATATTTGAGTTGTGTGGTGTTTGACTCCATGTTAGAATATCTGCTACCAGAGAGAAGAAACTTAGAGTTCTCACACACAAAAAAAAAAATTAAATCGTGTGATGTACAGTATTTAACTCAACTCATTTTTCCTTTTTGTTAGAAGAATAATGAGACTGTTAAACAGTGCATCAAATTAAGTATACAACATATTGATTAAAATAGGTTGGTAAGACCTGAACTGGATTCTAGGCAATGAAAATCATATAATAGTGTACCTAAAACTCATCTCAACAAAGATATATTTTTATCATATACATTCATAATTTTGTCTCAGGTGGGAGAGATTATATAGAGATGCAGTCAATATTTGCCTGAAAAGATTAAAAAAAAAAACACTACTACATTTGGTATAGATTGGCAATGTGCTGTACTTGTCTTAGTACCTTTATCACAATCCTTTTTTAAAAATTGTCACTGTGTTTCAGGTACAAATATGAAGTACATCTTTAGGTGATTTTTTGCATTTCATTAGACCACAAAAAGCTTAGAATTTAGTGTTCTGATTTTGAGATCCTGAAAATGTCTGAGTGCCAAGAAAGTATGGTTGTGGGAATTTTCCTAGGTATATTTGAAGAGATGAACAATCTTTTTTTGGGCCTCGCCATTGTTCTATAGATTTTGTGCCATGCAAACTTTAGTTCAGAGTTTATTTAGTTCAATGATTATCCAAAGTTCACACGCCACTTTTGATTAGTTTAAGTTAACATTTCATTATTAATTTAAAGATTAACAATCCTATTTTATAGGCCACACAAATAAAGAAGACAGACTTATTCTATATCATATATCAAGGCAGATGTTGGATTTATTCTAAAAATGAATTTTAGGACCATATCAGACAATGGAAAAAGTGACACCTTCACTTGTTTCCTGGTAAAAACTGATATTTTTCTGCTGTCCTCATTGAGAGTTTTCTGCTATCCCAGTTAGCCAAGAGAATACCTTTCCTTTCTCCATTCTCCTTGAGAGCTTCAGCTAGTTTCCCAGCTCCAAATTTTCTTTTTACATTACTTTCCTTCTCTTGAGAAATGCAGTCTGGAAGCCTAGAGTATTTTCACTTTATTATAATTGAGAGTAATTATGTGTCTGCTGAGAGTCAGAAATAGCCACATTTCTCTTGACCCTCTAGGAGTAAAACCCCAGGGATGTTTTCAGAGAGCTGCATTTGAGACAAAACCAGTGATTTCTCTGCAGTGAGTAATTCAACAGCTTGAAAAAGTGGGGAAAGGTGTGCTGTTTTAAATTAATCTCTTAGAGGACTAGCTTTAGGGTGCGCTTCCTGAAGCTGTTCAGTGAGACTTAATCTCTTAAAACTGTGCCTTTTAAAAAATTAAGAAGGTTAAGTGATTCATTGGGGTTGCAGACAACAAGCTCAAATTGCATTCCTACCACAACAGTGGGACAAATAGCACTTGATATTTCCTCCCCACTCCCCAGATCCTGCGCTCTCCACTCAAATGCAGCAGCTTGTGTCTTAAACCCACATCTAGTAAGTCTGTCCTTGTGACTCATAGGTGGGCTATCGATTTTGATCCCAATCTGTGAAATTATTATGTTGCTTTATTTGATGCAGATTAAGTCTAGATTATGTCAATGGCTCTTGCACTCTGACTCCCGGTTTAATGTTTTAATTTTTTTAATAGACGTACAAACCCATTTGGTGAATCTGGAGGCAAAAAATCTGAAACGGAAGGTAAAACAGGATTTCATTTAAGTACAAAATATTCTTGATTGAGGTGCTCTTCAAAACTAATTTGCTTTTTATAGCAGCTATAAAATTAAGACTTGTATGCCAGTATTCAGTTAAAGCATACTTGAGTGCTTTCTTCATGTATAGCAGATGTCTCTAAGATAATTAGCTCAGCACCCATTTCTGGACTGCTGGATTTCATTAGCACATACTGCATCAGATGAGTCAGGTGAGACTACAGTCTGGAAGTCTAACTATTTAAGTCTTTCATTTTCACTAAACCTAAGTGAAAAACTTAGACAGATATGTATCTTGCTATTTCAGTAACTGCACCTGTCATTCATAAACAAATATTGGAAGTATAATTTTTAGTTAGAGTGTGGGTTGGGATTTTGTTTATAATACTTTACTAACGTAGAAATCCTTCTTCTGTGATTTGTCATGGAAACAGTAATGTTTAAATAGGAAAACCCAGAAATGGTTTGATACTGCTTATTAAATACTCTTATCTGTCTTAGATTCCATCCTTCACCAGTTATTTATTGTAAGATTCCTTGGATCCATGGAGGTTAAATCTGATGAAAGTCCAGATGTTGTTTATGAAACAATGCGCCAAATACTAGCAGCCCGGGCTATCCATAATATTTTCAGGATGACAGAATCACATTTATTAGTCAGTTGTGACTGTTTAAAGTAAGTATCCTTCCTAAATTTTACTGAAGTTGACTTTCACAAGTATATTTTCAAATGGCCCTTTCAATTTGGTAAAATTTACTTTGTGATTTGTTTTGTTTAATTAACATTTTTAGGTTAATAGATCCACAGACGCAAGTTACAAGGCTCAGGGTAAGTAATTTAAATGCTAATGTTAAAGCAACCAATTCTTTTTTCTGATTTTATGTCTAATTTTGTTTGAATACAATTTTCATTCTGTTAAATATCAACAGTACTGTGCTACTGTGTAATGAGATTTCTAAACGATTTCCCACAAAACTTAGGTTCTTCTTCGAGTGATTGCTCATATCAATTCCAGTGAGATGTGTGCGGGTGCCGCGTGCACGGGTGTCGGAAACTTTTTCCCTAGCAGCTACCCATCGGGTCAGCTGGGGAGCCCCCTGGAATGGCGCCGATATTGCGTTCTTTATAAGACCCTGATGGGCCGACCTCCCTTCAGTTCCTTCTTACCACCCGCGACGGTTGTTGGAACAGTGGTCTCTTGGTTCCCCAAGTGCTCCACTAATCCCTAGCTTATCTCAATCGTTATTGGTTAATTGTTAATAGTTAGTGTTTTTTCTTTATAGTGTTAAGCGTAAACATTTTCAAACAGTGGCTTTTTCATTATTTGAAATGGCAAGAGCATAATAAAATTAGCAAGATAGGTTTGTGTAGTAAGTAGTAGAAAGTCAGACATTAACATTAAAGTTGGGATCTCAGTTACATGAGTCAGGAAATTCAAAAGATGATGGTTCTAATGCATTATTAAATTGGCCATGTTGCATGTCTTGTATGTGACATGTCTTATGGTCAACTTATTTTTATCTCTATAAATTAATAATACAGAGTAATGTCTTGCATTCTAAAAGAAATCAATGGAATACTTGACATAAAATATATTCAATATGTCCACGTTCAGCTTCCAGTAACAACCTTATATTTTTTAATTTTTGATTTCTGTTTGCTTGATTTTTTTTTAGTCTGTATTGCATGAACAATAATGCTTTACATTTGATCTCTGGGTCTTTTTTAGAGAGCTGAAGAGAATTAAATGTGTTCTTAAGTGTCTTTAGGGCTCTTTAATAGATGAAGTATGTAAAACTTCTCAGTGCTAAAAGCAGCTGTGCATTCATGAACTCTAAGGCCTTAAGTGCAGAGCTATTTTACGACTGTAAGCTGTTAAAGGTGACATAAGGCAATTCATCATGTGCCCAATGCTCTAAACTGTTTTAGTATAAGGACTCCAAAAAAACTTAGATTAAAAAAAATTGTGGTGTAACTATTTTAACTTTGAATTGTCATAATTTTAAAACTAATTTAAACTATTTTATTCAAACTTGGGTTGATTTCCATCTTTTGTGAAGTTTTGAAAAGAACCCAAGTTTGAAATTTCTAGCTTCAGCCTTTTTTTAATTATCGGAGTGCAAAAATGTCAACTGAGCGTAATACAAAAAGTGTGTGTGTACGTACGTACGTACGTACACGCGCACAACTCAAAATTCCTGAATGTATTCAGGTCATAGTTTTCAAAAACAATCCATCTTTGGACTGACATCACATATTGAAAATTTAGTCCCAGAAGGAATTTATATGAGAGAGCTGACTATCTGAAAAAAGAGTGTGTGCGCACATGCTTAGAAAGGAAACAGGAACTCAGACTTCACTGTAACATTTAGTTGTATTCAAATGCTACACTACTCTCTGCACAATGTACATTTTTGATCTGCATGTGTTTGGTCACTGAATGTTTTTAATAACCTGTTTCAGTTTGTTGCAATGCCAAAAGCATTATCCAGCAATTTGATCAGGATATAATAAAATTCTTTCTACTGATCATGTCCATTTATTTTGTTGTTTTTAGTAAGCTACAGTATATCGATATCTGGTATTCAAAGATGTATAGACCAAACTTTAAATTCCCATTATTTCATCCTTTTTTTGCAGTTTCCTTTACCAAGTGTAGTCTTGTATGCTACACACCAGGAGAATAAACGCCTTTTTGGATTTGTGCTTCGGACTTCAGGAGGGAGAGTTGAGAGCCATACAACATCTGTCTGTTATATATTTGAATCAAACAATGAAGGGGAAAAGGTATTACTATGTTACTTACACTTTTATCTTGTTTCAAATCTGATGTGGATTTCAAGGTCTTAGCTCTCATTCAAGTTGTATGAAGAAATTTTTAGAAGTGTTTTTTGTATGTTTAAAAAAGTTAGGCTGTCATTCCAAGGATCTGAAAGTGCTTTAATGCACAAAGTCTTTCTGAAGTTGTGGGAATTTTTCTTAATTTTAAAGGAATATTTATTTTTCATACTTTCTGAATATTCAATTTGTTTATATTTAGATATGCGACTCTGTTGGACTGGCAAAACAGATTGCTTTTCATGCAGAATTGGTAAGATTCTTAAGTAGGGGAAAAAGGTGTGTGTGTGTGTGTGTGTGTGTGTACACGCAAAATGCAGTATGCTAAGTATATAGATAATAGCACTATGTGTCTGGCAGTAATCTGCAGATTAAGACATTTCTACAGAGTCTATTGCATAGTATCTAGGTGATATTTAAACTTGTCAAGAAGTGATAAAGATTTAATAGGTTTCATACTGATTGGAAAAGGGTATTGCAGATACTTATTTTTTTGTTCATTTCAGCAGAGATAAGTCTTTCAAGGTAAAAATAATGGTATACATACTTCATTAAGTCAAACATTGATATAACTATCTTAAGGAAACTCCTACAAAGTGGCAGTGTTTTATATATCCCAATTTACAAAGATTAGCCTTATTATATCTTTATCTCTTTAGGATCGTAGAGCATCAGAAAAACAAAAAGAAATAGACAAAGTAAAAGAGAAACAACAGAAAGAACTCAGTAAACAAAAGCAAATTGAAAAGGTATGTCTCACGATTACTTATAGTACTATTATTTTCTTATCAGAGGAGTAGTCGTGTTAGTCTGGATCTGTAAAAAGCGACAAAGAGTCCTATGGCACCTTATAGACTAACAGACGTATTGGAGCTTGAGCTTTAATGGGTGAAATGCCCCTTTGTCTGACAAAGTGGTTAAAGGGTGAATACCCACAAAAGCTTATGCTCCAATACGTCTGTTAGTCTGTAAGGTGCCACAGGACTCTTTGTCGCTAATATTTTCTTATTCATTAACCTACGTGCTGCTTTCATGGCACTGTACTCCAAACTACAACGTCCCATTCATTAGTAGAAAAAACACTGTGGGCTTGATTTTACCTGGAAACTCAGCCAATTTTTTTTTTTTATTTGCTAAATGTACTAAATTTTGGATTTTGACATCTTTGTATGTCTTACACTATAGAAACATTTTAGAGTTAAATCTGAACAATTTTATTTCTGCTTCACTTCCTGAATCTAAACTTTAGTAAAGGTTAAACTTTTTTTTAAATTTCCATGTAGTTGGCAGCATTGTTATAGCCAAACTCTTTGTGGATGATGATGGTGTGTCAGTCTTTAGGCTAAAGGCCTCATATTTTCAGTGCTGATAGTCAGCTTTGCAAATTCATACCTCCTCCTAGGCATTGAGCATACCCTGCTACGACAGCAGTGGACCCTTTGATCTGATGCTGCAAGCAGGTTTTAATATTTTAAATTTTAGTCTAGATCCTGACTGAAGCAACCTGAGAAAACATGCATATAAGATGCAACAGATGTGTTTGAACTCATCTTATATAGAAACTGCTTTTAAAAGTTTAGCCTTTTGAAAAATGATCAACTTTTACTTGCAACTGGGGGCAGACTCAAACTGTAACTCTAAAAATATTGTTAACCTAACTGTTACTGTTGCATTGTTTTACTGACTTGAAAATTTTTTATCAAATAATAAAACTCCATAATCAAATGGTCTATTATGAAATCTTATACTTCAGAGACCATAAATGTCATATTGTATTTCAAAGTTTGAGTTCTTCTGCAATAATGCTCATCAGTTTAGAATTGAGTTTGCTGGGAATATGAATACATTACTTAGTACAATAAGATGTTTTCTTGTTAGTTGTTCACATAGAGCTAGCTACTGCCCAGGTGGATAAAACTGATAATTAAAAATGATTTTAAATTAAAATTAAACATAGATTAATTAAAAATACCGATTAAAATTACATTTGAAATCATGATTGCCTATGTTAAGACTTACTAAAATAATTTAATTTAAATTTTAAAGAAAATTAAGCAGTATATGTTTGCTGCAATTTTTTATTTTTTTTAAATTAAAGTCAAACCACTTAATTGGTGGAAGTCATAGAACCAGTGTTTGACAGCAGTCGCCTCTTCTGCAGGTGCAAAGAATATTTTCTGCATTTCAGTTTATTCAACCAGTTCAGTTCAGTGACTAGCTCATTCAAAGGTCAGAAACCAGTGGGAGTTGAAAAAGCAGAAAAGTTTTCCTCTTTAGGTTTATGAATAAAAACTAGATGTGAGAGAATGAAATCTACTAGTTCTAAAATATTGAAGGACATTCTGGTCACCATCAGTTCAGTTCATTCACTAAAGATAATATTTCAATAAATCAGTTAGTTTTAAATGCAAAATGTTTTGATGAACTTTTTTTATGTATCCAGTACAGTTTAAGGTAGTTTTATTTAGTAAATTTAAAAAAAAATTGAAACACTGTTTCTGTGCATTTAATTAAATTTGGATTTCCATCCACATACAATGTGATATATCACAAGTAAAAAAATTAATATTCATCTAGTAAATCAGAAATGCATCATTCACTGTTTTCTAAAATAAGAAATGTACAAATTAAGAATCTGAATAAAAGTAAATTTAAGCTACATAATTGCTTCAATAAATGTTTGTAGAGATATTATATCCTCTTGATTAGCAAAAAGAAGCACCAAATTTAGACTAAAAACTGAATGTAGTTGCAAATTAATACTTTTTAATGGATACCGCCACCAAATGAAAAATCAACCTTTTTTAGGAAAATAACTAAAAAGTACAAATGCAAGACCAGATTAAAGCTGATTATTTAAATCAAGATTTCCTTTCTGCTTTAAATTGTGATTTAAATCAGTCTACGCTGGTCACTGAAGTTATTTGTTCTTGGTTTGCTATAGAATCTTTTAAATTCCTCTCTACAAAGCATTTACTAATCAAGTTGCCAGTGCATAGCTCTAAATAAGATAATTTCCACCTTTGCAGAGGGGCACTTGAATTTGTTTTCACTGTGGAAAAAGTTCTGAAGTGAATATTTTTTCGCCTTCTCTTCCTTCCTCCCTGCCTCCCATATTAGGACTTGGAAGAGCAGAGCCGATTGATAGCTGCTTCCAGTAGACCCAGTCAGAGCAGTGGAGAGGGACAATTTGTAGTCCTTAGCAGTAGCCAGTCAGAAGACAGTGATTTGGGAGAAGATGGGAAGAAGAAAAGAGAGTCCGAAGCATGAGGTTACTAATATTGTTAAAACTGGAATCTTTGGACATATCTGTGGTGAAATGGCAAAAATTACACAAGAAGAAAAAATAGAGGTGGAGGGTCTGCTTATTATATAGAAGATTTAACAATGTGCTGACCAGATTATACTTTGTTGTTTTTTTTCTTTTAAACATTCATTAACTAACTTTGCCTTTTAATGTAAATATGTACCTTCTTCCATGTGTCATAAAGAAGCATGGTGACATTGCCATGTTTGCTACAGAATTACATCTTCAAGACTTCTCTTAATTATGGAAACTTTTTTCACTTACCTGATTGTGCAGCTGACTGTTTTAAAGCAAAAATTAATCTTCTGATTGGGCTTCAACAGTACACTGAAATATTTTTCTTTAAATTGCTGTACACAGAACATTTTGCGAGGAACAAAAGTGGGCTTTGAACTGACACAATGCTAAGCTGTATCTAAATACTGTTGCAGAGAATTGTTTCTGGTTTGTAAAAAAAAAAAAAAAAAAAAAAAAAAAAATTCTCAGTAACACCAGATAAATGTGCAATAGTTTTAGGTTGATGAGCAAGAGATTTTAATATTTGTTTTATGTTGAATTGGATGGTACTGTGTCCATTTTCTTGTTAATATAACTTAGGACACTTTCTTGGATGATAAAGATTTTACTCCATTTAACATAGATAAGAATTATAAGGATGTATTTGCATCTTGGTGCATGGGGAATTGTGTTAAATCCTTTTACTTTCAGGGGGTATACACACTGTATTCTCATTTTGAAGCGAAAATACTACATTCTCAGTTCTCTGTCATGGAACTGTAGTTAACTGTCCAGTACTTGGGGTTTACTTTATAATAATAAGTATGTTAACATTGTGAAAATGTTGGATTAAACCAGCTGTTTGAAGATCTGCTAAATACCCACATACCTGAGAACCAGTTCACTAGAAAGAGTTTGGGGGGGCGGAAGGTGTTTGGGTCATTGCATGTAAATGTATTTTGCAAAAAATATTTAATAGCAATAGGGTGCAAGCATACAAATCCTACTTTCTACCTAAACTGCGTGAAGACTTTTTCAAAGGTGTCTGCTTACAGCTCTTAACCCTGATCTCCTTACTATTGCATGATGTACATAACTTATTTTGTACTATATCAAAAGTGCTTTGACCTTTTCATCCTGAATAGGAAACCAGTTAATGTAAAAGAATTTATTTATTTTTGCACTGATTACTGTATATAGTGAACTCCAATGAACAGAAGATGCATTTATGTATCAGTGTCAGGGAAAATCTAGTGTAGTACAGTAATGCGAGGCAATGTACTAAACATGAAAATACAGCTGTATCTCTGGGTCACTTTCAACTTATGTATATTTTCCTGTTTACATAAGGCTTTCTACATGTTCTAAATGTCATTTCTTATTCATTATACAATTTACTGTACACAGCCATTCCCATGAATAGCTATCCTCCAATCTAGAAGACTGCCCATTTATTCTTGACAACTTGAAGATCCAAAGGCAGCATATGCAGATTTTTCTCACTGTTCCTGATCTTAGGCTTATAAAAGGCTGGATGGCATCAGGAGTTTTGGACTTTCTATCTCCGTAATTTGGCCTGGCTGCTTACATTTCTGGCTAACTTTGCTCACTTATATTTCTTTCACCAGCATCCCCTTTTTGCAGACGAGGTGACAGCCTACTTCATGCTTATTGCATCTCACAATATGCTGCCCCTACCTGCTTAAAATCCAAGTAAAAATTTCCAAAAACCCATGGGAAGAATATGAAATCGTGTCTTTTCAGTTTCTAGTTCATTAAGTGATCTAGTTATCTCTCTGTGCAGGATTGCTTAGTGAGTTGGCCAATTAAGTGTAACAGCCACCACACTTCATGTGGGAGACAGTACCAACTTGAAGTTTTCTTGATATTCAATTTAAAAATTTCCTTAAAGCTTTATTGCATTATTCTTATTGAAGGGATATTTCAGAGAATTGGGATTGTTTGCTCCCATTGGTATTGGGACTTTCATACTAATCAGTGTGCTTATCTGAACACTACATAGAATTAGTAGTATAGCTTGTTAGAGGGCTATTCTGCCAGTATCCTTTTGCTGGGGTAGTTAATTTCCACCCTACTGACATGGTATTGTAGGGGAGATGCACAGATTGTGTTCAGAATGCTGTGTTCTAACCTAGATAAATATTTTTGAATTACAGATTGACCTTCTTTTAGTTTAGATGTCGACTAAAGCTAGAGACAAATTATTTGCCAAAAAGGAACTGTTGTTGGACTCCCATCTATTTGAAGATTTTGTAATACAGGATTCCCATTAAGTGACTGCACTAATCCTTAAACTTGTCTGCAACCTGGAAAATGGCCACAACTTACCAGTTTGACCAGAATAGGGTTACTATCAGTCTTTAGATAGCAAACTAGATGACAAATAGCATTGAATTGGTATCTCAAGTCTCAAAATTGTAGCACAAACATACAGTCACAGCAGGAAACAAAACAAATAATACAAATTTAGATCCTACAGAATGACTATAATAAATCTCAGGTACCTTACCTGATGTAATTGTCAATGAAATGAGATGGCACCTTGGGCCTAGGAAGAAATATACATCATATTCTTTATATCCTTTTTTGAAGCCTACAGACATCAAATGCATCCACATTAGGTCAAGGCAGCAGCAGAACCTGGAAAATATGCTGTATCAGGGAATGTGGGACCCAGCCTGGAGGAGACTAGGGAGGAGGCCCATGCCTCCAAACCCTTCTGTCCACTCATAACCATGCCGTGTTTACAGGACAGGAGACAGAGCCTGGTGTGATGCCAGCAAGTAGCAGGCAGAATAGGGCGGGTCTTGCTCCATTCAAGGGTTTAGAATTGTTCCAACTCCCAGCAACTTTAAATCATCTATCCCGCTGACTCATGATCTCCCAGTGGGGCCATTGAAAGCCTTGGAAATTAGCCATTTAATTTTTGATTATCAGCACTACCTAAACAGTTTAATTTATTCTCAACTTTTCTGTAAATTAAACAAGTCACTTCAGTCATGATAGTCAATGCCTAATCTTTTTCTACATATTTCACAGAAACCATTTTAGGGGAATGTTTTTTAAGAGTTTCTAAAAACATTTTGGGATTATTTTTTCTTATCCCTTGACTTTTAAGCCAGATGGCTTAGTTATCCTGAGTCTAGCTGTCCATGGCTCACAGGGAGTCATAGATATTTAGACTATTTCATCTCTTGTTAAAGTACCCTAGCATAAATATTAGACTTACTTAAGCCTCGAAAAGCTCTACAAGGAATAAGAGGGAAGAGGGGTGTGTGTGTGTAGGTGTGTAGAATTTATTATGGTATGTAGGTCTTTAAGATGTGACCTGATATTATTGCATCTCTTCCATTTGTTAGTTTCTGCATTAATGTCATGATAAATAGTTGTTTGAGCCCGATTAGTTGAGGAGCGAGGAGCATCTCTTTTCTAGTATCTTAGAATGACTCTTTTGGCTACTAAAAAGAAGCTGAAAACCCATTTCTTGAAGTTAGAGGTACCTTAAGAAAGGAATTGAATGAAGTGGGTGATCCCCAGGAAAAGGGAAGTATTTGAAGTGAATGAAAAGAGGTCTTTAGACTTTTAAAACAGTTTAATTGCCTACAGGGGATTAAAAACAGATGTAAGGTGATGCAGAGAGAGCATTGAAGGAAGTGGAGGCAGCATGAGTAGAGTGCATGCTCTAGGAGATTAGGGGGCTAACGTGAAGAGATGGAGATGAGGCCAGTAGTGAGAGAGGTCAGGAATGCAGTGCTTGAGAGATGGGGGTGCCTGGATCTGTGACCCAGAAATACTTCAAAGCTGAGAGGAGTTTGCCAGTTACCCCTGGTAGAATCACTCAAGCCTCTCAGATATATGGGGCATGTACTGGTAATTTTTTTACAAGACCGTGTATTTCCTGGCTTTCCCTTCATGCATGTCTTCCTTGGCCTCATAGCAACTGGGAGCGGCCATTTTTTCCTCTGAATTATGAATTCTCATGGCGCTGGGCCACGGCAGGGCACTGGTCTCATTTAAGGTATAGCTATGCAGGTGCTAGCCTACTTGACTTAGTTTGAATCTAGCTAGCATGAGTACAGTAGCAGTGAAAACAGCATGGCACGCGTGAGCAAGCAGAGTATATACACAAGGTCTGGTGCTGGGCTCGTACTACTTGCACTGAACCCTGCATTGTGCTGCCTTCATTACTACTGTTATCCACGCTACTGGGATTCAAGCTAGTTCAGGTAGACTAGCCTGTGCAGAGCTTTGGCTGTGTAGAGGTAGCCCTACTCTGGCAGTGAGTAAGCAGGTAGGGCTAGGGAGCCTACTGACATGTAGTCTGGAAGAAATCTAAAGTCACTGCTAAGGGAGATGGAAGGATGAAGAACAAGGCCAATGACTAGTAGACAGTGGTTGAAGGATAGATAGCTCTGTGGTATAAAGCAAATTAATAAGGTACCATCCCACTCTCATGAAGGGTAGTATTACCTTCAAGATTTATTGTTACATAGCCTATGTCAAATTAGCTGTTTGGCCGTGTGGAGTGGATTTTACCCAGCAGAATGTTAGTTTCCAAATGTAATTGCTCCTTTCAAACAGTGGTTTCAGGTTAGCTTATGGGAGCTGTAGGAGGTGATTTTTTTTCCATATATAACAGATTTTTGGAACCATATTTTGTGTAAAATTTGCAAGTCAATCATTGGGGAAAAGTGGTTTTGCCAAGATTTTTGTAAATTTTTAATAAATGACAATGATTGAGTGGAGTGCAGAGACTCTAAGTTATACTTTTTTAAAAAATATATAAGCTCCATGTTCTTAAGTTAGCTAATTTGGCATGGCTTTTCCTACATTAATGTTTGGCTATGGTTGGTAGATTGCTATCAAAGTGCATGTTGGAATAAGATTGAAATACTGATTAGAAACTCTTCATTCAGTTTTCACTTCTATTTAAATACTTTACCCTCCCATCTTTCTGCTACTGGGTGAATTATATTCTCTATAGCACCTGAAGTCATGGTCCTACAACATGTGAAACCAGTATGTTTGGCCTTTTAAAAGCTCAGTTACTGAGAAAGAAGAGTTTAAAAATGCCATTTAACACACATACATTGTGGCAACAGCGTTGGTTAGAATTAATAATCTTTTTATTGCTAAATTGTATCCTCATAGTTGTCACCACTTAACTAAAAAATAAGTGGTTAGTATGCTTTGTTGAATGGTGTAGACTTAAATTTTATTCAGGTGAATATCCAGTTTTATTCATCCAAGAGGTAAATCCTGATGCTCACATGTTTCAGGATAATCTAGGTATTGTTGCATACATTCTTCATGTATGTAAGGATGGGCATTTATGGCTATGTAATGCATTGTGTTATACTGTGTGTATATCCCCCTCATAGCCATGAAAAGTTTTTCCTTTGACACTGCCATTCTAATCAAGTTTAAAAGGTCCATGGTGTTGTCCCCTCAGGAACTGATTGCAGTCAGTTAAGATAGACTACATATGCAAATGAGTTTATTACATTATTTCTGGGGTCTGGAAGAGAAAATCAGATGAAACATTGTCAGTAATCATGACTCTGGCATTGACTTCATGTTTTAACGGTAGGAATTAGCTGATTTTTTCCTTTTCTGAAATCTAGTCAATTGTGCTCAATTACATGAGTGTAAATTCAGAGTAATTCTACAGATAATTAGAGTCTTCACTGGATTTACTCTGGATATAAGCCCTGTGTGTATGTTTATTTTTATAAATTAGAATTTACAGTTGCATTGGGTTTAAGAAGAAGGTAGAGTTGTTTAATTAGTGATTAATAATCTCATCTCAAACATTAAACGAAACATCTCTCCTGACCTGCAGGTAGTCTATTTTTCACTTTTTTTTGCATAATTTGAAGAGTTGCAGATAGGTTTTAAGGAGTTGTTTGTTTTAATGATTCTGCATCTCACAATACATGCTGTATTCCAACACCCCCTCCCCTAACTTCACCCCCGGAAAAAAAATCTGAAGCATTTGTTATAAGTGAGAATAATAAATCTGTAATGTTTCTTTAATCACAACTCCTACAAGTTAATTCCTTCATAATTCACACACAAACAAGAAGACAGTCATTGCCTGCCTGCATCTTATTCAGCTTTTTTTAAGAGAGAACTTTTTCATGTTTTTAAGTGAATTCAGGAAAGACACATTGTCCATTGTAATAATTGACCCTTCGTCTTTCCTCCCTTGCTCTCTTTCACAGAATCTCTCTTGTTTACTAGAACCCCCAAAGTTTCTTTACAGGCAATAAGGTAATTTTCTTGTGCTTACAGTGATGTATAATTTGGCATGAAAATATTGTCACTATGCCATTGTGCCTGCATTGGTGTTCCATAATGTTTATATGCAAACCTAGGATTTTGTAAAATATAGTCAGGTGATTTTATAATGTGGATTGGTCAAAATCTTACCATAATGTACTGGATTGGTCCTGTTCCAGTGATGTATAAGTAATTTTTCAATGTTTTTAAGAGTCATATATAAAACTTTCCCTGAATATTTGTATTAAAGCAATCATTATCTTAAATGGTTATGCCTAATATCAATTTGATATTTCTGAGTTTAAACCAACTATAGATACTAAATATGTTAGCCAGGGCTTCCGTTAATTTGAGTTCACTAATAAGTTCAAAGTTGGCTTTGTACAATAATCTTTATTTGCATTAGACTTACGTTAAAAAATCTGGTCTTTTTTCTAATGCTTGCTTAAAAAAAAAAATTAGCACATTACTAATATGGTTTTGTTCTTTTTCCACTAAATACACAATTTCAGAAATAGCTAAAGCCCAATGTTGTCAAAACGTATTTTGATTCTGTCAGTAATTCAGGAATGTTACCCAGATATAGTCAGTGAAACACTTTATTATATGTAATAAAAACAAAACGGAGGGGAATTATTCTGATTTATTCTTGGAACTATCAAAGACTGAACAGTAAAGGAAAACATTCTTGTGCATTAAAACAGTCAACTAATGTAACATCTTGTTTGTTTTGTCACATGCGTACATAGCACTTTCTAAAGAACTGCGGTTATGTTAATGAACAGAATTGATGGGTACAGAAGTTTTACCAGCACAACCTGATAATGTCAGACCCATTAATACAGCTACTAATGTATATTTCCCACCTGCTTATTAGTTTTGTTCAGTGCTTTAGTAGGCACCCTGTAAAAAGCACTGAGTCATAAGAAACTAGTCCAATCTGTATTTTATAAAGTTTATAGATTTTTCTGAGGGGGAAATGGACTTTCGAATTATGTAACTGAAGTGATACAGATGCATGTATAAATAAAATCTATACTTACCTAAATATAAACTTGATTATGAAAAAATAAATACTATTAATGCTTGTCATGTTTATTGAACTGCTAATTTTTATATATCTGTTTCTTCTGCAGTATTTTGCACACTTGAAACTGTTCTTAGCTTTGAGAAATGTAAGGGTTTGTAAATGTTTAGCTATGTACTGCATGTATTGTAGTGCAAATTCATAATTAATACATAATTATATACAAAGCATTATTCAGTGCATAGTGGCATTGCCTTTTCCTCCCATGCAGCAGTGACTGATCTTATGACAGTATCCAATAATGTGCCCTTTTGAAATGTTCAAGTCCCATGAGGGAAAGGGTCTCCATTTTATCACCCACTGGGTGGGAAATTGAGGGAGCTGGTCCAAAATATACTGCAAATATCTGTGGACATCCTTGTAACTTTTAAGAGGAAAAAATAAGATTGCTCTAGGTCATGTTATATGTAGACCAACACTTAATATGGTGACAGGACATTTAAATTCCAAGAATGAGATGTGGAACTACCCAATCTAACAAGAAAGCAGATATCTAATAAAAAACAAATGCTGAATGTTTCACTACATACTAGCATGCTGTTTATAACAAGAATTCTATGGCTGTTAACCCCATTTCACTGCATAAAATTGTGGACTGGCTAATTGGATGAAATAACAAACCTTAAGTCAAAAGCTTGTCAAACACCTTGATCTTCCTTCCAGTTCTTCCTGGGTAGGAACGGGGAAAAGCCCCTGCATCTCCCTGATGCTAGTCAGAAACTGAAATACCCCAATGTAGGTTGTTAGGACAAGCAGAAGCAGGATGTAGAAGTATAAAAAGAGTTGCAGCCCAAAGAAGTTTGGGGAAGAATTTGAACTCCTGGTTACAATCTGACCCACCTATCTTGAAGGACACTTCCCATTCCATATGTTGTTTGAAAATGCTGACCTAAACATTGATGCTAGATAACTCAAATATTATTACCTGGATGCTTTTTCTGCTATGAGGGCTACGTGTTGGGTTTCCAATACTTACTCTGTACTCTACTTTTTTTATTTGTATCCAGAAATTTTTTCAGCAAAGTGATTTGTTGGTTTTTAGAAGTTAAAATTGCAGTAGAGCAAAAGAATTGCATGCAATACAGTCTTTGTCCACTTGCATACTCTCCAAAAGATAGGCCTATGCAGTTGGGTTAGTGGGTTCCTATCCAGTTTCCTTGTCCATAAAGATCATATTCTTTGTACAGTATATATTCTTTCAAACGAGTGGGTAGTGGAAGGAATGTCATGAAGACAGGACAACGCAGACGCAAATGACCCATGCATTTCCGAATCTTCAGACGACAAAGATGTTTCAAAGAACGTGGATTTGCTTTAAAAAAAAAAAAGAGAGAGAGACTGACTTTGTCTGTTACCAATCAAACAAGAAACAGCTTCACTTTTGCATGACAGCCCCAAGAAACTTTTGAGAAACTTTGGTCCAGATTTTGATTCCCTAACACTTGTTGCATAGTATGTTAATTTTGAACACACATTAAAATCATGGGTGCTTCCTAGAAGTAAGCAGCTACCCAACATGTGTGAAAGTATCAAGATCTGGCCTTTTGTAAGTGACCACCAAATACATCAGAGTAACATTTGAAAGTGTAATCAACTGAGCCATTAGCCTAGTTTTTGTGAATCGAAACTTGAAACACAAATTAACTGAAGTTTGAAGAAAAAGTTTGGCAGAGGGTAATTTATGCCTCAAGCATAAAGGGGTTGTCTGTTGCCTCGTTAAGGCATAGAGGCAGGAGAGTAATAAGACTACGATGAGGGGTTAGGGTGTTTTAACTTACCTATTACACAGCCGTCATCCTTGTCCCTTTATTTTTTTTAACTGCACGTGCAGTTACTAGGAGGGGAAATGATAGGGCCAGAGGAGCTAACAGCTCTATGTGACTAAAGTAAAATAATCTAATGGGAAAGAAACAGGCAACTTATATACTAGATAAAGTATTACTTTATATAAAGACCTGAGTTTATTGCAGCAGTGATAGTGTAGGAGAGCTTTTAGTCCTGAGCAACATAAAACGAAGTATAAGTATATATTTCTGTGGACTCAATGTGTATGCATGCAATTAAGTTATAGGAGGTATATCCTACTGCTGCTTTGTAATTAGGGAACTCCCAAACCACCCAACATGATACACGTTCTTACAGATTTGATTTAGTAACATTTTTATTGCAAACACTCCCAAAGCCTACTGTATTTGGAAATTTTACTTTAGTCTGAAGTTTAATTGATTTTTGTTATAAGAATGGGCAGGACAAGGCAATGCTGGCTCAGATTCTCCAAGGTAAGTAGGTGCCTAACTCCTATTGAATCAATAAAAGTTAGGCACCTAAATACCTTTGAGGATCTGGTTTGATGATGCCAAGATGATATAGCAAATAAGCAAGCCAAAAAGTGGTGTCATCTAGAGTTTTGGAATATCCAAAACTCTAAACACCTGACACTTACTCAAAATGGAATTGATTTCTGGCCATAGTGTCTGTTCCTTGAGAACTGCTTTCAGCTTACAGCAGATGCTAACATGATCAACATAATCTAGCATCACTCGCACTACTTTCCCAGCTACGTGCTTCAGCCATGACAGCGTTATCACTTCACAGAACTAAGAGAGGAAAAAACAGCATATTTAAGAGAATAGCATTCAAAATTTCTGTGACTCATTTCCCCTTTTCAGATTCCTCTGCAGGACATAATTAAATTCCCAAAGAAAAGCCAGGAGTGGGGGAGTGCTGTATCACTCAGAGGTTGGACTGGTTGCAGGGCCGGCTCCAGACCCCAGCGCGCCAAGCGCGCGCTTGGGGCGGCATGACTGCGGATGCTCCACCGGAGCCGCGGGACCAGCGAACTCTGCAGCTGCAGGAGGTCCACTGGAGCCGCGGGACCAGCGGACCCTCTGCAGTCATGCCTGCGGGTGGTCTGCTGGTCCTGCGGCTCCGGTGCACCTCCCGCAGGCATGACTGCTTGGGGCGGCCAAATTCCTAGAGCCGCCCCTGAGTGGTTGTAATAAGCGTCACATAAGTCTTCAAACAGAATGTGAAAAACTGATGGCTAGTTGCTTTCAGTTTCACCTAGCTTAAAGCCATTGTGAAAGTTACATGGAAGTGAACATTCAACCAGCAGGTTTAAAATGTGCACATCAGTGCATTCATTTGTTACAATACAATAAGGAAAAGGGTTTAGACCCACATGTGCATGTGTGGTAACTGTGCACCCACACTTGTAGGTGTGAGATGTTACATTTGTATTATACTGAAAATGTAAAGATGAGCTGTGAAGCAAGAAAAAAAAATTGTTTTAGTCCTTTACAATTCATACAGATTGCCTCAAATATGTGGTTTTTTTAACGTGAATATCAAAAACTGCCAGTTCACGGTTTGTTCTCTTTGCTAGAGGCCTTCTTTGGCATGATTGTTGCAAGGCCTGAATTGTAATGTCACATAAAGCAGTTACCTGTGCTGCAGGTCTTCCTAAATCATAACATGTTTGGACAGAGGAAGAGTTATTGGATGAGTGGCAGCTCAGGCTATAGCTTTGTGGCATTCCATTTCAAATGATGATATTGTTTTTTCTAAAGTCTCCCAGCAAAGAAAGCCCTAATACTTCTAGTATAAAACAAACTATAAAGGGCAAAAAGAAAACTTGTACAGTTACTAGAATTCTTCTAGCTGTATGGTCCCTATCTGTATTCCATCCTGGGTGTGCATGCGCTCCATGTGCCTGAAACCAAAAGATTCTTGCCAGAAGTGTCTGTTGATCCATTCCCGTATCCCTCTCCTCTTTGTGCTCGGAAATGAGAGCATATGGAGTGGTGTGGACTGACTGCCTCTCCACTTGCCTTTTTACTACAAATGGCCCTAACATAAGGATCTACAGCAGAGGGGAAGGAGGCCAGGTAGTGGAATAGACTACACATCTTGACTAACTCAAAAAACTGTGAGCAAATAACCTTTCTTTTTTCTCCAAGTGCTGGCCCGTATATGTATTCCATATATGTATATGTGTATACACAGTCCCTATGTGTATTCCACTGTGGGTGACTCACAAGCAGTATTCATTGAGGAGGAGGATGCAAGGACCCTTGCTTACCACCGATTGGAGGACTGCCCTGTTGAAGGAGCCATCAGCTGTAGCAGTTTGCATCATGGCATAATGAGCTCCTGAAGGAGTGAACAGAGTCTCACAGAATTCCAGGAGAAGGACTTCTCAAAGTGAAGTTACCAATACAGACTGGACACTAGTCAATTAGGCCATCACACCTTGTGGGGGAGGAATTGCAATTAACTTCTAACAAAGCAGTATGCAGGCCAAAATCCATTTGGAAAGTCTCTGAGAAGAGATTGCTTCCCCTCTCATACATTCCATAAAGGAGATACACAGCCTAGGTCAGTGTTTTTCAAAGTTCAGGTCACGACCCAGCATTGGGTTGCCTTGCTCAGCACCCAGCGACCCTAGCAGCTCTGATCAGCACCACCGACTGGGACGTTAAGAGTGCTGCCCAGCTAATGCAGGCTACTGCCTACGAAAGCAGCCAGCAGCAGGTCCAGTTTCTAGGCAGGGGGGCCACAGGGCTCCGTGTGCTGCCCCTCCTCACATCCGAGCACCGGCTCCGCACTCCCATTGGCCAGGAACCAATGGTGGGGAGGCGATGTCTGTGGGTGAGAGCCGCATGGAGCCACTTGCACGCCTCTACCTAGGAGCTGGACCTGCTGCTGGTCGCTTCTGGGGCGCAGCACGGTCCCCAGTGCCAGGACAGATGGGAAACCTGTCTCTGTACCCTGGCTGCGCTGCTGACCAGGAGCCACCAGAGGTAAGTCTGTGCCCCAATCCTCTGCCTCAGCCCTGAGCCCCCTCCACACCCTGAACCCCTCTTTCCTGGCCCCACCCCACAGCCGTCATCCCTGCACCCCCAGCCCTCTGCCCCAGCCCTGAGCCCCTCCCACACTTCAAACCCCTCATCCCCAGCTCCGTTGGGTTGCAGGCATCAACAATTTTCTTCAACTGGGTCCCCAGAAAAAAAAAGTTTGAAAACCACTGGCCTAGGTGATCTCCTAAAGGATTTAGTCCTTTGCAGGTAGAATGCCAAAGCTTGATGGACAGCCAGAGAATCAAATTTTCCATCCTTACTGGTGGCATTTGGCTAGGGGACGAAAATGAGCAACTGAGCAATCTGCTTTAGATGAAATGCCGAGGTTACTTTGGGGGTGAATTTTGGGCATAATCTCAGGGCAGATCAGCCATAAGGGCTCCCCGTTTACCTTCTTTTCTAGATGAGGCGATGGCAACTAGAAAGGCAACCTTCATTGATAGGTGGCCTAAGGAGAATGAAGGTAAGTGTTCAAACAGAGCCTTTGTTACTGCTGATAGGGCTACACTTAGGACTACCATACTGAGGTAGTTTCATTCGTGGAAGACAGGTTCTGACGATCTTTTAGAACGCCTACTGTAACAAGATGGGCGAAAGGTGCGCTGACTTCTGCTAAGTGCAAGTGCAGGGAGTGAAGATATAATCCTGAAGTTTTTAAGGAGAGAAGGTAGTCCAAAATGGCAGGGATTATCATCTTGATAACTCTCGGGGGTTATCAGGCAGCGTTGGCACCAGATGGAAAATATTTCCCACTTTGCTCTGTAGCACTTCCCTGTGGAATCCGAAGGATGGATTGTACTGCCTCCAAACATGCCTTTTCTAGGTTTGTCATCCATTCAAATACCAGGCTATTAGGTGGAAGGATGCTGGCTTGGGATGTTTGAGATTGTCTCTGTCCTGGGGCTACAGGTCCAGGAAGACTTGGATACAAATGGGCATGCTGGCATCTGGAGAATGCTGGCAAGCCAGAATTGTCTTGGCCACTTGGGAGAAAGCAATAGCACCAATGCTCCCTCTTACTTGATATTCCTCAGAACTCAAGGTAAGAAGGGAATGGGTGGGAAGGCATATGTCAGTGGGCCCAAACACTGAACTAGAAATACGTCCTCTCTGGAGCAGTAGGTTAGACATTTCCTGTTTTTCTCAGATGCAAAAAGGTTCCAAGATAAGGAACCCCACTGCTGAAATATGTTCTGTACTACCAACTCATGTAGCTCCCATTCATAATCCCTAGAGAAATGCCTGCTGAGACTGTCTGCTAACATGCTGTATACCCCTGGGAGGTGCACTGCTGAGAGGGTGATCTCGTGGCAGATACACCTGTTCTACAGAATGACTGTTTCTATGCAAAGAGCAGTGAACCTTGCTCCCCCTTGTTGATGTAGTACTCTGTTGTGAGGTGTGACTTGGATATGCAAGGTCTGAATGAAGGGTAGGAAATAGTGGCAGGCTGGCTGTAACCATGAGGTAGGTATGCTTTAGCACTGATAAAGTTCAGGGTCGCCCCAATAAAGTCTATAGTCTGTGAGGTGGGAATTAAAATGGATGTTTCTATTTTTACTTGAAGCCCCAATTAGTGCAGGAAACTGAGGAGAGATATGGTTGCCATCTGTACCACTTGATGAGAGTAACCAATCATTGACGTAGGGGAACACTGATGAGTCCTGGTGGCAGAGACGGGCTGCCACTACCAATAGCCTCTTTGCGAATACCCTTGGCACTGTTGTGAGGCCAAAGAGGAGCAGCACTCTGTATTGGTAATGGTCCGGGCCCATGGTGAATCTCAGGATCTCCTGCGCACAGAGCGATGTCTATGTATAAATAAGCATCTTTTGAATCAAGATGTGTGAATTATATCAAGCCAATTGCCCTTGTTCGGTGAAGGAACTATGGAGGCAGCATAAATATCCACCCTGAACCTCCCGCAACAGATGAAAATGTTCAACTGTTTGATACCCAGAATGGGTCTCAAACCTCCTCTCTTCTTGGGAATGATTTTGAATAAAATTATTTCCCCCTGTGCTGGAGAGGAACTGGTTCTATGGGCCTTATTATGTTCCAGTTTGCAGATCATACTGGTGAGTGGCTCTGTTTCATGCATGCCCTGGGCTAATGGTGTAGGGATCTCCCTTGTCAGAATCAGTTCCAAAAGAATCAGGGATTCTGGGTCCACCATGTAGAGATATTGCCCCTGAGCACATTGCTATCTATCCCCTGATGCAAGAGAGTGGACGGGGCTTCTTTCTTTCCATGGCACCAGTGGTATCAGTCTCATTGCAGACTTTGGTTCTGGCAACTCCTTTTCACAGTGCATCAGTAGCATCAGTGTACGAGGCATCCACTGTTGTTTTTCCCTAGTCGGTGCCAGGGATGGTCCTGCTCCTACAGTTAGCATCTGTTTTGGGGTGTTTTTGCCCTTCAGAGCCAGGGGAATGGTACTGTGCTTCTTGTGAGCAGCTCAGATTTCCATACTGAGGCACAGAAGGTCACCCAACTTGGAGGGTGTCAGAGAAGAGGCCTTCACATTTCTCAGCAAGTGTTTACTACCCTCTTCATGTCCCTCTTTAGAAGAGTCTTTTAATTTACTCCTATCAGTCCTAAAGCGGGAGACCACCATACTTGGAAGGCACTTCTTGGTTCCTCTGCCCAAAGTACAGGGGGATAGGCCAGGATCACACTGGGGCCTCATAGCATGATGCATTAGGAATCTTCAAAGTCTATACTCATGAGCTTGACAGGTTTGGCTATGAAAGGATCAGCAAACGCTGTACTTCAAAGGGATGTGGGCTTCCCTGAGGCAGTAGAGACACTTGAGGTGGTCATCACTGACTGGAAAGGCCTGAGGGCAAGATGCACAGTTTTTGAATCTTGGGATCCTGAGCATACTATGGAGGAAGGAGTGGTTTGAATAGGGAGAGGACCCCCTAAACCCTGAACCGCTAAGGGCTTGTCTACACAGAGACACTCAGGAAAGATCATCTGAATCAACTAAAGGTGTGAATTACAGGTGGACTAAATTGCATTAAACCCCTATATAGACACTCCTATTTAGAATTCAAGTGGCCTTAATTCGTTTTAGCTTAATTCACTTCCAAAGTGAATTTGGGACTTGTTTACATGAACAATTTGTTCATGACAAATGGGGGTTTGAATCTACCTTGCATTAGTTTGCTGCAGACTAAGAGTATGTCTTCACTACCAACCTTAAAGCGCTGCTGCAGCAGTGCTTTAATGTGGCTGTGTAGTTGCTCTCCCAGCGCTGTAAAAAAACCACCCGCCCAAGGGGAGTAGCTACCAGCGCTGGGAACGCGACTCCCAGCGCTGGTGCACTTTCTACTCTGCCACTTAACAGCATTGAAACTTGCATCGTTCAGGGGTGTGTTTTTTCACACCCTTGAGCGAGAAAGTTTCAGCGCTGTAAAATGGCAGTGTAGGCAAGGCCTAACTGTTCATGTGGACCTTGCTGATGTGCATTAACAGTCTGCCAGTTCACTTTAATCTAGGCCTCTTTGAAATGGACTAGATTAAAGCAAGCTAGCAAACTGTTAATGAGCATCAGCAGAATCTACACGGACAGTTAGTCTGCAGCAGGCTAGTATGGGGTAGAGTCACACCTCACGTTTGCCACAAACTAAATGTTCATTGTAGAAAAACCCAAAGCTAAAATGAAATAAGGCCACTTTAATTCTGAGTGAGAATCTCCACACAGGGGCAGGGGCGGCTCAATCCATTTCGCCGCCCCAAGCACGGTGGCGCGCCACGGGGGGCACTCTGCCGGTCGCCGGTCCCGTGGCTCCAGTGGACCTCCCGCAGACGTGCCTGTGGAGGGTCGCTGGTCCCATGGCTCCACTGAAGCCGCGGGACCAGCGGACCCTCCGCAGGCACGTCTGAGGGAGGTCCACCGGAGCCGCCTGCCGCCCTCCCAGCGACCGGCAGAGCGCCCCCCGCGGCATGCCGCCCCAAGCACGCACTTGGCGTGCTGGAGCCTGGAACCGCCCCTGCACAGGGGTTTAGTGCAGTTTAATTAACCCACTTTTAATTCATACCTTTAGTTCATTCAGATTAACTTTTGAAGTGTCCTTGTGGTAGACAATTCCTAAAACTACATTAAGTATAAAAACTAATACCTATTTGCAGATCATTACATCTAGAAGCAGAAGAGTGCTAACTAATGCTACAGCTAGCAAAGGAGTTCTGCCTCAGGCCATGAGCTGCAGGAATCAACTGAAAAGGCAGTCCATCCGCACCACCCCCTTATGCCCTTCGTTTGGAGCATGAGAAGAAGGGAGCAGACACAGACAACACTGCTAGCAAGAATCTTCTGGCCTCAAGCACCTGGAGCGTGTGCACAGCCCCCGTGGAATATACACAGAGACCATCACTCAAAGAAGAATATATTTTCTTTGCAATTCATGTTTAAAATAGACTTTTCTGCATACATTTGTTTTTAATCTGCATATTGGATCATCAGGTGTGAACTATATTCTTGTCTGCTCTATACTGTCAGTTCCTGGATAAAAGCTGTTTTTATGGTAGTCAGACCGGCATTCACTTATACAGTTCACATAATTCACATTGTCTGGACTTTGATCTTTTGAAACTATTTTATTGTAATAATTTGTTATCATAAACAAGGCATCACATTCAAATTTACTACCACAACTTGTCTTCAGAACTCTGTCTACTACTTCCTTTATACATAAAGTCTGTATAGTACTTTAATCCCAAACATGCTATATTAGCAAACTATATTTCATTACAATACATCAGTAACAAGTACATTTATTTAATTTCTAGAAGAATAGTGGCAGCAAAACAGTGACATAAAATTCCTAGGGAAGTACTTACCATGTTGTCTTTGATAACAGAAGGAGTCCATCCTTCAAAGGCATATGGGGAATGAATGTTGTCTCCATGAAGACAATCAAAGCAGCGGTACACATCATACCCATAATTCAGCAACATTCTTAACATGATTTCATCTGTTAGAGAATACTGCAGAGCTGAGGGGAAATGCGTCGTATTCACTCTGCAGAAGTAATTTACATTGGCCCCATGCTGAAGCAGTAGATTGATTAGCTCATAGTTGCCCATTCTCAAGGCTAGCTGGAGGCACTTAATGGGGTCTTGATTTGGCAGGGCTCCAGCATCCAGAAGCAGCTGTGTTGAGCAAATATCCCCATTTGAGACAGCAAAATATAAAGCTGATTTCCTCTGATCATCGTAGCCTTTGCGAACCCTCTCATGCAACATGAAATTGGCATCAAACCCAGATTTGAGGAGAAACTCAAGGCACTGAGGATGTGCTCCTGCTGCTGCTGAGTGAACTGGACTTATCCCACTCTCCTTAATGGAAGCATAATCAGTAACTGAAGCTAGCTGCTTTAAAGCTCTGGAGAAAGAAAAAAGAAGGAATATAGATCTATATATTCTCTAGTGCCAACCTTTGAACTTCTCTGTGCTGCAGTCTTTGTTACACACATCTTAGCTGGGTTACAGAATTTTGTTCTGTTTTGCTTACAGTGTTGTTCATTTACTACCGAATGAGTCCCTGGCATACTACACAACTGCACTGGCCTTAACCTCTGACAATTACATGATAACCCGCCATCAAGCCTACAGATTTCCAAACCACTGGACTAAGCATCAGATATTATGTCTTTCCCTTTTGTCTTTCGGGAACATTCCATTTCCCATTTTTTAGCTAATAACATCATGACCCCTTAGAGAAGAAATTCCCCATCCCATCAGTTTGGAGAAGTCTGTAGAGAGCACTCACTCTTCTGTAACCTACAGAAAGTGGGAGAGCCCCTGTTTTGTTGACCACAATGCAGTGTTACTAGTAGCTAAAAGCTGTGGCCTGGGACCTAAGACATCAAGTTCTATTCCTGACGTGGGCACTGAATAGTTGTATGACTGTAAGAACCCAACACTTCCAGTGCCTCTGTTTCCCAGTCTGTAAAATGAAGGTGATCCTTATTCCACAGGTATGTGTGACAGTTTAATGTGTTTAAAGCACCAAGTGCAATTGTTTTTAAATCTGGTCCTGCTCTCTGCAGGTATATCAGGAGAGGATGTGGAACAGCTCTGGCCTAACTCACCTGACCATCCAGTTAGAGCACAATATGAGCAGGGACAGAGTACGAAATCTCACACTTTGACAGGATGTAAGATTCCCCTAGGCAGTAGAGGTAACTCGCCTGCAGATTGCTAACTGGGAAGACAGGAGGCCAGAGAAGGCAAGGCTTGAAGCCTGAGACCTTGGGCATAAGTGCCCCGAACACTGGGGGAATAAAAATGGTAGGGGTGTGAACCTGATATCCACTAACTAACTATAACTTAAGAATCTACTAACTAATCAGTAAAACCCAATACAACTATTTACAGAGAATGGATTGATGAAGCTAGAAGGCTGTGGACATAAGAGGGCTCCGCTCCAGAGTGTGAGCAGTAGGAAAGGAACTGGAGTGGTGGTTGTTTCTGTGTCACTCCTTATGCCCTCAGTTCACAGCACAAGGTGGCACAGGTACGGACCAAATGGACATTGAGATTGAAGCATTTCCAGTCATGCTGCACAGAGCACATGTGCACCCACAGTGACTACGCATAGGGACCAGCACTCAAAGAACAACAAATTTTTTTATGAAGGAAGCAGGAGGAGATGTAAGGGGTTAAATGTTTCCCCCAAAACAAAGCGAGTGAAGAGCCTGTCTGGACTGTCCTGACACATTCAGGCACTGAAGACTCATGCTTATAAGGCAAAGGGAGACACCCCCCCCCCCCCACAAAAGCAGTGTATTTAACTGCCTTTTTTTGTATAAACTTTAAATGTACATATTTTGCAGAACCTATTCGTCATTACTCATTCTTATTTTTCAACTATTTATTTCATTTCAACTCACAGAAAGTGTCCCCTGTATGCAGCTCTGTGGATAGGCAAGTGACCTGTGTGTTTTGGCACATTGGCATCAGCTCCATATTCTAGTAAAAGAGAGAGCGAATCTGGATTTCCTCCTCCAACAGCTTCAAATAATATGGAAGCACAATCAGCTGCCTGTGAAAGGACATCAGCACCTAGGGGAAGAAGGAACAAGGGTTTTCATAGCAGCTTCTGTAAATATCCAGTAACAATTAGTATTTCTAACTCCCCAATTGCCTCAGAACTGTGATTTCTACTCTTCATGAAACATAAATGTTAGAGCAATAGCCAGTGTTTTCGCTCACTGTAAATCCTTTGAGGTAGCATCCTTGATTTCCTATGTGTTTGTACATTGCCTAGTGCAGTAAGGCCCCAATCTCTTTGGGCATTATTGTACTATAAATCTTCATCATAATGAAACACCATAATTAGAAGATTGCATTGCATGTTAATCTGTTGCATGAGTAGTTGTTTTTTGGACTAAATACAGTGCAATTAATTCAGCAGAGAACAAATATATGTAAGGGTAAATTTAAAATGTATAAAGTAACAGAACAGAGACCTGAAAAGGAGTGAGATACATTTCATTACAACAGAAAGACATGGAAGCTATAAACGGAAAAAGGCTCACTTACCAAATATTATTTTTTGAATATATTGCCACTGCAATGGAAATATTGGGGAGGGGGACTTATGTATGCTTCCACTCGCCCTCCCCCACGTTATTTTGTACGAGTGAGAGTGAGACCTGGCTCGCATGGAGATCGGGGGCAGTGGCAAGACCAAGATTCAGAGGAAGAGCTGGAGTGACTGTTGCAGTGCAGGAGATCAGGCCTGCTGCTGCGGAGCCGGTAGGAACAGCTCGTCTCTCCTCACCTTCCAGCCACTGCAGGTCCCAGCAGAGGCACCCGGCCCAGGGCCACATGTGCCAGGGTGGGCTGGGAGACAGGGCACCAGCGCATAGGCCGGGACAGAGAGGGTGTTCAGTGCACAGGGCATCAGGAACTGCAAAGATGCCTTTTACGGTTTGGAACTGATCCCTCACCCCTCCACCCTCATCACTGAGTCTCAGTAGGTCCCCTTGCTCCCCCTCATTCACAGAGAGCTTCGCTGGCCTCTTCCCCCCACAACTCCCTGCCTCTGCAGATCCACACTGTGATCGTGTGTGCCCTGTCACATGCTGATGGAATCCATTTCAAGACAATTTGAGTGTGGGGGACTGCATGCGTCCCCCTTTATTACAGAACAGAGGGGGATAAAATCCTCCACTCCAAAGTGTCTCACTCCCTTCCAGAGATGGCTTGTCTACATGAGTAAATACTATTTGATTTAAGCATGATTGGAAATGCTTTCATTAGCTGACACAAAGCTGACCACAAAACTTTGTGGTCGGTATATACCAGGGAATGGCGAACGGCGGCCAGTGGCAGCTGCCATCGGCCGAAGCTGCGGATGCTGCAGGTAAACAAACCGCCCCGGCCTGCCAGCAGATTTTCCTGCTGGGCCGCATGCCAAAGGTTGCCGATCCCTGGTATATACAAACACAAATCATATGTCAGTGAGTAATGGTTAAACCTCTGTCGTAGTGGTTCAGTTTAAATACTACAACATATTCTCAAGTAGACAAAGCCAGAGACAGGCTTTTACACTGTAGATCTGCAGAAACAACATTATGAAGGAGAAACAAAAGTTACTGTCTTAACAACAAAATCTTGGTGTTTAAAGTGACAAGGTGGGTGAAGTAATATCTTTTATTGGACCAATTTCTGTTGGTGAGAGAGAGAAGCTGTTGAGCTTACAAAGAGCTCTTCTTCAGGTCTGGGAAAGGTAGTCAGAGTGCTACAGCTAAATACAAGACGGAACAGATTGTTTAGTATAAATATTGCCAGGGACCATTCAAAGTGAAGTGGCCATTAACATGACATTTACTTTTTTTTTCATGGCAAAGTTAATGGCAATCAAGAGGAAAAGGAAATGCAATTATCTTCTCTTCCCCCATCTTCAATTTAATAGTGTCTAGGCCACAGTACAGGATGAAGTGTTAGCTGAAGACTGAAAACTCATAATCAACATGCTCTCTGTAACTGTAAACAAAGGCCAGGTAGATTTAGCCTACAGTTCTCTTTGGGAAGGGATATATTTAAAAAATTCCATTGTGCTGTGTTTATGCATTTATGTTTCTTGGTCACAAAACTCCTTTAGTTGGAGATATCCCTTTAGTAACAAATGTTATCTGTGCTATGTGTAAAAGGCATGTCATATGAGGATTAGTTTTTGGACTAAATACAATACAATTAATTCAGCAGAGAACAAATATATGTAAGGGTAAATTTAAAATGTACAAAGTAACAGAACAGAGACCTGAAAAGGAGTGAGATACATTTCATTACAACAGAAAGACATGGAGGCTATAAACTGAAAAAAGACTCACTTACCAAATATTCTAACCACAAAACTTTTGAAAGACTTAAAATGATTTGAAAAGATAATGTAGTATGGATGTCTTAGAAAAATATTGAAATATAGTAGATTATGTAATGATACCAACAATTCTTAACTGCTGTGCTTATCCTGTATTTTGTAAGAGTTAAGTTCTCCAGGTGATTAAAGATGTACTGTAGTCAGGGGCGGCTCCAGGCCCCAGCACGCCAAGCGCGTGCTTGGGGCGGCACGCTGCAGGGGGCGGTCTGCCGGTCGCCGAGAGGGCAGCAGGTGGCTCCGGTGGACCTCCCGCAGATGTGCCTGCAGAGGGTCCGCTGGTCCCGCGGCTTTGGTGGAGCATCCGCAGGCACACCTGCGGGAGGTCCACCGGAGCCACGGGACCAGCGGACCCTCCACAGGCACATCTGCGGGAGGTCCACCGGAGTCACGGGACCGGCGACCAGCAGAGCGCCCCCCGCGGCGTGCCGCCGTGCTTGGGGCGGCGAAATGGCTAGAGCCGCCCCTGACTGTAGTGAGCAAACAAAAACAGGATACTGTGCAGAAAAAGTCATTCCTACGTGCTAACGTGCATTCCCTTGAATATACAAAGTGACTGGTGTAATTCACTCTAAACCACTCTACATAAAACCATCAATTTATATACTAAGTTGTATATATTAATACCTGTCCACTATGTTAGTAGTAAGAATGTCACAAGGCTTCCATTTCCATTCAAAACCTTATTTTGGTATGGTAATATTGTACTAACAGGGGAGCTAGCAATTCTACTTTGCCACTGCACAGACAATTATTCATGCCCTCAATGGGAGGGGGATTAATTTACTCACATTTTGAAATCATGAATTTTCTGCCAACACACCTGGCTATCCAATTTCAACCCCTTGTCTAGTCTAAAGAATAAGAACTCTGTAGGATCTTTCTGGCAACCACCAGATATTAAACCAACATAACAAACTGTTAAAAAATTGTATATAAATTCTCACCTTTTCGCAGTAAAATTTCCATAATTTCTGTATGCCCAATCTGTGCAGCCAGCGCTAGGGGAGTGAGCCCATATGCACTGCGGGGATCAGGATCTGCTCCAGAGCAAAGCAGAAGGTTCACGATATCTTTCCTGCCTAGTCTGGCTGCTTCATGTAAAGCTGTCCTCTTACTGACACCCTGCAAGTTTACATTTGCTCCAAACCTTATCAGCAGGGAGGCAATTTCATATAAATCATGTTTAATTGCTGTAAGATAATAGGTGAAACATCAGCTATTTAAAACATTATTTAACAATATTCTATACACTATTGTTTCTGTTGTGCAACTGCCCAGGAGAGCCTCTACTCTGCTTTTAGCTGTTCTATTTATACACAGAGATATCTAAGAAAGAGAATTAATAGATGGGGAATATTTCCCTCTATCTCTGTGATCTTCTATACCATTAAAAGGCAGAGCAGTGTCATACAGAAGAGAGAGATTAGTGCCCCACAGTTGCCTGCAGCACTTTTACCAAATGATGCAGTATCTGATATGTTACATTCTCCAAATACTACAGGTTAAACAGTGGAGAACATGTAACTCAGGTGGCTGCATTAGAGAGGTGTACACTTCCTTAGCCAAGCATGCAACTGACTCTCTAGTGTAGTTGGCTTTGAAAGCAAGTTTCCCTGTCTATATGACTTATCCACTTGGATTTGGATGTTACAGAATGTTTTTTCTTCACTTTTCTCATTCCTTGGCCCTTGTGCAGGAAAACAACCACTCCAACAATGTGAATTTCTGAGAAATTCATAGCACCCTTTTTAAGGTTCAGACAGCAGGGCACAGGTGCTGGCAGTAGGGGTGCTGGGGTGCAGCAGCACCCCCTGGCTTGAAGTAGTTTCCATCATATACAGGGTTTACAGTTTGGTTCAATGGTTCTTGGGATCACCACTATACAAACTGTTCCAGCACCCCTGCAGCAGGGTCCTTGCTTGTTCGTAGTAGCTAGGATTGAGTCAGAAGAAGGCAACATGAATCCTTTTTGAGAGGAGGACTTGTCTTGTTCCACCCAGACCGCTGAACCCTTGCCATGTAGAGTGCCTCGGGAAGAGGAGGGTCATCTAAACCGCCTTGCTTTTGAGGGAGTCTTTGAGAAAGAAATTCTCCACTTTTTGTTTTCCCTTTTTAAAATTTTACCTCTCACTCTCAACCCCTTTATGGGGGGTAAGAAGCAGTTGCAGGGTCTGCTTTGCATGTGAGAGCTTGGCACCCTGGGCAATCCCCGGCACTGTAGATCCTGCAGAAGTTAGCTTTGTTGTGATTCTGCAAGGGACAGCTCATTGCACATTGGAGCAAGAGTCCACAACATCCCATATGCTGGTGTGGACCTAGAAATTCCCATAGGACTTTGTAGCCTACTCCATTTTTAAACTTTTTACTTAGCTGGCAAAGATATTGACTCCCCACCAACTGGAGACTGAAATAACTGAGTTCTAGTAGCCAACAAGTCCCTAATTTGCAGAAAATCACCTGACATCACCAAATAGCCCTGATGCCGGAAGAGAGGAAGTATCTATTGTTCATCATTAGAAGAAGTGAGGTGGTTAATCTCCAGAGTTATGAGATACTTTCAGACCTCCAAATGGGTAAAAATCTTTCAAAAACAGACTCTCTCACAATACATTAATGCATCATTTTCCAATCCTGGCCAGCCCCCAGAAGTGCAAAAGCAAGCACAAATGAGGGATTCTGAAAAAAAGTTAACTAAACTTTCTTTGAACTTGGAAAAAAAAGGCATGGTTCAAGTTTTGAGGGAAAGATTGTGCAGATTCTTATTTTATCTGAACTGATTCACCATCCCTAATATGTCGTTTAGTTATGGCTCATCTACACTACAATCATACCTGTCTGAGGAAACTTGTTTAATAGTATAGGCAGGTCTTTCTGGTCTTTTGTGGGTGTTAGTCCTTAAAATGGATTGGGATTTAGTTAAAGCACTGATACCAACTGGAAAGAAAAGTAAATGACAAAGTGTACCTCTGTCTTTCTCATGGCCAATGGAAATATGTAAAATTCTGGAAACTGAAAGTTTTACAGACTTTACAGTCAACAACAAAAGATTGCAAGATACAAAACAAATTTTTCATGCAATGAAATAGAATGAATAGAATTTCCCCCCACCATAAAAATTATTTGATTTACCTATAACTAAAGAAGAATCTCCTTCTTCATTCTTAACATTAGGATTGCAGCCATTGAGCAGGAGAAAGTGGACGTTGTCTAAGAAGCATTTGTCTACTGCTACAAAGAGAGGAGTTTCCCCTTTCAGACTGGTCTGCTCCCACACAACGGGATCTGAAGCTGAAAGATACCCAGGAGAACAGCACACATTGGGAATGGAAGTAATCATCAAAACTGACTTAGTAAAACTTTCAAATGAGGAGCACAGAATGCTCTTTACCCTTCAGAGTTATTTCTAGGATGTTCTTGTTTAATTGTGCTGCAGCTTCATGCAAAGGAAGCCAGCCTCGCTGATCAGTTTCCTTAAAAGCTGAACAGTGCCTCATCAACTTCAGCAAGACTGCTTCTTGGCCTGCAGAATCAGAATCATATCACGCTACTTAGCATAAAACAGAAATTTCAAGACAATTGAAATCTTGACTCCACTTACATCAAGGAATATTTGGAGTATAGTGATTTATTGGGCTCATTTTTTCTAGAGGAATCCTCCAAGAGCATTTCAGAAGCTGCATACATCAGACTTATATGCCAATAATCAATGCTTAATTAGGCTTCCTATGCTACAATAATACAAATAGTAAATAAATAGTATAAAAATACAAATAATAAATAAATAGTATAAACATTTGAAATTCAGCTGCCTCTGAAATAGAACATCACAGCTACTGAACAGCTAAAGGAACTCTACACAAGAGTTTGCAACATGAAGTTAATACTTGTCCAACTGAAACTATATATGAATTTTCAGCTATGCAGAATAAATTAAGCTAGAATTTGAGTAACACACAAAAGCTACTTTTACTACCTCTACTCTTGCTAAAAATGCTACGGAATCTTTAAGTGGTCTGGTCTTCAATTTTGCATCTCATCTGAACGATGGAATCTCCAGTAGCATAGTGCCCAAAACATCATTCTGGGTGTTCAGTTCTTAGAAAGTGAGGGGAAGAATGCAACCTACTCAGTCCTTAACAAAACTTCCTACACCAATTAAATTAGACTAGAGTGATGATTTGTGTGTTTGTACTTAACTGTCCGTATTGCTGTGATTATCTTTCCATGTTCTGTGCTCATAACAAACTGGAATCTGCACAAACAGAACAAAATAATTATAATTTATATCAGTTAAAGGAAAAATATGCATGCTATTAAAGTAAAAATAAATAAGTAAATGCTGTAACTATCTGCTGCTTAATAACAGACCAGAATCATTTTGATTTGTCTTGTAAATAGTAGATATTCACACAATTTACTTATTTATTTTACTTACTTATTTTCTATTATTTGCTGTTTCCCAATTTGCACTAGTTACCTATTGTGACTCAACAAAACACATTCACTTTGAAAAGGAAGCTGAATTTCACATTCTCTTGACCACAGTTCCTAATCTTTGTAACAAAACCCAATGATGAAGGATAAGCATAATTAGAACGGAAGTTTTAATATAGAAAAATAGTTTGTACTGCACGTTATCGCTGCATAGAACATGGGGATTTTTCTTTGTTAGCGCCCGTAACAGTATAAACCATAACTCTTAGCTGATATATAATAATTTTCAAAGAGTACAATATAAATACATTCTTCAATTTCAGTTTACATGGATTCACACGTCTTTCCCTCCCAAGAGTTATTTGGAACTTCTAGGTTTGTACAAGCACAAAAATATAAGATTTGTGAACTTTAGTCACCCTTTTGATGAATGTGGTATAAATGTGCACTGAACCCCCCAAACAAGTAAGTTTCAAGTGCTCTCAAATTTCACTTGGGAAAATTTCAAACAGCTCACCTCTGTTATGTGTACATATAAAAGGAGAGGCAGCTTACACATGAACCTCAGTAACATTAAGCAAGCAGTCTACAATGGCAAGCATTATGGTGCAGGGTTACATATAAAAATACTAACATAAATAGACTATTACATAATAATAGCTTGTAACATAGCTCCCAGTTACACTGCCACAACATACTCCACAGCAAAGTATTACCTATCACTCGCTGCAGTATCTGTAACTGTCTCACTTTTATGGATATGCTGCAAGCTTTGTTGAATAACATTCTGGGTGGGGATGTCATCATCAAAGTCTTCATCATTCACATATTTAGAATTAGACATTTTATATCTGTATAACTTGGATCACAAGCAGCTAGGAAAAGAAAGTTCTATATAGGAGGCAGTTTTTTAAATCTTCAGGTTAATTGTGGATTTCCTGAAACACAGAAGCCACAGAGGACTTAGGTACTGAAAGAAATACGAAGAATTGTTACAAATCAGAAACAATCCTCACACCTTGATTTCTCCCCCCCCCCCGCGTACTTTGTTTTAGACACTGCAAAGACAGTCAACTGTTCTCTTCAGAGTAGGAAATATGTTCCAGTACATTGCTTTGTCAAGAGTTCTTTCCCTGCCTCTTACAGAGCAAACATGTAGAACAGCTAGTGTTATGGCACCACCTACCAGAAAGCAAATAAAGAGGAGAGGTTACTCACCAGGTGCAGTAACTGGATTGCTTCAAGATGTGTCCCTCTAAGGGTGCAGCACTTCAGGTGCACAGGCACATGCGCACCTGAAGTGGCGCATCCATAAGAACACTACTAAAAGAAGAACAAAAAACCCTAATTAATACTTGGTATAAATGTCCCCTCACTTCAGTCATTTTGTCTCTTCACTTTAGTGGCACCATAATGCTAGGTACTCTAGAGCAGTGCTCTACAAACCTTTTAGATCACACACTCCTATCAGTAAAAAATTTTTGAGCACGCACCCCCTGCCGCGCCGAAGCAAAAAAAAAAAAAAAAGAAGCCCACTTTGGAGATCACTGGATGTACACTAAGCCCTGATCTACACTACGAGTTTAGGTCACATTTAGTGCACAGCAAGCAAGCGGAGAAATCATTTTCCCCAACAGCCAGGAACTGTTTTTCACTGGATCTAGTACTCTCCCAACTCACTGAAGGTGGGCTCCCGGACCTAGAAGGCGGAGAAGGGACCTCTGGTGAGTGTACCTTTGTAAATATAATACATGGTTTAAAAGCAAGCGTGTTTAATGATTAATTTGCCCTGAAGACTTGGGATGCATTTGCTGTCAGTACAGCTACTGGAAAAGTCTGTTAATGTGTATGGGGATGGAGCGGAAATCCTCCAGGGATATCTCAGTGAAGCTCTCCTAGATGTACTCCCAAAGCCAGTTAGCCACGTGGTAGCGGGAGGGGTGAAGCGATCATCCCAGAAAATTGGGTGTGTGTGGGGGAGAGGGGGTTAGTTGGGATTGTGCTTCACGTTAACCCGAAAACTGCAGCCCCTCCTTTTAAATGGCCAACCCATTTTAAATGGCCAACCCAATGGGTGCTTGGTATGTGAAATGAGAGCGCTGCTGTTTGAAACCATTCCCAAATGTTATGAAGGTTAAAGAAGCCGAAAGACTGTGGCTTACCATGGCTGCCTGCAAGCCGAATTCTGTTGCTTGTTGGCCCTGCATGTGTGATCTCTCACACCAAACCAGCAGGCCCTCAATATAAGAGGCAAAATGCGACCTTGTAAAGAAAGCACACGTGCTACGTAATGTTAACAGCTTGGTTCACTGTGAAAGAGTCTACCCATTGTTCTCTAAAATGTCTTTTTAAAGACTACTCTCCCTTTTTTTTTCCTCCCGCAGCTGCAAATGTTTCAACGCTCCCCATATCATCTCCATCCCAGAGGCTAGCGAAGATTAGAAGGTGAAAAAAATGCACTTGTGATGAAATGTTCTATGAGCTCATGCAGTCCTCCCTCACTGAAAGAGCCCAGCAGAATGCATGGAGGCAGACAATGTCAGAGTGCAGGAAAGCACAAAATGAACGCGCGGACAGGAGGGACATGCAAGAGAAGAGGTGGCGGGAGCAAGAGGAGAGATGGCAGGAGCAAGAGGAGAGGTGGTGTCAGCGTGATGAGAGGAGGCAGGAAGCAATGCTTAGGCTACTGGAAGATCAAACTGATATGCTCCGGGGTATGGTTGAGGTGCAGGAAAGGCCGCAGGAGCACAGACCGCCGCTGCAGCCCTTGTGAAACCAATCGCCCTCCTCCCCAAATTCCATAGCCTCCTCACCCAGATGCCCAAAAACATGGTGGGGGGGCCTCCGGGCACCCAATCACTCCACCCCAGAGGACTGCCCAAGCAACAGAAAGCTGGCATTCAGTAAATAAGTTTTGAAGTTCAGTGTGGCCTTGTCCTTTCCTCCTCCCCTCCTCAACCACCCCAACCGATGCTTCCCTCCTCCACCACCCCTCCCGGGCTACCTTTGCAGTTATCCCCCCATTTGTGTGACAAATTAATAAAGAATGCGTGAATTTGAAACAACAATGACTTTATTGCCTCTGCAAGCGGTGATCAAAGAGGGTAGGGGATGGCGGTTGGCTTACAGGGAAGTAGAGTGAACCAAGGGGGCGGGTTTTCATCAAGGAGAAACAAACAGAACTTTCACACCGTAGCCTGGCCAGTCATAAAACTGGTTTTCAAAGCTTCTCTGATGCACAGCGCACCCTGCTGTGCTCTTCTAACCGCCCTGGTGTCTGGCTGTACGTAATCAGCGGTCAAGCGATTTGTCTCAACCTCCCACCCCACCAAAAACATTTCCCCCTTACTCTCACAGATATTGTGGAGCACGCAGAAAGCAGTAATAATGATGGGAATATTGGTTTCACTGAGGTCTGATCGAGTCAGTAAACTGCGCCAGCATACTTTTAAACATCCAAATGCACATTCTGCACTTGCTCAGCCTATAGTTGAACAGCTCCTGACTATTGTCCAGGATGCCTGTTTATGGCTTCATGAGCCATGGAATTAAGGAGTAGGCTGGGTCCCCAAGGATAACTATAGGCATTTCAACATCCTCAATGGTTATTTTCTGGTCTGGAAAGTAAGTCCCTTGCTCCAGCTGTTCAAACAGACCAGAGTTCCTGAAGATGCGAGCATCATGTACCTTTCCCGGCCATCCCACATTGACGTTGGTGAAACGTCCCTTGTGATCCACCAGTGCTTGCAGAACTATTGAAAAGTACCCCTTTCGGTTTATGTACTGGCTGCCTTGGTGGTCCGGTCCCAAGATAGGGATATGGGTTCCGTCTATCGCCCCCACCACAGTTAGGGAATCCCATTGCAGCAAAGCCATCCACTATGACCTGCACATTTCCCAGAGTCACTACCCTGGATAGCAGCAGCTCAGTGATCATGTTGGCTACTTGCATCACAGCAGCCCCCACAGTAGATTTGCCCACTCCAAATTGATTCCCGACTGACCGGTAGCTGTCTGGCATTGCAAGCTTCCAGAGGGCTATCGCAACTCGCTTATGAACTGTGAGGGCTGCTGTCATCTTGGTATTCTTGTGATTCAGGGCAGGGGAAAGCAAGTCACAAAGTTCCATGAAAGTTCCCTTACGCACGCGAAAGTTTCGCAGCCACTGTGAATCATCCCAGACCTGCAACACTATGCGGTCCCACCAGTCTGTGCTTGTTTCCCGGGCCCAGAATCAGCATTCCATAGCATGAACCTGCCCCATTACCATCATGATGTCCAAATTGCCAGCGACCCTGCTTTGAGAGACGTCTGTGTCCATGTCCTCATCACTCTCGTCACCGTGCTGCTGTTGCCTCCCCTTGCCTGCTTTTGAAGTTCTGGTGCTGCATATACTGCAGGATAATGCACATGGTGTTTACAGTGCTCATAACTGCTGCGGTGATCTGAGTGGGCTCAATGTTTCCCGTGGTATGACGTCTGCACGGAAAAAAGGCGCAAAACGATTGCAGTTGCTCTCATGGAGGGAGGGGCGACTGACGACATGGCTTATAGGGTTGGCTAATGGGGAATTAAAATCAATAAAGGGGGCGGGTTTGCATCAAGGAGAAACACACACAACTGTCACACCGAAGCCTGGCCAGTCATGAAACTGGTTTTCAAAGCCTCTCTGATGTGCAGTGCGCCTTGCTGTGCTCTTCTAATCGCAAACAGCCTAGTCAGCAAACAGCACCAGCGAGATTTTAAACGTCCAAAGGCACATTCTACCACCATTCTGCACTTGCTCAGCCTATAGTTGAACTGCTCCTTACTACTGTCCAGGCTTCATGAGCCATGGGAGCAAGGGGTAGGCTGGGGTAGGTGCGACAAGCCTCCAGCTCGCATGATATTCGAGGAAGGACTGAATTTCCATTAGATGAAACTTAAAGCAGAGATTGACCTGGAGTCACTCCCATTTATGTCCAGGTGCCCCCGACCGACCTCACCGAGGCCGGCCAGGAGCACCCATGTCTGCCCAGGCGCTCCTGACCGACCTCAACGAGGTCAGTCAGGAGCAACCAGGAGACAGCAGCAGATGGTACAGTAGGGCTGCTAATTGTCTTTGCTAACTTGCAAAGGCAAGGAGCTGCTGCTGTGTAGCACTGCAGTACTGCATCTGTCAGCAGCACCCAGGAGATGTACAGTGACAGTGAGCTGAGCGGGCTCCATGCTTGCCGTGGTATGTCGTCTGCACAGGTAACCCAGGAAAAAAGGCAAGAAACAATTTTTTGCCGTTGCTTTCATGGAGGGAGGGAGGGGGGCCTGATGACATGTACCCAGAACCACCCACAACAATGTTTTTGCCCCATCAGGCATTGGGAGAATTCCAATGGGCGGCAGAATTCCAATGGGCGGCAGAGACTGCAGGAACTGTGGGATAGCTACCACAGTGCAACGTTCCGAAAGTCGCTGTTAGCCTCGGTGCTGTAGATGCACTCTGCCGACTTAATGCGCTTAGTGGGGACACACACAATCGACTGTATCAAATCGATTGCTAAAAAATCGACTTATATTATATCGGCCTAATTTCGTAGTGTAGATATACCCTAAGGCCTGGTCCACACTAGGACTTTAATTCGAATTTAGCAGCGTTAATTCGAATTAACCGTGCACCCGTCCACACCAGGAAGCCATTTAATTCGACCTAGAGGGCTCTTTAGTTCGAATTCGGTACTCCACCCCGATGAGGGGAGTAGCGCTAAATTCGACATGGCTATGTCGAATTAGGCTAGGTGTGGATGCAAATCGAACTTACTAGCTCCGGGAGCTATCCCACACTGCACCACTCTGTTGACGCTCTGGACAGCAGTCCGAGCTTGGATGCTCTGACCAGCCACACAGGAAAAGTCCCGGGAAAATTTGAATTCCTTTTCCTGTCTGGACAGTTAGAATCTCATTTCGTGGTTGGACATCGGGGTGAGCTCAGCAGCACCGGCAGCGATGCAGAGCTCTCCAGCAGAGGAGTTCATGTAATCTCTGAATAGAAAGAGGGACCCAGCATAGACTGACCGGGAACTCTTGGATCTGATCGGTGCGTGGGGCGAGGAGTCTGTGCTTTCGGAGCTGCGCTCCAAAAAACGGAATGCAAAGACCTATGGGAAGGTCTCCAAAGCCATGAGAGACAGAGGATACAGCCGGGATGCAACGCAGCGCCGCGTGAAAATCAAGGACCCCAGACAAGGCTACCAAAAAATCAAAGCGGCAAACGGACGCTACGGAGACTGCCACCACTGCCCCACCAGTGACCATGGACTCTGACGATGGGACAGTGTCGACGGCCAGTTCCTCGGCGATGTTCGCGGACGGGGAAGATGAGGAAGGGTTTGTGGACGACGAGGCAGGCGACAGCGCTTACAACGCTGGTTTCCCCGACAGCCAGGATCTCTTCATCACCGTCATGGAGATCCCCTACCAACCGTCCCCGGCCATTAACCCGGATCCTGAATCAGGGGAAGGAGCAGTCGGTAAGTGCTTTAACCATGTAAACTTTTATTCTTAATATAACAGGAATCTGAAGTATGTGAAAAGGAGGTCTCTCTATATATGGGGATAGAACAGAAATCCTCCTGGGAGATCTCCACGAAGCTCTCCTGGAGGTAATCGAAAAGCCTCCGCAGGAGGTTCCTGGGGAGAGCTGCCTTATTGGGTGCTCCGTGGTAGCACAGTTTTCCGCGCGAGGCTTTCATGAGCTACTCAGGGAGCATTGCCTCCCCGAGCACGGCTGCATAGGGCCCTGGTTTGTGCTGGCTTTCACGCAGCATGCGCTCTCTATCTCCTTCAGTGACCGTCCTCAGGGTGATCTCGCTCGGAGACTCCTGCATCTAATTAGGGGAATTACTGTAATGTTACGCCTGGTCCAAAGTATTTGTAAAAAAACTCCGGACAGATGGCATAGCAGAGACTCAGCACGCTGCTGCGTGACGAGCGTAATGGAAAGCCAAAGATTCAAATGGACGCTCATGGAGGGAGGGGGGACTGAGGACGCAAGGTATCCCACAGTTCCTGCTGTCTCTGAAAAGCATTTGCATTCTTGGCTGAGCTCCAAATGCTTCTAGGGTCAAAAACAGTGTCCGCGGTGGGTCAGGGCATAGCTAGGCAATTTACGCAGCCCCCCACCCACCCCCAGAAGTGAAAGGGAAAACAATCCTCTCTTGACTCTTTTACATGTCACCCTATCTTTACTGAATGCTGCAGATAGACGCGATGGTGCAGCACTCAACACCAACATCCTTGCTATCCCCACGCTATGGATGGCTGATGGTACAAAATGACTGGTACCCGTCCTCATCATCAGCCTATTGGCACATGGGGCAGTGCAAAAGGACTGGTAACCATGCCGACTAGCATCGGTAAGGTCAATCAAGGGCGCCTGGTCCTAATTTTTCGTGGTAGATGGTACAGTATGGCTGATAACCATCGTCATCATAGCAACAGGGGGCTGAGCTTCATCAGCCCCCACCCTTCATGTGTAAAGAAAAGATTCAATTGCCCCTGGACTAGCAGCAGGATGCTGGGCTCCTCTCCTCCACACTCCTTAATGTCCTATCTGGACTATCATAGCAACTGGAGGCTGCCTTCCACTCATTTCTCACTAACAAGTCACTGTGTCTTATTCCTGCATTCTTTATTACTTCATCACACAAGTGGGGGGACAATGCTATGGTAGCCCAGGAAGGCTGGGAGAAGAATGGAATGAACAGGTGGGGTTGTTGCAGGAGCACCCCCTGTGAATAGCATACAGCTCATAATCTATGCAGGATCTGACACAGAGCAGCTGTGTTCTCTGGTTCTCTGATACAGTGGTTCTCTAGTACACTTGCCCATATTCTAGGGAGGACTGATTCTATTTTTAGATACCAAAAAGGAGGGATTGACTCAGGGAGTCATTCCCAATTTTGGCTTTTGCGCCCCTGGCTGATCTCAGCCAGGGGCACTTATGACAGCAGCAAATGGTGCAGTGCAAAAGGACTGGTAACCATGCCCATCTTATTACCAATTTATGGTATGGTAGATGGTACAATATGGCTGGTAACCATCTCTGCTATCATGCAAAAGCAAAAGCATGCTGCTGTGTAGCGCTGCTGGACTGCCTCTGTCAGCGGCATCTAGTACACATACGGTGACAGGCACAAAAGGCAAAACAGGCTCCATGGTTTCCATGCTGTGGCGTCTGCCAGGGCAATCCAGGGAAAACGGGCTTGAAATGATTGTCTGCTGTAGCTTTCCCGGAGGAAGGGATGACTGACGACATTTACCCAGAACCACCCGCGAAAATGGTTTTTGCCCCATCAGGCACTGGGATCTCAACCCAGAATTCACAGAGACAAACTAGACTGTGTTCATTGTTCGCAAAAATTTATCTTTGCAAGGAATTCACTCCCTTTTTCCCATCACACAGCTTCGACTGTCTCCAGACCCGCCACAGCATCCCCCTCACAGAGGCTGGCAAAGATTAGGCGGCGAAAGAAAAAGACAGGGGACGAGATGTTCGCTGAACTTATGGGGTTCTCCCGAGATGAGGCGGACCAGCAGAGCCAGTGGAGGGAGACCCTCTCTCTGTACCAGCGCTCACACAGCGAAGGGGAGGAGAGGTGGCGTGAGGAAGACAAGCAGGCGACTCAAACGCTGCTTGGACTAATGAGGGAGCAAACGGACATGCTCCTGCGCCTTGTGCATGTTATGCAGGACCTCAGGCAGGAGGACAGAGCCCCCCTGCAGTGTATCTGCAACCGCCCTCCCCCGCCACAAAGTCCCATACCCCCCTCACCCAAAATAACCAGAAGGAGGGGCGCCAGAGGCCGTGTAAACTGTCACTGCACCCCAGCAGAGTGCTCAAGTACCCAAAAGCTCTCATACCCTAAATTTTGAGAAGTCCTTTCCTTCCCGCCTCACCCAAGCCCCCATCCCAGTTTCATCCCCTAACTGTCTAGTTGATAATAAAAAATACTTTTCTGTTAATTACTGTTTCCGTCATGTTCTTTTAGAGGAGACTGTGTTTGAAGGGGGGGAAGGGGGTTGGTAATTTGACAGGACAATCACCTTTACCAGGGTACAGACATGGGGGCAGGATCAGCAGCAGGTCACACACACACTGCTGTCAGTACGCACCCTGGTCGGTATGGGAGGTGGTTTGCAGGTTCTGTGTGGGTGGGGGGGTACGTGACTTTGTAGCGGGGGAGGGGGGTTACAGATCTCATGCAACGGTCCCTGTCCTGGACCACAGAGCCACGCAGCAGAGGAATCTGTATCCATCCTCCCCCGCCAAAAGGCCGCATAGCCCCCGCACACAGAGTCCCAAAAAGGAGGGATGGCAGGCTCCGTTGAAACATCCAGTCCGGCACTGCAGACCGCTCTGGGAGCAGGAGCCTGTCATTCCTCGAGTTTACAGGCGGTCTTTACATCACTGCACACCCTACCCAGCACAGTCCGTGTCCCAGTTTCAACCCTGTAACGCAAAGTCATCAATAAAGAAACCTTTGTAAAGTTACAGTGGAACATGTATTTTATTTTTAAACGTGTGTTGGAAGTTGGGGAAGCGGGGTGGGCGGGGTATGTAACTGCAGATGCTAGTCAACAGTCACTTGGTAAAGAAACAGGGGCAGGTTCAGCTTCTCTGTAAAGAAACTGAACAGTCACAGGTCACGCTACTCGCTGCTCGCTGTTACTTGAAGAGTTCCTTGTCGCTGTGCAAGGCGCCTGCACAGAGCTTCACGAGCCAGGGCATTAGCGGGTAGGCTGGGTCCCCGACGATCACTATAGGCATCTGCACATCCCCAAGACTTATTTTGTGGTCCGGGAAGAAACTACCTTCCTGCAGGCGTCTAAACAGACCACAGTTCCTGAAAACACGCACGTCATGAACTTTGCCTGGCCACGCGACGTTGATGTTGGTAAAACGTCCCCCCATGGTCCACCAGTGCTCGCAGCACCATTGAAAAGTAGCCCTATTTCTCAGCAGCTGACTGTGGAAGAGGTGGACGATAAGGTGCGAGGAGTTGACAACGGCCATAACTGCAGCAGGATCCGTGCTCAAAGTGCTGTGGCGCCCGCGCTGTCACTGAGCAGAAAAGTGCACGAACAGATTGCCCGCAGGCGCTTTCAGGGAGGGAGGGAGGGAGGGCGTGATTGACAGTTCAATGATGACAGTTACCCAAAACCACCCTCGACACATTTTTCCCCCCAGCATGCATTGGGGGGAAATCCCAGAATTCCAATGGGCAGCGGGGAGTGCGGGAACTGTGGGATAGCTTCCCACAGTGCACCGCTTCCAAAGTCGACGCTGGCCCCATTACTGTGGACTCGCACAGTCGAACTAGTGTATTTAGTGTGGATACACAACTTCGACTTCATAAGGTCGATTCCACAAATTCGAATTAAGTTGATTCGAAAGAGTCTTGTAGTGTAGACATACCCTAAGTGTTTGCTATAATTTCCCATACTCTGCTCACGTGATGCTTGGCAGTGGGGAAACAGATCGCTGCTCTTGCTCAAGATTTGCTTCAGCCAAGAAGCATTTACTGTCAGAAAAGCACTGCAGGTCTGTGTAAGAGTTCATGTTTTAAGTCTTCCAGTGAAAACCACACCAAAGTATGTGCCTCAAACCTGCCAGAAATTCTGATCCATGTTATTGTGTGCATCCGAAAGACCAATTTGCAGAACAAAATAAAGCTGTCCTGAACAGCTCTACATGATTGTGAATCTCAATAGTTCTACAGGACCTACATAAACTTTTGATCTACTAATTCCAGATGAATGCTGCAATCAACAATGCCCATGTACAAACAATGGAGTAAACACAGAGCACCATGTTAATTTGACCTACATAAGGATGGGAGGAATGGGCTTAGTAGAAATCAATGTTTGCCAAATGGAAAGGGTTAAACTATGTATAGAAAATTATTTTCAGCCTTTTAAGACTTATTACAGACAATGGAGCATAAAAAATAAAATAGCTAACGTTCTCCTTTTAAAACTTGACAATTGGTTTCAATTTTATGATTTCCTGGAAATAAAGAAATGCTCATTAATGACCAAAACAATGAAACCATTAAACAGGAAAGGTAAAAGAAATAATTAAAGTTACAAATCAGTTCTAGCGGAGATTTCATAATAAAACTTTTTGAAATTAAAAAATATACAGTGACTGCAATGGCAACTAATGGCAGCAGAGCGAAAGGGATAAAAATGTATTTCCAGTTGCTGGTAGAGGTCCACTTTACATGTGCACAATTTACTAATTGCTACTTTGCACAATGAAGTACGTGCCATCATATTTATACAATCAATGTTAATCTGTTAGGGCCAAATCCTATCATCTTTTTACTCAGACAAATCTCTCATTATTGACTTCCAGGGAGAGTCAGCCTAAATAAGGACTTCAGAACTGGCTCCCATTAACCAACAAAGAAGGCACAATGAAAGAAAATGTCAGCACAACCCTTCTCGAGTTTGGAAAATGTTCTAGAAATATTTTAAAGTTGAACAGAGGAATTTATAGCAAGCTTGAATCATTTAATTTGTTACCCAGACCAATTTCCATATATATCTCCAACTTACATATGTACAGCAGCTAGATAAATATATAAATAAAACATATAAACAAATAAATGTTTGTATTGCAGGCAAACTCAGATTGATCAAAATACCATCAGTTATACACATATATTTCAAGTCTAATTATTGCTTTTGGGAAAATTTAAGAATACAAAATTTCACCATAAACTCAGAATAGAATATATAAGATTTTCTCTCACCTTTTTTAGCTTTTGAGAAGAACATAGAGGACCTCACGCTTTAAACAAGTGATTATTAAGTTGAATCTGATATTTTCATGTACTGAAAAATGATCTCTGAAGAGTCCAGATCCACTAATAGCTCTCTATAAATATCTGATCATAAGATACTCTAGGACTTTCTCCACATTTCATACACGTGGGTTAGCTGTGTCTGATGACATGATCTGATGAATTATATATCAGTAAAAGAAGAGATTAAAGGTCCAGCCTTCTTGATATAATATTCCAGATGTAACTGTTTTAATGAAAATTGATGTTTAAGGGAAGTAATATGTTCATTCTCTACATCTGATTTAAAGAAAAATCACTGCTGCTTTCACATGCTTTATCAACACAGAGTACATTTAAAGGACAGGAATCATTACTGGGAGCTTGCCTAAAGGAAATGTGAGAGAGCAGATCAAACTCTGGCTTTACATAAATCAATACATTTAAATATAAACAAAGAAATAAAATAATATATAAACAAAAGGAAGTTTATGTTTTTAAAAGAAGACAATACTGTAACAGAAGTTGCTCATATGTCAATATGTAATTACAATTTTCACATTCAGACAAAGAAAAGCACATACTGTGTGTGTGTGTGTGTGTGTGTGTGCGCGCGCGTGCGCATGAGAGAAAAAGACTGAGTGTGTTTATAAGGGGAGGAGAACAGCCTGTATCTGATATTCCTCTAGCCCCAACACACAGGCATCAGGGAAAGGTGGGACGCGGGAGATTGGGTGGGAGCAAAGTTAGGGTAGGGTTGGACTTCCTCATTTCATGAGACTTGAGCTGAGCCACTTTGCAGCAACCTAAAGTTCTCTTTCCTCCCAAGCACGGTGCACCTCAGGGGCCAGAAATTAGCCAGTACTCAGATGTTCAACTCTTAGGAACTTGTCAGTTTCCTAAGGGTTAAAAAGCTATGTAGACTCATACAAGGGAAATTTTAACATTAAATGGAAAATGTATCAATTGAAACTGTTTTAACCACTTGAACTGAATTTTTCATGTTCCATTTTACCCCTCTGCTTGATTCTGCATAATAAGCAGATATGGGGACACTAATTTCTGAGGTCCAAATTCACGCCTGCTGATCCTGCTGAGGGAGGAAAGGTGGCTGGTGTCTTAACTCCCCTCCAGATGGCATACTACAGTTGAACACACTACAGAGAAAAGGTCTATTCTGTGGAATTCTTCTCCTTCCTGGTTATAAGGAGAGGTGGGAATGGCTCTTTGGGAGAGAGGCTCTAGGAGTCCTGAGAAAAGAGCTCTAGAAATAGCCAAGCCTAAAAGAAGATTTGAGCTGATCTTTATCTTACTATAGTTTTCTTTTTAATAAAGCCAAATCCTAGGAAGAGGTGTGTGTGGTGAATTTGGACTTTACGTGATATAACAACTGTGTTTTTAAGCAGGATGCAAAAGGAGATAACATTTTTATGGCAAGTTGTGGGGGTTTTGTTTGTTTGGGCTGTTTATTTTTCATGGAAACTATACAAAAGGAGCTGAGGAGTTTAGAATATTAGAAGCAATCGAAGTAACGATGGATTGCTAGGAAGTATGCAAGTGAGGCAGACAAAGGTGCATCTTAAATTCAGTTTTATCACATAGGTAAACAATTTCTCCCACCACCACCTGTGTGACAGCACACAAATTAGAGATGAGTCCAAACCAAAACCCCAGATCTGAACATCCAGACTTTGCCCTCTCATGGTTCAGGCCTACAGTGCTTGAATGCTGTCTACGATAATGCTTCCCATATGGGAGTTCAGACAATTTTCATTTTTTTCATCAAGATATCATTTATGATATTTTAATAGGTGTCAAAAGAGATCTGTATGCTTACTCATGACACTATATTACAAAATAATAAAATGAACACTCCAGATCATTATATATTTTAAAAATAGTAATAACATCATACAATTATTAAATGCAATATATCAAGATCAGAAATTTTTTTGCCTTATCCGTCCAAATATAAATATATCAAGATGTTTCTCTGATACAGTGTGCGTCAATTCCTCAGTAAAGGAAGGAAAAGAAAGATATGTCTAATGAGGTTTGCCTCTGAATTCTTCAGGGTTAGTCATCCAGCTGGCAGAGCAGAGCAACACCTCGCTTGATCCAGTGCTGGACTGGTTTATCAGTCTCTAGCAATAGCGCAATGACAAAATTAGTAGAATGTCCAGTAGTGGATAAGGTTCCCTTACGCTCACTTGTCTTGTAGAGTGGACAAATATAGGCATTAGATTTCTTTATGTCCGATTTTTTACCTTAAAAAAGAACAAACAAAGGAATGAATTATATACTGTAGATGTACTAGATGAATGAAAATAATCTAATGTAAAAATCAAATATTCATTCTGACTTATTTTTAAAGCTAAATAAAAATTTGACAAAATATTTTCATCCAGCAAAACTTAAAAAGAAGTTGCTTCTTGCTCTGCTTTTCTTTTAAAAATTAATTTACAGAATTTACATAGGCTAATAGACTAGAGGAAGTATGTTTGCTATTGTTTGCTTACAGGAATAGATGCCTTCCTTTACGACCTGCTTTTCAAATCTTTCACAGATGCATTCAAAGCTAAATAGTTGTATAAAAATCATAGCATTTGACTAAAATACCATCGGGTTATAGTTTAGAGCATGTTAGTAAGTGCACGAGGTCTTCATATAAAATTGGGACTCTAAGGCAACTTTGATTCAGCAGCTCGAGAACCTAATCGTGATTCAAGTTGTTTGAGTTCCGAGGCTACAGCTCTGGAGGAACTGTAATGTGCCCAGACTGTTTACACATAACTTGCACAAAGGCTTAAATCATGTTCTTCTGACATCAGTCAGCTTCCATGAACAGACTCCTCCAATGTCAATAGAAGGGGTAAATGGGCAGGATGGAATACTTTGTGGGGCTGACTCACAGCTAGTTACAACTAAGTAGAAACTAAACCACTGTGGAGAAACATTAGGAATGTTTGAAAAAAAAAATCTAAGTTTTTTTTTTTTTTAGGATAACTGCTCCTGATCAAAGAAAGGAGGAACCAGATGGGAAAAACAATAGTAGATGTTAGTCAGAAGAAAACATTATCAGTGTTTAGCCATCTATGGACAGTATTTCTGCAGCAGTTAATGATACTTTGAGCAACATTAATTTTAACACATATGGGGTGAAATACTGGCCCCATTTAAATCAATTGCAAATGTCCCATTGACTTTTATGGAGTCAAGATTTCAACAACCATGCTCCCTTTTGCCAAGGCTAGTTTATGCCTAAAATATACATGAAGATCCAATTTGGAGGCAGTGAAATTCATTTTATATGAAATGTCTATCTGATTAACTCCTCCTTTGTCCTATCCATGCTAAATAAACCTTTGTGGGGGGAAAAGAGGCACAGACCAGATAAATTTCAGATAAAAAACTGGGTCAGCCAGTGAAAAGGCATGATGTTTGACAGGCAAGCCATTGATCACGTCAGCTGAATGGAGATCTATGTGCGTTTGGATTTTTTGGTGAGAGAGAAGGGTTGGTCTTTTTGCAACATTAAAGAAATACATTACTGCAATCTCTTGTTGCATTAGAATCCAAAGACACATTGGTTCCAGACCACTTTACTTACTTGGTTTTATCCAAATAATTGGCATCGGGTCAAAGAGCAACTTGGGATGCTGTTCAGCTAATATTCCCCTGGTGAGACAAACAAAGAAACTATTAAAACATAATTTTATAAAAGGTATATTTTTAAAAGAGATATTTTTGTATTTTACTTCATTTGTTGGGTAGGAAGGGTTGGGATGAGAAAGGGGAATGGAGATGAAAGGAAGGGGAAGAGAAAGAGAAATGTCAGGACAAGTACAGACAATGGAAGCAAACTGAAAAGATGTAACAAGAGCGAGAAATAAATAAATAGAAGAGAGGAGGGGATGCAGAACAGAGCTGGAGGACTTCCCTGTCTTTACCTTTCTCACAGGGTCCAGTAAAATCATCAGATATCAAAAACATTTCTCTCATAAGCCCACACCAGGGATGGGATTATGAAATAACAGATAAAAGCCATACTGTGCTCTGACCTTTGCTGTTTAAACTCTTGGAATAAAACATGCAGTTTTTCTTGCTGAACTACATTACCTTTAAAAGTGTCCCTTATCTTGTAACAGTATGATGAAAATTTAAAACCCAGTGTAGATTTTGATTTTGTGCACCCACTTTTATGTGTGTAAACAATTGTACAAGCAGAAGTGGGTATAGAGCTGCTTTATCAGCACAAATTGAGGTGCTGGTGTGAAATCTGTATATACTGAGGGCAGATCTACACTAGAAGCGCTACGTCGGTGCAGCTGCATCTTATTTGCAATGTGCACTTTTCTGATTGTCTGGTAATTAGTTCCAACTACTCTGCACATTAGTTCTGAAGGTTTTTTTCCCAAAATGCACTGCTTCACTCCACTGGAAAAAAAAATTATCTGAGATTTTTCCTAGGCCCCTTTTAAAATATTCGCTTTGAGGGCTGTTAGGGCCTGTACCCTTTCCCATCTACTTAGAAACCTTACAAAGTAGCAAGTGCCATATTTGAATGACTATACAAACAGCTAAATCCTGCCCTTCTCTTGTGTGGGACCAAGATGTGAATTGGTGCTTATCTTCATCTTAGCTGCCTGTGCGCTAGGTGACTCACCCTGAGGATGGCCAGGTCGGCTGCAGCAAAGGGATAGGTCAGGGCTCCACCACCTGCTCTGTGATTGGGACTAGGAGGGCTGTTCATACACTGGGGACCTGATGTAAAAAATTCATTCTGTACTCACATAGTAAGTGCTGTAGGTTTGGAGAGGAAACACTATACTGTTCACACACGAGAGACATAGTCCCTGAAAACCTTTTTCAAAAAATCAAGTCCCTCCGAGGTGTCTCAAATTGGGCACCCGGAAACCGATGCAACAGGAATCACTAGTCACTTTTGAAAATCTTGGCCTTACTGCTTTGAATGGTTCTGTGACTCACGTAGAAGGGCAATTTCATGAAAGAAAACTGCATTTTTATTATAAGTAAGCACATGGCAACATTCCCAATACTACAGTATAGCAGATTCACTGTGTTTTTTCTTGTCAAGATCTCATGAAGGAAGGAAGAAGATTTTAAATTAGAGTATATCATTGAAATGTTGAAATGATGTTAAAATATTTCAGTAAATCTAATAAGAAAGTTTAAAATTTATTTTAAAATTTTAATTACTGACTTGGTCCTGTCCCAGCGAGCTCCATCTAAAAATAATCCATGAATATAAACACCATCTTCTGGTGCACTATCAGATGTATCCTTAGGAATAACCTAAAAGGAAATACATGTTAATACATTTCCACGGTAGTTTTGTTTTAGAACTATTAGCTCTACAAGCCAATCTTCCAGAGACCAACCCCAAATCAGGATAAAATAGTGAAGCCTCTTCTTTCAGTACTACTTTACATCTTCAACTGTTAAGATGGCAGCTTTCTATGTGACTGTTAATTATCCTTTATCATCATACTTAGAACACTCACGTTTATCAAGTGGTTTGTTTTCCTAATTAGATGATTAAGTGTAATGAGGAATATGCTTTTAATAGCATTCCTTTCCAGATATAAAGTGGAAAACCGTATGTACTACTATTTAACATGGCTGCAGATCTACAATGCCATTGCTAATCAAGGTCTCAATCCTGCAATGAGATATGTGCAAGTGAACATGTCCAATCAGGCACAGGATCCACCTGTTGTATCTCATGGAAACATCAGGACCCATATTAGTAAAATATATTTTTATCACTTATCCATACCTGAAATTCATATCCCAGCAGGTCAATGGGAATGGTGTACTTCCTGGCATAGTTCTGCATGGCTCCAGTTAAAAAAGCTTGAGTAAAATAGAATCCCGATAGCCAAAAAACACTGGGCTTTCCTGACTCATACCAGTCCTGGGAGGAGGAACAGAGAGATACTTTCAAGCATCTTTGCTATTTAGCATAGGCCTAGGTGGTATTTGCAGTTTTCCACAAAAAAATTTATTCTACACAACTTTGTTTAGAAAGTCTAGCTATAAAGAGTCAATTTTTACCAACCCATGTCCAAATCATCCTTTAATTTTAAATCAAACAGAATTATTAGTAACACAATCCCGCTTGCTTTACCTGCAAGAATTTCAGCCTCGCTAGAAAATCTAGGATATAGCTCCCCAATGGTTTAAGACTTGGGTATGAACGGTTAGCCCAGTTCTCGGCAACTTTTCCAACAAGCAGACTGCCACTCAGGGCCTCCAGCTCAGAATCCATAACGACTAGTCCTTTAATGGCCTTTTTCAGATTTATTAAGGTAATACGTATAGTTCGGAGTAAACTAGAATTAAAGAAAATATCACAGAACTGTCACTGAAATACAACAGGTTTGACATGATTTGTCAGATATAAAATCATCATCTCAAGAAATAGTATTACATTATTGTGATGGCTATGAAACAAGTGCATAACCACGTTTTCCTCATTCATAATTTGCCATATTTGCAAAATTACAGATTGTGCCCATACTGTTGCCATTTAACACATCTTTCTTCTGCTTATCTGTGGCCTGGGACAAATCTGTTAATTTCTGTCTCATTTTCTCCATCCCATCTTCCTGGCTTCAAAGGGTTCTGTGAGGTTTAACTCATTATTAAGGATAGGAGTCTGTCATGGAGGTCATAGATTCCGTGACTTTAACGGACCTCCATGACTTCTTTGGCTTCAGCCCGCCACAGTGGCAGGACTGGAGCAGCTGTCAGCCCCCGACCAGGAGCAGTGGTCAACATCCGGAGCAGCATCCCAGGACTGGAGCAACAGTCAGTCAGCCCTTGCCACAGGAGAAGCAGCCGGAGCAGTGGCTGGGGCTGGGTCAGCCCCCAGGGCCAGAGCAGCGGCCGCCGCAACAGGATCAGCCACCGGGACTGCAGTGGCTGCTGCTGCCGCAGGAGCCTGAGTAGCCCCCAGTGGGGCTCTTCCTGTTAGTCCCCCCACAGGGTATTTTTAGTAAAAGTCACAGACAGGTTGCAGACTTCCATGAATTTCGGTTTATTTTCCGTGACTTTTACTAAAAATATCCATGACAAACTCTTAACCTTACTCATTATGAACTGTACAGTGCCTGAGATGTCTAGATGGAAGGTGAGATAGAAATTCTAATTATTTTCACCTGGTTAAAAACAATTGAGTCCAAACCAGAACCTAGATCCAAGCATCCCTGGATCCAAAGTCAGACTTTGCAGCTTGCCTCTGTCACTTTAATGGGCTAAGGCAAAATTCCTGATCTAGAATTTCCCAATCTTTGGGAAAATTCATGGGGAGATCCAATGCTCCAGTGCAAAGTCCACATCTAGCTTAAAAAAAAATAGAACACTATGCAGTGAATATTCTTGGGGAAATAATGGTCCAATGGCAGCTGTATAAGTTCATCTCTTTCTGTTTATGTAAAATAAAATATTTCTGCTAAAATAGTTGAAGACCTAATGGGGCATTTAGTTTTATGCATTGCTTTGAATTTCATAGTCTCTTGCCTATACTGTCCTGGCAAGAAATTAAAACCTGAACCCTAAAAATAATAGAATCACAGAATCATAGGACTGGAAGGGACCTCAGTAGGTCATCTAGTCAGTCCCTTGCACTCAAGGCAGGATTAAGTAATAACTAGACCATTACTGACGGGTGTTTGTCTAACCTGTTCTTAAAAACCTCCAGAGATGGAGATTCTACAACCTCCATAGGCAATGTGTTCCAGTGCTTAGCCGGAACAATTTACAATATGTGTATGGAATAGATGGGGGAGGCAGGTTTCAGATAATAAAAGAGGGGGAAAAGGAGAGTGAGAGAAATAAGGGGAGCTTGGAGAGTGAATTAAGGGATCAGAGAGAATTGTAGGAGAGAATTATAGCAGCTTTGTGAGAGAATTCTGGGGCAGAGGGGGAAAGATGAGTGGGGGGGGAGGTCAAGAAGGAGAAAAATAAGGGTGTCAGGAAGAAATAGGGAGCAGATGGAGACAAAACAGGAGAAAAAATAGGAATTTGGGCAAAGTGGGATAGAGACTGGGGACCCAAAGGGAAAAAAAAAAGAGTGGAGGATTATGGTTGACAGCAAAAAGAGTGGAGGTGAGGGTATTGGAAGAAAGGGCAATCAGGGAAGAGAGAAGGAAAGTGATGGGGCACAGATAGAGCAGGTGAGAAAATAATAAAAAAGAGAGAAATATACATAAAGGCGGAAAAAAGAAAATGACACAAGCACAGGAACAATGAGACCAAAAAGAAGAGGATGGACAGAATAAAGAAATGGAAGTGAAAAATAAAGCAATACAAGCACAACCCTGCAAATAACCTATTACCAAACTTTTCTTTGGCCCGTCCCCCCATGGCATACCTTATCCTCCAATTTATTTGCCATTTAGATATTTTTCCTTAAACCCAACCTATATTCTGCCTTGCCTAATAAAGGAAAAGTGCTGGGAATGCAGAAATGCAGACACTACTGCAGGCGATTAGAATTGAAGCAAAAAATAAATAATAATAAAAAAAAAAGGGTCTTCAGAATGGAGTCTATAAAGAGACCTCACTGGATGCCTGGCAGAAAAGGGATCTGCTGTGAATGGGTTGACTGAAAGTACATTTGAATTAAATTAATTAATTCCCTTACTTGTTAAACCTCTCCATTTCTTGCACCAACACGGTGTTCATACTTTCCTCATATCTCACAGGATACTTATGTAGAGAAGTTTCAATGTCAAAATCATTTGGAAGCTGCAAATGTCAATATATTTGGACACATTTTGATAAGTGCACATTTTAATTTATAATGGTTTCAAAGAGATATTAAAAGCAAACAGACCCAAAGCAACCACAAAAGCTCCATGGTGAATGACTGATACTCAGTAAAACACCCTATTGAATATTGGTTGGTCAATAAAAATATCTTGAACATCACTGAAAATGTAAAAATAAATGTAAATGTTTTAACGATTGCGAAGTTGCTTGCAAGATTGAATTGACTTTTTCCCCAGGTTATTTGCTCTGATTTCTCTCCCTTCTATTGTTAGCTGTTCGACACTCCCGCCCCCCACTTTATATATGGCTGTGGGCTCCCCACAGTCTGATAAGTGCTTTACTTTCACTTTGTGTTGGACAGCTTAATGCTCCCCTTGAGTTTTTCCCAATGCAAAATGAAACTTAGGAATCAGAGATGTAGCACAGGGATAGGGAGAGAAAGAGAGAACCATACTACAAAGTCAATGTTTTATTTTTAAAAAATCACTATTCTATTCAGGTTATTATGCCATGCCGATCACCATGGTATCTGAGTACTTCCTAGCAAACAAGGAGATTTAGGTTAATTGGACAGGGTTAACTTTCTATTCCACTCCCGTCCCTTGAGCATGAGATCTGTGAGAGTTTTTGTTTGTTTTCTGAGTAAGTTAACATGTATTTTTCTTAAGGAATAAATGAGCTTATGTTTGGAATGAAACTTGGTAAGATTTGGTGTAGTTCTTATGGAGAGTGAGGAACATGGCACAGCATGGGGCTAGACCCCAAAAGAGCCCTATCTCCTGCTTACACTAGCTTTGCCCTGGGGGTGCACAATTCCATTATTTCTGAGGAGTGGAGGTGTCAAAGGTGTTCATGGTCCTTGTGGAAAAGCCTTTTAGGTGTCCTGAGCCCAGGCCATTTAGTGCTTTGAAAATAAGAACCAAGAACTTAAACTGAATGTAATGTTCTAGGGGAGTCAGTGGAGAGAGTAGAGCTACAAGTTGCTCAGTAACGGTATTTGTTGCTGAGAAAGTGTGTTGTTGCAACTGCATTGTTGCAATCCCAAAAGGAGGTGAAGGTGGCATTCCTGTGGCCACAGGTCCCTTTGTGGCCCAATCATCTGTCCAGTTGCCCATTACCATTTTGCAAAAGAAAATCTCAAGGAAGAACATTAAGCTGGCCAGGTAATGGTGGGAGTATTTGTTATTCTAATCAATTATTATGCTATTTGTCTTTCTACATTACCTTAATGAGAATATCATCAGCAATTTCATACAGAGTGCTGTCACCACCTCCTGAGGAGCCTCCCTGTGTGCCTCCTCCTTGCGTTAGTATCAGAGATTCAAAGAGGACTTTTGTTTGCTGGAGATCCTTTGAAATATCCACATTTTCATGCAACCCAAACACCTCTGGCTGTTGACTAAATGGAAGATTCTATGGCAAAGCATATTAAGTAAGCAATACATTTCATTAGATAAATCAGTTCATTAAGGGCCTGATCTTAAGCTTATTGATTGAAAGATTCCATTAGCTTCAGGGGACATTGGATTAGGCCTAGAACCATGACCTCACAAACAGTGAATCCCTTGACAATGGCTTTCTAGTCTTTATACCAGGCCCTATTATCTACCTGTTGATCTCCTCATTAAGTTGTACACACTCTGGAGTGCAACAAAGTCTAGGGTGTTTCAAATCACAAAGCACTTTAGATCACAACATACCTGCAAGGGAGCCAAGGAAAGGAAAGAGGATGGGCATCAAATGAAAAATGAAGCGCACACAAAAGCATTATTTTTAATGTTGAGAGGCTCAGACCCAGTACCCTTGTCTGCTTTGTGTATCATGTTTGTAACCTCTCAAGGCTTTGCCACTAACTTTTGAATTTTTTGTTGATCTGTGAATTCTACATAAACTACCAAGAAAAAGTTACAGCCCCATGCATGACCAATAGGATCTGGGTAAACTGTTTCTCTTTCTTATTTCTGGGTTAGCCATCTTCTGCACAATTCATAATTCCAGAAACTTGTTGCTAGAAAACCAACTCCTGGCCTTCACGCAAGACAAGCAAGATTTGAAGCACGGTTCTAAGGAGTAGATGCTCTAAATGAAATTACCACCTGATATTTCACCCAAATCACTTTGTGGTTTGATCCTGTTAGATTTCACAGTCTAAGGAGAGTCTGGCGAGGTCAGTGCTTAGAAAGGAGCCGTCTCAGAAAACAGCTAGCGCAGCAGGGAGTAAAATTTGTGATTCAACGTTATAGGATTCTTCTCCCTGGGATTGTACTGAAGCAATGCATGGACGTAGAGCTCAATAAATATCTTAAGGCACTTTCTGCAAAAGCAGGAGTGCTATCCCCAATGTTCTGCCTAATTCCAACTAAAAGTAATTATATTTGATCTGCCTAAATTCCCTTGAGGTTTCAATTAGATGTAGTATTCTTTACTTTCTATTCAAAATTAATGTTGGACTGCTCTACAGCTTCTGTGCTCTACCCCAGAAGTGGCTGTATTTCAGGGATGTCAGGTACTGAGAGAATTATTATTTTGTAATACAATTTAAGATCTTTGGAGCACAGGCATTATAAAAGAGCTAATTATTATTGTTCTAGATGTTCCAGCATTTTAATATTAGAAAATGAATTTGTTACATTCATGCAGAAGTAATTTTTTTAACATTAATGGAATATCAAATTTAAAATGACACATCAGTGAAAATATTTTCTTTTTGCAATATTCACTAATGCAATTAGACCAAATATTATGTGAGCTTCCATTGTACAAAGAAACCAAGTTACCTTAATAAATTCAATGTAGTCCTCATAGGTGCCTTTTGGTGGTGCATAGTAGTTGCCACTGGGAGAAAAGGTGAACCGTGGGTTATCAATTATATCTGGATTATAAAAATCATCCAGCATAGTCATTAGTAAACGTCTGTCCCAATCATCTGTCACTCGTCCTCCATAGTTACATTCACCCGTAAGGTAAGATATAGCTTCAAATGGAACATGGTCATATTCATTTATGAACAACTGAAAAAAAAGAAAACAATAAATCTAAGACACTTCACCACCTTGAATCCCAATGAGGCTTGTAAATTAAATCCTATAGTTAATTAGAGAAACAGTGTGATCTGCCTTTTATTATTAAATAGGAAAGGAGCGGAGATGGGGCCACAAACCCAACATACCCTTCCATGGAGAGGCCCACAGAACAAGAGTGGCACACAGTGTGGAGAGAAGAGTATGCTCTAACTCATACAGAGCTGTAGTAAATGTTCTTCCCCAGTGCAGCAGCAAATTCAAACTCTGAAGTCTTCACTCAGGTAAAATTCCCATCTGAGGTTAATGGGAGTTTTACCTGAGTAAGATCTGGGCAGAGACCTAAAGATTTGTTCCAGGATTAACAAATCATCCAATCATTCTTACAGTATTTAAAATTGTGTATCTTCTGTAGCCTGATTTTTCTAGCAAAGGCATGTTTCTTTCTTTTAACAAGTCTCCTTGGATGCTCAGAGTATCTTGCTTTTAACCTTCAAAACGTTTGTCTCTTTCAGTGACTCATCATTAGTTTTTTTCCAGGAGCTCAAACTCAACTTTCATAATTCCCACCCTAAATTCTTTTGACTCTTATCTAGATTGGTCAATCTGTAAAATATTCTCAGGAGTCCTATAGAGCTAGTCAGACAGGACAGCCCTGGCCACTGGCTGTGTATCAAAATTTCCTTTGACTAAGAGCAGTGAGCAGTTTGATGGTATCTACTGGTTTGATAGTATCTACTCGATAGTGAGATTTCCTTTGAAATATAGTTTTAACTCTGTTATATTGAGTTCCAAATGGCTCTGTGAATTTGTTTTTAGAAAATATATCTCAATCTAATGAAGAATTTCATATTTTTATAAATATAATATGGTCTGTGTTATTTATCTTTGTCTCAGTAGCAACAGAAACCTGAACTAAAAGTTGTGGAAACTTGTTTATGATTGTGTGATTGAGCATTTAACACAGCCATTTCTGTACGTGGAAGCAACAGTAAATAAAGACTTTACCTGCAGCTGTCTGATACTGATTCGCAAGTCTGATTCATTAAATCCATATGGGATATTCCAACCAAGAGGGCCAAACTTCTTTCTCTCCTGAACAAGAGCATGAAAAAAGCAAACTCCAAAGAGCAGTTTTTCCCATGTCTTTAAGAAAACAACAACAGAAAGTATTAACTGGCATGGCTGCATATGGTCTTTAATTTATGCAGATAGCTGAAACAACAAAAGCAGTGTGGAAAACATTTTAACAACATTTTAAATTCTCTGTTTTTGGATAAAAGTATTAGACTATGACTAGCATGAGGGTTTTTAAAAAAAATGTTATTAGATAACTAAACAACAATATGAAGTTGACAGTTAACATGTTGAAGCCTATTCCTGCAATCCCTGACTAGTAGGTATAATGTTTACACCGCTGAGTAGTAACACTGAAGCCACTGGGCTACTTGGGGATGTGTACACTACACTGAGTTAAGGATTTGCAGGACTGGACTATTATTTATTAACTAAGGAAATGAAGGTTACTTACCTGTAACAGGAGTTCTTCGAGATGGACTCTGCATACTCCCACTCTGACCGGTGCAGCAGGAATGGTAGAATTGTACTTAGCAGTGTTTGTTGGAGCCTCACATGTCTCTCTTGCCTCTCTCCTCAGTGAACATAGAATGTTCCTGGGCGAGGTTATAAAAGGGGCATAGCACTACAGCTGCCTCAGTTCCTTCCTCTGCAACTCCAGATCTTTTGATAAGTAGGACTCTCAGAAGCAGAGATGAAAGGTGGGCAGAGAGCATGAATATGCAGAGTCTATCTCAAAGAATTCTGGTTACAGGTAAATAACCTTCATTTGAGTGTCCTCTGCATATTCCTATTCATGGGCTAGACTAACAAGCAGTAACTCAGACCCAGGGAATATGGAATCCTAATTAAAAAACGACTGCAAAACTTCCTTGCCAAATTTTGCATCAGATCTAGATTCTAAGCCTAATGTCTGGTGCTTAGTAAGTGTGGACTGTACTCCATGTTGCTGCTCGGCATATTTCTGTTAAGGAATATGTCCAGAGAATGCCACAGCAGCTGCTTTTCAGGTAGTAGAATGAACTCTAATTCCTTCAGGAAGAGGGAGACCCATCAGCTTATAAACATCCTCAATACATAATCTAATCTATCTTGTAAGAATATCTACGGTGATCACTCTCCTTTTATTCCTTTTTCCATAAGAGAGAAACGAATTGGGAGATTGCCTAAAATGCTTAGTTTTATCTAAGTAAAAAGGTAAAGCCCTGCTAACATCTAGTAGATGTTATCTAGCCTCCCCACCTTGAGTGAGGTTTGGGAAAAAATACGGGCAACATTACAGATGGAGGTTTATTCAAATCTAACACAACTTTCAGTAAGAATCTTGGGTATGTACAGAGTATTATTTTATCTTTATTAAAGACAGTAAATAGTGGGTGTGCCATCAGTGCTTCTAATTCACTTATGCACCTTGCTGAAGTGATAGCTATCAAGATGACTGTCTTAATGTATAAATAGGGTATTGTACAGCTCCTCAGAGATTCAAACAGATGTTGCACTTAGTGTAAGCACTAAATCCAGTGGTGAGCTGTAGCCGGTTCACGCGAACCGGTTGTTAAATTTAGAAACCCTTTTAGAACCGGTTGTAAAGGGCTTTTAAATTTAACAAAAGCTTCGCTCCCTGCCCTGCCCCCAGCCCCAGCTCACCTGGCTCCAGCTCTGCCTTTGCCGCCTCCTCTGAAGGCTCCCCCTCCGGGCTTCCCGCCAATCAGCTCTTAGCGCGGGAAGCCTGGGAGGGCTGAGAAGGAAGCAGCAGCTTCCTGCAGGTGAGCAGGGCGGGGGGGGGAGGGGGGCACAAGGAGGGGTCTAGGCGCCGCGCATCCCTGGCCCGACCCCGACTCTGGGCGGCACAGCTCCAGCCCGGCCCCCGGCTCCGACCCCGGCCAGGTGGCGCGGCTCCGGGCCGGACCCCAACCCCAACTGTGGCCGGGCGGTGCAGCTCCAGGCTGGCCCCCGGCTCCGACCCCGACTCCAGCTGGGCGGTGCGGCTCTGGGCCGGCCCCTGGCTCTGACCCCGGCCCCGGCCCCGACTCTGGCCGACCGGGCAGCGTGGCTCTGGGCTGACCCCCGGCCCTGGCCCCGACCAGCCGGCGCGGCTCCGGGCGGGACCCCGGCTCTGACCCCGGCCCCGGCCCCGACTCCAGCCCGCCGGCCCCGACTCTGGCCCGCCGGCCCTGACTCCGGCCCGCCAGCGCGGCTCCGGGCGGGACCCCGGCTCTGCCTCCGGCCCCAACTCCGGCCGGCCGGCCGGCGCGGCTCCAGGATGGCCCCCGGCTCTGACCCCGGCCCCGGCCCTGACTCCGGCCGGCTGGCGCGGCTCCGGGCCGGCCCCCGGCTCTGACCCCGGCCCCGACTCCAGCCGGCCGGCGCGGCTCTGGGCCGGCCCCCGGCTCTGACCCCGGCCCCGACTCCAGCCGGCCGGCGCGGCTCTGGGCCGGCCCCCGGCTCTGACCCCGATTTAGGGCTGGCCAGTGGCTCTGGCCCAGCCCCCCAACTCCAGCCCAGCGCCCGTGGCTCCCAGCCCCGACTCTGGGTGGCACGGCCCCCATCTCCAGGCAGCGCGGTAAGGGGGGCAGGGAGCAGGGAGAGGGTGTTGGATAGAGGGCGGGGGGTGGATTAGGGTCGGGACTGGGGGCGGTCAGAGGGCAGGGAACAGGGGAATTGAATGGGGGCAAGGGTCCTGGGGGGCAGTCAGGAAGGACCAGGGGTTGGATGGGGCGGTGGGAGGCAGTCAGGGGCAGAGGTTCCAGGGGCAGTCGGGACAGAGAGAAGGGGTGGTAGGATGGGGCAGGGGTCCCGGGGGGCCATCAGAAATAAGAGGAGGGGTTGGATGGGGTGGCAGGGGGCAGTTAGGGGACAGGGAAGGGGGGTGGATAGGGCAGAGGTCCTGGGGGGCAGGGCAGGAGTCCCAGGGGGCAGGGGTGTCACGACCCCCTCATGGGGTGAGGAGGAGGGAACCGGTTGTTAATATTTTGGCAGCTCATCACTGACTAAATCCCAAGATGATATAGGCTCTCTAACTGGTGGAAATAGATTATTAAGACCTTTCAAGAATCTTTTGACTACATCATGAATAAAAACCAGTTTACTATCCCTAGAGACATGGTATGCTGAGACTGTTGAGAGATTAACTTTGACTGATGACAAAGAGAGATCCACTCTTTTAAGATATAATAGGTACTCCAATATATAAGTAATTAGAGCTGTAGCTGGATCTACATCATACACGGAAACCAACAATAAAAAGTTCTTAATGATAGCAACATTCTGTCCTTCTACCAAAAGAACATTTGCTAACCGCCTATGCTCCTCAGGGAGAGTATTCATGAAACACAACATTTTTCCTGACAAGATGACGCTGATATCTTGCCATTACAGCTTAATGGTTCACTATTCTCATATCTGAAGTGGCTGAGGAAAACATCCAGTCTTTTCCCTTCCTTATCAGAGGGGATAAAATAAGCCTGAGCATGCTTTCATTTGTGCAGTGCAGCCTTTACTATCAATGAATTAGGAGAACGGAGATATGAAACACATTTCCCTCCTGGGAAAACAGGTAAAGGTCATTAGCCTTTTTTAACATAAGCTGAGCTATGAGGGTGATTCCAAATTGCTTAAAACTGGTTGAGATAATCCTTCCAATAAAGGATTTGTCTAGTTGCTGCTTCTAAAATGTGAAGATTTCTCAACAGGAATCAAGGGAATCTCTAATGTCCTTGGAAGAGCACCACATCGTCTGAATGTGATGAAACAGCAATCACCCCTACACTTCTGTCTGGAGAAGTAAAGTTCAGAGTCTGGATGGGACTCTTGGATCTCTAGCAATTCTTCTTCCTCAGATAAAATGTCTCTTACAACTGTAGACATTCTATCTGATGTACTATCAAATCCATATCCTTGGGTCTGATGCTTGAATGTCCTCAGTATCAAGTTGGCAATTACTATATATAGGAATATCTTGAAAAGGTACAGGAGAAGGCCAGTGAGACCACATAAACGAGTGGTGGGCACCTGTGGCCCATCAGGGAAAGCTGCTGGTGGGCTGCCAGATCGTTTGTTTACATTTGCACGGCTGCCCGCAGCTCCCAGTGGCTGTGTTTCACCGTTCCCGGCCAATGGCAGCTGTGGGAAGTGGCGCGGGCCTGGCCGCAGCTTCCTGCAGCTCCCAGTGGCCAGGAACGGTGAAACACGGCCACTGGGAGCTGCAGGAGGCCATGCAAATGTAAACAAACGGTCTGGTGGCCCGCCAGCGGCTTGCCCTGACGGGCTGCAGGTTGCCCACCACTGATGTAAACCAAGGTGAAGCCTGACAATCTGGCTAAAGCCCCGTACTCTGATCTGGCTGAAAATATCTCTGCCCTACAGATCTGGGAGAAATGACTGAGCTTACTTAAATTGATCGAGCATGATTTCAATTTCTTCTCCGAAGCCGCGGGACCAGCGGACCCTCCGCAGGCAAGCCGCCGGAGGCAGCCTGCCTGCCGCCCTCGTGGCGCCGGCAGAGTGCCCCCTGCGGCTTGCTGCCCCAAGCACGCGCTTGGCGTGCTGGGGCCTGGAGCCTCCCCTGCTCAGAAGGAGTCTTAAGTGGTGGATGTATAGGAGAAATCCTAACTTCTTCAATCTACCTTCTCTTCTCTGAAGGATTATCTATCTATCCACTAAAATCTTCATTTCCTATTCAACTGACACATGGATTCATTACCGACCGAGAAGGAGACAGATCCAATCGATGAGTCTGTCCTATAAACACCAACCACTGCAGTACCGCACTGGAACCAGACTGCAAATTCTCAGCAGTCAGATCCTTATTTTAAACCTTCATAACAGGTTTTTTCATCTTCTCTCTTGAATCTGGCTCTTTCGGATCTGAAACAATCGGTTTTAGACAGAGAATCATCACTTGGGGAAGGTTCTTTAAATAGCACTGGATCGGATGGACCTGTCTCACAGATTGTTTCTTGATAAAAAGAGGCCAACACCAACAAGGATGGAGTCTTTGTTCTCACTATTATAGCCTTGTCCTTTTCTTGTGGATTGCTTTAAAAACAGAGTTCGATCCCACAGTCTGTTGAGCAGTCTTGATCTTTGGGTGCTTCACACTTCTAGATTCCTTAGTGCACAGCACCAAAGACAAGTATTTAACTTTCTTTCTTCCAGACTTGCTTGGAGCCAATGCAAGCTTCTAAGATTTGCTAGAGGCTTGCTCTCTCTTGGTTCCAGGCAGTTTCGCTGACAGAGTTTCCTGGAGTAAGATAGTCTGAAGCCTGTTCTGTCTTTCCTTCTCAGCTCATGTCATGAAGGTTGAGAAAATCAAGTATTTTGAAGGTGAATGTCTTTCAACCAAATATGATAAACACCATGCATGTGTTTTGGCCACCAGAATCACAGCTAGGCATGAGACATACCTCTTAAATCCTAGCTTTTTGGTCTTCAGCTGTGTCATCTTTTTTTCCCCCAGCACTGAAGAACTTATTTCTAAATTAAATCTAACACTATACTAACACTAACAAACCAGTCTAACTATAACCAAATAATTATAAAACATATGGATCTGGTAGAATTCTGGAGGAGCCCTATCTTCGTTCAGCTGGTTGAAGTTGGAGGGAACTGAGGCCTCTGGAGTGCCACACCCTTTTTATATCTTTGCCCTGGAACATTCCCAGGCCTCAGAATAGTACCATGGCTGGGTTTGACCTCCACCTCCCTCACTGCTACTTGTTTAGCAGGTGTGTCTCACTAATGGGCTAGAGGGACCCTGACGTTTGTTTTCTCAAGTTTTGCCTGGAAGGAACTTATTGCATTGTTTTCTTCAGTTTCCATTTATCTACTGCAGCTCTATAGGAAGAAAAGTCCTCTGTGCTAATAGTGCACACTGAGGACATATCTTATCACAAACCCATGTAAAGAGATGGGAGGGTGGACTACAGGCTAAAATAAGTGGTATGGTGGAGCATGCCTCATTCATGCTCCATTCTCACAAGGATAGGACTGGTTGGGGATTTCATTTCAGAACCATATTTCATGGGCAGAGCCCAGTGGGGTTGCTCTCTGTCTGGGGACCCATAATTGCCACTGTTGTAGGAATCAACCAAGTTGGGCTAATGTTATTGCAGTGTAACCAGTGTGGGGATTTCCATCTGACAAAATGTTCGTTTAAGCTATAAAAATGTGTGAAGTATTTTATTCACTAATTATTTACCGTCTGTGCAAACATTAGCTCATAACTTTTAGGGAACGCTTTAGATTAGAACCTTCACTGGACATAACAATGAGTAAATAAATATCTCAAAATGTCAAAGAATGAGCAACTTACCGGCTCCTTTCCAGGGCACCCAGAGAAGAAGATGGGATCAGAAACTGGATCTGAGAGATAAGACTGAAGTAGATTTAACCGGAGACCTGTAGGTGATTCATTTGTCATCTTTACTCCATTCTGCAGAATGGTTACGGGAAACTAGACAAAATAAATAGCAACACTGCAACAGGAGAGTATGGTGATGTAAAAAAAACCCAATAAAGTGAGATATTTCCATAAAAGTATAAATATATTTGTATTTTTAAAATAATGTCTTGATGTTCAAAGTCCCAAAGATTAAATATACCTGGGCTAAATTCAGCCCTTGGATGGAGGTGTGCAATCTCTTATGGACAGCAATAAAAGCTGTGTGAAAGTGTATCCACAGTCAAAATACTGTTTTTTTTCTCCTGCTGATGATAGCTCATCTCAATTGATTGGACTCTTACAGTTGGTATGCGTACTTCCACCTTTTCATGTTCTCTGTATGTATAAATATCTTCTGTCTGTGTGTTCCATTCTATGAATCTGAAGAAGTGAGCTGTAGCCCACGAAAGCTCATGCTGAAATAAATTTGTTAGTCTCTAAGGTGCCACAAGTACTCCTGTTCTTTTTGCGGATACAGACTAACACGGCTGCTACTCTGAAACCAATCAAAATACAGTCACTTCTGTTCAGCAGACTTACATTCATCCCAAAAATGTTTAAAAGCCTGCTCTGTATTTTTATATTTTCTAATATAATTTAAAAAATTGTCCTTTTTTGATGAAATTATGTATCCTCTCACATTACTGTTCCCTTTGTATGCTCCCTCTCTCATTTTTACACCTTTCATCATTGCTTTCTCCTACACCTGGAGCAGTCTTTCTGATCTCATCCACCAAGAGCCTCTTCTCTCTTCCTTCAAATCTTCCTTAAGATCTGCTTTTTCCAAGAATATTTTCTACTTTCTCCTCCTTCCCAATATGTATGTGTTTGCAGGTACAAAGCCCTAGCTTGTAGGCTTCTCAGAGGAAAGAATGTGCCTTAAAATGTTTGCAGAGCACTAAGCAAATTTATGGTACTACATAATCAATTTAACTACATAATCAATTTAACAATAATATATATAGGTTTATAACCTATATAGATAACCTTTTAATTATGTATTAAAATTAAAATTTGAAAATGTTGATATTTACACTATTAGATGAAAGCAAGGAGCTGCGCTTTCACTAAAAATAGTACATTTCTGCAATACAGAGTGTTTCATCAGGATTTGTTCCAAAAATAGTCAACAGCAAAAATCTGGACCTGGACTTAGAGGAAAATTAAATAGACTTCAGGAACTTTCTTCTCTTAAAAACAACTAAGGTACTTGTGGATAATAAAACATATCTATAAGGCAGAAAACACCATTCTTTCTTCATGAGAAGAGCATGTCTACATTCTGTTCTAATATATATTGACTATATTTTGATTGTATATGTATATTCACAACAATCCTTTAATTAGAGAGAGATTTTTTTTTAAATGTACACCCACATTGTGTGTACAAGTTTGAAAATCCAAGCCAAAATTGCAATGTGGTTATCCTATCGTGGAATACAAAATGGTTTATTACAGAACACTATTATTAAATTTGTAATTAGGTCTACTGGGAATAAAAGTACCTTGGGTGATGGATAACTGGTAAGCCAAAGTCTGAAGAATGGATGGCAGGTGTCACTATTAAATTCTTCACAGATTTTCTCTAGCATCGGCATCCAGGAGACAGCAAGATGACAATTCTGTAAACAAACCCAGGTCCCTTCTTCCATTCCTTCTCTAATCATTTTTGTAGCTATAGGTCCTTGTCCCTGTCCCAGCGAGATGGCTTGAAACTTATTTCCAACCATGTTTTTGTCATTTGCAAATTTCAAGAGACCTTGGATGAAACATGCAATCTTTTAGCGTTTATTAGTTAAAAAGATTGCTTTATATTTGATATAAAAAAAAGAACTATACTACTATTTTGTTAAAATCTGAAAGTGCAAAACAATGATATATTATTTTGATAAGAATTTTGGCACAATGCATCAAACTATTTGATTTTAAAATCATATCCCTTTTATTCTGCAAGACAAAATTCTACCAATATGATTTGGTAGCATTTTACACCTATTTGGCACAGGCGCAAATGACTCTATAAGGTGCAAAGAGGAGGAGAATCAGGCTCTTAATCTGAAAAACTTGACATTTTGACAGGTCTTTATCTGTCACTGATTCAAAGATTTAGTAAGGAAAATATCCCATAGTGGATACTTACTAGACATGGGATCAGCTCCTGGAGACAGCACAAATATTAGTGGGATTGTTGAATTTGAATCTAAGTAACTTTTTGTTAGATCAAATGGTGGCGGCTCTACAAACTTCTTCCCCAGTTTGTCAGTTACAAAGATTGTTATTGCTGGACTAATCTGTTTAAAAAAGCAAATATACCAGTAAGCACAAATATAACATAAAATCAGATTTGGTTGGATACACCGTATCATCTTTCATATTCCTGGTAATCTAAATCATTATACAGTGAGTTGGATACTGATAATGTAGCAACTCAATAGCTATACCTCACAGTCAATGTATACAGTTCACATTCACTCTTGGGGACCAATCCATGGTCGCCCAGCAGCCCCTTTGTGCCAGCTGTGCCCCAGAATTTAGAAGGTGCAAACTGCCACCCCACCGTTCCTGCACTGGGTGAATCAGGGCCTGGGGACTTTTAACACAAAGTTTGTAGAAGTCTCAGTAGGTTTGGAATTTGAGTTCATTTAACATTCAAAAGCTTGGAAGCGTATTGAATATTTCCATACTATTGAGGCCTTATCCACCCGGCTACACTGCACTAACTTGCCAATCCCCAAATAACTCCTCCAACAGACACCAAACGGGTTGTGTTCTTGGGTTGCAGGCCTCACCTCCAATAACTTGGTCTCCTCTTCAGAGGACAACTGGGTGTACTCCCCCAGTCTCTTATGCTTTAAATGCCTACTTCCAGTGCTTGGATGGTTATTTCCCACCCTACCCACAAGAAATCCAGCAACCCCTCACAGAATCAGGGGATGGCAGGATGGAGTGGGGGTGAAACGTCATCTCAGTAGGTGAGGTATAATGTCCTCACAAATGTTTTTTGTTAGCTGCAATTTCTTCAGGCTGTAGAGCACCAGGCCTCAAACAGTTGCCATTCAGTGTGACACAGGCACAACATATATCCACTTTTGCTGACCAAAGTGGCTGTTTGCTCATAAATTCTAGTAAAAGTCTCTTTTTGCCATGAAAAAATGTATACCGCATGTATAGTTCCACTAACTTCTAAGACCCCTTATTGCTGTACAGATTGATTCATGAGGCAATATATTTATGAAAAAACCTGCACATCAATTTTTATTCCAAATGTTAATTCTGCAGTTTTACATGCTGTGAAGTACTAAATATAGTCAATACAGATGAAAAATAACAACTTGTGATTGTCCTTACAGTATTATGACTCAGACAATAAAAAATATTAAGTGTTCCTGAACATATATTTGAAACAATCAAATAGTATAAGAATTTCATATCACTAAGAAGAAGAAAATATTAAGAGATGAGTAGTATTGGTAAAACAATACCCCAATTTTACTTTTAGAGTCAAATTGAGCATTATAGATGATGGCTGAATAGGCTAAGGATATTTAGGTAAAAGTAGAACACATCTGATCACCTGCACAGTTATATCACTGAAATTCTAGCAGTCTGAAGTGTAGGAAGAAAAGAAATCTTAACAGAACTTACTGCACTTAGGTTCCATTTAATCAGTCTTGTAGTTAATAGAAAGAACAGCTACTTGCTTTACAGTAACTGCGGTTCTTCAAAATGTGTTGCCTATACGTATTCCACTCCTAGAGCATACGTGCTGGAGACTACTATTTTTTGGCCACCATTGTCATGTGTGGGTGTCCAAGTTGCTGTTGTGGAATCTAGTACAAGGTTAGGGTTAGCTGGTGCCAGGAATGATTTTTGCCATGTTGATCTTTAGGCCCAATCTGATAAAGAGATGAGGGGTCTAATGAAGGATCTGACACATGGAGCCCTCACTTGCTGCAGTGACTTCCCTCAGGTCAGCCAAACATCGAGGTATGGGTGCACCTGTATGCCCTAATTTCTCAGGTGGGCTGCCACTACTGCCAATCATTTGGTAAAAACTCTTGGCACTGTCGATAATCTGAAGAGGAGGACCTTATATTAACAGTGGGAATCTCCTACTTGGAATTGTAAATATTTTCTGTGTATGGATCATGATATGAAAATAAGCATCCTGGAGGTTGAGAGACATAAACCAGTCCTAGGGATTTCTATATTACATTATAAAACTCAACTACCGGTACTTCCAGAGGCTAAAACAGGCTTTTAGATCAGTGATTTGTAAATGCCAGTTCAATTTTTATATTTGTTTTTTATGTTTTTAATCTTTACACCTTTAGTACCTTAAACTGGAGTGTGTTTTAATTTGTGCAGAAGAAATATGAAATGCATTGTACAAATAGATTACAATATTTAAGACTTTATTTCTAATTACTGAGTAACTTAACAGGAAAAGAAAACACATTGCCATTAGAAAAAGGTGATAACATTTGTATTTAGAGGAAATATACCTTCAGGTGTCTCAGAGCTGATAGGAAACAAACAAAAGGAAGTATTTCTTCACAAAACACACAGTCAACCTGTAAAAGCAGCAAAGAGTCCTGTGGCACCTTATAGACTAACAGATGTATTGGAGCATGAGCTTTCGTGGGTGAATACCCACTTCGTCACATGCATCCAACGAAGTGGGTATTCACCCACGAAAGCTCATGCTCCAATACGTCTGTCAGTCTATAAGGTGCCACAGGACTCTTTGCTGATTTTACAGATCCAGACTAGCACAGCTACCCCTCTGATACTAGTCAACCAGTGGAACTCATTGCTGGGGATGTTGTGAATGCCAAAACCTTGATAGCTCCATTGCCCTCATCACCACACAGCAATAAACGGATTTAGCCGAGGAGGCAGGGAAGTATTAGCCCCATTTGGAAGGTGGGATCTAGGGCACCCAGAGGTGAAGTGACGTTACCAAGGCTAAGCAGGGAGTCTATGGCAGAGCAGAGAATCAAACCCAGAACATCTGAGCCCCAGGCCTGTGCCTTAACCACTAGGCAACCCTTCCTACAGTGAGGAGGGGAAACCTCCTTTGCCACTTTGAGTGAGTGGGTTGGGGCAGGCGCTAGACAGAGCTACCAGGAGGTGGGGAGCAGGGGCGGGCCCTCAGGAGAGGGGGCAGAGCCAGGGTGGGGCACCCGCCAGCAAAACCAAAAGTCAGCCCCTATGCACACATATCATAAAAATGGTCCTTGGAGAGTAAACAAGATACCTCCTTAATATGTTTGGAGACTGATTAAGAATTTCTTAGTGATAATTTCCTTTCTGATAGCAGTGTCTCCCACAATTCTAGCTGTCTGGTCTGTTTTCCTTTCTCAGCAGTTCACAGAGGCGGATCAGCTTTTTGGTATTGCATGGTCTGGCCATGTCTTCTCTGCTCCTGTTTTCTACCACATTACTTATTCCCAAGATGTAAAACTTGCATAACTTTGCTAACACATATTCCAAAGATATTAACTATGTACATTAGATGAAGGAATATGGCCATATGGCAATGATTCCACTCAATATTTGACACTTGACTCATAAGTCACTCAGGATGACTAGAATTGTGCGAGACACTGCTAGCAGAAAGTAAATTATTGGTAAAAAACTTTCCTTTCTGTGGCTCAGCATCTCCTACAATTCTGGATGTCTGGGAAGTAGCAAGCAGTGAACAGATGTAGGGAGGATTATAAAACAAAAGTTCAGTAGGAAAGAAGTATTCCCCTTTTTGTAAGCTTGCTCAAAAGTCTGTATTATTTCTGTGCCACCACCTGCGGCACCTTCCTGCCAAAGGAGGTTTTTGCAGAAGATAGAAAGTCCACCTTGTAGTGCTTAATGAAGGTGTTAGCTGTAGATCAAGCATCTACTCTGCAAATTTCCAAAATGGATGCACTTGCTCCTTCTGCACATGAGGTTACTAAGGATCTGTTAGAGTGTGCCTCGATCCCTTCTAGGACAGGAAAAAACAGTTACTTACCTTTCTGTAACTGTTGTTCTTCGAGATGTGCTGCTCATATCTATTCCAGTTAGGTGTGTGCGCGCGCTGCGTGCACGGATGTCGGAAACTTTTTCCCCTAGCAGCTACCTGTCAGGCCGGCTGGGGAGCCCCCTGAAGTGGTGCCGATATGGCGTTCTGTATAAGACCCTGCCGGCCCGACCCCCCTTCAGTTCCTTCTTACCGCCCGTGACGGTTGTTGGAACAGTGGTCTCTTGGTTTCCCAAGTGCTCCACTAATCCCTAGCATATCTCAATCGTTGTTAGTTAATCGTTAATAGTTAGTGTTTTTTCTCTGTAGTGTTAAGCATAGTTAATCGTTGAGGGCGCACAAACTGTAATTGGAATTGATATGAGCAATCACTTGAAGAAGAACCTCTGATGATCTGTAGGCTTTCAAAATACATAGTCTAAAACATCTAGTGATGGAGGACTTAGAAGCTCTGAGTCCCTGGTATTTTGGGTGGAAGGGCATGAATAGAGAGCCCAATCTTTTAATGGATTCTGTACATTTGAGATAGATTTTCAATGCTTTTCTGACATCTAAGGTGTGTCATGCCTTTTCAGTTGGATGTTGTGGTTTTGGACAGAATGAAGGAAGCATAACCTCTTGGGAAGTGTGGAAGGAGGAATATTCCTTAGGAAGAAAGGATTCTGTTGTCCTGAGCACCACCTGGTCCTCATGGAACACACAATAAGGCTACTGCATAGATAAGGCTACCCGCTCCGACACTCCTGGTGGATGTGACAGCTACCAGGAAACAAGTCTGAATGGATAAATAAAAGGCTGACACAGAAGTCAAAGGCTCAAAGGGATGGCTTTTCAGGAAGAATGGCCTGACTGCTGATATGGCTAATCAGACTGCTTGAAAGAATCTGGTTACCTGTGGGATGTCTGCCAGGGACCCCAAGGATCCTGCAAACAGCATGCTACTGAGAGTGGACACCTGATGTATAATGGTACTGGAGAAAGTCCAAAATGGATGGAATTCCTAGTTTTCTGAAATTGGCATTGTGTTCTTGGCACCAGTTGTAGAATCTGGACCAGAAGGAAGAGCCCATTTTTAGTGTCAATACTCTCCTAGACAGAAGCAATGCCTTAATGACAAGGCAGGAGCAGAATGGAGCAGGGCAGGAACAAGGCAGGAGTAAGGTCTGCCATAGCAGTTGACTAAGATCTGTCGCACTGCACAGACAACTTCCTGGTGTCCCCTTAAATAGTGTGCCTGGAGCAATCAGGATGCCGTGAGCACTGCCAATCAGGCCCACCGTATCCTGTGGTGCTTGGGCCCACAAAGCTCATAATCTGCAAATGCTGCTTTACCACAGATGTTTACGGTTGATCATGGACCAGCAGATCGAGGTTCTAGACCCATGGATCCTCACAAGGCCATTTTTGAGAAAGGGGGTTGAGAGCAGGAGATTGAGCCAGAGCTCACCACAGCATCCCTGTGCAAAGAGCATTCATGTCCAAGGTGGTGTTGCTTTCCTGGATCCACAGCTGGCCTCACTAACGGTCAGGAAGAAAAGGCTTGAGGCAAGCCTCCTTAGCCATCTGCATCCTTTTTGAAAAGGACTGACAGATAGAACATTTCCAGGTATGCAGCCCTCCCCAAGGCAAAAAAAAAGCTCATGTGACTGTCTTTAAGCAATGTATCTGCTTCACATGAAGAGCTGGGAAACTTCAGTTCAGTCATGACTAATTCCTTGTACCATGAAAATATTTTCATCAAATGAAGAAAAAAATAACTAAAATAATATTTGCAAGTGGGCAAAACTATACTATGTACACTAAATCCAACCTAATCCTAAAACTATATGCCTAAAAACTATACCTAAAAAGATTTGGTGATTGCACCAGGACATGGACTCTACCAAGGTTTCACAGCCATAGGCACTAAAAACAAAGTGAGGGGCAGTTGGGCCCACTCCATCCTTTATGCCCTGGGTACAGGAGTACAAGAACACTCAGAGTGCATGAGCAGCCCCAAAAGGTACTGGTAGCCAAAATATCTGGCTTTGAAGGGCATGGGGCATGTGAGTACCAGGAGTGGCATACATATGGGCAAGCATTCAAAGAACATAGTTGTAATAATAATTATCAAAGTGTACTACATGCCAAGTAATTGTCTATAAACAAATGTTTCCATGTCCTTTTACCTTGTCTGATCTTAGGCACCGAAGAATGATCATCTTTTGTAGTTCATTCAATGTTTTATCCCATGGTTTTGGTAAAGGAACATTGTGTGGCTCTTTGCTGTCATAGATTTTACGCCACTGACTTGCATTTTCAGAAATATGACTCCTAGAAGAAAAAGTATTGTCTGTTATTGTAAAGGCTTAGAGTTTAGGTTTTCATTAATTCATTTGATTAAAGAAAGAACAATGAAATATTGTCATATGCAATACAATTAATAAAATCTATTCAACATGCATTATCCCCCTCTCAACCAATAAAAAATTGTATATTATTATACAACTTCTTACCTGACTTCTGCGCTGGGAAGTGGGAGGGGCCACCTAAGCTGGTGTGGAGGAACAAAGCCTCCATCTGTATGGCCTTGGTCTCCAGTGGATCCCCCAAAGTCTGCTTGAATCTCAGGAGATTCATGGGTTCTGGGAGGTGAACTCCCTATTTCTTCTATATTTGTGTGTGACAAACGCCACTACCCAACAGAAGAATTCAAAGGAAATTCAATGAAAAAGAATCTTGTGGAATTTTCCTCCCCTGGCACACCCTCCCATAGGTTATCCCATGAGTGGGGGACAGACTGGTTCTCACATTAGACCAGTTTCCCACCTCTTCCACACAGAAAAACGTACATTTAAAGGAAGGAGAACTCCAAACAACTCTAAAGTGAAATCCTGACCCTATTGTAATCAATGGCAAAACTCCCATTGACTTCAGTGGGGCCACAATTTTATCCTGGTGTCTCCTCCCTTATACCTGCAACAGAGTTCTGTTATTAGGGACGCCCCCTGGCCACAGCTGCCTCCTTTTCAAAGTAAGATTCTTCTACCAGGAAGAGACTTCACAGGGAAACTAATACAATCCACTCCAGAAAGACAAGTTCTTTATCTGGGAATTGATTGGATTCATTCTGACAATTACGTGAATAAAACATGAAATAACCTTCTAATTAATTAACCCCCTGAGCAACTTCCCTACAATGTGTGACAACGAGGGACTCACTTCTGAAGCTGAGGCACAATTTATGTTGTACAGGTATCAATATCACATTGATATTCAGGGATGGTCTGAAAAAGTCTCAGACATATTGCTTAAATGTATGCAACATACTTCAGTCAATGTAGTTTTTTGTAATTTCACAATGGATTTTTACTGTACCTCAGTCCTCTAAAAGCTGAGAAATCACTTGCACGACATAGTTCATCCCAGCTCTTATCTTGTAGCCAAGATGGATCTGGATTCTTGTATTTGTTCTTGAGACCCACTCCTCCAGTTAATAGGAACATAAATTCCTGTTGTTCTATTTCTTTCCTATCCCTAAATTCAGAAGAATGCCAAAATAGTTTGTAAGCAATACACAGTTATATTAAAAATGCATTTTGACATAGTATAAAGGAAAAGCAGTTTTAAATAAATTATGTTCCATTTTTATTTTGCAACATTCATATAGCAGTAGCATCTGAGGTCTCAGGGCCTCATTGTACTAGGCAATTTTCAAACATTATAAGGAGAAATGATAAATTAAGGGTAAGGGAAGAAGGATACAATCAAATGTATACAATTCACTTATTTTTACTTATAAAAAGTCTCAGCTACTGCTATCTGTGTCCCAGCCTACTCATCAATCATTGGCTGATTTCCTGTAAGTGTAAGTGTCATGGCAAAGATGGATCTTGAGGAAGAATGCAGAGGAGGAGATGGTTGTGGCCTTACAAATCAGCTCAAGAAGGGCCTCCCATGGATAAGGCAGTGTGGATATGATGCATAAGATGTTAGCATTCACTATAAATTCATATGGTTTACAGTTAAGCAATATAAATTAATATGGTTGGTGAGCCTGATTATTAAAAAACGTATGCACATAATAACTGATTATGATGTTTCCAAGTAGACATGTGTGCCTTCCTTTCTTCCCTCAATGCACACAGACACAAATGACATTGTGCATAAGCAGCAGCACAGCCAGACAGCCAGAGTGGAGAGTCTAGATCGCACTGTGGAAGGAAAAGCAGAGACAGAGGAGAGATGGAAAAAAGAAAGGCTCCTCAAGAAAGGGGGAGTGATATGCCCCACAAAACTGCCAGAAAAACAGACCTTTCGCTTGGAGAATTTTTCCTTAAACCTTATTTTTAAAATGATGGCAACTATTCACATTGTATTATTATTAGATAACATCATCCACCCCTTTGAAGGGTACCATAAAGACATAAAAGGAAAAAATTAATAAAACATTTGGAGGCCTCATCTTTCCACCCAAATCACTGGCGAAACCATTGATTTCAATGGGAGCAAAAGCACTCACATTTCATGACTAGGCACTAAAGACTAAGTTATCATCACATGTACCCAAGTATTCTATTATTTGTAAATACTTTAAATCTAAGAAAAATCATTGTCTTGCATTATGAGATGCTAGAAAAAAAGATGAAACTTACATGAGAAGATTGCAGCAAAGTAAAAAGGAAAACAGTAGCTTATCCTTCTCAAACAATGAGCGACATACATTGCAATATAGGTTGTATGTGAAGTGGTCATTTAGGTATCGAAGACGCTTCTCCAAAATTTTGGATTTGTTACTAAAAAAAGAACATTTGCACATATATTGAGTCAGGCAACTAAATAAGAAATCTAAAGCTCTTTGAAAGGTTTTGGTGGGATATTGGTTAGGACTTGAATTTTCAAAAGCACTTAAAGGAGTTAGGCAACCAACTGCATCCAAAGGGAGTTGGGCAGCTAGCTCCCTTAGGCTCCTTTGAATATCCCAGCCTAAACGATTAATTGAAATCTCTGTTGTACTCACATGGTGGAACTCTCACCACTTATTATGAGTTCTGTTTCAACATCAGATTTGGAATCCTCTACAAATAACACTGCAGCAGATTACTATACGGAATGCTATCCTTTGTATGACGTATTAAGAAGAGTGCTTGTGGTGAGAGAACTGTCCACTTGGAAGCTAACAATCACATTGCTTCTCTTAATAAAAGATGTTTTGTGGTTAGAGAGTCTGTGTTTAAGAAGGGCAGAGTCAGTGGCTGACGGTTCCTCACCACAACTTGGACCTTCTATCTGATCTGCATATTAAGGGAGCTGAGCCCATCCTTGCTGCACTGTGGGCAACCAGTTCAGAGACTTATTAATATTTGTTTCTATAAAACTGCAGATGCAAAAATACAGATACTGATATTTGCTGGACCAAATTTGTAACACGAAAATTAGAGATAATTTCTAAAAACTTGGGCCTCAATGAGACAAAACAGAAGTGGGAGGCCTAATTTAGTGAGGTAAATGCTTTAAATGGAGGGAACTGTTGATCAGAAGAGAAATAAAGAGATATATGGTATTTTGGCTCAGACATAAGTACTTACCTGTCATGAATAGAGTTGATATAGAGATTAACAAACCAACTGAGAGAGTACTGGTACATGGGGTCGATGTTAGCTAGGTCTGCAATACTAAAGAAGAGCACCGATGAATGCTTTGCAATTGGTCTATAGCCTTCTCGAGATTCTGCTATTTTTATTTCTGTTTTCTCAGCAACCTAAACAAAGTGACAAATATTGTAAAAGATTTTCTCTTCATATTTTTCTTTCTACATAAAGAATGTATTAGTATAACTATCATTATTAAAAATAAATTTATATGACAATTTATAAGCACAGAGTAAGACACCTTCCATGCTCCAAAATACTTATAGTCTCAGGCCCTAACCCTCAAATGAGCCCTGGGTGGGTGGATCCCTGCACTCTCACAAAGACCCCTTGACTTCACGATCTTCCCCCACAGAGCTCATTGCAGTACTGGGGCCTAAGGTAGTCAGACAAAACCAGGCACAAACATTCAGGCTTGTCCCTCTGCGTCAGGTGTGTCAGACTTCACCATTAATGTCTGGAAATATGACTGGATTTCAAATTGCTCATGCATAATCAATCATTCCAACAGAAGATATTTAACAATATATTTGCCTTTTATAAAATATATTATATGAAATTAAATAAGTTAGAATATAGCTAACATAAAGAGAGAAGGATTGTTTCTTACTTGTAAGTCTATATCATAGTATTAATGTAGCTAGGTGCTAACAAATGGAGTTTAAGGACAATAACAGTTAAAACACAGAATCACTGATATTTTATTGCTGTAAAGTCTTTGATAATTCAAAGATGTTTAGTCACCACCAATGCATACTTAACTCTCATTGGTATCAAAGAGAATTATGTACACATATGGAAGGGAAGTTATTTTTCATATATATGTTACCAAAACAAAGTTTACAGCTGCAGTTCTCTGCGGTCTAGATACCTGTAAATCTGTCAGCTTTTTGAAAATACCCCATTTCTCTATTATGTATTTCTTAAGCACATCACAAGGATGAATTCCAATGCAGCAAAAAACATTAATGTTACTGAAAAATGGAGAGTATAGTCTAAAGATTGGAATGATTTTTGCTCCACTTTCTTATATTTCTATTTGCTCCCTGCACATATTTGGATAGGTCTGTTCAAGTATAATGGACAAGTTTAGGTAACTGAGTGAAATATTGTAGGAAATGTATTAGTAGGTCACCATGCAAGGAAATATACCTTGCGTCTTAAACATAAAATATGGAATTTATTAGGTTCCTTCTGAAAGCAACTGTTACTGATTATCCAAACCTTCTCTCCTACATGAGCTTTAGTGAGAATTCTGTCACTCTCTTTAGAGCTTTGCCACTCTACCTTTCCTTATGAAAAAATTTAGTCCTTCAGAGAGCACTACTGGATTTATGTTAACAGGCTGGCCTAGAAGTGCCACACTGTATGCCACTAAAGCAAGGTAACTGCATGATAATTTAGGGCTTACTTGCACTGTTTAGATAGATACCACAAGCTTAACCTGGCTCTATAAGCAGACAGTCTTTATGCCACGGAAGAGGAAATCACTCTCTGATATAAATACAGCACTTGCCTTAGCAATTTTTACAGACTCCATGTTTTACAATGAACTGCCAATCTGAAAGGTGAAGACACCAGCAACTGGGGTGGAAACATTTAATTTCTCAGGACAGGAAGAAATCTTCACTACTGTCACTGGCGTAATGTAGAACCTATTTCTTGCTTAGGAATATGATCCTGTACAAGTACTAAGGAAAATCTACTAACTGTGCAAAACCCTCCTTTCATAAAAAAGATTAAAACACATTGAGCCACAAATATCATATCAAAGTGACATTACAGACCTTACAAAAACAAAAGAGCAAGGAAATTCAGACTTGAGGATGAAACATCACCTGTAACCTCACATCTGCATGAAACATGGGTGCTTCAGAACACAGAGTGTTTTAGAAGATTGTTTTCCGATACATCTACATTACTTTAGAACAATAGGGCTCTGACAGATGACTGTGAACCAGATCGTTCTCCCCAGTTTCTAATGCATTTAAGGGTATGTCTACACTACGAAATTAGGTCCATTTAATATGTCGATTTTTAAAAAATCGATTTGATACAGTTTTGCCATTGCTTTCATTGGGGGGGGGGGGGGAGCTGATGACATGTACCCAGAACCACCCGCGACAATGTTTTTGCCCTATCAGGCATGGGGAGCACAACCCAGAATTCCAATTGGCAGCGGAGACTGCGGGAACAGTACAGTGAACCAACCCTGTAAGCCATGTCCTCAGTCACCCCTCCCTCAGTAAGAGCAACGGCTGAGAATTGTTTTGTGCCTTTTTTCCACGCAGACGCCATACCACGGCAAGCATGGAGCCTGCTCAGATCACCGTGGCAGTTATGAGCACTGTAAACACCATGCGCATTATCCTGCAGTGTATGCAGCACCAGAAACTTCAAAAGCGGGCGAGGAGGTGATGGCAGTGCGGTGACGAGAGTGATGAGAACATGGACACAGACTTCTCTCAAAGCACAGGCCCCGGCAATTTGGCCATCCTGGTGGCAATGGGGCAGGCTCATGCCATGGAACGCCGATTCTGGGCCCGGGAAACAAGCACAGGCTGGTGGGACCACATAGTGTTGCAGGTCTCGGATGATTCCCAGTGGCTGCAAAACTTTCGCATGTGTAAGGGCAGGGCCGGCTTTAGGCACCGTGGGGCCTGATTCAAAGGAGCTGCCACCACCGACAGTGCCGGAACTTCAGCGGCAGCACATTCGTCTTCCGGTGCCTTCAGCGACATTTGAGTTGAGAGTGCTGTCCAGAGCGGTCACAATGGAGCACTCTGGGATAGCTCCTGGAGGCCAATACAATCAAATTGCATCCACACTACCCCAAATTCACAGTGGACCCTCCCAAAAATGTAGTTCAAGAGCAGTGGAAGATAAGAAGGTATTGCAGCATGTCACCTTCTTCCCAGAAGGTCTTATTTCAGGAGATCTGCAAATGTAGAGGCCAAACCCTCTGCCATTTTCCTAGCATGGTACACCACCCACTAACAAGATAATTCAGAGAAAACTCATATAATGGGCAGTCAAAATGTTTCTTGTCCCATATGCAGGTTTTTCCAATTGGGGGACAATCTGGCCTGCTATGCTTACTCATATATAACATTTCCCACCTTCAGTGTACCACAAAAATTTTAATTAAGCCGCCCAGCCTCCTCTATGATGTCCTAAAGGTAAGTATTATTATTCTAATTTTACATGTAGGAAAATTAACACAGAGACAGGTTAACTGACTCACATGAGGCCATGCAGTGAGTCAGAGGCATTTACAGTATTAGAACTTGGAGTTTCTGGCTCCTAGTTCCATGTCTGCTGCTAGACCATTACTGTCTTCCTTAAAAGACTGGCTTTTGTTCATTTAAAAATTAGACCCTTACAACTACGTTAACAGAGGAACAAATCCTGAAGGCCTTATCTCCTACTCAATCCTTATTCAGGCACAACTGCCTTTGAAGATGGATGTTTTGCCTAAGTAAGGACTGATCTAACTATGAACAAGGATTTCAGCGTTTGCTCAACAGTTTTTCTTTTTCTTATAAATTGATCTTTTCCATTCATAAGCATAGAATTTTGCTTCTAATTCACAGTCTTCTAGGCAGCAAGCAAGCTTTTAGGTTTTGTACACAATAACCACTGAATTTGAAAACAAAATCTAACATTCCTTACCTGTTGTTTCTTGGTGATCTCATTAGACATTATTTTAGCAGAGTCCAAGACCATGATAGCACTCTCATCTTCCAGAATGTTCCCTTCAGAAGACTGTAATGTTTCTAAAATTCTCTTCTCAATTTCCTTTAGTTGTTTTTTGTTGGCTGCAGACTGAAGGATGAGAGCATTCCTCTCCTCTTCTAATTCTGGTCTAAAAACCAAAACATACACCCAAAGTTTACTTTTATGTTACTATTGTTACATATTCAGATACCTGCATGTAGTTAATCCATATTTGTAAAATCAACATTTAACTAAAGTAGATCACCTTGTTCATGTTATATGATCATGTAATATTAGTGTCACAGAAACCTTACCTCTTGATTTTAGTAGGTTTGTGTCAGGATCTTAGCATTCCATTAATGCAGTTTTTACCACTGAGCTATACAGTTATACTGGAACTACATTAGTGCCAATCCTCTCTATTCTCTCAATTTTATCAAGACACTAAGGCCAACACTTTAAACCTGGGTGCCTAAAGTTAAGTTCTTGGGGGCCAAATTCTGTGCTTACACCCAGAGCTTTCCCACTTACATCAATAGGGTTGCACAGGTTTTCAGTCACCATAGAATTTGGCCCCTAAATCTTTGACTTGATTCAGAGCTCAGCTCCTGAAAATCAGGCCACTTATTTAGGTGCCTACATATGGACTTAGGTGCAAAATTTTAGGTTACAGTAGTTTTATGTTTGAAAATGTTCACCTAAAATTTTATATCCAGACTTCTGAAAATGTCAGTTAATCCTAATTTTTAATTACTATACATGTAACTCTTGTTTTTGAGTAAATATTATTCAGTTGATGTACTGCATGAGTTTGTGATGTGAAACTTACATTAAATGTATTACGATTTTTTTAGCAAGTGAAACTAGTATATTTGAGTGGGCAGCTCTGTGTTTGTCTGAATGATCAGAAACCCAGGAAATCCAATTAAATGTGTCTCTATTTTGAGTTTGAGTTAGACAAGAACTAGAAACAGTTTCAGAGCCACCTTGTTCTTCCTTCATAGAAAAGTAAAAATGCAGTCTAATAATCCAATATCCACATTTGCATGTGCAAAATCAATGGGCTGGATTGCCAGGAAGCCATATCAGAAAACAAATAATCATGGTTGCTCAGTGATAATGTTAAATAACAAAACACTTTTCCAATATCTCAGATGACTCACACACACTATAGTGACAGACCACCTAGAAATATCTTAAATAAGACAGCTAGAATACCACTATTATTTATAGTTATTATGAAAAAGACATTTAGAATCATTAACAATTGCCCCATTTTATTATGAACATTTCTCTTAATTGCTTCCAAAGTCTCCTGTTTAGAATATTTCATTTGCCTATTTGCAATAAACAAACACATACCTCTCTTTTGCAACAACAATACCTAGTAGCTGGTCTTCAAGTCCCTCTGGTGTTATCATAAAGTTGAGTAAAGAAACTTTTGTAGCAAGTTCAGGCATATAATGTGGATTTCTTAGTTTTGTTGTAATAAAAAATTTGAAATCACTGGAATACTCAATAACTGTCTCACCAAGCCGGATGCAGTCCATGCCCCCTAAAGTTCAGAAGACAAACATTTGCACGTGTGATGCTGTTCTTTGTTAATAAATGTGTATTGGTTTTCACCATAAATAGATTACAGTGCTGTGTTGTTATAAAGGGACTGATCCTGAGCTGTAACCCTCTCATGCGTGTACGCCGTCTCCTTGAGGACAGCTTACTTGGTAATTACTGTGAGTATCCAGTGACAGGGGCTGGATGATACAGGGGAAAGTTCTTCAAAGGGGGTTTGGGGACTGGGGTGTACCTATTATTAACCTGCAAATCAAAATAGGACTGGCAGAGTCCTGAGGAGAATGTGAGTGGCTGAAAGGCTAGCAGTGTACAAGGGCTGACACCCAGATACCACAAGATAAACTCCCTCACACTAGAAGCAAGATGGTAACAAAGTGACCCACAATCCGGGGCGTCCCAAGAAAACATCACAATATAAGTTATGTTTGTTTACCTCAATTATTTATGCAAAAAATATTACTTTTGTGATCAAGTAAAAGCAAAAGTCTTGTTAAGAGCAAATCAAGTAACCTCAAATAGTAAGAGCTGGAAACAAGGTGAGTAGTGGCCCCATATAAGTCAATGTTATAAATACCACTGACTTCAGTGGAGCCAGGATTTCATCCATAGTAGGAAAAAATAATTGAGTGGGTCACACATTTCTGCCCTTCCTTTACTGTGTACATATACAACTGGAAAAGGTACAGGTTTTGTGTGGCTGCTTTTAAATTTCATATTCTTGTTTCACAGTAGCTCAAGCCAATTCATGTATTAAAACAAGATATCAAGATCCATACACAGCGTATCAAGCAAGCACATAATCTTATTTGACCTTAACCCAAACTCTCCTATGTTTTTTGCTACCACCTGTCATGCTTTGTATAATTTTAGACGGTAAAATTTCCCTGGAAGTTCTATTATTTGTCCGTAAAGTGTCACACACCTGTGCCCTGTACAAATATTTACAACATATATGTGCCACCAGCATCTGCTGCAACAAGCACATATGGAGCAGGTTGTCTGTGGCTCAACCTTTAGAGACATAGGAGATTGCTACAGCCCTATCCCCCTCGCAGTCTGATCAGGTCTCTCTAAAAGAGCAAAAGATCTTCAGGGACAGACCATCCATTTCCTAGCTTCCACTCAACTAGAGTGGGGATCTTTAAAGGGTGGACACACAACCCAGACATCTTCCTCTTATCCATGGGAAGGCTGCTCACAGACTGACTCCTACACCTCCAAATATTAGATGGTCCTTAGAGGAGGTGTCTTATAGAGCTCCATTGCCAGGAGTTTCCTGCATAGGAAGGCTCTGCATCCTTATCTCCAACAGCAGGTATCTTAGGAGAGAAACCAATTCACAGCCACCAGCTCTCTGTAGTAGAGGACTGTGTTGAGCCCTGCTGTTGCCTATTTTGAATACGATTCCAATAATTAATGCCCACAGCACACCGTGCAGTTCTAAAACCCTAGTGTGTGTGAGATTTGGGATTTCCCAGATCCACTGTAGTTAGAACTGGTCAAAAAAAAATCAGACCTTTTCTACCATGACAAACTTCAGAAACAATTTTTTTCATTTAGTTTTGAATGAATTTTTTGTTTCAATTTTCTTTTTGAAAACAAAACAAGAAAATTCAGTGTTCATGTCCCTCTACCCACTCTTTTTCTCTCATTTATTTACTTTTCACCCCTTTTATCACTGGGAAAAGAAAGGATATATTTTTTGAAAAAGGAGATTCCCACCTTAAACCCAGACCTTTTCTTCGTCATCATATGACTTTGAGAAGATAATACTTACATGAAAAATTGCAACTTTTGCAAAATACCATGATAACTTTTCTTAACTTAGAATTTAATGCAATAAATAATACAGCCTACTAAGTTAAAACATATTTTATAAATAAATATCTAGCATTACACAGCATATTATAACACTTCAGAAAAAAGATATTCAGCGTCAATGGGGGTTTTACCTTTGCAGGGTCAAACCTACTATATTTAAATATAGCACCACTGCGTAGTGAAGTTTTCAAGTAAGAAATCTATAATGTGACATTTGTGAACTTTATTAAAAAGTAAAAATCAGCTTAAGAAGCCTATCAAATTACCTTCCTCTGATCATAAGCAGCAAAAGTAAAGAAAGAAGAAAAATATTAGCTGATAAAACAGATCATTAGATAAGCATTAATGTTGCATATTTCTGGGCTCATAACTAATTTTCTTATACCTTGTTTAAAGGTTTGTCTAAGCAGCAGGGGTTCCAATGATGGGTCTAGTTCTTCCCCAACATTTTCTAGCAGAAGTGGAGTCCCAAACTGAATGCAGTTCTCCAAAGTTCTCATGTAGTCTGTATCAGTGAACTTGATAACACTCAACTGGTTTTCTTTCTCTGAGTTCTTTATCCATTTATTGGCTTGACCCTGGGGATCAATCATTAAGGGCCTAGAATGTACAGTACAAAGAACTTGCTCAGTATATGTAAATTTTTGTAAATTCAAAATTATTTCTGCTATGGACTAGCTGGAAGAAAGTGATACAAGATACTTTATGGCTGTATTATTTTAAGAGATGAATGTTCACTGGCTGAGTATTACAGTCACAATTTGAACAGAAATATCAGAATTCTTTTAAAAGCCATGAAGATGGTGTTTATGATTAAAAAAAAACAGGTCAGAATTCAGAATTTTTTTGACAGCTTCGTTGTATTACTCCTTTGGAATACTGATTTTTTTTAGAATTTTTTATTTTATGTAAGTTTTGAAATATGGAGCTGTAGTCACTTGCGCTAATTGAAGATATGAGTCTCTCTATATATACACACACCGCTACCCCGATATAACGCCACCCGATATAACATGAATTTGGATTTAACGCGGTAAAGTAGCGCTCTGAGGGGGTGGGGCTGCGCGCTCTGGTGGATCAAATCAAGTTCGATATAACGCGGTTTCACCTATAATGCGGTAAGATTTTTTGGCTTCCGAGGACAGCGTTATCGAGGCAGAGGTGTATATATATATATATATTTTTTTTAAAGGAAGCAAAAGCTTTTAGCACAAAAGCTGTCAGACAAATTTAGTGTATCCCACAGGTAGGCTGTTTGAGTTTCAATGGAGGATCACTGAAGGGATATAAATAGTATCTGAGTGTCTTTCTTCCTGTAGGCAACATTCAGGTTCCAGAACAGAATAAATAATAGAACATTATTATTGCAATTTGTAATGTTTTTCTTACTGATTGAAATTCACTCCAGTGCAGAGGGCCATCCCAATATTCCCACAGCATTTAAGTGGGACTTACATCCTCAAAATAAGGCTTAGATCAGACTTTGATAACAAAAATCCTTGTGCTGACCCTCTGCACAGAAGTCAATTTCATCCAATACACTAGTCTCTAAAACATGACAAAGAGTGAAGCTGAAATTGACTGTAGTAGCAACAGGACCTTGAAATGTGTGCATAATCTGACACAGTTTTTCTATATTGTGGTTTATATATTTAATGGCTCACACAAAAAAAATATTTATTAAAACTGTTGTCAAAAATGTCCTTCTGTCTTCTATTTTTCTACAACTGCAAAAAAGAGAAATTACCAGATTTATATCAATCTGTGTTATTAGTCAATAGTTTTGCAATGTGAAGTCATTGTACACAATAAAGACATTGGAAACTAGTGGATAATCCAGAAATAAGTTTAAACACAATATAAAATTCAACAACTGCATTTAAAGATGAAAAAATTATCTGTAATATTCTGGAAGGAAAACTTTCACTCACTGAAAACATTGGGACTGATCCTGTGAGGAGCAAAGCATCCTCAAGTCCCACTGAAGGGTTTGGGAGAGGAAGGATATGCAGCACCTTTCTGTTTCTAGTATATAGACTAAATTTCATTTAGTCTGAAATCTCTGTTTTAGCAAATTATTAGCTTCTTTGTTACCTACCAACGCCTGGAGTTGTCAACAATCACACCATTGTCGACCGAAAAGTTGTCTGTTGGTAATCCAGCAATATTCCAGGCTCTGATTTTTATTGGATCACCAAGGGTCTTACTCAAGGAGAAGTTCTCAGAACAAGGGATATTTTTGTCCTACAATAAAAAATAAATCTTTATTCTTTATTTCTTTAAATATTGTTAAAATACTGCTTAGGTTAAAAGTATTAATTTATTCACAACTTCCTTTAAAAATTGGCTTTTGTTCAAGGAGAGAAAATCATGGGGGGGGGGGGAAATTCACTTTTGCAGAAAATGGAAAGATTTTTCCCAATTTAGTAGAAATTTTGTGGTGACTTTCCCCAATTTTGTGGGATTTTTCTCAATTTTTTTTCCAGTTCTGAAGGCATTCTATTTTACCCTTTTGTAATATGTTGTGTGATGATAACTAACACACTGCAGTGTAGTGGGGAAAACAGAACCATCGAAATCTTTGAATTGCAAGAAATTTTTCCCAACTTTTGTTTATTTGTTCTGAATTTAGACTTCCAATTAATGCAATGCACTTTTCCAATGCCAATCAGTCACGTATTACTTCATCGTTACTTACTTACCTAAATCAAGTCTATGGTACAACTGTCTCTTTAAAAAAAAGCACAAGCAAGTACTGTGCAGCAATAATTTCTTCAGTAAAGCACCAGCTATACAAATATATGTGCTAGCACAGACCTTTGCACCCATGAGGAACACCACTGACTTCAGTAGAACAATGGGATTCTGTACAGGTACATAGGTCAAAATTAGTGCATCTATTTGCAGGATTGGGAGCTAAGAGGAGCGAGGGCTAGCAACATCCAACAACGAAGTGGAAGTTGAAAGGCCCTGATCTTGCAAAGGGAACATTCTGGTCCTGTGTTAGCCCTATTGGTCCCTTTGCAGGATCGCAGCCTAAGCCTTTATCTTCCACTTTGCCATCCAACATACTTCACGCTCCAGTACTGCAAACAGATGCCCCATGGAATCCGACTGAAATCAGTGGGATGCTGTATGGCAGTAAGGGTCATCTGAGCAATTCCCTTTGCAGAATTAGGGCCTTAGATTGTGACTAGATATTTCATTCTGCAAGTATGCAAGCCCTTTTCATGCAACCATTTTTAAAATGTTTTAAAGGGAAGTAGCACAGTTTAAGGGTATGTCTACACTACGGGATTATTCCGATTTTACATAAACCAGTTTTGTAAAACAGATTGTATAAAGTCGAGTGCATGCGGCCACACTAAGCACATTAATTCGGCAGTGTGCGTCCATGTACTGAGGCTAGTGTCGATTTCCGGAGCGTTGCACTGTGGGTATCTATCCCATAGTTCCCCCGCCCCTTGGAATTCTGGGTTGAGATCCCAGTGCCTGATGGGGCAAAAAACATTGTCGCGGGTAGTTCTGGGTACAGCCTCACCCCTCCCTCTGTGAAAGCACAGACAACCGTTTCGCGCCTTTTTTCCTGGGTGAACTGTGCAAACGCCATAGCACACCAAGCATGGACCCTGCTCAGCTCAAGACAGCAATCATGGACGTTGTACACACCTCACACATTCTCGTGCAGTCTATGCTGAACCAGGACCTGCAAAACCAGGCGAGGAGGAGGCGGCTATGGCAGCGCAGCGATGAGAGTGATGAGGACATGGACACAGAATTCTTTCAAACCGCGGGCTCCTGCGCTTTGGAGATCCTGATGGTAATGGGGCAGGTTCTAGCCATTGAACACTGATTTTGGGAAGCACAGACTGGTGGGACCGCATAGTTTTGCAGGTTTGGGACGATTCCCAGTGGCTGCGAAACTTTCACATGTGTAAGGGCACTTTCATGGAACTTTGTGACTTGCTTTCTCCTGCCCTGAAACACCAGAATACCAAGATGAGAGCAGCCCTCACAGTTGAGAAGCGAGTGGCAATAGCCCTCTGGAAGCTTGCAATGCCAGACAGCTACCAGTCAGTCGGGAATCAATTTGGAGTGGGCAAATCTATTGTGGGGGCTGCTGTGATGCAAGTAGCCAAAGCAATCATTAAGCTGCTGCTACGAACGGTTGTAACTCTGGGAAATGTGTAGGTCATAGTGGATGGCTTTGCTGCAATGGGATTCCTTAACTGTGGTGGGGCAATAGATAGATACTGGGTGGCCTGGTGCTCCCTATCTTGGCACCGGAGCACCAGGCCACCCAGTACGTAAACCGCAAGGGGTACTTTTCAATGGTGCTGCAAGCACTGGTGGATCACAAGGGACGTTTCACCAACTACCACGTGGGATGGCCGGGAAGGGTTCATGACGCTCGTGTCTTCAGGAACACTACTCTGTTTAAATGGCTGCAGAAAGGGAATTACTTCCCAGACCAGAAAATAACAGTTGAGGATGTTGAAATGCCTGTCGTTATCCTGGGGGACCCAGCCTACCCCTTGATGCCATGGCTCATGAAGCCATACACAGGCAGCCTGGACAGTAGTCAGGAGCTGTTCAACTACAGGCTGAGCAAGTGCAGAATGGTGGTGGAATGTGCATTTGGCCGTTTAAAGGCGCGCTGGCGCACATTACTGACTCGCTCAGACCTCAGCCAAACCAATGTCCCCTTTGTTATTGCTGCTTGCTGAGTGCTCCACAATCTCTGTGAGAGTAAGGGGGAGACCTTTATGGCGGGGTGGGAGGCTGAGGCAAATCACCTGGCCGCTGATTACGCACAGCCAGACACCAGGGCGATTAGAAGAGCACACCAGGAAGTGGTGCGCATCAGAAAAGCTTTGAAAACGAGTTTCATCACTGGCCAGGGTAGGGTGTGACTGCTGTGTTTGTTTCCCCTTGATGAACCCCACCCCCCTTGATTGACTCATTCCTTGTAAGCAACCCACCCTCCCGCTTCGATTACAGCTTGCTTAAGGAAATAAAGTCACTATCGTTTAAAAATCATGTATTCTTTATTAATTCATTATAAAAAGAGGGAAAGAACTGACAAGGTAGCCCGGGTGTGGTTTGGGAGGAGGATAGGAGGGAAGGAAAAGGCCACTAAAAAAATTTCACAATAATGACAGCTTTTTGGTTGGGCTGTCCACAGGGATGGAGTGGGCGGGTGCACAGAGCCTCCCCCCACGTGTTCTTACACGTCTGGGTGAGGAGGATGTGGAACATGGTGAGGGGTGAGGGTGGTTATACAGGGGCTGCAGCGGCATGCTGTGATCCTGCTGCCGTTCCTGAAGCTCCACCAGATGCTGGAACATGTCAGTTTGATCACGCAGCAGCCCCAGAGTTGCATCCCGCCACCGCTGATCTTCCTGCCTACACCTCTGATCTTCCTGCCGCCACCTCTCATCTCGATCGTCCCTCCTGTCCTCACGTTCACTGGCATCTTTCCTGTAATTTGATACCACGTCCTTCCACTCATTCAGATGAGCTCTTTTATTACGGGTCACTTCCATGATTTCTGAGAACATTTCGTCTCGTGTCTTTTTTTTCCGCCGCCTTATCTGAGATAGCCTTCGGGATGGAGTAGGAAGGCTTGAAAAATTTGCAGCTGCATGAGGGAGGGAAAAAAGGGAGAGAAGTATTTAAAAAGATAAATTTTACAGAACAATGCTTACACTCTTTCATGGTGAACAACACTATTCACCTTACATAGCACATGTGATCTCACTACAAAGTCGCATTTTACATCTTAATATTGAGTGCCTGCGGCTCTGGTGTTAGAGATCTCACAGACGCAGGTCCAGGCAGCAGAATTCGGCTTGCATGCGGTCATGGTAAGCCATTGTCTTTCGGCTTCTGCAGCCTTCATATATCCTTTACCAGCGGCCTCTTTTACCAAATAGCAAGCAAAGCCCATTCAGTGCTGCTTCTTTCCTGTTAACATGCAGCAGCAGAAACCACCCCCCCCCATCCAATTCTCTGGGATGATCGCTTTACCCGTCCCCCCACCGCGTGGCTGGTATCATGGAAGATCACTGCTAAATACCCCCTCCCTCCCCCACTGCGTGGCTGGTAGCAGGGAAGATCCTAGCCAAATGCGAAAAAGCTCAGCGCCAATCACCCCCCCTCTCCCCCTGCTTGGTTACCTGCAAGGAAGGATTTATTTTAAGCAACAGGCAAACAGCCCAGTAAGAATGCCCATCTCTGTCCCCTTAATTAAATTCCCGATTTTCTACCAGGTTACCATGAACGATATCACTCTCCTGAGGATAACACAGCGAGATAAAGAGTGGATGTTGCTTGAATGCCAGCAAACACCGGGACCATACGCAGCTAGGCTTTGTCATGCAATGATACCAGATTACTTGCTACATGCATGGCGTGGTCAAGTGTCCTACCATGGAGGATGGAATAAGGCTGCCCTGCCCAGAAACCTTCTGCAAAGGCTTTTGGAGTACCTCCAGGAGAGCTTCATGGAGATGTCCCTGGAGGATTTCCGCTCCATCCCCAGACATGCTAACAGACTTTTCCAATAACTGTACTGGCCGCGAATGCATCCCAAGTCCTCAGGGCAAATTAATCATTAAAAAATGCTTGCTTTTAAACCATGTCTTATATTTACAAGGTACACTCACCAGAGGTCCCTTCCATGGCTTCACTGTCTGGGATAGTTGCTTGGGAGGGCTGGGAGGGTAATTCCGTCAGGGTGAGAAAAAACTCCTGGCTCTTGGGGAGAACAGAGTGCTGTGTGCTCTCTACAAGCTCGTCCTCCTCTTCCTCCTCATCTTCCCCGTCCGCAGAAAATCCTCAGCCATGGCTGCGATTACCACCCCCACCTCGGAATCCATGGACAGGGGTGGGGTAGTGGTGGCGGACCCCCCCAGAATTGCATGCAGCTCAGCGTAGAAGTGGCATGTTTTCGGCCCTGCCCCGGACCTTCCGTTTGCTTCTTTGGTTTTCTGGTAGGCTTGTCTGAGCTCTTTAACTTTCACACGGCACTGTACTGAGTCCCTGCTGTGGCCTCTCTGCATCATGGCCTTGGAAATGTTTTCAAATGTTTTTTCATTTCGTCTTTTGGAACGGAGTTCTGTTAGCACGGAATCCTCTCCCCATACAGCGATCAGATCCAGTACCTCCCGGGCAGTCCATGCTGGAGCTCTTTTTTGATTCTCAGGAGACTGCACTGTTACCTGTGCTGATGAGCTCTGCATGGTCACCTGTGCTGATGAGCTCTCCACGCTGGCCAAACAGGAAATGAAATTCAAAAGTTCGCAGGGCTTTTCCTGTCTACCTGGCCCGTGCATCCGAGTTCAGATGGCTTTCCAGAGTGGTCACAATGGTGCACTGTGGGGTACCGCCCGGAGGCCAATACCGTCGATTTGCGGCCACACTAACCCTAATCCGACATGGCAATACCGATTTGAGCGCTACTCCCCTTGTCGGGGATGAGTACAGATATCGGTATTAAGAGCCCTTTATATCGATATAAAGGGCTTCATTGTGTGGACGGGTGCAGCGTAAAATCGGTTTAACGCTGCTAAATTCGGTATAAACGCATAGTGTAGACCAGACCTTACAGTGCTTAACATGTTTGCATCCACACTACAAATTTAAAAATGTTTCATATTTATCCATTCAAAAATTAGGTTTGGAAACACAGTAAAGGAGCATCATCTCAAACATGGTAGTGTTGAAAATGGTTTATTTAAATGATTTACTTGAAGGGCTTTACTTGGGGACAGGGCTTTTATCAGGATAAGTAAATATGCAAAAATTCTTTTGGTTTGTGGTTGGGTTGGACAGACTAGCTAGCATTGTGCCATCCATCAAAATGTGGCTGCATTTTAGTTTGTAAAGTGATTCCTTTATTTATTTAAGGCCAATTTCTGAAGTCCTCTTAATCATTACTTAGTCTTTAGTCACATGAAACTCTCACTGAAGTCAATGGGTCAACATCAGATCATTGCTGGTACACCAGTGTAAACCTGGAATACATCCACTGAATTCAGTGAATTACTCTAGATTTTCAGAAGTGTAAATCAGCAAAATTTAGACCACTGACTTTAATATGATTTTTACTAAGACACCAAGTAAAAAATTAGAAATTTCAGGATTTGGCTCACAAATTGTAAAGCATTTTGGGGTCCCTTGGGATGAAAGATATTATTTAAACCTAAGATAAACTTTCTAACCTTGCACAACTTGCTCCAGTCTTTAGTACACTCTTGTCGAAAGGCACTAGTGAAAGCACCCAGATAAGCTATCACTCCAGCTGATATCAGAACGTCTCCTGTCAAATTATCATATGTATTTTGAAGATCATTTGCAGCATTACACCATCTATGGATAAGCAAAGATACCATATAAAAGAAGTTAAAACTGCTATATTGGTAGCATTAACAGAGTACATCATCAACACAAGAAGTGTTTTCCCTTTACGTTAAAGGTGAATTGCAAAGAAATAATTAAAACATTGTATTTGTGCCCTTGAATGTTGCTTTGAAGACTGCCTCAAGTGTTTCGGTATTTTTTACATCACAATATTGGGTCCTTTGACAATCTTTGAAGGACCTGATTGCCCCAGTCCCCAAATGAGGATAGAGGGATGCAAAAGTTTAAGGCTCAGAGAACTAACGCTCAGGTTTTGTCTCTACTTTTTGATGCATGTTCAAATGAGCATTTGTATTTACATCTGACCTTGATTTTTCTCCACCCAGTCCTCCAATCAGCTTCTCTGCTCTTTCTAGTTTCTTAGCACACAGATCCACCTGGAATTCTAGACGAGCCTTTTCTTCAGTTTTCTCAACAAAGGTTTGTTGCAAGTTTGCCAAATGATGCTCCACTGCTGCAAGTTCAGCTCTCTTCTGATTCAGTAATGCCATAGTTTCTGCTAAGGACTGCTGGGCCTCCCCTAGACGGGCTTTCTTGGGAGCAACCACCTGTTCAATTACAATTAATGCAGGGATGCTAAATCCATATATTATAGGTTTACTGATGTATAAAGTTCTATATGTAACACTTTGGATAAATATTCCAAGGTTAGGAAAAGAATATTTTATAATATTCATATTTGGAAAGAAGCCATAGTGATGAATAGGGAGGTGGGTCTAATATACTAAATGCACTATGTTTTTTGAGAATGAAGCTTAGGAAGTATAGCCAACTAACAATGTATATTCATTCTAAATTACTTGAAAAAAAATTAAAATTAAACTGGCTCTGAACCTTATTGTATTAAATTAATAAATGAAGTTGCATTACAGAGGCAGCAAACATACTGTATTGATGCTTGCCATAAATTTGTGTCCAACATTGGACACCTTTTATTATTATTATAGCAGCAATGCTAGTACCATTGATTTAAAAAATTACCAAAGTGAGATAAACAAGGATTAAAGCAGACAGAATTTTTTCTCCTTTTTCTCTAAGTTAAAAATTAAAACAAAAAAAGAATACAAAAATCCCCAAAACAATATCATTCCAAAGCACCATCCATTGGCTAAAAAAAATTATTTGATTTATAATTTGATTTTCAATATCCATTTACAGATGCAATTTAGGTTATATTGTTTAAAGAAAAAAAGAACATACAAATATTTTTCACAGTTTTCTAGTAGAATGAACATATTTCTGTTCTATTTAGTGGTGGTGTGTGTACCCTATGGCAGAGATTCCTCAAGTATTTAATTCTTTGGATTTCTCGTAAGAGAAAGTCTCTTGCATGGACTCTCTCTCTCCATTCACCATCCCCCTTTTTCCTTCCTTGATTCTCAAAATATTTAATTATGTAGACAACCCACTCTCCATGGACCTCCTGGATCACAATTTTAGATATCCTCTTTTATGATATAAGCAGAAAATAAAAGTATGATTATAGTTTTTGACAGACTTTATAGTACTTTATTTTAATCTATATGCTGCTTCAGTAAAACATATCTTATTTTCATCAAATCTGACAGTTATTTTCATCTTCACAGATAGTCCCAGTCCTCTATTAAATTTGAAAATATATGTCCTAAGTTTATTTTCCAATGAAGAACCTTTTATTTCAGTTTAACTGCAATCATAATAAATAGCTTAGTCTTGTAGTCCACATGTGTATGTAGCTTCTACTAAAGTCAACGAGAGTTTTCAGGAATGGTATCAAAACATACCTTAGCAACTCTGTCATACACTTCCATAGCCATAATCCATTTACACAAACCCTCAGCTGCGGAGGATGCTTTAGCCACCTTAGGTGGATCAAACTCAGGATTAGTCAGATATTCAGAACGAATCTTCTGCATGACAGTCACCTACATGATAAAAACATTACAGCCATAGGAAAACTTTATTTATCTCAGGCGCAGTGTTGCTACCCTTACCTTGCTGAACAATACCTTAAGTCCAAAAGTTGATCAACTGAAATCACTAAGGAATTACTCAATATGGGTAACTGTGACAGAGTCCAGCTCTAATTTGTTTCTCTAATTTTCTCAGTGTCTACATTCTTACCCAGCTTCCCTCCTAGTCAGATCGCCATCCTTTGTGTCCTTCTTCAAGTCTTATTTTAAGTTGCCTCTCCTTCTGAAACAAATGCATTCCCTTTCTTCTTTTATAGTCTTCCTTAGAATTTACTTACTTCAGCAAAGCTTTTTAATGATGATCCCCAAAGTTATCTCTACTGAATCAAGACTGGATCTTCAACCAGAGTATGTGAATGAATTACATTGCCTGTGCCTACTTCTGGGCCCAATCTTGAGATACTAAGTACTCACAACTTGCAAGGATCAGCCCCTTAGACAGTAAGTTCCCTGCAGGTAGAGGTCACATCTTTATATTGTGCCCTTGTACATTTCTGGGCATATAATCATACCATGTTATCCACACTGTCAGATTTAATCTATTTTTCAGATAAACAGTTTTTGACATGAAATAAAAAAACCCCACTGATCTATTTAGTCCTTTCAAAACTAAATAAAATGTATTATGCCAGACCTGATTTTGTCACAACTTCTCTGGTAAACATACAGGGACTAATTTAGTAAAGCTGGTACAAGGAGATGTTACTTACATATTTTTGAGCTGAGTAAATCTAGATACAGAACTTTTCACTCAAGCAGCTAGCAGGCAGTGGTACAGACATCCCCTACAGGGTACCTACTGAGGGATAATTCTAAATCCTGCTGGAATGCAATAGGAGGCACCACTGGTAGGAGCCACTGAGAGGAGGAGTTGCATCACTGTATCCCCAGTCTGCCCTGGCCATGCACCTTTCTTGAACAGTGTCATTCACTTCTCAGAAGGCATTTGCTCCTAAAAGCCCACAGAATAACTGAGATTGCAAGTTGCTGTGTGCTGACATAATTCCCTCTTCCCCATGCAGTTTATTTCCATGAAAGCCCTGTGTGAATTTATCCCTTGGTGTAATATCTTCTATACATGTTTTTGGAGGCAGATTTCATTACATTAACCAAACACTTACTGGAATGTTATCCTTGTCATATTCTCTAAGATCCTTTAAGAAATTCATGTCACCCAGAACTTTCTTGCTAGGCCCCCAGTAATCCAAGACCTACAATGGAAATTAGGGACGAATTTTAAAAACTTTTAAATCAAAATGAATTCATAAATATCCTCTAATTAACAGACAGGAATGCATACTTAATACAGAAGGTTGGTAAAAGTCAGATCGCAGCATGTTTAAGGATTTAGTTCAGACTGTTTATATTTTGAAGCTTTAATATATTACTAATCCAAAGTATTTGCCACTTAGTTTCCTCATGTATGTTATTAATATAAGGCCCCATCTTCCCTAATGCTCTAATGTCAGAGCAATGTTCTTTTCCAAGACAGAAAGGAAAGAAATCCAATGGGGTCACATGGTATGAAGATGAAATCTGCTTGAGAATGCAATCAGCCACAGAGAGAGGAGCCTGTCTGATTAAATATTTCCCCAGACCCTACTTAAAAATCAAATAGTGACTGGGGGGAAAAAGACCCTTTACTCTGATGATCGGGGGTACCTCTTATACAATAAGGGAGTTTGGCCTGATTCACCACATGTAGTGGCTAAGGCAAGAGTCCACTTAACTGCCCTGTCTCTACAAAATCAGTAGCAACTCTCAGGGAGAAGGAAAGATACAGGACCAGGAGTCACAGAAAGCAGAAAACAGTGAACTCTCCACTCCACAAGCTATTCTGTAGTTCCACAGCAGGTGAATTGGAAGTTGAAGCTGTCTCCTTGTGGATATACAACCTGCATCCACGGTTTTCTTGAAGGCTGCAAATGTGTGTCTAGTTTAAAGGGCCCTATATTTTTCATTTGAGAAGAACTGCTATTGATGAACAAATATATTAGAAAAATTATATTCTTATTTGAAATTTGCTTTCTGCCATTTTACCTTGCCTCCAATCCCCGTAGGATCTGTAATTCTTTCAGGTTTTATATCTTTCATAACACAGATGGCAGCCATAACTAGTTTGACACCAGATGGAGGATTCTTCATTGATTTCACAATTGTTATATCAGCAGGCTAAAACAAAAGTGACATTTTAAAAATAAAATGTATTGTTTTACAGTTTTGTATATCATACACAAAATGTTCAACATTCATAACAAAATAAAAAAAAGTTCTCAATTTCTCATGACCAAGTAGCATATATGTAGTGAATAAAAACAGAAATGAAAGGAATTTTAACACTGCATGCAATAAATATAATAATTATAAGGGTTTTTTTTAGAAGGGATGATTTGAAAATCTATAGTTAATATTGCCTGAACACAAGAAGAGTTCACCAGACAGTAACTTTTTCTTATACATGGGAGATCAAAATTAGAGCAAGTTTGGTAAGTGTAAACAAACCATACAAAAATACAAGATTAGGTCAAAAGATTTCTTTGGTACTTATCCGTAGGTTGCACACAAGACCTCTCATATGTTTGGTAAATCCAGCTGAACAGTTCATGCAGGCATTTGCTCTACAATACTGTTCTAAAGTCTGGTAACTGAGTCATAATGGTGACGGAAAAATTCAAGATCCAGAAAATTCTTAGCCATATTATAATTTTAAAACAAAAATGTAAGTGATGGATTCCTTGAATGGACATCCCTAAGCCTAGCTGGGTGGAGAAATTAAACACCAATGTTAATTGTCAATTGTGTGTAGTGCCTAATACAGGTCCAGTCTTGCCAATATGCTTGTGCTTAGCTTTAGGAATGTAATTAATCCCATGAAAGAACTGAATCAGACTACATGTGAGAGTAAAGCATGTATAAATGTGTTTGTAAGATCTTAATCAGGATTCCTCTTCTCATCTAAGTTTTTTTGTGTAATAATGACCAGGTGGTCTCCTAAAGCAACAAATTTAGGGCCTAATCCTGAGACTAGGGCCTAATGCTGAGCACTTCCTGAGAGACCTCAACTCCCACTGACTTCAACAGGAATTGACGGTGCTCAACACCTTACAGGAGGAACACAACTTCTTGCATGATCAGAACCACTCATTCCAAAAAGATGGTAAAACAAAGATATACAGAGTGGCGCTCAAGGAAGTTTGTGATGATTTGTCACTAAGCATATAGAGAAAACCTAAAGCAGAGATGGACCAGAAAAAAGAAGAAAGGACAGAACCTAGTAGCCGAGAGAGAAGGGAGCCAGGGAAAGAAGGGAGAGATACATACTGCCTTGGGAAAGTATTTATAAATGTAAGCAGAGTCAGGATGAGCTCTACCCTGACATCTGGTGGTGAATTGTGGCAAGTTGTGGAAAAGAACTTCAGGGGCTGATCTTGTTTGCATGGGCACACCCACCCTGCCTAGCATGAGCCCAAATGGTCACTTTGGCTGCTGTGGGATCCCCAGTTTCTCCGTTATTGGGGCAGGAAGAATAAAGTGTTGTTACCCTGATTATGTGAATCAAGGACAATGAAACTGTTTTATGACAGAGAGACTCGCCATCAACTAGGTAGCACTTGCTAGACAAGGGACATGGGTTTCCAAAACCCAGTGAATTGAGAGGGGCTAGAGACAGGTATTTGTACCTGATGGTATGGGCCCCTTTTGAGGGCCTGGAATACCAATTACACTTCCTCCTCTCTCTACTGTGGATTATCAGAGCTAATTTTAATTCCATTAGGAGTCTAGTTACTGGCTGCTGAGCTGAATTCACTTTGGGACAAATGGTGCACCAGCACTGAGGCTCCCCTCCTACAAGCTGATATCACTGAAGAGCTAAAATTACTAAGAGCTGGAATCATTGAGTGCTGTGGTGGGGCGTGAAGATATGTTGCTGAGCAGCTGGTGGAGCAGAGCAGTTTGCAGGATGACTGGAGCAGCTCACGGGACAGCTGGTGGAGCAGAGCAGTTTGTGGAACAGCTGGAGTGGCTCATGGGATGGCTCGTGGAGTGGCTCACAGTGAAGGCTGCAGCAGAACCCCCTGGAGAGGTGGGGCAGTCGGCCTCGGACCATGTAAGGTGCCCCTTAACACTGCTGTCCCCCTCCTCCAGGCTGGGAGGTAAAACTCTGCAGATAAACTTTTGAACTCTGGGGCTGCACTGACCAGGGACAGAGACTTTTGGGTTGTTGGATTTTTGGGACTTTGGGTGATTTTTTGGGTTGCTGAACTTAAGACCCTGAGGGGAAAAGGATACTGCCAAACTTATGTGTGTGGGGGGGTGTCTTTTGCTCATGGTTTGTGTTATGACTCCTGTTTGTGGTGTTTCCCCAACATAATGCCGCATTGTTTCCCTCCTTTATTAAAAGGATTTTGCTATACTCAGACTCCTTGCTTGTGAGAGGGGAACTATTACGTCTCAGAGGCGCCCAGGGGGTGGTATGTAATTGTCCCAGGTCACTGGGTGGGGGCTCGAGCCAGTTTTGCCTTGTGTTATTGAAACGGAACCCCTAGATACTGAACCCAGCCCTTGTTGCTGCCAACTCAGACGGGCAGAAGGGTTACATAAAGAAAGTCTAGGGAGAAAAAAATCCCACAGGTTGTCAAGCAGAGAAGATATCTGAAACTTGTTTTCTCAGAAATGCTTTCTGTGTCACACAACAAAAAGAAGTATGCTTTTTAACAATCAGAAGAGGAATAAAAGAATATCTAGTGCATTGTGATTGTGCCAGATGTCAAAAATGGAGAACTTTAACCTTTTTCAAACCTTTTCTTGTTTTCTCCTTAGCGTGTTCTTTGGCAAATAACCCAAAATACACAGAAAAATTAAACAACTCTTTAGAGTGTCATTTTTTAAAATTTAGCTTGCCTTAAGTGTGTCAAGTGCAGAAAGTGCTGCCTCTAGCGCTGGAATTGCCTCTGCCAGGTCACTCTCACACTCATTCTTCAGTTCCTGGGCTTCTGCTGCTTTTTCTGTAGCAATCTCCTCATCTATTTTCACAGTTTTACTTTTTGCTTCCACTTCTGCAGACTCCTTCTCTATAATCTAAAGAAAACACTCATGAGCAGAATTCACCAAACTTGCCACTGAATGGTGTTTATTTAATCAACTGTCTGGGGCTATGATGCAGAGCATCTGTAAAATAATGTTGGTTTACTTCTTTGTGTTTTTCAGTAGGTTAATATTAGAATCATGATTAATTTATATGACACTAATCTGCATTAAAAAGTTTTCTCAAAATAAACTGAAAAGAAAAGATCTGTAGGTAATGGGAATTTTGTAGGAGTAACATAACATCTCTGTGGACCCATGTCAATAGCTAGCAGAATCAAAGAAACATAAGCAGCCTTAGATTTGAAATTGGAACCAAGACACATAAAAGGTGTTCCTTGTATTAAATAAGGGCTTTATATCCTTACAATTTTGAAATTCCTACCGAGAAACCCAGCACTACATGCACTAAGATTACAGTTACTACAAATAGCTGTTTTTACAATACTTTTACAGTGTAAAAGGCCATGAGTTTACCAGTGATTTTTTGTGCATCATGCTGCAACTTAAAAATGGATTTGTTATGTAAAATGATTTTTACAGGCCCCTAGTCTGTAATATAGACTACACCTATTTTGCTTTCTTTTGAGTGAAGAGGCCATCACTTGATTCACTGCAATGACTCCCTCCCAATTCTATAAATCTGATGACTAGTTTCCTCAAAGCTGATGGGTGCTGGGGACTCTGACCTGGAATGCAGATTCATCAGAGTAGGCGGAATATACTGGAATGCATTTTTAGAAAGCCATTCTTAAGTAACAGCCAAGTTGACAAAAATGTCAAGAAAGACATTCCTCTATTTAGTACTATAGTTATTGTAAGAGCAGCCACGTACATCTACTAAGAGAGAGTTAAGCTACCAAAATCCACTGAATTTTAATGAGAGTTGGGCACCTTACTTCCTTAGGCTCTGTTGAAAACTCAGCCTATAACCTTAGGCCATGTCTACACTAGTAGGACTTCAGTGGTACAGCTGTACTGGTATACTACACTGGCAAAGTGCTCCTAGTGTAGATGCAGTTTATACCAGCAAAACTGAGCTTCTGCCAATATAGCTTATTCCAGTCCCATTGAGCAAAACAAGCTATATTAGCAAAAGTGCAGTTTTGCCTGTAAACTGCATCTATACTAGTGGCTTTTGCCAGCATAGTTATATCAGTCAGGGATCACACCTCTGACCAACATAGCTATACTGGCAGATGTTTTCAGTTTAGACATAGCATCAATGTGTAACCACAGGCACTTCAAGAACAAGAACAGAGCTCATATCTTAACCTCATCTCCCCTGTAAGACAGATGGCATACAATAGCATAATTATACTACCCCTTTCAGGAATTCACTGTAAAGCTCCTCCATGAATAACTGAGATTCTGACGTATGGACAAATATATTGTACAAGTAAGCTCTCTTCATTAAAAACAAATTGCTTTGCAAGTGGCATTATGGATCTGCAATATTCACACAAACACTGTACTACATGCTTTCAAAGGTTACTTAGGCTTGGTCTACACTACAGAGTTAGGTTGACATAAGGCAGCTTATGTCAACCTAACTATGTTAGTGTCTACACTACATATCCCGCCGATATACGTGCCTTACCATACCGACATCATAACTCCACCTCCACGAGAGGCATAGGGCTTATGTTGGTGTAGTTAAGGTGACACAGTGTCTGTGCTGACACATCGTTCCTTACGTTGGCTGTCATTCTTTTCCACTGAAGCTGTGAAATTAACAGGAAAGCTGTCTCCCGAGCCAGGCTGCTACTAGGTCCTCTCCAAGCCAGACTGCAACCCAGTTCTTCCGGCTATGGCTGCCGCCCGGGCTCCTCACTCTCCACTGGGGGCCATGATGCCCCTCCCCCCAGGATCCCAGTTCCCCATTCCCCACTGGGAGCATGACAGCTGACTGGACTCCAGGCATGGATCTCCCTGCTGGAGGTAACAAGTCCTGGGCAGCTTCTCCCCGCTCCTGGCTGGAAACAGGGAGGGAAGAAGCCCAGGTGGCTGTGCTCTGCTCCTGGCTGGGAGTGGGAAGGCAAGAAGCCTGGGCAGCAGCCTCTCTCTCCCCCCGCCCCAAACTCCTGACTAGGAGCAGGGAGGCAAGAAGCCTGGGTGGCAGCTGGGCTCCCAGCAGGGAGCTGCACGGAGCTGCACACTGCCCTTCTTCAGTCGGTGGAAGTGCTCCTGGTGAGGATGCACGCCACCAACAGAAGGAAGGTAATGTGGACACCAGCCACCGCAGTAATTACCATTATGGGATACCATTATGGGATACAGCTTTACATTCTACTGGGCCTTCATAGAGCTTTACCAGCAGGAGCCTCTAATGGGAAGCCCTATTTCCCCAGATTTCCTGGAAACCCCACCTTATCAACATGATAATTGCTAATTAAAATAATCATTTAGTCATTACAAATAACTCAAATTATGTATTTCATCACTGAACAATATATTTGCTTAACTCTACCTTCATCATATTTGCATTATCCACTTTAGCCGCCTCCAGTTTGGGTTGCAGATCAACTAGTTCTTGCTTCATTTCACCAACCTAGATGGACATTTCTTTATAAAATTATCACAGTAGCAGTAAATGCTGATGCTAAAAATATAGCAAATAATAAGTAGAAAGTTTAACACTTAAATACAGTATAAAATCAAATATGGGTAATATATTTAAAAGAACCCCATAAAAACTTGTTATAGTCCCTGAAAACAGGCTAGAACATTAGTGACAAGAACCTGGGAACATAAGACATAAACCAGAAATGAGTCCCAGGGCAGTTGAGCCCTGCCCCACCATACAATCGCACTCATAAATTTGTCCAGCTCGCTCTTAAAACTAATTAAGCTATTTGCCCACACAACTCCTATTGGACTATCACTCCAGAAGCCTTATAATATGCCTCAAGCAGCCACTTGGAGTGTGTTGAGACCCTTGATCTCAACCCATCAGTGCAGCAAACTCTTGTGGACAGACCCTGGAATAGAGATATTTTTGTGGACATTGCTGAGCAGATCTTCATGAGGGGTCACAACCAGGATGCTGACCAATGCCAGATAAAGAAGAAACAGTTCACAATGGCTTACATTAAAGTCAGGGATACCAGGAAATGTCTCACTGTGGAAATATTACCTGTCCATTTTTGGAGGAGCTGGACAGAATTTTGAGCAATTACTCCACTACTCAACCCAAGTAGGTTATGGACCCTGCTGGCCATCCTGGAGACAAGTAGCAAGAGTCATCAGAACACAATGAGGGCAGTCCCTGGAAAGCCATGATGTCTTCAGGACTCAGGACCCAGTTTCCCTACTGTACCCCCACAGCCCTGTCCCCAGAGGCCATTCCTCTCCTCGGTCCAATGTCAAGGCAGTAACAACAATTGCACCTGAGAACCCAGCTCTTTCAAGCCATCTAATGCCCCTGATAACTTTGAGCCCCAACACTCAACACCAGAAGGCCCAAGAACAAGCAGAGGCAGGGGTACAGCATATACTTGCTTGTTAATTGGAGCTTCTCCCTATTGTTGTGTTCTGCCCTCCACTACACTGGAGTTTATTTTTTATAGTCATTTTAAAGTTGTGTTTCATGTTTAAGTAAAGGTTTATTTCTGATTGTTATATAATAAATTGTTGTTTAAAAATAGTTAAACTCATTCATAAAGAATCAGCAATCAATTTTACACAGAAAATCTGTAAACCTATATGTAACTCATAGGTTTTCACAAAAGTATAAACATAAGAACATATAAACGGCCACACTGGGTCAGACCAAAGGTCCATCTAGCCCAGTTTCCTGTCTTCTGACAGTGGCCAATGGCAGGTGCCCCAGAAGGAATTAACAGAACAGGTAATCACCAAGTGATCCATACCTTGTCACCTATTCCTAGCTTCTGGAATAAAGGTACTGGCACAGCACAAAAGTGCTGTTACAACAGTTAGAAGCCCATTTGGAGAAACAGAACAGTTTTTAGTAAGAGTTGAAGTTCATCAAGGCTCAGCTCCAAGTTTGTTCACATTGGTGCTCAATCCAGACAGTAGCACCCTGGTGCATGCTTTCTGCAGATGATGTAGGACTCATGAGGGAGAGTAAAGGGGAAGTGGGAAAAGATAGAGAGATGGAGTTTAGTACTAGAAAGAAATGGCCTGAAAATATGCAGAAATAAAACACAGTATTTGGTCTGTAGATTTGTCTTCCTGCAAGGTAAGCCACTACCAGAGGTACAGAAATCCATGCACACAGGTTCAACAGTACACGATAATGGTTAACTCAGCTACAAACTTATACGCCGAACAGGAAAGGAATAGACTGAGGTAAGAGAAGTGAGTGGAATGATCTTCAACAGGAGAATGCCTTTCAAAATGAAAAATAGGATCTACAAGACAGTAATTAGGCCTGCACTTTTATATGGCTCAGAATACTGGGCACTGAGGAAGGGACAGGAGTAGATATTGAATACAGTGGAAATGAAAATGTTAAGATGGATGCTCAGAATTATAAAGATGGATCATGTTCAGAACAAATGAATTAGGGGAAGTGTGAAGATGGTACCAACTATAGAAAAGCTGAGGAAATCCAGGATGATTTGTAAAAGCAGCAAAGAGTCCTGTGGCACCTTATAGACTAACAGACGTTTTGGAGCATGAGCTTTCGTGGGTGAATATCCACTTCGTCTATAAGGTGCCACAGGACTCTTTGCTGCTTTTACAGATCCAGACTAACACGGCTACCCCTCTGATACTTGAGGATGATTTGGGCGCACGAAAAGTAGATTGGAAGAACATAAAGGAAACAGGGTGTTAAACTCAGAAAGTGGAGGGTAAGAGAATAGCTGGAAAACCCAAAACTAGATGGATGGATGTTACACAAAAGGATTTAATTTGCTGCAGAGTTTCTGAGGAACTGCTTCAAGAGAGACTGGAATGAAGAAGGAGGACTCGAAGAGCTGACCACATATAAAAGAAAGTAAGGCTAGAAGATGACAACGAAGATAAAGGTACAGACACAAGATAAAATAAGGAGTGGCACAATGTGCCACTTCTACCACCCATAAAAGAAACTGCAGTGCTCACAATCCATTCCCTCCTGCCCCCCAGGATAACAACTGGATGTACAGCTGCACATTTTCAGGCCTCAGATTCAAAGTAAGAGCAATAGGTATCCCTGACAGTATTGTTCAGTCTGTTCCCATTTTCTATTGCATGCCTTGCTGGCTGCTCAAACAGCTGAACAAGCTGCTAAGCCTCAGCCTCCCACCCACCATTAAGACTTTCTCCCTTAATTTCACAAATATAGTGAAAAATACAACATGCAGCTATAATCTTAGGCAAGTTTTTTTCCTGCAGCTTCCCACCTACCATTCCACAACTACTGATGTAATAGTTAAACAGTTACTTCCTTCAGTCCAAGTGACCTGTGAATGGCTTCATTAACCAGGAAAATAGAGAATAGGCTGGGTCTCCCCCCAGATAACTGAAGCAATCTCCACACTATTAATATCCCTAGTGAGCTTGGATGCAAACTGTCCTTCCTCCATTAAGGTAAACTGAACTGCATTCTGAAAGATCCTGGTACTGTGGACCCTTCCAGACTATCCTGTATTTATGTTAATAAGCCTGCCACAGTGATCAACCAGTCCTTGGAGCACCAGGCAGAAATACCCCTTTCTGTTTATAAACTCTGAGCTCTGGTACAGGGGGCAAATAATAGGCACACAGGTCCCATCAACTGCTCCAATACAGTATGGAAACCCAAGCATGCAAAGCCATCAATGTCCTGAGCATTACCAAGCTTTATAACCTGGTGCAACAGTACTTTATGCATGGCATCGCACATCTGCATAACAATCGCATCAGCAGTCAGTCTCCCTACATCTAATAGGTTGGTTACAGATCAATAACATTTGTGAGTGTCCAGCTTCCGATGGCATTGGCGACCTGCTTCTCAGCAGGTATGGGGCACAGCATGTTGATATGCTGCCATTGCAACTCTAAGGCTACTTCAGCACAGATCTCAAAATAGGCTTCCTTCATTACTGCTGGTCATCCCAGGTCTGGAGAACAAGTTGGTTTCCCAAGCCCAGAAATAGCTTCAATAGTAGCAGTGGCTTGGTGTCATCCTCATCTTCCTCAATCTGCTGCTCCTGAAGCTGCTGCAGCTGGAGGACCCACTGCTGCAGCCACATCATCTGCTTGGTGATGCAGCAGGCAAAGTCCAAAATGAAATCACCCTGCTCAGAGAGCCAAAATGCAGCCCAAACAGCCTCTGAGTATTTGCAGTTGCCAGAATAGTGGAGTGGAGCATTGTTGGTTCCATGCTTACTGACAGCAATCTGAAAATGGTGCTAGCCCACCCAGAAAGAGAGGAAGCATGAGACGGAGAGAGCAGTATCATGGGATTTTTTAAAATTTGAACCCAAGCCCCAGAATGTCACTGGCTTCCACTATGCATCCAACAATGTGCAGCGAGAAAAATCCCAGAATATACACAACTCAACAGCAAAACAAAGGACCAAGGGATACCCTCCAAGAATGCCACACAGTATGCAGCAAGCCCCAGCCATGTGTGTACACAATGATTTAAATTGAAAAAGGGTACAACCGTCCCATGTGCACAATATTTGTGCAGCCTGCATGTTGTGCATTTTCTGGCACATGTCTACTCACTGTGGACTAAACCCCCTGTGTAGACAAGCCCTGAAATTTCTGCCCAAAATACATCCTGAACTGTGAAAATCTTATAAGAGCTCCTGTTTTCATGCACTTCTGATATTCTGGCACCAAATCTCACATGAATAGCTATTCTGATGAGGTTTTGGCTACATCTGAGCCAAAACTGAAAAATAAATTCTCTGCTATTTTTAGAGAGAAGACTGGTGAGGTAATATTTTTTTATTGGACCTGTCCTGGTCTGCACCCTCACTTGAAACTGGGGGGTTCCAAAGTGAGGACCAGCATGTATTCCCCCACCCCAAAATCCTAGGGTAGGTCCCCTTTGCTGCCACCATGTCATAGGTCTCACCCCCACTTGGAGCTGTTGGTTTCCCTCTAAACTAAAATCCTAGTTTAGATCTAGTAAGCTGCCACCACTCAATCAGGAAATGTGGATTGAGACACAGTCCTTCCCCAAAATCCTAGGGGATTCCAAGAGCCCCAAATCCATGGAGTTCTTACACCCAGGAGAAACAAACCATTCCCCCTGCTTCCTCCCCCCTCCCTTTTCCTAGGAGAGATACTGGGATCTAACTACAGAGGGATACCTCCCCCTTCTCTTTCCCTGAGAATCCACCCAAGGAAAGACCAAACAAGTCCTTAATAGAAAAGAAAAGAATTTATTAAAGAATAAAAAGAAAGTAACTTGTCTCTGTAATCCAAGATAGAACCATACAGGGTCTAAACTTATCAATCTCTGGAGAGAATTCCCCCTCCCCCTTTTCTCAGTAAAAGCAATATCAGCAAACAGGAATAAAGCATTTCCTTTAGCAAACACACAATTGCAAATATAGAAATCAAATCATAAGACTAATTCGCCTTTCTAATTAATACTCACTATTAATTAGTAGAAACTACTCCAGGAGAACTTGGAGACATGACTGTCCTCTTTTAGATCCAAAAAGAGTTCTCCCAAAAAACACAGACAAAGGCTTCCCTCCACAGAGATTTGAAATTATCTCGTCTCTGATTGGTCCTCTGGCCAGGTGGTCACCAGGTACTGCATGTTAACCCTTTACAGGTAAAACAGACTTTAACCCTTAACTATCTGTTTATGACAGGACCAACTTTTGTTGGTGAATGAAACAAGCATTTAAACTACACAGACCACTTTTTAATCCAAAAGCAAAACCATAGGGGTTGTTTCAGATGTAGGGATTGGAATCTAGCTCCCACCCTGGAAATTTTAAGGTTTTGACTTGAGGTTCTGCTTTTGGCTTGTCTCTATTGAACTGTTTTTTAAGTTCAATTTCTGCCTGTTCTAACATATGCATCTACTTACCTGAGATTCAGCAAAAGCTAGTTTATCTAGTCCATTAGTATAGCCCTTTTTGGCTTTCATCACAGTATCCCGTTTTTGGGTTAAAAGTTGCTGGAAGGCAGCAATAAGTTCAAGATAAGAAGTAGGAGTTACATAATTATGTCGTCTCAGGGTTTCCAAGAATCTATGGAAAAGAAAGATCATCTTTCTAAGTACAATTAATGGAACATAAAAGGGGTGGAAAATAAAAAGTGTGACAACTAACAGGAATGATCCATTTGTTTTAAGAATAAAAATTTCACACAAACATTCTAAACTTGCACAGTTCTTCAAATTTACAAATTCAAAGTACAGAAATTATCAGTAATGATGGTGACTAAACTATCTTACCAAATAATGTAGTCCATCACCTAATTGCCAACAAATGTTCTCTAACCTATTATTTTTAATTTTAGATTATTCTTTATTTTACCACTTTTGACAGCAAAAAAACTCATCTCCTCCTCCTTATACCTTTATTTATATAAAATATTACCCCATTTTTAAAAAATATACAAAACTAACTTTTCAGAGAGTGACAAAACAGAAGTATGGAAGTGTTTACAGATGGGCACCACTTCTTGCCGTTCGTTGTCTGTGAGCTGAAGTGTTTCTAAGAATTTATTAGCCACACGTTCAAGGGCATCTTCAGGCCATGGCTGGAAAAAAAGGCAAAGGGAGGACATAAAATGTGTGTGTTACCACTCATAATTTGTGCAAAGGCATGATTTTTACATTTTGGAACAAGCAAATTCTTTAATGGGTCCAACACAATGTGTCTCAAGAAATGGCTTGCTGGTGGCTAATCAATAGATCTAGCTGTAGTTTAATTGCTGATAACACCATTTGTAAGGATTGTGGCCTTTAGCAATTAAAAGTCATTATCCAGGTTTTAGTTCTGCTAAGGAACCTCTATCTTCAGTTTTTCCCAGCAGCACAGGAAAACATTGAGCACTATCACAACATGAAATCTCCCTAACACTTGTCAACCATTCCAAATTGCTTTCACCTTTGCTTCCAACTTGTTGATTCTGTAAACTGGCAGCAGAAATTATCAATATATTACTTTTTCACCCAACTGATTTTGTTAACCAAAATATCTAGGTTAATTATACACTGTTATATTGGTAACAAGATTCAGATGTGAACAACTATTTTAAAATCTTGAATGCCTTGAGACACAGCACATCATATATTATCTGATTAAACAAAACATACAATAATCAGCAAATGAAGGAATAAAGCATCATTAGAGAGCAAGTTGTTGATGACAGAGTAACATTAGGTATAACCATGCTGAAACTGGTCAGTACCTACAATATTTTGCATCTAGACATTCTAATTTTTTAAAAATATTTTTCAGCTTTACATGTAACAGGATGAAATATCAAATAGTTTCTCAAAAATATCAGTGAGGATGACTTGTTATATTTTAAATATTTTGAGAGAGAATGAGCCCTGCTTGCTAGAAGGTGAAAGGGAAACACAACGGGGTATGAAAATACAGGTATTAGAAAACTGAAACCTTATTTGTTGAGGCAGCAACATATTTTCACAAACCTGGAACCAGTCAATAGTACAACAGTTGATGAGAGAAGGGAATTGTCGCAGACGATTGCGGAAAGCATCTCCAATTGGGCTGAACGCTACCACAACGTGGAGATTTTCTTTGCAGCGGTTCACAAAGTAGGCAAACAAGGCCAAGGGACTGAGTTCATCATGTTTACTGCCAGCTTGAGCTATTGCACGAACCCCCTAGAGAATGATGAATGGGATGGGGAAGCCATTGATTAATAACCTGTGACTAAATACTGTATTTCAAAATGATTTAAATCATCCTTTTTTGACATCGCATGATCTAAAATGTAGTATAGGTAAAATAAGACAAAACCTGCTAATAAACAGAATAAAATTAGAAAAACAGAACAATAAGCAAATTATATTTGTGGGTGCTACACTAGTATTTATCTGTAATTCTGCCACCATTATTCTAGAAATAATTTCCTGCTGGTTTGACCAATCTAGTATTCCAAATTAGGATAAAGAGTAAACTGGTTAAAAAGTGATGTTCTCTTTATGGGGTGGATATAAATCACATTCTGAAAATCAGAATTTGAAATGGAACCTCTTCAGGCAATAAAGTATCTTAGCCTTTTTTAGTAACACAACAATAAGACAATTAAAATCAATCTTCAATCACTTACCAAAAACATTTAAAAAGATATCAATTATTAATATTTCATGAATAATGAATGAGTTTATCTCAACTGACATGCTGCAGAATAATTACCACATTTACATGCTACATGGAAAGAAAATTATTTGAAATTAAAGAATATGTTCAAAAGAACTATGAAATTGAAACAGAACTATCCGAAGCCAACCATCTTTAATAAATACTTGGTTAAAATGAAAAGATAATGCCTTAAAAATCCAACCAATTAAAATCATCATATAATCTAACTTCTTTGCAAAATATATGGAATGCTGCTCTCTGTATATTTATTATCAAACCACAATGAAAGAAAAAAAAATAAAAGAAAATGTATCAAATAACATAACTAATTAAATAAAAACATTTGTGCATGTACTATGCAACCAACTTCTATGAGTTTTGGAAGTGTAACACCATGATGGTTGGTTAGTTGACATGCCATGGATATGTGAAAAGATTAAGACCTACATTTTCAAAATACTACACTAATTTTGAATGTCCAACTTATGAAACCTAAGCCCCAATTTATGGAAGTGCTAAGCATCCAAAATGAGTGAACACTATTCTGAAAATATAACTCTAACCCTGTTCTGGGAAGATATAATTGATGACATACATTTTCTGCTCATTTCTGGCCTTGGATATACTAGTGCACTTGCCGCTGATTTCCATGTAAGTTACAGGGGTGCAGTGAAAAAGTGAACTGTGCTTTTATTATGGTATTCCACAAACAAAACAACCCTCCCTCACCTCCCCCCCCCCGCCCCCAACAATACATATACACCACCAAACAACATCATCCTACCTTTGTTTAAAAGGGATTGAGGTAGGTTAAATGTGACATTCCCCCCCAAAGCAAGCCCTAAAACCAAGAAAATGCCTAGTTATGGGACATTTAACCATCCCCTAATGCCCACACAAGAAGCTTCTACTGACAGAGACTGAGTCCCAGAGAATTTATTTCTTCCTCCAAGTAATAAGAAAAAGTGCAAAACCATCATTACAAGCTCAGCAACATTAGCAAATATTGAGGGTTGGCATATAAGCACAAGTTATGTGTACAGTGTGTTATGTATTTGTGAGGAAACCATAAGGTCAGAATTAAGGTTTGTACCAGAGGCAGGATGTATCAACCATCCCATTTTATAAACAAGTTAACACAATTTATAAGAAGATCTTGTAAAAACAAGATTACACAAGATCCAGTAAAAGTCATTAAATGAACTGTACATATCCAAATACACTTTAACAAAGGTATACATTGTTAAATTCTTGATGCAAAAATTCTGCAGTTTTGCTTTAAAATTGTGTTGCTGGGGCAAGTTAACTTACGGTTCCCCTTTTAAATTTACTATTTATTGTCAAACCCACAATGAAAATAAAAGAGATTACATTTTAAGAGAAATATAGCCATTTTATAAGGATACCTCCATAATGTCTTGCTTTTCATCTGCTGCAAAAAGATTGGGTACTTCTCCAGTATTGAGAACACTGTCAATATCTTCCAAGAAAGCTTCTTCTTTAATCTGTGTGTCTGTGATTATAAACACAGTTTTCAAGCCCTTCATGCCTGCACTCTTCAGAAGGTTCTATAAGAGTCAAAAAATTAACTGTAAGTTGATTGAAAGTATGGTACACTCTAGAACACTCTTCTTGAAAATTAAAACCAAAACACATGCATGTTAATCATGGGTGGTGAGTGAAACTTACTGTGGGGGAGGCGAGCTCCTTGTCCTGCCTCTTCCACCCACAGCCCCGCCCACACTCTACCCCTGCTCTGCCCCAGGCCCCGCCCCCACCCACCACTGACTCACCACTCACCTCTTCACCCTCCCAAGATCCCCCCTCTGCTCACTTCCTCCCCCACCTGCCGCACCCCCACCTGCTGCTCGCCCCCTCGCCTCCCCTGCCAGACCCTTTCCCTGCCTGCCATGAGACCCCCCCCCCCCGCCAACTGCTGTGCAGCTGGCTCGCCTCCTCACCCTGCTGCTCCCCCCGACCCCCATGAAACCCGCTCTCCTTTTCACCTTAAAGTACTAATAACATTCCCCAAGGGAACTGAACAGGCAACAGGTATAGCTCAATTGCCAGATAGATTCTCCTCTGCATGGCAGGGAGTTCAGTGTACACTGTATAGAGAGGTGAAAAGCCAGGCTACCTGCACCAACCTGAAGCCTAATCTCTCCTTTTGAAAAAGTGCTTGTCATTGACAGCTTGCATTAAGGCAGTAGTTTAATTACCTTTCTTACACAAAATTCCCTGCCAGACTCGTTTAAACTGGGTTTGAATAAAATGACTAGATCAAGAAATAAATTCACTAGCTATGTCAGCTCCTCCTTGAGCCAAGGTAAAGTTACTTCTTCTGGGTACAGAGAATAACTGAGGGCCCAAGGGGTCCTCATTTGGAAACTGTTTTTAATTCCAATAACACATTTTCCTACAATAGAAAAGCCAACTGAATGTGGCCAAAGGCTTCCTGGGCGTTGGCAAATGCCTGTTAAATGGCTTCATTACTACTTCAATGGCTCTTTAACAGTGGCAGGGATCTCTGCTACTAGGTCTCTGGAAGGCTTTTTAACCATGTAAAGTTACTCAGGGATCCCCTCCGCTCAACTCCTCACCTCACCTCTCGCATCTGCCACTGACTCCTCACTCATATTCTCACACACATCCACGCCCCACGGGTAGGAGGGGGTGAGGAGAGATGTGGCTGCCAGCTGTGGGGATATGCGAGGGGGGAAGGGGATGGGGTGGAGGAGAGGAGAGGAGGAAGATTCACCCCAGGCTGCAGCAGCAAGCCATGGGAGCCTCGGAAAAGGGTCAGAGCAGGGAGGGGAAGAGGTGGGAGGGTGGGGGCACCACAACCTAAGTGCTGGGTGGCAGGGACGGCTGTGCTAGGGGAGACAATGCCTCCCCTTACGGTACCTATTATACCCGCCGCCCATGATGTTAATACTCACCTTCAGATCTTCTCTCCACTCATTCATACCATAGCTCTTAGAGATCTCTGGCTGAAAAATATACATTTTTGCCATGGCTGTAGCCAGACGGGTCAAAGACTGACGTCCACTCCCTCCCATTCCAACCAGTAAGGCATTGCCTCCTGACTGCTTCAGAATACGACTTATCCGAGACAAATGTTCCAACACGTACCTGACAATGAAATAGATTAAACATCATGACAACAAGTGACAAAGTACATTTAGAAATGTTTTATATTTTTCTAAGCTAGTATTTTTACTTTCTGTCAATAAGTCTGGGAAATGTTAGCAATTTAGAAGTGCTGCACTAAGTCCAGATGATGTTCTATCTGTGAAGTGGCTCTCTAACTATCTATTAGGGGAGAATTCTACCATTTTTGCTTGTGGCCTCTGGACCCTCATTTCACCAAGGAAAGGGATTCCAAGTCTGAGAGGGGCTGCACAGTCATGCCCTACTAATCACAGCTGCAGTTCCTCCTGTGAGGTTCTAGGCTGATCAAACCAAGCCACTGGTCTCCTACTGACCAAGCACACAGAAAAATATCCTGAACTGGCTTTTCAGGATAAGTCAGAATTTGCTTTCTTTGAGATGATTGACTTTTTTTGAAACCAATTTAAATGGTGTCCCCCTTCATCTTCTTAAATGAGTTTTATGCTTCCTTAGGAAGGAATTCTTACCCCTCTCCCGGCCAAGGTTTAAAGCAATCCCTTTCCCTGGTGAAATGAGGGTCCAGGGGCCACAAGCAAATGTGGTAGATTCTCCCCTAATAGATAAATAGTCACTTCACAGCTAGAACATCATCTGGACTTAGTGCAGCACTTCTAAATTGCTAACATGAGTGCTCCTGCAAAGGGTCCCTGGGGAGAAAAAAGGTTACTTCAAACAAAAGTTAACTGAAGAAATAAGCAGCGACATGAAAGGAAAAGATCATTGCTCACTCGCCTATTCCCTTTCCCCACCAAAAAAGGAAAAATCAGTATATTTGCTTCCCAGTAAAATCATTTGAATTGTCCCCAGCATCTGCCAAGGGGTAATGTAATCAAAAACAGTTTGGCGGAGACATGTGAAGGGTAAGAGACAGGTAAAAATTTTGCACTTCTCAAAATTGAATATTATTACCAAGTTGTTTATTGCCTAAAGCTGTTAATAATGCCAAATATGTGCACCTGAAAATTACAAGGTTCATTCTTGTTTTGTGAGTTTGGTTATATTCTTCCAAACACTGCTCCACAACATCACTGAACTGTTGAACACTTGGAATTTCAATATAAAGTCTTTCATCTCCTTCAAGGTCAGGGTTCATGTAATCACCAAATACCAAGCTTCTCATGTCTTCTTCAGTTACCTATGGTATAAAATCAGTAAATTACAAAGTGAAATTTAATTGTCATTTTCCTAATTCAGAACATTTAAAAATAAAGTTAAAATTAAATAAGTATACCTGAAAATAGAAAAGAGGCACTGAAATACTTTACCTTAGGTAACAGACTAGATTACCTAATTGGGAGTGCTTCTGTTTTGGGGGAGTTATTTTTAGATATATATGAGTTTGATCTATATGTAAAAATATTGTTTTTTTCAGGGCTTCCTCTTTGAATATACTGTAATACACAGGGCCGGTGCAACCATTTAGGCAACCTAGGCGGTCGCCTAGGGCACTAGGATTTGGGGGGCGCCATTTTCTTCGGCAGCGATCGCGGCGGCCAGATCTTCGGTCACCCCAGTTGCCATAAGCATTTAGGCGGAGGGAGCTGGGGCAGAAGAGCACGGGGAGTGCCGCTTGCAGCAAGTAACGGAGGGCGGGGGTGGCACACAGAGGAACTCCCCGCCCCAGCTCACCCCTGCCCCGCCTCCTCCCTGAGCACGCCGTGGCTGCTTCACTTCTCCCGCCTCCCAGGCTTGTGGCACCAATCAGCTTATGCGCCGCAAGCCTGGGAGGCGGGAGAAGTGAAGCAGCCACGGCATGCTTGGGGTGCTCTTGCGCAGAGCAGGGGTGAGCTGGAGCGGGGGGGATGCCTCAGAGTGGAGGGTGGGGAGCTGCTGCAAGGGGGGCGCCTTAGGGTGGGAGCACGGGGGGGGGGAGGGCGCAAGGTGGAAGTTTTGCCTAGGGCGCGAAACATCCTTGCACCAGCCCTGGTAATATGTAATGTATATTATATACATTACTTATTATAGTATCATACACTGTGGTGAGTATTCTCTTTGTAACACTCCCCAGTACACTTTCATGTAGTACTGTTTCATACAGCGATACACTGAAGTGTACTAGTTAAACTTTAGTACTCACCAACAGGGTCTACCTGGACTAATTAATGAGCAATACATTAGTACACTTTAGAGATCACACCTCTAGTCACAATACTACGTAGACAAGCCCTTTGATATAAGTAACCATTTTTGTTGTTTATTGGATAAACTTTTTTTTTGTATTGGGGTGTTTCATCAGTGTTTATTGATTAAAACAAAAAATCAAACTCCCTACTAATAGGTCATGTCCATCTTTAGTAAATGTTTATTTATTCTTGGAACACAATTAATTCAAATGCCATTCATAGTCTCACTCACCAACATAATCAAAATTTTCAGGATATAACACAGAGGTACGGGTAGCACCCTTCTTCCCCATCTTAGAAAGTAAGAACTAGAGCCATAAGGTAAGTTCCTTGTCTAACATCAATTCAATGGCAAAAGACAGTGGGAAAAACAAATTATAAAACAAAAATCATCCAAAACACTAGAATGTGATCACGACAAAAAACGGATTGTTCACCTTGAACAGCCCCTTAGAATTTGTATTTACTATGCTAAACAATCTATTCCACCTTATATTTAGCTATGACACTCTGAGTACCTTTCACAGGCCTGAAGAAGAACTCTGTGTAGCTTGAAAGCTTCACTAATGGAAGTTGGTCCAAGCAGGGCCGGTGCAAGGAAGTTTTGCGCCCTAGGCGAAACTTCCACCTTGCGCCCCACCCCCCAGCCTTGCGGCAACTCCCTACCCCCCCTCTGCCCTGAAGCCCCCCCGCCCCCGTGGCAGATCCCCCCCCCCCGCCCTGAGTTACCCCCCTCGCAGCAGCTCCCCACCCCGGGAGCCGTGCAGCACCTCCCCACCCCAGCTCACCTCTGCTCCACGTCCTACCCGAGCACACCGCCCCCGCTCTAATTATCCTCCCAAGCTTGCGGTGCCAAACAGCTGATTGGCGCTGCAAGCCTGGGAGGCGGGAGAAATGGAGCAGCGCTTGGGAGGAACTGCTGTAAAAAAAAAATTGGGAGCACTGCTTTTTGGTGCCCCCAAATCTTGGCGCCCTAGGCAACTGCCTAGTTTGCCTTAATGGTAGCACCGGCCCTAGGTCCAAGAAAAGATATTGCCTCATCCCCTTCCCTAAATCTAAAGACAGAGACTTTCCCCATGTAGTAGATCAGGTTTCTAGAAGTCCATGGAAAAATCTTCATCACTGAGTTTCCTCTTGCAGATATCACACTTACTGGCAGATGGACCAAGATCCAGACTAAATTCCTCTTGTCGTAATGGTTGGTAAATTACTCTCAAATTGTTTTTGTCATCTTACAAATCATGGGCCAAAAAAGAAAAATCTTTGGCCAAGGAGAAGTACCAATTTCTTTCTCATTGAAAGTTTTGATAAAGCTGGGAGAAAAGATGCTGCAGACTGGTAACAATGTTTTAATGTATAAGTTGATCCATCCTAGCTTCTGTGTAACTGGACTTTTTCTTTCCATTTTTAGACTCCTGAATATCTCAAATAAAGAATCTACCTAAAAGGGCAAGTCCTAAGCAAATAAAACTGCAAGGTTCAAATAATACTTAAATTATGCCAAAATATCCTTTAAGGGACTTTGAATATGGACAAAACTTGGGAGGGAAATATGAAATGCGGAGCCAGGCTTGGGAGTGAATCCTAGGACTAATATGTGTGACAGCTGTGCCTTTATGAAAAATAAGGAATTGTTCTTTATGACAGAAAGCAGAGAGATCCCCAACATGTCTGATCAAAGTAATAGCTGCTGAGGCTGCGTTTATAGGAACCAATGGAGACCACTGACTGAGTTTTGCCTCAGGTGATCCAATTATATGAGGCACAAGAGAAGCTGATCTGCAGAGAGAGAAGCCTGGAGCAAGAGCTCCTGTCTGGGCCACAAAGAAGGTGGGCTGCAGTACCATAGGCCTTATGCCCTATCAAGAGAGGCAGGACTGGAGCTCAGCACAACCCCCAGTCGCTCTGTGGGCAGAACAAGAGACAACATTACAATTTTTGCAACAGAGCCTTGAGGAATATTTGATGAGCATCATGAGGAACAGGAGCGTTTGTCTTGGATGAAGTAGAAGGAAAACTAAAGAGCTTCAATAAGTTGCAAGAGGAAACTCTGTCGAGAAGAAAATGACCTGGTAATTGGTCTGCCTATCAGCGTGAAAACTAAAGACAGAAGACAACTGATGCAGATTTAAGAATAGACAGGAACAGAATTCCATAGAGATATATACATACTATCAATAAATCAACTACACAGACATTATTATGAATTAATCTCAGTGTGCAAGACCTGTAGCATATAAAGTATACAAAGTCACATAAACTAAAGGTGCATCAGTCAAGCCTTTAAAAGTGACATACTAATCTGGTTATTCAAACTAGTCATCACAGTTTTCTTAAATTTTCAAAAAGATTAAAAATAATTAATTTCCTGCTGAAATGCCAGGTATGCTCCTCCCATCCCCCTGACAGGCATGCTATATTCATTTGTTTTATTCTGGTTTCCAACATAATTTCCTAGCAAAACAAAAAACAAAAAAAATTCAATACTATGAATGTCCTGAAAGTGAAATAAGCATAACTTTTTTTTTAAACTAATGCAGGTAACAAAAAGCCTATCTCTTGCCAGAAGGAAAGAAGAGAAAAATCTTTGTTGTAGGTTGTGGGGTTGTTTTGTTTTTTGTTTTTTTAAATCATGCAACATGCTCCACCAGAGATGGGCACCAAGACAGATGATATAGAACAGAGATAAAATAGCCACTGCTAAAATTCAGACATTATGATGCAGAAAATAATAAATATAAATTTTGTAATGGCAAATGTGATTACTTACAGGTGCGTTCTCTTGCCTTAGATGTGCAAAAACAATGTCAAACGCTTCTTTGAAATGGTCTTTCACTATGTCTCTCATTATTCTGAACAACCAGGCTCTATCAGTGTCATCCACAAGGCGGTCATAAAATACTCGAAATACTTCATGTACAAACAGACGAATCATCATATGCTTGCTTTCAACTGATTCTTTTTTAACGAGTAAGCAGCCTTGGACAACACGTGAAAAGTCACGCAGGTTAAATGTGTAATGTGATTTGGCTGGTGTTGGCAGCAGGTTTTTCATGGCTTTCTTATATACCTTAAATATGAAAAAGGCAATGATTAAAAACAATTATTATATTATCAATATGCACCATTTATATCACTTCTCACAAATTACATTTTTCTAATATCATATTTTGTACTGTGAAACAATTCAAAAATATTAAACAAACCTCACAATATCAGATAATATATGGTATACTCCCTACTGTTGTCTGGAGTGTTTAATCTGTCTTTAGCTCATGCTGTGTGATGAAATGGAGACGTTTGTTAAGAATATTAAACACAGTGTAATGAACACTGTCAGCAGGCATCTTTCCCACCTAATCTAAGATATAGATATACATGCCCTGTGTAGGGTCAAAACATTAACCCTATTAACAGACAAATTAACAATAAAACAATAAAATTTGGTCCTAACTTTCTCCCCAGGCTTGGTCTTAGGTTCTTAGTTTAGGGTTGTTCAGTTCATCTGCTATAACCTCTCCATCTCAGACCAAAAGCTGTCAAGGAAGCCCAACTCCAATGCTTGCAGTATCTAATTTTACTTAACCCAGGTTTTCTGTCCTGACAGGCGTTGTGTGGCAGGGTGCCACTTTTTGTCCTAAGTGGGATTTTTGTCCATCACATCACATGCACTATTGGAGCCCAAATTATTCTTCAAAAAAGGAACAAATAAATTATCCTGTTACACTGGTCTAACAGAAGAGAATATACCAAAAGCCCTTTGGAAAAAAAAGAAAGAAAAAAAGAAAATTAAAAGTTAATTCTTGTTCTCTGAAGCTATATGTCATAACACATTATCATTCTCTTAGAATCCAGGCTCCAAAGATTCTTATTTTTGTGCCCATAGTTCAAAATCCTAAAGCTGCTGGCTTCAGCAGGGGATGGCTCTTGCAGTGGACCATCTTGAGGGTGAGATAGAGCAATTAGCATTCTGAAAGGGGTTCAAAAGAGAGGATCCAAGAGGTTTAGGAGGACAATATTAGGGTCCCATGCTGGAGTAGCCTGTGGCTAAGTATGTAATAGGCCTTGAGAAACTTCGATACCATTGGGTGAGAAAAGAGCAAGCATAACTATACTAGGGGATGACAAGCTGAAACTGCTGCAAGGTGAACCACGATGGACCTGAAGGAAAGGCCGGAATGTTTTTAACACAATATGTAGCCAAGGATTTTCAGTATTAAAACCCACAGTTATTCCAGATTGTGCAGGACTGCCCATATAAAAAATCTCTTCAATTTCAAGGAGTAATTTTTTTTCCAAATGGCATTCTACTTTGTGTAAGTATTTCTTGCAATGAGCAGTTTCTGACATGGTTACTCAACCAGCTAACACCCAGGCCATCAGATGCAGTGACTTTTGGTCTGGACGATCATCTAACCATGATTCTGAAACATCGTGTCTGGATAGTCAGAGAGTGGAATACAAGGTTGAAAAGACATCTGTAACAGATCTGTCAGCTAAAGCTACCATGGCCAGTAAGAAGCTACAAAGATAAGTGTGGTTCTGTCCTGTCTGATCTTGGCTATCACCCTGAGAATCAGGGGAATTGGTGGAAAAGCATACAGGAGGCCTCAATTTCATGAGAGGACGGCATCAGGTAATGATCCTGGGGTCATGCCCCCTCTTGAGCAAAAGTTGCCCTCGGTGGTGAACAGGTCTATTGTGGGAACTTCCCACTGGTTGAATATCAGCTCTGTGATGGACCTCTGCAGAAACCATTCTGCTCATGATGAATTGTTTGCTTAAGATGTCTGCTTCATTGTTGCTGATTCCAGAGAAGTGAAGAGCTGCCAGGTTATCCTTGGCTCAAGAGTTCCGGAACCTTTGTAGAAGTTGGGGAGCCACTGGCGCTGAAACTGGACGGGGGTGGATAGCGCCGTGCCATCCACTTTTTTTTAACCTGAGTGTAGTCAGGGGGCAGAAGACAGCGCTGCCCCCCCCCCGAAACCGAAAACCTTGGGCAGGCACGGACCGGTGTCAGCAGGGGCTGTGCTACATGGCAGCATTTCCCCCAAAAAGCACGCCTATGTTTAAAAGTGGGGGCATGACCCTCCAACTTTTAAAAGTGCGGAGACCATGGCCTCCCATCCCGTTCCCTGCTTCCAGCACTGTTGCCTGGGCTGATGACAACATGTCTGTAACTTGACATCTTCTTGACAGAGGGGTGATGTGCAGGTGACTTCTTGTTTGTATAGGTAGTACACTATAGAGGTGATGTCTATCAAGATTTGCACTGTGGAGTTTTGAGGAAGAGGTAGGAATGTCATGCAGGAAACTGTGATAATGTGTGAGCTCCAGAACATCTCATATCATCCTGGAACCAGGTCCTCTGCATCTGGAGGTTGTCTAGATAACCCCTGACCTGCTCTTGATACATGTATGATTGTGTCATGGTCAGAGGGTGGGGTGGGGGTGAGAAAGGTACCCCTCTACATATGGTCTTGGGGCTAGCCACCAACTCAGCTCTGAGATGATGTGAGGTGGAACCACAACTTTCTTGTTCATCTAGTGTCCCAACAGGGAATGGACTGACCTTAGATCGGTAGAGGCCACAGGTGAAGTCTGGCAAGCAGCGTCACACATGTGCATGCAGACATGTGACCTTGCAGACCATACTATCATGGCCAGATTTTATCTTAATCCATTCAGTATTGATTGCAGGGACAAGAACCTGTCCTCGAGAAGATATGGTTTTGCCAACTAGGCCTGGGGTGAGAGATGATTTTTCATAGTTCACCAGGATGTGGATTGGGCAAACAAGGAGAGGACTAGCTGTTACCATCTTTTGCTAGGATCTGTCAATGATCAGCCAGTTGTCTCAATATGAGTAGACATGCAGGCCTTTCATCTTTATGTGTGCCCCCTATCATTTCTAGGAGTTTTGTGAAGACTGTTGGGGCCATGGAGATTGAGCCTTCCTGTGAATGGTTGGGCCTTACTTCCTGGGGACCAAGTGAATAGCTGTGTGGAAATACCTGGCCTGTAAGTTGACAGCCATGAACCAGCCTTGAGCATGAGAAGAGGGAATGATGGGGGCAAGTGTTACCATCCTGAATCGGAGACAGTGCAAAAAGACTCCCTAGGGCCAGGATAGGAAGAAAATCCCTTTTCTTCTTCACAATGAGGAATTATCAGGAATAGAAATCTCTTCTCCAGTACATCTGCAGTACCATCTCTAGGGCTCCTACAAGAAGCAGAGAGGCCACATCTGTTTGTAGTAAGCTCTCTCAAGAAAAGTACCTTTAAAAGGATGGGGAAAAGGAGTGGATAGAGGGCAGGGACTGGAATTGGATTGGGTAAACATTGGTGATGATCGCTAGCACTCATGTGTTGGATGCCTGGCAGATCAAGCTCAGTTGTAGAGAGCAATGTAGCTTACAAAGATTACCTTCTACTCTGGACTGGCTCTAGTGTGGCTCCTGACAGTCCTGACAAATCTTCTGTCCTGAAGCAGGTGCAGAGTGTGTTACGGAGGAGGAGAAAGAATGGTGCCTCTTGGTGAACCCATGGCTTCTTCCTGAGGAGATAGCAGGGTTGTCTGGGCTGGTACAACATAGTTCCCTGCCTCGTCCAAGGCTAATATTGGTAAGGTTTATGATAAGAGGCCAGTGTGTACCTCCCCAAGGAGCACAGAGTGGCTCTCAAATCATTCAGGAACTGTAAAGCACTATCCATGTATTCACTAAATAGCTCCATCCACTGAAGAGAAGGTCTTCTATTGTGACTTGCACCTCCTTGGGGATGCCTGAAGCCAGTAACCATAAGGCTTTTTGCATCATTATGACTCTAGCCATGGATCTGCCCTTCATGTGCAAGGTAAACATGGCTGCTTGGAGAGTGGGCTTAGGCATTAATTAGCCACCCTATCTGTGTCCTTAAGCTCTTTCTTACTATCTTGTGGAAGCTTAGCTAAGAATAGTGACCATATCCCATTTTAAAAAGTTGTACTCAGCCAGGAGACCTTGGTAACTAGAAATACAAAGTTGCAGAGAAGCGGTGGAGTGATCTTTCCTTGGTCCCATTTTTTCAGACCTTTCTCCTTTGTGGACTAGATTTTACCTGGACCACAGAGACAACTAATTAATTAATGGGGTGACAGCAAAAATATTCAACCCTCTTCTGTGGGACTTGGTACCATTTCTCAAACTTTTTTGTTGTGGCAGGAATGGTGGTAGCTTTCTGCCACAGATCTTCAGTTGGGTTGTATATTTATCTTTTATCAGGAGGGGAATTCTAGCAGAGTCTAATGCAGTCAGGATGTTGAACAATTTATGAGGCTTCTCCTGTATCACCAAAGTCTTGATATTCAGCATATCTGTTATCCTCAACAACAACTCTTGGAAAGCTTTGAATTCAGCCAGGGTTGGTAATAGAGCTACCACTTTGTATGGTGATACTCTGTTCTGCCAGGTGTCAGTGGTCTGGCCAGGAATGTTGCCTGAGAATTTGATCTCCTCCGTTTCCTGGAGTGAGATGGGGACCATCTTCTGGAAGCTTGAGACAATGGTCCCCAATACACCTAAAAGGTCCATGGTGGCATACCATAAGGACATGACTGGCTCACATGGTGTCCACTGCTAGTCATAGTGAGGCTGTGACTCAGCTCTAAAAGAAAAGCCGCCAGGTCTCTCCAGTGGGTTACCTGCTGACCTCAAGGGGGATGGTTCTCAACTTCAGGTTTGTGAGAATGTGTGGCCCAGCAACAGGGAAGATGAATACACTTCCTCCAAGGGCACTGCCAAGGCAACATTGATCTCAGTACTGGGGTCTGGTTCTGGTGTCAGCAGTGGTCTCGATGCAGGGGGTCATCCTTGGAATAGATGTGGATATCTGCCAGTACCATTGGTGACTCTACTGATGGAGTTGGTGTCACTGCCTGCATGGTCATCGGAGTCGATGCTCAGGCATGCTTTGTTGATATTAAAAGTATAACCAATTCCATGCCATCAGTCCCCATTTTTTTGTTTGAAGCTTAGTAGTCTAGGTTTGCTTTGGTGTCTCCTTGTGTGATCATATAGAGCTGTGCCTGGAATCTCAGCTTCTGTGCTCAGAACATCCTTTCAGCACTAGCCTTCAGTGCCAGAGGTGTCAGTGCCAGGATTTTTGGGGTGTGTGTGTGAACACTGAGGGTTTTTCAGCGCCAACTTGCAGTGTTGCACTCCTGCTACAGGGGGCACTCATGGATGTTGATTTCTTCAGTATCTCATCAGACTTGGTATTCATTTCTCCATTGATTATTCCAGCAAATGGAGTTTAAGATGAGCATCCTGTGACTTGTACGCCTTTGAGGAAAAGGTGCAGCGTACCTTGCCTTTATCTGGTATGTGGCTTTCACCCAAGCAGAACATGCATCTACTAAGACCATCAGTAAGCAGGATCAGGCCATCATGTAATGGGCAAGGCTTAAAACTCAAAGGTTTGGAGTTCATCATGACGCAGGAGCAGATAGCATTTAGCCATGCTGTATTGACAGGGAGTCGCTCTCTCTTTTTTAAGTTCCATATTTAACTAATTAGGGCATCTGATGCAATTTCCTGCTAAGAAAGGAAGATGATTGTCCAGTGAAGCAGAATGAGTAGAAGAATTAGCCAATACTAAGGAGTAGCAGATTGGACATTGCTAGAGTCCATCGTGCCTTCACATGCAATAAGAGGAAATTGAGGGACAGCTGTGGCCACTCCGCCCTTATGCCCTTGCACAGGAGCACAAGCAGGCACTACGTGGAGGTGCAGACCCAAAGGACACTGCTATTGAAAAGACTCCAATCTTGCAGATATGAAGTGCATGTGTACCATTACTGGTATCCACACTGATACACAAGTTTCTAGCAAAATAAAGCTTTACCCATAAAAATAAGTTAACTTCATATAAATAGATGCTGTTGAATTATCTATACTTTGAAAATAGTAATGGGGACTAGATTTCCCAAACTCCAATATCATCAGTTTAATCAATCTGGAACCCATGGAACTTTACCAAGTAGTGGAAAATAGAACTTTCAGGTAGGTATTTGCTTCTTACCTCCATAGTGCCACTGACAATTTGGTTTCCAATTGTGAAGAATTCAGGAGCAAATTCGTTAGTCCTAAGGTAGAAAGCTACTATGGTAGAGAAGATACGGACCATAGTTTCATCACTAAAGGAGTTAATGGTGCAAATGTTGAAGTGTCGCAGAAAACGAGACGTAACAGGATTCCTCCCACCTCCTGGAGGTCCCATAGCAGCTATCAACTGTATGTCAACCAGTGTAATTTTATTTGTGTCCTTTAAGTCATACCTTCAAAACAAATTACAATGTGATATTTAGACAATTACAGATATAACAAAGCATTCTACAAATTCTACCAATTCTACAAAGACAGCCATGCTCATGGACCTCTGAGTTGATTTCAGTGGAGCGTCACATGGGATCAAGGACATACATACATGTTTTGCTTTGAAGCATTGAGGCCCAAATCATTAGATTTAATCTAGGATTCACAATTCCATCCCACAGTTTTGTGTGACAACAACTAATACATAGATTGTAAGATCTCAGGGACAGTGACCATTTTTTTGTTCTGTATTTATACAGACCTAGCACAATAGAGTCTTGGTCCATGATTAGGGCTTCCAGATGCTCTGATAACACAAATAAATAATAACTAATGACAATGTCAATTGGAGGGTTATACCTCCGATATCCAAGAGCAACAGATATCTGCAGCCAGGAAAATTCAGGGGACTTAGGTTCTTCCTTTTGCTGTATTCCCTAAAATGTAAGTTTTTTTAAATGTAAAAACATATATTTCTAGGCCTCCTGGTTGGAAAGTTAGTCTTCATAGGGCACTTTATTTTCGCAATCAGGCAGACTGAAATAATACATCACCCCAGAAGTGTGAACTTTGCCTACATCTGTTGTTATTTATACAATGTCAACTACAGCATAGACAAATCGAGTTAATGGGTGCTTGTCTCAATGAGTTTACATTTTTTATTTTATCTTGAAAGAACATTAACTTCAAAGCTTATGTTGGAGCATTTAAATACTTACAAATTTGAAACAATCTGACCAATATGTAGTAGTTTAACCATGTGAATTTAAATACATTGTTTTGCAGTATATATGATGATATCTTTAACCAACAAATTAGTACAGAAACATACACATTCAATATTAATCAAATAATTATTTATGAATTCAGGGTCCTTAAAGATCTACTAATTTTCTTTATTTCCTTTCTTCAAAATTTATGATCCAAACCAGTTATAATGTAAGTGGATTTGTTAAACATTTAAAATTAATGCTCTGAAAAGGAAACAAAAAAGTATCTCTCTTTCCAAAGTTCCAAAATTTGCCATGCCTTATATTTGTACAGAATTAAAAGAATGGGAGGAGATTAATTTGCAGAGAAAGTCCAGAAACACTATGATGCCAATATTTTTAAAGGGCTCAAGAGGTGATCCCGGCAATTAGAGATCGTAAGTCTAACATCAGTACCGGGCAAATTAGTTGAAATAATAGTAAAGAATAAAATTGTCAGACACATAGAAGAACATAACTTGTTGGGCAAAAGTCAACATGGTTTCTGTAAAGGGAAATCATGTCTTACTAATCTATTAGAGTTCTTTGAAGGGGTCAACAAACATGTGGACAAGGGAGATCCAGTGGACATAGTGTACTTAGATTTCCAGAAAGATTTTGACAAGGTCCCTCACCAAAGGCTCTTATGTAAATTAAGTTGTCATGGGATAAGAGTGAAGATCCTTCCATGGACTGAGAACTGGTTAAAAGACGGGGAACAAAGGGTAGGAATAAATGGTAAATTTTCAGAATGGAGAGAAGTAACTAGTGGTGTTCCCCAAGGGTCAGTTCTAGGACCAGTCCTATTCAACTTATTCATAAATGATCTGGAGAAAGGGGTAAACAGTCAGGTGGCAAAGTTTTCAGATAATACTAAACTGCTCAAGATAGTTAAGACCAAAGCAGACTGTGAAGAACTTCAAAAAGATCTCACAAAACTAAGTGACTGGGCAACAAAATGGCAAATGAAATTTAATGTGGATAAATGTAAAGTAATGCACATTGGAAAAAAGAACCCCAACTATGCATACAATATGATGAGGGCTAATTTAGCTACAACTAATCAGGAAAGAGATCTTGGAGTCATCATGGATAGTTCTCTGAAGATGTCCACGCAGTGTGCAAGGCAGTCAAAAAAGCAAACAGGATGTTAGGAATCATTAAAAAAGGGATAGAGTATAAGACAGAGAATATCTTATTGCCCTTATATAAATCCATGGTATGCCCAAATCTTGAATACTGCGTACAGATGTGGTCTCCTCATCTCAAAAAAGATATACTGGCATTAGAAAATGTTCAGAAAAGGGCAACTAAAATGATTTTGGGTTTGGAACAGGTCCCATATGAGGAAAGATTAAAGAGGCAAGGACTTTTCAGCTTGGAAAAGAGGACACTAAGGGGGGATATGATAGAGATATATAAAATCATGAGTAGTGTGGAGAAAGTGATTAAGGAAAAGTTATTTACTTGTTCCCATAATATAAGAACTAGGGGCCACCAAATGAAATTAATGGGCAGCAGGTTTAAAACAAATAAAAGGAATTTCTTCTTCACACAGCGCACAGTCAACCTGTGGAACTCCTTGCCTGAGGAGGTTGTGAAGGCTAGGACTATAACAGGGTTAAAAGAGAACTAGATAAATTCATGGAGGTTAAGTCCATTAATGGCTATTAGCCAGGATGGGTAAGGAAAGGTGTCCCTAGCCTCTGTTTGTCAGAAGATGGAGATGGATGGCAGGAGAGAGATCACTTGATTGTTACCTGTTAGGTTCACTCCCTCTGGGGCACCTGGCATTGGCCACTGTCGATAGACAGGATACTGGGCTGGATGGACCTTTGGTCTGACCTAGTATGACCGTTCTTATGTTCTTATGTACTAGAAATGAGACAGCTAAGCAAGATAGTAATAGAAGCCACTAAAATTAGATATCGTGGGTAGAGCTGGATAAAAAAAATTTGAATTTAATTATAAAACCCAGGACTCATAGACAGGTTAAAAAGGGAAATTGAAGGCAAAATTATTTAGGCAAAGAAGTTTTCACTAGAGCTGAGCAAGTAATTTATAACAATTTCTGTTTGTAAAATATTCATGAGCAGATGACTTCTAATTTATTCATTGATATTTTTTAAAGTATTTTTATGTCTGTGGCTATATCGCACACAGTATGCTGTAAGTATTCAATACTTGATATTTGCCATCCAAGTTGTGTTGCTTCATTATGATTAGTCAGATGAGTCACATCCCAACATCGTTTTTCACAAACATTTGTGTGTTATGGACAGTCATTATCAAATATCAGAGGGGTAGTCTGTATCCACAAAAACAACGAGGAGACTCCTTGTAGTCATCATCAAAGTTTGATGCATAGGTCTTCACCAAAACTGAATTTTAATTTCAAGCACTAAGTTTGCATTAATTCGTTTGGGGAACAAAAACAATCACAAAGGGATCGTGTAAATGCTGGAGCAAATTAATTTAAATTTTTGAGCAAATCTTTAAAGATTTTTTGCAATTATTGCCCACCAGTAGCTTTCAAAACACCCCTATTAAATACATCACTAAGAGAGCTGTGCAGAGTGCTAATTTTTAAATTTGCTGGCATGGCTGAAAAAATTGCGTGTCAAACAAAATGTTTTGCTACACCAGAAATTAAATATTTTGTACAGATATCAAGATTTTTTTAAATAAAGTTAAAGGAAATTTCTAAGTGAGAAGTCATTTTGAATAAAAAAAATCAAAACATTTAATTTAGAAACCATTCAGTAAAATTTACACAAATTCATTAAATGTTTTGGTTGTTCTGAATCTGCATTTTTCGCCAAGAAAAGTTCCATCCAAAACATTTTGCACAGCCTCTAGTCACTAGGAGCAACTAACATGGCTACATTTTTTAAAATTTGAGCAAGTCCTTAACAGGAAAGATTAATGGCTATTAGGAATACAGTCACTAGATCTGTAGCAAGGTTGGATTCAACCTTCAGACGCTCTTTTCAGCCCAGGATGCTCAAATGTTCCAACTATATTACACTATACATTTAAGAGAATCCTGGAAGCCATGATTAACTGGCAGATGAAATTTAAGATTAACTGATTCATCAATTGGATTTCAGACAACAGCACAAATCACTGATTTCATTTTCTGAATTGATTAAATGCCATTGCAACTTCAATGGTCACAAGTTCACAACCCTATTAGGTCTGGCAGTTCACTCTGAAAGAAGGAATGGTGGGGAAAACAAATCAAAAGTAAGACTAAAACTGGAGACAAAAAAACTAAAAAGTCACAAACAAAAACAAAAGAATAGAAACAATGACATCTGCAGAAATAGGAAAAGAAAGAAAATCTATATTGTGTATAAGCAGCAAAAAGTCCTATGGCACCTTATAGACTAACAGACGTATTGGAGCATGAGCTTTCGTGTGTGAATACCCACTTTGTCGTATGCATGTAGTGAATAGTTGTGTATAGAAAATTATTGTGTATAGAAACTCTACTCAATAATTACAAGAAGTCATGGACCTGCTAAAAATAAGCTGAAAATCAATCTCTTAAATTTAAAAAAAGTCACTTATGAGTGTATGACTAAAAAGCAACATAAGATTTGTTTAAAATGTAAATAATTTTAAAATGACAATGTTGGCTTATAAAAAAATATAAATAGCATTTACTTTTAAGAGAACAAGTCTGAAAATTAAATTAAAGTTAATGAATAATGATAATGGCAAAATTATCCACTAATTTACTGTAAGCTTTAGATCTGTCTTACCAAATCCCATGGTCAAAAAACTGTCTTAAAAGTTCAATAGGAGGCTGAGCTCCATATTTCTCCAACGCAGGCATATTCATATCATCTACAAAGATGACACACTTCTTTCCCATAGGAGGGCCAAATACTCCTTTGCGTCTTTTGTCCAGTCTCGCCATAATAATATTCTAAAAAACAGAACGGGACCATTTAAAGCATTGATTTAATATGCAGCCCAACTATATTACATAATGGAAAACAGCGTACTGAAACACTTCATGGCTTTAATAATTAAGAAAATACAGAATTGGAAAATACAGATATGAATATTAACTTTTTGTAATCCTCTTTGTCTTGTTATTCTACATTTATTTGGTGAGTTTACTGAAATGAAAAAATTATAATCTGTTTTAATTTATTTCTGATTTCAAGTTTGCCTCCCTCCTGATTTCAATGATCCTACTCATCTGCTGAAAGTTGAGCATATGCTTAAATGCTCTACTATGTTAGGGCTCAGCACCTCCGAAGATTGAGCCCTAAAAATTTCCGGACCTTAATCTTACAATTTGCTCTTTGTTGGTGAGCAAACTGCTACATCCACACAGAACCACAATGGATGTCTACTCATATTTAAATACAGGATAAGGGCCCTAATTTGATGGTGTCAAGGAAACCACTCATGGCAGAGATATAGTACTATCTTGGTGCACAACAAAGGGAAAATTGGACTGTGGGAAAAATTTCTTTAACAGGAAAAAAAAGAACTATCCACTAACAGAAAATTATTCCAGATTTATGTAGGATTTCAACACGCTGCAATTACTTAATACATGGAATATTTTTTGTAACAGAGCAAACATATGGTACAAATTTTTACAAAACTGGTCACCCTCCTTTGTAATTGTACTCACAATTTTCAATCCAAAGAACCCTGATGGGGCCCATCAGGCAGAAAAGTTTGCACAAGCAAATCCCTTTGTGGGATCAAAACCAAAGCATTTGAATAACCAAAAACCAGGTAGCATTTGAGCAAACAGCATTTGGATATATAAATCAAGTACTATAGTTAGATGATTACAGTAACCATTCATTTTGTCTGGTCAAATGTAGATTGCACACATCCTCCTGAGTTTTTAAACTTACAAAATGTTTAGCTTGAGAAACTATATACATAAAAACTTGACTTTGAAAGCCAGTGAGCAGGTAACATTTTAGTGTATGCTTTGATAGTAGAACTCTAAATGCTGAAACTTCCAAGTGTTTATTACAATTTTTGGAGTGTGATATCAAAAAAACAAAGCAAATTTAAACATCAGGTTGTTTTAAAAACTAAAAAAAAAAAAAAAAAACAACCATCCCCCTACCCCCAATTTCACTAATATGCCATTTAGCCACATCCTCGTTCTTAATAATAAGGGTTAGCTTTGTTGAATCATAATAAATCATTTCTGGAACTTTTTTTATTACTTTATATTTTTTCCAAAGCCAAGAATTTTTATTTATTTATCTTAGATTTCTAAAATCAAGTCCAGCTTACATCTCTGAACACATACACACAAATGAAAAAAAATAGAAAAATTTGTTTGACAAATATCAAATAAACATTAAGAGACTTAACCCCAATTAAACCAAGCCATATGCTTATCCACTAAGGTAACAACCTCTAAACTATGCCCTGAAGATCAGCAAACATAGGCTCTATGAGACCAAAAGAAAATGTGAATTCCAGGGCTGGAGTAAAGTAAATTGAGTCTATGCTGATATTTTGTTTTTAAACAACATTTCATTGACGTTCCAGGAACCATTACTATTATAAAAATATCACAATAAAAGTATCTTGAAATGACAGAGCCAAATCTTATGCACTGAACAAATTCCAAATAAATTTACATCTCTGTCTATATAATCTCATTTTAATTAATGTAAACCACCTGTTTCTACCAACCTGGATCTGATTGGCACTGGTCCGTGCTGAAAAATTAATGAAGAATGGAAAGTATCTTTCCTTTTCCAAGTTGTTCATTAACTTATCCTTCACATATACAGACTTTCCAGTACCTGTTGGTCCCACAAAAAGCAATGGTCTTTGCAAAAAAGAATACAAATTTACATTAGTCAATCAAAAGCAAAATAGTAAATAAAACATACACCCAAATAAACTAAAAATGAAATACTGAACACATCTGCTCTACTTGTAAATGTGTAAACCACTGAAAACACCAATATGTTAAAAATGTGTGTTAAATTTTATTCTTAGTTAGACACTCCGACAACCTCACTGAAATAAAGAAGCACTTAAAATTAATGGGGTTGCAGAGGTGTAACTGAAAGTAGAATCAGGCTCGCAAGATAGAGGGACCTTACTAACAAAGAAATGCATAGTCTGAAATACACTGTATTGTGCCTACACTGTAACCATAATTCAGCTATTAAAGTCTTTAAGATCAGGAGTAAATAGTTCAGAGGGCCTTGTGCATGATTTCGACACTGGGGTGAATTTTACCCAACAGAAATAGAAAGTTTAGAAATGCCAGCTGGGATTTTTCAGGGACTTAGGTGCTCAACTCCCTTTGAAATTCAATAGGATTTAGACACTTAACTCTCTTAAGCCCCTTTGAAAATTCCAGCTGTCACCATCAAAACTCCAGAAATTGTTGATATAAGAAGATAATTCACCTTCCATCTTTGGGGAGGGGAGGAAGTTTGATTAGACCTGCAGGGTACAGACAACCCCAGAGTTCCTGAGGGAGAATGGGAGAAAGAAAGGGAGGGGCAAGCCTTTGCTCCACCCCCACTTCACCTAGAACACATATGGAAATTGTCCATTGAGGGAAGAAAGAGGGGGTGGAGAGATTTCTCTGCCTCTCCCTGCTGCCATAAAATGGGGGAGTGGGGAAGAGAGCTGATAATCTCTTATGACCTCTCCCCTTCCTGAATGGGAAGTCCTCAGGGTTTGCAGCAGCCACCTTGCTGCAGTTGTTGCCCCACCATCCCAGGCCAGCCCTGTAATGGAGGTATAATTTCAACTGTTTCCAAGATGCTGGTCTGACTGATGGCCAGGTTATGGGATCAGGTAGGAATTTGTCCCATGAGACCAGATTGACAAGGAGGCCTAGTTTTAAGTAAATAAGGAGTAAGGACAGGAATTTAAAAACTGTATGTTTACAAGTAGAGTTTGTAATTCCATTGCAATCTATGACTGATGTTCATTGTGGGTGAGCAACTCAAAAGCATCACCTCCCAGAGGCAAACATGAGTGGAACACCCTATTAGCCTGGAAGAAGAAGGGGAGACCTTAAGACCTCATAGACTGTGGCACTCTTCATATGTACCATCATTCCCCTTCATGTGGGAAGGGTTAGAGGACTCAGAGAAGGATTGAATCCTAGGGGTTAGGCAGAAGAGGACCAACCCTAATGTTTAGTTTTTTGGCATGGAGGCCATTTAACCCTGAACAGGACCCAAATGTATACCTAGTGTTTGAGAAGGGAGTGTATGGTGAGTTAAGAGAAGGTTACTCAACCTGTGCAGTAACTGAGGTTCTTCAAGATGTGTCCCCCTATGGGTGCTCCACTGTAGGTGCAGCAGCACCTCCTGCACCTGGGATGGGAGATCTTCATCAGCAGTGCTTGTTGGACAGCACATGCTCACCTTCCACATCTCACACCATGAGCGGGATGTATATATAGCAGTGGTCCAACCGCCTCCTAGTTCCTTCTTTGCTGCAGAACTTATGTTTCAGCTCCAAAGCAGAGGGGAGGAGGGTGGGTAGTGGAGCACCCATAGGGACACACACCTTGAACAACCACAGTTACTACAGGGTGAGTAACCTTCTCTTCGTCTTTGAGTGATGTCCCTATGGGTGCTCCACTGTAGGTGACTAGAAAGCAGTGTCCTAACTGGAAGGCTGGGGCTTTGGAGCAGCATTTACTGCAGATGATAGGACAGTGCATGCTAGTAGAGTATCTGCTGAGGCATCCTGAGTAATGGGGCATAGTGACAGACAAAAGTGTCCACTGATGCCCATGTGGCCACTTTGCAAATGTAAATAACTGGAATATTACTGAGGAAAGCAACAGAGGTGGAGAGAGAGTGGTTAGAATGTGCTCTAGTTCCAAGAGGAGGCTGTCATTTGTGTAGTTGGTAGGACAGATGTAAACACCAAGAGATCCACTTTGAAAGTCATTGCTTAGAGATGGCTACACCTTTGGATCTTTTGGCTGTTGAAAGGAATAAGCATGGTGATTTTTGGAAAGGTTTAGTTCTGTCCAAGTAGAAAGCTAATGCTCATCTGATGTACAGGGTATGCAATGCTGTCTCCTGTTGGTTGCTGTGAGGCTTTGCGAAGAAGCAAGGAAGGTGGATAGATTGATTGAGATGGAAAGAGGATGGTACCCTAGGTAAAAAATTTTTACATGGACATAGCGTAACCTTGTCTTTATGAAAAACTGTATATGGGGGGTATGCCATAAGGGCTCCAATTTCACCAACCCGTTGGGCAGAGGTGAGAGCAACAAGAAATGCCACTTTCATAGATAAGTGAATGTAGGAACATGTTGCTATTGGTTTGAATTGAGGTCTTATAAAACAGCATAGAAAGAGGCTCGGGGCCCAAGCAGGGGTTGCATCCCATATGTGAGGGTAAAGATTTTGGAGGCCCTTTAGGTAATGTTTCGTGAGTGGATGGTATAAGGCATAAGGGTGAGGAAAAAGCTTCCCAGTGGGGAAGGGCAGGAATCAGGAAAAAAAACCCAAAATATAAACTAACTAGTGGGGAGGTTAGAAGGCATAAATGCCTAGGGAGAGATCAAAAAGAAAGAACTAACTACTGAAACTACACTAAAACTAACAGGTAAGACACTATCTAATAGGTCAAAAAGGACAAGTAGGCTTTGTTGCAGATTCTGTCTCAGACCAAAGGTGGTAGAAAAGGAACTGGGGGCGGTTGGACTATGCAGCACTATATATACATCCCGCTCATGATGCAAGACAGGGAAGGTAGACATTTGCAGTCCAACAGGCACATCTGATGAAGATCTCTGATCCCAGGCACAGGAGGCACTGCCGCACCTTCAGTGGAGCACCCATAAGGACATCACTCAAAGAAGAACCCCTTTAAATTTAAAAGCTATTAAAGTTGCAGCTTTCTGCTTTAAAATCCATCCCTGGATTATCTTTGTTTCATTTTCCTGAATATCCTAATCATTTAATTCATGACTAACTCATCTTTAACTCATGAATAATTTAAGAAAAATTAAGAGAAATTTAATTCTAAAAGAAAAAAAAAAGAGGCACCAAATCTCAGCAGCCATCCTAACAGTATCAGTGGAACAGTGTGGGATGGATATACTGAATGCTGGATTATAAGAAGTCAAAGACTTTAAAACTAAAAAGTGTATAGAAAGAATGTAATCAGATGTTTGTTTATTGTCTAATGGGCCAAGACCAGTATATTGTAATATTGATACATTGTGGAGGCCTGATACAGAAGTATTAAAGTCAATAGAAAGACCCCAAGGATTTCAGTGGTCTTTGGATAAGGTGCTATATGAACAACAATGAAATCATTCAACGTTTTGCATGAAATAGATGTTCTTACTTTCCATGGGTAATGCATAAGTCCATCAAATAGGTATATCTGACTGTATCCATCGTTGGGACTATGAGGTCTTGAATCTTAACATTTTTATCATCAGTATATTTAATGCTTTTAATGGCTTCATTCCAATGCACCCAGCGTCCTTTGCCTTTCAACTAAGAAGAAATACAGATTTCAATTACAGTGGAAAATACAGTGCTGACATAATATGTTCAAAAGGTTTTCTTAAGCACTTCATTCTTTTACAAGTTAATGTAATATTAAATATTTCAGGTGCTTATATATTTATTTTTCTCATTGCACTAGTGATGAGCAAACTTTAAAAGGAAAGGAGGATCATTTTAGAAATGGATGTTCAGACCCCCTTCATTCCCCTACCTCTCTAGGGCCCTGTTATCCAGGAAAATACTTACATATGTGCTTAACTTTAAGCATATGCATAGTTCAATTGAAGACAACAGGTCTATAAAACTTGCTTAAATTTTAAGCATGTGCTTCCTCTATATGAAACTCAAAAACTCCAAGGGCCTCAGCTGCAGCTGAACTGAAATGCAGCACAGTCTAGACAGGCCTTATGTAGACTGGGTAGACATTTACTAAAAAACTCTGTATAGAAAGTCAGTGCATTAATTCTTTTTAAAAGAAAAACTGATTATTAAATAAAATAAATAAATTGTCAACCAATAGTTGTTCATTTACTCCATTAAGGGCCCAATCCTGTTCCCATTAAAGCCAGTCAATCCTGCCCCCAAAGGATTCTAAGAAGCTAACATTTCCACCTAGCTGCTTTCTTCTCTCACTTAGATTTTAAAGATCTATTTGAACTACTCTAAAAATGAGCAATCAGTAAATCTCATACCTCATACATATAGTCATAGACCAAGCCTTTCTCATCAAAGGGACAGTCCCATTTACCCACAGCTGCTGGCAATGGATGAGCCTCAGACCTTCCTGCTAGAATATCCCTCATAAAGATATCAAAAAGGACTTGGCTGTCACTGTCACAAGTTCCACCAATTGACCAAACCATGGAGAAAGCAAAGCAAGCCTGTGAGTATAAGGAGATAAACAATTACCATTCAAAAATGATAACTACTGTATTGTCTGATCAACACATACAATTACAAGGAATACTATTATGTTGAAAATTGCTAATGGTGGCCATCATGTGGGTCTTTGCGCCTAAGACAGTCACAAATCTAGTTAAGGATAAGTCCTCTTCTTTCAGGTTCAGCAGAAGAAGCAATTAAGCCCTTTTGGGTAGCGAGACAGCTGGAAACAATTAAGGATACCACATGAGGCACTGAGCCATGTGGATTGAGGGATTATTTGATTGCAAACACTAGGACTAGGAGTTTTGTTTTTGCAAGGGGTATGTGTCTGTTTTAGAGGAGAAAGCCAGAGAAGCAACCACACTTATCACCATGGTATCTAAGTACCTGAATGTGACCTTGAAAAGAAGCAGAGCCAGAGCTTCTTCAACACAGAATTCACAACATTCTAATAAAACATGATATCAAATCCCTGATGACTTTAAATGAATATGTGATGCTGTAAATAGTCTCAAGGGTGAAATTCACTCCCCCTACATAAAGCTTGAGTAGTCAGGCTCTACATAAGTGAAGTGCAGGATTTGAAATGTATTCCTCTATCAAGCCAGGGCCAGGGCTCAGTGCTGTCCCACAGGAACAACAGACACAACCCTTCATGTTAATTGTGTGGGGCACAACATAGGTGTGGATCCATGACCCCACTCACAGCCCATCTCCTTAGTGAGCTTCTGAACTGGCCCTGCATGGGCCAGTCTTGAGGCTACTCCACAGCATGGCCACTCATTTAGCAGACCCCAGCAGAGCCCTTATATGGGCTTAGTTTTTAAGCACTTTGTGGTGCCCCTTGCACCAGGGATTAATTTCATGTATGGATTCTACTAAGACCATAAGACAAGTAAAGCAAAGCATAAGCAGTTTGTAAATAGTTGCAGATCCTAAGGATTATTTCAGACTGATATTCATTTTGGAGTTCTCTATTCATGTCAATCTCTAAAGAACATTTTAAGATTAATGTATGCCTCAGAAATTGCTTTTCTCATACCATGAAACTTCTGTACAACTTGACAAATGCATTGCTATATTGTGCACATCATTCTTTACCCAACATGTGATTGTGCACCTGCCTTTAGCTAGCTGCTTGGTCTTAAAACATGAGTTAGTTAAAACAAACTGTTCTAAATTAATTGACAACAGATAGGAAAATGGCTGAAATATATCTGTCTAGGTACTTATAAATCCCTTATCACTGTTGTGTTTGAGCACCTCCCAAGTTTTAGAAAAGTAGCAACAAAACAGTTTCTCAACTCTCTTCTTTCACCTACCAAGTTAAAGTGAACTTGAAAAGTTAGCAGAAGTGTGTGTGTGTGCACATGAAGTGTATGGATGTGTATGCTTACTCATGTGTGTGATGCACTTATTGCAGGAAAGCCAAGATGAAGAGATTAATTTTGCAAGAGACCTGTTACCAATTATTTGGTTTTTGTTCCTTTTTAAAATACATCCAGTAAAAGACCAACCATAATCCATGTGCGGATGTTTTTGTTGGTAGGATCCTGTTGCACAGTTTGACAAAGTAACATTTCAAAAAGTCGAGTGAGAGACACTACAGCATTGCTGTTGCTTGTGGGAACCAGCTCCTACAAGACACAAAGAATGGAAAATGATTGATATCACAGTATCAAATACTTCTCACAAATCTTACTATATCTTTTGGAAAAACAATTAAATTATATATTGGCTCTAAACAAAAGACTTAGGGGCAAGTGTTTTTCTTTTAGTTTCAAAATCCTTTTCCCTTGTCTTGTCCCTGAAAAGCTACCCTCTTAATCTGTAATATTAATTATGACAATAATGCATCTTTTAAAAAATTAGACACAATTAATACAATCATAGAGGTGCAGCATGAGGAGTACCACTTATTGTATGGCATGTTGGGCATCACATAAAATGCTTTCCCTAACATAAAACAATCCTCTTCCCTCCCCTCAAACTTCTGGTGAGATTACTTTTCACTCATTACGATAATGGTTAGCTTTTAAATATCTTTAACCTACAAATTTCACCTAATGTTCTTGGTGTGTCTGCTGCATATGCAAAAATCTGCCATGACCATCGCTGAGTATTCTGTCACAGGACACAGAGAGTGGACTGGAAACATCAACATAATTATTGTGGTCAAAATAAAAACAAAAAAATACCTTGCACTGTTGTTTACAAAATCTTAAAGCTGGTGGTATTAACCAGTTAAAAAGTTCTTGCAGAAGATCTTGCTGTTCCTTTTGTCTCAGGGGTTCAGGTAAGCTGTTCAACCAAGAGGTTACAAGAGGCATCCAGCCTAGCTGTAATGGCTCCAAATAAATCATGCCACAACGACTGACTGTAGCTGGCTAAAGAAGAATAGTAAATTCACTTTTAAGACCACGCCCATGCATCATTATATATTGTATAATTGTGCAATTATGGATTACATTTTAAACTTACTGAAGCCTGGGAAAGGTCCATTGTTTCAAAGATCAGACTCATCTGAGGAGACATTTGGATGATTTCCCCACTCATCAAACAAAGCTAAATATGAAGAAGAGTTAATTTAATAACCATGGTTATGAATATTAGCAAAATCTTATATATCAACAATCTGTTTCACTTGTAAATTAATATGTTTCTATCATATCTATCATATGTTGATCTCCATATCGAAATGAGTGAAGTTTACAATAGTAAATGGGAAAGACAAGCCATTACCCATTGCAACATACAACAATCATTTGAAATAGTAACCAATTTCTATTCTCTTTGGGCCAAATTCTGTGCTTTCGCCACTCACATCATTTGTCTATTAATTGTGGAAATAGGAATTGTAGCTGTATTACAGGACTCAAATGATCTTTCAGACCCTGCTAGAAGAGGAAATCACAGGTGAAGAACTAATATCAGACCTGATTTTTCTCACGTATACACCACTACCCCAATAAAACGCTGTCCTCGGGAGCAAAAAAATCTTACCGCATTATAGGTGAAACCGCATTATATCGAACTTGCTTTGATCCACTGGAGTGCGCAGCCCACCACCCCCGAAGTGCTGCTTTACCGCGTTATAGCCGAATTCATGTTATATCGGGTCGCGTTATATCGGGGTAGAAGTGTACCAGCTTTACACTAATTAATATATTGACTTCAGTAGAGTTACTTCTTATTTATACTGGTGTGAGAAGTGAATCAGACCCATTGCCCTTTCTGTAAGCTTCACAAAACTACTGAAGTTTTACACATTTATTTTTCAACAAGAAAAATATTGATGAAAATGTTTAATAAACTAGGAGAAACTCATTCTTCAAACTGCAAAGTTTCAAGTTTTTCCAGGAAAAGCCCATGACAATTATTTTCATGACCCGTGAAGTTGTCTAGGCACTGTTTCTGGACTGCTCATCAGTAATTAAAATGTTCAGTTCCTGAGTCTCAGCACAACTATAGCACCAGCACCAGCCACAGTTCCCAGCACTGCCACCTGCTAGGTCTACCCACCACTTAAAGCCGGTATCTTCCTGCACCGGATGGGAACAGGAGAGGATGGCAAGTGTCTAACTTGCACAATGTAGGACATAAGTCTGCACAGCACAGGATAGCCTGATGTAGATACCATGAGACACCGCACCAAAATAGTATAGGCTCACAAAGTGGCCTCTGATTTGGGTACCTAACTTGGGATACCTAGGGGCTGTTTTTCAGAGATGCTGTGCACCCACAACTGTAACTGAAGTCAGTGGGAGTTGTGAGTACACCGCAACTTTGAAAATCAGGCCCCGTGTGTCTGAAGTTGGGCATACAAAAATATAGACACCCACAACTGGAGACCATTTTTGAAATTTTGGGTTGTAATCTTTCGGAGATGAAATATCATTAAACTTCTAGTATATTTTTCTTTTAAATTGCATTTATAAATTTAGCATTTTTGTGACAAGATTAGAACATATGTTTGATTAAGAAATGTGATCAAATTAAATACCTTATTCTACGATATAAAACAACCAACCAACCAACCAAAAAAACCCCACAAACAACTCTCCTGACATATCTCTCTCTCATAAAAACACAAGTTAATCACAAGCCTATTCAACTGGTTCCTCTCAGGTACAGGTATATCTACAAGTGCTGTTTTCTTTTATATGCAGAATTATGTTTCTTAAATGGCACAGCATTTTCTTTAGACATTTATAACACCTATGTTTTACCTTTTTGTTGTCATCCAGTACTGTGTTCATACTTTCTATCCACAGAGTATCAATAGGACCATCAAAAACAACCCATTTGCGTTCAGGTGTCTCAGCTAAAGCAAATTCTCGGAAAGTATTGGCAACAATACCATCTGTCCACTAGACCAGGAGAAAATGGAAACGGGCATTTTTAAAAATTCTAAATCTAAAGTCAATGAGAGTACTGACATGGTTATGTATTTTGGATCAGGGCTCTATTTAGCTCATGTTAATGAACAAAACAGAGAAGAACTAAGTAAAAACACAGAAGTGTTAAGAACTATTAGCTTAGGTCGACTTACCACAGTGTCTACACCCTGCTGTGTTGATGGGAGATGCTCTCCTGTCGACTTACCTTACTCTTCTCAGGGAGCTGGAATACTGGAGTCAACAGGAGAGCACTCTGCCATCAACTTAGCGGGTCTTCACCAGACCCACTAAATTGACACCGCTGCATTGATTGCAGCAGTGCTGATCTACCGGTAAATGTAGACATGGCCTCAGTATCCCATCTGGAACAGAAACTGGTGACAAAAAAAAATCAGGTATTGTCTTAGTGTAATTTGTTTACAAAAATTACACAAGTCTTGTTTCCTCAATCAAGGAGTAGTAAAGAAGAGCATACAGGCAACTCCTTCTTGCAGAAAGTTGAAATAAGGCACCTCTTCCCTGTCTCCAAAAGCAGCCACACTAATTCCTGGTGCCTCTTTATGGTGGGTGTCTAGTGCAGGTACTCGTCACAGAGGGGATACAATTCCCTGATAAACAGGAGGTGGAAGATTTAGGGGAAGGCATCTTGGGAAAAGAAGGGTTGGAGCTCCTAATGTCTGGTACAGTGGAGACAAGATTCCATTTTTCCAGAACCCTTAGCCTTCTCATGAGGGGAAGGCAGCAACGTCCCAACAGTGGATAGGGACCAGGTTGGAAAGGGGGAGGGCTGATGGGAGTCCTCCCAAACAGGTAGAACTGATTAAGGAATAAATGATGACCTGCACTGCATGATTTATTGCCTGGTATTCCCAGATATGTTAAGTGAATAAAGTTGTGGCCTAATTAAACCACATCCATTACATCTTGTTTTTCTTCCTGTGTGACCATGAAAAAGCACCTCTCTCTCTCCCTCCAAGGCGTCATACAAATTTCACTACTTCGCAGACAGTCTCCTCTTCTTGTGTCACCCTCTGAGTTTTATATACTGGAAAACTCTAGACCAAATGTTTATCTACACAGTTTTTGTATTACTTTAATTATATTGGTTTAGAAACTGATATAGTTAAACTGGTATAACTCCCTAGTGTAGATGCAGTTATATCTGTATAAATATACTTATATCACTATAGCTCAATTCCATACATTTATAAAAATAAGCTATTCTAATATAAGCACCTTTATACTGGTATAACTGCTTCCACACTAGGGGCTGTGCTGAGTTAACTACAGTGGAATAAAAATCACACCCCTAACCAAAAATGTTAAAGCAGTACAAAAACTGTGTGTAGACTATGCCCAAGGCTGCACATGGAGACCACATGGCCCTGAAAAACGAGCCTGGGGGGTCTACCCTGCTTCAGTACAGCTGCTCTGCAGGAACCTCAGCACCTCTACTGCCATACACCGTCTGTGTGCGGTTACAGCACAGCATCATTAACTCTTTTTGTAGGGAGTTTCATCCTGAGGATTTATACATCAGTGACCCCTAACATGCAAGCCATTAGCACCTTTTGCCATAACAATGCATATTTGCCTTTGGTCCAGTTATTCATAAATTTAAAAAAATTCTGCTCTCAGGGTATGTCTTCACAGGAGTTAACTCGAGTGATCAACACCAGGGTCCGACCACCCAAGTCAGGCTAGCCTGAATGTGAGCAACCACACTGCAAAGCCATACCCATGTTACTGTGTCCTCACTAGTACTGCTAGTACTGTGTCCTCACTAGTAATGCTCCCTCAGGGCAGGGCTGGCTCTACTGTTTTCACCGCCCCAAGCAGCGCGCTGAATTGCCGCTGCGGACGGTGGGGGCAGTCCATGTGCCGTTAGAGCGGCACGCGCGTTTCCGCGGTGGCAGCAATTCGGTGGCAGCTTCTGTCTTCAGCTGGAAGACAAAAGCTGCACTGCCACGGACAGCTGAACATAGAAGCTGTTGCCAAATTGCCACCGTCGTGGAAACGCATGTGCCGCCCTAATGGCACATGGACTGCCCCCGCCGTCTGCGGCGGCAATTTGGCGTGCTGCTTGGGGGCAAAAACACACGGACTGCCATCCCTTGCAGACTGCTGCTCCAAGCACCTGCTTGGAATGCTGGTGCCTGGAGCCGGCCCTGCCTCAGGGTATGCTGGTCAGTTTTCTGGGGGCAACTCCCATGGTTCTTTGTGCTACAGTAAGCTGAGCTGCTCAATGAATTGTGGGAGAACCTGCCTGTCCTTCTCAGTACACTGGGGAAATCATGGGAAAAGTACTGGAGTACTATCAGCACTTGATGATTTAGCCTGAATCCTCATTGAAGAGTGGGTGGATTACCAGCATAAGCAACAGCGGCATCCAGGCTCTAGCCTATACCCCTAGCAAGGTCAGCTAGCCCAGGTTTAAAGCACCACCAAACTTAGTTGAGGGAATTGTGAGTTGTGGATAGAAAGGGGTTAGGGGCAACATGCGAATAAGAGCACCCTGCAGTGAAGACATAGATATATTCATTCAAACCTATCAAAGCCATCGGGGTTGCACAAGCATAACCAGTGGAGGAAAGTGGCCAATTGCTATACAGTATTTTTTAAAACAATCATATAAAACACAATACCTCATGAGATACCATATCGAATTGTCCAAAAAGTTGACCCATGGTAATAGATTTTGGATTCACAGTTCTAAAAATTACTTTTTCTTCTTCCCCATATCCACGTTCATTCATAAGGGTTAGAGTATCCGCCAACAACTGTAGAACTTTGGTCTTCCCAGAAAAAGGCTCTCCAACAAGCATAAAGCTATGGATAAAAGAAAATTATTATTAAAAATCTTAACTCCATCAAATTTAGATTTTATGGCACTGATCCAGCCAACCGGCCTCCATGGGGACTACTCATGCTTAATATTAAGCAGATGCTTAAGTGGATCTGACTCTATATGTAGCAAAAATTATAGTGTGGAATGTATTACAGTGATTAGGAACTATGTTTTTAGGAGGTCAATACAAAAATATATGTGTTTGCGTTATGTGCACTATTACCACAGTTACCCATACCAATCAAGTATATTATAAGTCCAAAATAACCAGTTAGGAGTCTAAATGGTCATTTGTGTATGCAAATACTTGATTTGCTCAGGCAACTGCATATATTTGATCGCACAATTAAAATACGTAAATGGACCCAATTGGACTCTGTAGCAGCAGGGATTCACACTAGTGAATTTATTTGCAGAATTGGGCCTATACTTATTCTCTAATTTTCTTTGCTGTCTAGGAAAGATTATCATAAAATTCTAGAAGACAAAAATAGATAAGGAACCTGCACTAAAATAAAAATCTTCAGTCACAACTCAAAATAAGTTTGTTAATTTCTCTCTGTTTCAGGGTATTTTAAAAGGACTAACTAGTCAATGTTTGCAAAGAGTTTTGAATATGCAAAGCCACATATTAGAGCTAAGTATATGTTTTTATTTCTTGTGAGGTACTGTACAAATATTACCATCACATACTTGCTCCTCAAAAAAAGGAAAAGACTAAAATGGCAGAGATCAGGTGGGCTAATATTTTAATACAGGCACGTTTTTACAGCTACAACTCCTCTCCACAACCTGGACCCAAACTGCAAACATTAAACAGGCAAAATTGCTACTGAACTCAAAGGGAGCATTGGATCAAATACGCCTGGCTTCAGAGACTCCACTTTCTTGGGAACCAAATTTGCATTAAAAATTAGGATATCCAAATGTACCAATATAAAAATTCTGCAGCATACAGAGACCCTTGGGATTTTCTATATTTGATTTAAATAATCACTGTTTGTCCTTCTTAAAAGTGGAAATAATTTCTTAGTCTATTTCCATAAATATTCTCTATTGGCTATTACAAAAAACATAACTACAACCTGTAGTACTTGTGAAATAGGCACTTGTAATCTTACCCATGTCTAACAATCATCATTTCATAGGTCTGTATCATTTTTTCAATGAAAACTTTAACAGGCTGGATATTATTTATAACACAGCATTCATTGGAACATTCCAGAAAATCCTAAAATCAAAACAAAATAAAACCTTTTCATATGATAATACTCTTAAAAAAAATAATATTTTCATGGTTACATATTACATAGTTTACAACAATCCTTTATAAAGCCATATAATTTTATTTGTGAATAAAAGGAACATGTATCAGTCATCATTCCATATTCAGATTATTGCCTCTAAAACAACTTCCACCCCACCCTCAGTATGTTTTATTACATTTGTGGATAACAGATTCAAATTCTCTAATTACTGAATCCTCTGGGATTAGGCTAAAGAAAACTAAGAGCACCTTATTTCTGAATGAGAATGTCCACACAAGGGATTAACTAAAATGATTTAGCTTCAGATTTTAACATTCATCTTAACTTTCCTGAAAGTTCCTAAGTAGACATGCCCTGGACTAGAGCACTATTTACTGACGTGCAGAATTTAAGATGATGTGACTTAAACAAAATATTGTTACTTTAGTCAAATATAAGGCTAATTTTTCAACTTCTCTATTGGGATATTAATGGCCTTTAGTGATGTTTATGTTTCTCATGTTGTATATAATTGTGACTTGGCTTATCCAGTACAAAGAAATCCTCTCTATCTCAAAGCCTAATACTGAGCACTGCACTAGAAAATTAGATTGACCCACCTCTGTTGTTCAGAAATGCAAAAAATCCACACATACCCTGAGCAACGTAGTTAAGATGAAATAAGTTGCCATGTAGATAGCACTTGGTTGATGGAAGAATTTTCCACTGACAAAGCTACCGCCTCTTGAGGAGGTGGATTTACAACAACAGTGAGAGAATCCCTCCTATCGCTGGAGTAAATGTCTCCACTGAAGTGCTGCAGCTGTGCCACTGTAGTCTTTAAACTGTAAACTCCCTACAAAAAGAGCTAATGATCCCGTGCTATAACTGCACACAGAAGGTATTGTGTGGGTAAGGAAAACAAAATCTTCACCTTCTTTATTGACAGGGGCGGCTCTACAAATTTGGCCGCCCCAAGCAGTCATGCCCGGGAGGCGCCCCCGAGCCGCGGGAGCAGCGGACGTCCCGCGGGCATGACTGTGGAGGTTCCGCTGGTCGCGTGGCTTGGCTGGATCTCCCGCAGCTGCGGGCGGTTCGCTGGTCCGGCGGCTCCGGTTGAGCTGCCGCAGGCATGCCTGCGGGAGGTCCAGCCGAGCTGCGGGACCAGCGAACCGTCCACAGTCATGCCTGCGGGAGGTCCACTGGAGCCGCCGGCCGAGCGTCCCCTCCGCAGTCATGCCTGCAGCAGGTCCGCTGCTCCCGGGGCTCCGGTGGACCTCCCGCAGGCATGACTGCGGGAGGTCCGCCGGCCCAGCCTGCCACCCCCCCGGGAAAGGGCCACCCCAGGCGGGTGCTTGCCCCGCTGGGCTCTGGAGCCGGCCCTGTTTATTGAACATCTGCCTCTGCTTACACCCCACCCATTCCAATTACTGTATTGTGGAAGCAGGGCCGTCCCTAGCCATTTTGGTGCCCTCCGCAGCCCCCCCTCCCTCGTGGGGGGGCTGCATGGGGCTCCAGGCCTCTGAGGAGGGGCTGGCCCCAGGCCTCAGCAGGGAGAGGGCTGGGCAGCAGGGGGAAAACTGTCCCCCGGCCCCAGCCCACTCCATTCTGCTCCCCTGGCTCTACTTACCATGCGGTGAGTGCAGGCCCATCCCCTGCAACAGTCCTCAGAGGAGTGGGGGTGGGGCTGGGGCGGAGCAGGATAGGGGCTTTGGGGAAAGGGCAGAGTAGGGGCGGGAAGAGACAGGGCTGGGGCTGGGGCTGGAGCATTACGCAGCTGCACAGGGCACCAGAAAATGTGGTGCCCCAAATTCCCTGGTGCCCTACACAGCTGCGTACTTTACGTGTGGGTAAGGATGGCCCGGTATGGAAGATAATAGAAGACAAGTATTTCCCCTTCTGCCAAGGTTGTTCTGGTGTATTGAAAACATCCTACATGGTTTACATTATCATAGAAGCATGTGCATTTCATGAACCTACAATAAGTTGGGTTTGCAGCAGTACAACCTTCCAGGTTCACTAGGAATTTCAGGTTTCCACAAAATTTAGAACTTCAAAGTGAACTTGTGTGAAGTCTTCTAGGAAAAGACATCAGCTTGACTCCCACCCGCACTTTATTTTTTTTTCCTTTGGTGGGAAGAAGGGGATTGGGAGGCCAGCTACCTCACCCAGTCCCTGAAAGGGGAAGCAGGCAGCCTGGCCATCTCTGTCCTCACTATCCCACTGCAGAAGAACAGGAAGAGTTAACTAATCATGGCAAGATTCACCATGTTTAATAACTTGTAAAACCCCAAAGGCTAGGGAGGGAACCAGCAAGTCACAAAAGACACTAAAATCCAGGGGAAGTGGGGTGGATTTCATACTGGTATACATCCAAAAAGGCTGTTTAAGGTAAGAGGAGTCCTCGGATTTTTTAGGGGCTGAGGTATAAATGGGCCAAAACGACAAAGACAAATCCAAACCTGAAAATGATGAGACTCTAGGCTGGTTTTGGGTTCAAAAGAAAACCAAGTGAATTTTGTTTGATACAAATTCCATTTCACTGGGCCTCATTTTGCAATTCGAAATAGAGTACTGCATTAATTACAAATGATGCAATGCCATGAGTATTAGTAAAAAAAGTTACCTTATAAATCTACTTACATTGTAGTCTGCTTCAGGAAGCTTAACACCAGGAAACAAATCACTAGTAATACCCATGAACAGAGGTATATCATGTGACAAAAATTTAGGCTCATTAACGTCCTTAATTGATCTAAGAAGCTAAAGAAAACAAATACATAAGTTTACAGAAAACGAGTGTTCTGACTGACATGCTGACTATATAAATACAAATAAAATCAGTCTGCACAATGTGAATCATAGAATCATAGAGTTAGAAGGGACCGCAAGCGTCATCTAGTGACCCTGTCAAGATGCAGAATTTGTTGTGTCTCAACGATCCAAGAGAGAGAGCTATCCCACCTCCTTTTGAAAACCTCTTGTGAAGAAGCTTCCACAACCCTGCTGAGGGAGTTTGTTTCATTGTCCTACTGTTCTTACAGTTAGGAAGTTTCTCCTGAGATTTACTCTAAAACTGAACTATATGCTAATGTGTGATGTGTAAGGTTAAGATTTTGTCACAGTTATTTTTAGTAAAAGTCATGAACAGGTGTGGGCAATAAACAAAAATTTACAAAAGCCAGTGACCTCTCTGTGACTGTCATAAAAATAAAGGGGGAGACACTGACACCTCCAGTTCCTGCTGCCCATGGCTGACAGCTCCAGGCCTGCTGCCTGAGGCAGCAGCTGACAGCTGTGAGGTCCCTGGCACCCGTAGCAGCTGACAGCTGTGGAGCCCCTGCTGCCCATGGTAACTCAGAGCTCCAGGGCCCCGCACCGCATGCAGCAGCTGTCAGCTCCAGCCCTGTCATCGCAGGAAAATATCTCAAAGATCTCTGAAAGTCATTGAATCAGTGACCTCCATGCAGGGCAACGGTACAAGGAAGTTTCGTGCCCTAGGCGAAACTTCCACCTTGCGCCCCCCCCACTTCCAGCCCTGCGGCAGTTCCCTGCCCCCCCCCCACCCTAAGGCGCCCCCACCTCCGCGGCAGCTCCCCCCTGCCCTGAGGCATCTCCCCCCCGGGAGCTGTGCAGCACCGCCCCACCCCAGCTCACCTCTGCTCCACATCCTCCCTGAGCATGCTGCCCCACTCTAATTCTCCTCCCAGGCTTGCGGCGCCAAACAGCTGATTGGTGCTGCAAGCCTGGGAGGCAGAAGAAGTGGAGCAGCGACTGTGTGCTTGGGGAGGAACTGCTGTAAAAAACAAAAATTGGGGGCACCACTTTTTAGCGCCCCCAAATCTTGGCGCCCTAGGCAACTGCCTAGTTCGCCTTAATGGTAGCACCGGCCCTGCCTTCATGACAAAATCTTAGCCTTAAAAAGTAACGTGAGTTATACAGCAGTCAGTGCTAGGCTGCACTGAGGCCTGGTCTACACTAGGACTTTAAATCGAATTTAGCAGCGTTAATTCGAATTAACCGCTCAACCGTCCACACCAGGAAGCCGTTTAATTCGACCTAGAGGGCTCTTTAGTTCGAATTTGGTACTCCACCCCGACGAGGGGAGTAGCGCTAAATTCGACATGGCTATCTCGAATTAGGCTAGGTGTGGATGCAAATCGAACTTACTAGCTCCGGGAGCTATCCCACAGTGCACCACTCTGTTGACGCTCTGGACAGCAGTCCAAGCTTGGATTCTCTGACCAGCCACACAGGAAACGACCTGGGAAAATTTGAATTCCTTTTCCTGTCTGGGCACTTTGAATCTCATGTCCTGGTTGGACATCGGGGCGAGCTCAGCAACACCTGCAACGATGCAGAGCTCTCCAGCAGAGGAGTCCATGCAATCCCAGAATAGAAAGAGGTCCCCAGCATGGACAGACCGGGAAGTCCTGGATCTGATCGCTGTGTGGGGCGATGAGTCTGTGCTTTCGGAGCTGTGCTCCAACAAACGGAATGCAAAGACCTACGAGAAGGTCTCCAAAGCCATGGCACTCAGAGGATACAGCCGGGATACAACGCAGTGCCGCGTGAAAATCAAGGACCTGAGACAAGGCTACCAAAAAGTCAGAGCGGCAAACGGACGCTCCAGAGCACAGCCCCAGACATGCCGCTTCTACGAGGCACTGCATGCCATTCTAGGTGGGTCTGCCACCACTGTCCCACCAGTGACCGTGGACTCTGAGTATGGGATAGTGTCGAGGGGCAGTTCCTCGGCGATGTTCGCCGATGGGGAAGATGAGGAAGGGTTTGTGGAGGACGACGCAGGCGACAGCGCTTACAGTACCGCTTTCCCCGACAGCCAGGATCTCTTCATCACCCTCACAGAGATCCCCTACCAACCCTCCCCGGCCGTTAACTCGGACTCAGAATCAGGGGAAGGATCAGTCGGTAAGTGCTATAAACATGGAAACATTTATTTTTTAAAAAACAGGAATAAAAAATATGTAAAAACTATATAAAAACTTTTCCTTAAAAAACTATATAAAGAGAAGGTCCACACATATAGGGATGGAACAGAAATCCTCCTGGGACACTTCCACGAAGCTCTCGGAGAGCAGCTCGAAAAGTCTCCGCAGGAGGTTCCTGGGGAGAGGTGCCTTATCTGGTGCTCCGTGGAAGCACACTCTTCCGCGCCAGGCCATCCTAATGTACAGCGGAATCATTGCCTCGACCAGCATGGCAGCGTACGGTCCTGGTCTGTGCAGGGATTCTAGCAGCATCCTCTCTCTCTCTCTCCGAGTGACCCGCCTCAGGGTAATCTCGTTCGGCGACTGCTGCATCTAATTAGGGCAATTAGTGTACTGTTACTATTGTGAATGCTTGACTTTTACTTTGCATAGCAATGACCTTCGTTTAACAGCCACGTGTTGGAGGCCACAGAGGAAAAGCATACAGTGATCTTTCCCGTGCACAGCCGCGAGGGGCTGGAACAGGGTCAGACTTTATGCTTTACAGATTCAGCGGGAGGGCACAGCTATCCATTAACTGTTAAGCAGCCTATAGTGTAGTGCTTACCAGGCCTGGCTGCTACACGGATTCAGCTGTACCACCCCGCTTGTCCGATCTCCTGTGCAAGACCGCAGCCAATGAAAGCGTATTCCGAAATCTCGAACTTGTCCTGAGACCTTGTGAGACTAGGTGCCCTGTATGGTCTTGTTCACAGAAACTGACTAGACTGTGTTCAGTGTTCGCAAACATGTATCTTTTCAAGGAAATCACTTCCTTTTTCCCATCACACAGCTGTGGGTCTTTCACGAACTGCCCCGGCATCCCCCTCACAGAGGCTGGCGCAGATTAGGCGGCGAAAGAAAAAGACTAGGGACGACATGTTCTCGGAACTGATGGCTTGCTCCAGAGCCGAGGCGGCCGAGCAGAGACAGTGGAGGGAGACCCTATGTCAGCACCAGCGCTCACACAGCGAACGGGAGGACAGGTGGCGGCAGGAAGACCAGCAGGCGACTGAAACGCTGCTTGGGCTAATGAGGGAGCAAACGGACACGCTCCGGCACCTTGTAGATGTTCTGCAGGACCGCAGGCAGGAGCAGAGAGCCCCCCTGAACTGTATCTGCAACCGCCTTCCCCCGCCACAAAGTCCTGTCCCCCCCTCACCAAAAATCACAAGAAGGAGGGGCGCAAGGGGCCGTGAAAACTGTCACTCCACCCCAGCAGAGCGCTCATGTACCAAACAGCTCTCATTCCCTAAAGTATGAGAAGTGCTTCCCTTCCTGGATCACCCAGTCCCAAATCCAAGTTTCATCCCCCCACTGTGTAGTTGAGTATTAAAAGTAGTTTGTTGTTATTCACTGTTTCCGTCACGTTTTCCTTGTCAGAAGACTTTGTGTGAAGGGGGGGAGGGGTTTTTTAATTGCATAGGACAGCCTCCATTACCAGGGTACAGACTTGGGGGCAGGATCAACAGCAGGACACACACAGACTGCAGTCAGTAGGCACTAGGGTCATTCTGGGAGGTGAATGCTGCCCCGGGTCAGTCTGTGAGGTGTATGCTGCCCCAGGGTCCTAGCGCCTGCCATCCACAAATGGCAAGGCAGGCTGCCCTTACCATGCCCTTCCCCCCTAGCCACGAGCCTCTCCGATGCCCTGAGCCCCAGCAAGAGCCCTCATCCACGGACACATACTCACCCTTCCCACACACCCCTCACCCCTTCCTACGCCCCAACCCCCAGCCCAGAGCCTGCATCCAAACTCCGTCCCAAAGATGGCACCCCTCACCCCTTCCTGCAAACCCACCCCTTCCTGCACACCCACCTGCAACCGTCCTCCCCCCAGAGACCGCTGTAGGAGCAGGAGCCTGTCATTCCTCTAGTGTAGAAGCGGTCTGGACATCAGTGCACACCGTACCCACCACAGTCCGCGTCCATGTTTCAATCCTTGAACAGGAATTCATAATTAAAGAAAACTTTATTAATAATCAGTGTTCCATTAAAGTTATTTTAAAACGTGTGTTGGAAGGGGGGAAACCTGGAGAACAGGGTATGTAACCGCAGATCGAAGTCAACAGTCACTGAAACAGGCTCAGGTTCAGCTTCTCTGTAAATCAACTGGAGAGTCATAGGTTACCCTGCTCTCCGAGGAACCTAGCTTTCAAAGCCTCCCGGATGCACAGCGCTTCCCGCTGGGATCTTCTATCGGCACGGCTGTCTGGCTGAGCGTAATCAGCAGCCAGGCGATTGGCCTCAACCTCCCATCCAGCCATAAAGGTCTCCCCCTTGCTCTCACAGAGATTGTGGAGCACACAGCAAGCAGCAATAACAACGGGGGTATTTTTTTCGCTGAGGTCCGAGCGAGTCAGTAAGCTCCGCCATCTCCCCTTGAGACGTCCGAAAACACACTCCACCACCATTCTGCACTTGCTCAGCCGGTAGTTGAAGAGTTCCTTCTCACTGTCCAAGGCGCCTGTATAGGGCTTCATGAGCCAGGGCATTAGCGGGTAGGCTGGGTCCCCGAGGATCACTGTAGGCATCTGCACATCCCCAACCGTTATTTTGTGGTCCGGGAAGAAACTACCTGCCTGGAGGCATTTAAACAGACCAGAGTTCCTGAACACACGCGCGTCATGAACCTTGCCCGGCCACCTGACGTAGATGTTGGTAAAACGTCCCCTATGGTCCACCAGTGCTTGCAGCACCATAGAAAAGTAGCCCTTTCGGTTAATGTACTCGCTGGCCTGGTGGGCCGGTCCCAGGATAGGGATGTGAGTGCCATCTATAGCCCCACCGCAGTTTGGGAATCCCATCGCGCCGAAGCCATCTATGACGACCTGGACGTTTCCCAGGGTCACTACCTTTGAGAGCAGTTGCTCAACGATTGCGTGGGCTACTTGAATCACAGCAAGCCCTACGGTAGATTTGCCCACGCCAAAGTGGTTCGCTACTGACCGGTAGCTGTCTGGCGTTGCAAGTTTCCAGAGGGCTATGGCCACTCGCTTCTGCACAGTCAGGGCTGCTCGCATCCGGGTGTCCTGGCGCTTCAGGGCAGGGGACAGCAAGTCACAGAGTTCAAGGAAAGTGCCCTTACGCATCCTGAAGTTTCGCAGCCACTGTGATTCATCCCAGACCTGCAGCACTATGCGGTCCCACCAGTCTGTGCTTGTTTCCCGGGCCCAGAATCGCCGTTCCACACCATGAACTTGACCCATTGCCACCATGATCTCCACTGCGCGGCGTACCCTGCTTTGTGAGAGGTCTGCGCCACTCTGTGAATTCCTGTCCTCACCGCGCTGCCGGAGCCTCCTCGCCCGATTTCTCAGCAGCTGACTGTGGAAGAGGTGGACGATAAGGTGCGAGGAGTTGACAACGGCCATAAGTGCAGCAATGATCGCAGCGGGCTCCATGCTCGCAGTGCTCTGGCGTCCGAGCTGTAACCGACCAGAGAAGGGCGCGAACAGATTTCCCGCCGGCGCTTTCAAGGAGAGAGGGCGGGAGTGACGGTTCAATGATGACAGTTACCCAAAACCACCCTCGACACATTTTTTCCCCCAGCAGGCATTGGGGGCTCTACCCAGCATTCCACTGGGCAGCGGGGACTGCGGGAACTGTGAGATAGCTCCCCACAGTGCACCGCTTCCAAAGTCGACGCTGGCCCCGTTACTGTGGACTCAGACAGTCGAATTAGTGTATTTAGTGTGGATACACAAATTCGACTTCATAAGGTCGATTCCACAAATTCGAATTAAGTAGATTCGAAATAGTCTTGTAGTGTAGACGTACCCTAAGAGACAGAAGTCCCTGTGTTATAGGTTTATTTCCCACTTTGAACTTTAGGGTTCACAAGATGGGGACCTGCATGGATTTTTCTAAACTAAAATTTTAGTTTAGATCTGGTTTTTGCTGCCACCAGTCAGTTTTTAAGTGTTTGACACACTCCCTGTTCCCCCAAAACTTTTTCTGGGGAACACAGATTCAAACTTGAATCTTAACACAAAGGGAAACAAACCATTTCCCTCCTCCCCTTTCCTAGTACTTAGGAGAGATACCTTGATTTAAACTTTTTGAATCAACCAATGAAGGATTTACTTTTGCCCCCTCCCCTTCCCTTAAAATTCAAACAAGGGAAGAAATTAATCAAGTTCTAAAAAAGAAAAGATTTTATTAAAGAAAAAAAAAGTACACTATCTCTGTAATACCAGGATGGAAAAATATTACAGGGTCTGACTTATAAACCTGGAGAGACTTCCCCCTTCCTCCTCCTCAGAATAATTAAAGTAACAGCAAACAGGAATAAAGAATTTATCCAGCAAACACACAATTGCAAATGTAGAAATAAACTTATAATACTAGTTCGCCTGTTTAACACTTACTAGCCTGAATAGATGAACAATACTGCAGAAATTTTGGAGGACTTGAAAAAGGTGTCTGGACTCCCTTAGCTTTAAAGAGAGACTTAACTTAAACAAAAAAAACACAGAAAAAAACTTCCCTCCACAGAGATTTGAAATTATTTTGTTTTTTATTGGTTTTTTGGTCAGGTGTTTATCAGGTACTGCTTGTTAACCCTTTACAGGTAAACGAGACCTTAACCCTTAACTAACTGTTTATAACACCCTGTAATGAGTGAAGATGCATCAAGCAGGGCATTTCCTGAAATTGTGTTAGGGGGTCTGATGGAGCACCCCAAATGCTCTCCACTGCCTCGCATGACTATTATAGTATTGCCATCTCTCTGCAATTCTTTCCCCAGTTTAACACTTCTGAAGACCCCGCCCTCTTCCATCATTAATGCAGCAATGAAGAGGGAGAGTTCCTGAGCTGATGCTGCTGGGAAGCGGAGCAAGCTATGTCTCCCTTTGCATCGTCTCCTCTATTCTTGGCTCTGAAAAACGTTAATGGCTATGTTAAGTAAACACATAGACCAAACCCTGGAATCACTGAAGTGTTTCAGAAATTTAACTTGGGCCAAACCATGCATCAATAATTTGGCCTTACAAAGAATTCAGTGTAAACATAGCTCATATCAATGTTGGAAGGTCCTTAAGGTGTATCCAGGAGCTCTAATAGCTCCCTTCCACACCAGTCTCCCGTTGGGGGTGTGACGCATGGCCAGAAAGGGTTAAGAGTCCTGCAAGATAAATGACTAGAATTCAACCCTTAAAGACATGGGGAGATAATGTTTGTGTTTTCATGTATTTACATATATATGTGTAGTGGCCAACAGTATAATCAACAGTCACTCCCAAAGGGAGGTGCACTGCATCCTGTTTGGTGAGGCTTAGCATCCCCTGGCCACCCATACCCGCTGGCCATGATTCTTATCCCCAATTTACAGATAAAGAAATTGAGACAGAGTTGTTCAATGACTTCAGCAGGCAATACTGTGAGGCAGTGGCACAGCTGGGTTCAAAACTCTGAAATACTTGACTCAGTGAAATCCACTATATTACCTGAGGGACTTACCAATATATCTTCATTCTCCTGTGGGAATTTCAGTTTTAGGTTGCCAGCAGCCACTAATACAGCTTTAACAGCACGCATGCCATAGTCATAATGAAACTGAGAGGAAAGTTGCTCTGAACAAAGTCTGTAGGTCATTACTATCTTCACTGATAATGGCTTGGCATTCAGAAATCCGTATGAGTAGAGAGAGATTTCTGCTATCAGAGCATAGTTAGGAACCATCATAGCTACTGTTCGGAAAAGAACCTGAAATGCATATCGCAGAAAATATACTTAAAACATTTAGAAGAATAACAAAATAATTCCTTAAAGACTAACAAATTTATTTTAGCATGAGCTTTCGTGAGCTACAGCTCACTTCTTCGGATGCATTTGTTAGTCTTTAAGGTGCCACAAGTACTCCTGTTCTTTCTGCGGATACAGACTAACATGGCTGCTACTCTGAAACCTGTCAAAATAATTCCTGTAACTCTGATTTGCACTCAATATGTATAGATACTGCAATATAAAAGTTCTTGTGGTAACAGTATTACCAATCTTTGAAGACAAGATCCTTGTTGTTTTTGTAGATACAGACTAAGAAGGCTACCCCCTGATACTTGATATTATTAACCAGATTACCCTGCTTTAACTTCCTCCTCCTCCACACCCTTGCTTTCAAGAGAACAGAGACTGCTCATTGTGTGCCACCTATAGGCCAAACACACCTAAACGGCAGAAAAGGATGTGGAAGAAAGAGATGGGACACATGGTAGATGGGAGAGTATACTGCACCCCCTGAAGGGGTGTAGCAGTGAGCATGTGTAGGAACAGGATTTTATAACTGTACTATGAGAATTAATGTATGATTTGATTTCATCCTGTCAGCCACCCTTTTTGAATAGCAGAAAGGAATGACCCTCTGGGACATTGGTAGAAATGCATCTGACAGACGGCCAGTGTCTGTACTGATGCTAAGGCAGGGACAGACCAGAACAAGCCTTATGATTGATTATAGTCACCCTTTTGTTTTAGGATAAGTTACAATGTCTACTATGGTTTCCTGTATGTATTACAAATTAGGCACTCTAGTTAAATATACATTTCTTTGTTTTAAAGTTTAGTAAGTAAGAGACAGGATCTTGTACTGTGTTTATGTTAATGAGATTAGAGGAATGTTGAAGGCCTGGGCCTCAATGTGAATTGTTTTGATTATAAGATTTAGGAAGGCTTAATTTACAATGTCTTTTGCTCAATATAAAATGTATCTGTTTGTATTCTCAAAGGTCTCTGTAAAAGATTGTTTGTGTCAATGAGGAATGTATGCATCAGGAAAAGATAAGGTGTGAAGGCCATTGTTATAGCCAGATGATCAAGGAAGAAGGAGTGATGACACCAGAGAACCATCAATGCGCATCCATAATGAAGAAAGAGCAGATTGATGACCCTGAGGTAAGGCTGGCACTCCTAGGATATGGCTACACTTGCAAATTTGCAGCGCTGCAGCAGGGTGTGAAAAAACACCCTCTGCAGCGCTGCAAATTGCGGCGCTACAAAGCGCCAGTGTAGTCAAAGCCCCAGCGCTGGGAGCGCGGCTCCCAGCGCTGTCCGTTATTCCCCACAGGGAGCTGGAGTACGGACAGCGCTGGGAGAGCTTTCTCCCAGCGCTGGGGCTTTGACTACACTTAGCGCTTCAAAGCGCTGCCGCGGGAGTGCTGCCGCGGCAGCGCTTTGAAGCGCTAATGTAGCCATAGCCCTAAAGACAGGACAATTGATTAAATTGTAACCAGGAGTGTATTGGAATGCCTAGATCAAAAGAGAACACCAATTAAGAAGTAACTGGTCAGAAACTGACACAGCAAAATCCATAGACTTTAACAGAGAAAAAAGACTATAAGTACAGGGTGCTTTGCCATGGGACTTTGGGTTCATCTTGCCACACTCCAGGAGCATCGGATCGCGACCAACAGAACCAGGGTCCCCTCTGCGACCAATCTGGCACCGTAGTGCACCGTAGTGTCTAGGAAGTGGACAACTGGTTGCTGAGCTCTGTGCCTTTATCCTCAGACACAACTATTTCAAATTTGATGACAATATATATCTCCAGATCAGTGGCACCGCTATGGGCACCCGCATGGCCCCACAATATGCCAATATTTTTATGGCTGACCTGGAACAACGCTTCTTCAGCTCCTGTCCACTCACGCCCCTTCTCTACCTACGCTACATTGATGACATCTTCATCATCTGGACCCATGGGAAGGAGACTCTGGAAAAATTCCACCACGATTTCAACAGCTTCCACCCCACCATCAATCTCAGCCTGGACCAATCTACACGGGAGGTCCACTTCCTAGACACTACGGTGCAAATAATTGATGGTCACATAAACACCACCCTATACTGAAAACCTACCGACCGCTATGCCTACCTTCATGCCTCCAGCTTCCATCCCGGGCACACCACAAGATCCATTGTCTACAGCCAAGCACTGAGGTACAACCGCATCTGCTCTAACCCCACAGACAGAGACCAACACCTACAAAATCTCCACCAAGCATTCTCAAAACTACAGTACCCGCACGAGGAAATAAGGAGACAGATCAACAGAGCCAGACGTGTACCCAGAAGCCTCCTACTGCAAGACAAACCCAAGAAAGAAACCAACAGGACTCCACTGGCCATCACATACAGTCCCCAGCTAAAACCCCTCCAGCACATCATCAGGGATCTACAACCCATCCTGGAGAATGATCCCACACTTTCACAGGCCTTGGGTGGCAGGCCAGTCCTCGCCCACAGACAACCTGCCAACCTGAAGCATATTCTCACCAGTAACTGCACCCTGCACCATAGTAACTCTAGCTCAGGAACCAATCCATGCAACAAACCTCGATGCCAACTCTGCCCACATATCTACACCAGCGACACCATCACAGGACCTAACCAGATCAGCCACACCATCACCGGTTCATTCACCTGCACGTCCACCAATGTAATATATGCCATTATATGCCAGCAATGCCCCTCTGCTATGTACATCGGCCAAACTGGACAGTCTCTAAGGAAAAGGATAAATGGACACAAATCAGATATTAGGAATGGCAATATACAAAAACCTGTAGGAGAACACTTCAACCTCCCTGGCCACACAATAGCAGATCTTAAGGTGGCCGTCCTGCAGCAAAAAAACTTCAGGACCAGACTTCAAAGAGAAACTGCTGAGCTCCAGTTCATCTGCAAATTTGACACCATCAGCTCAGGATTAAACAAAGACTGTGAATGGCTTGCCAACTACAGAACCAGTTTCTCCTCTCTTGGTTTTCATTCAACTGCTAGAACAGGGCCTCATCCTCCCTGATTGAACTAACCTCGTTATCTTTAGCTTGCTTCTTGCTTGCATATATAAACCTGCCCCTGGAAATTTCCACCACTTGCATCTGAAGAAGTGGGTATTCACCCACGAAAGCTCATGCTGCAAAACATCTGTTAGTCTATAAGGTGCCACAGGATTCTTTGCTACTCCTTTCTAAGTTATTTTTAAGCACACTTTCTTAAAATATTTGGATTCAATATAAACACGACTTTAAAAGCATATGGGGCCAAATCTTGCAGTCTCCCTTTCCCCAGCTAAACAAACCTCACTGAAAGGTTTGGCCCACCACAAATAAAAGCAAAAATTATAATAATTAGAAAAACTTCAGTTCAAAACAGCAGAAAAATTGATTAAAAACCTTCAGGGAGAACAAACTGGTTTGAATAAATTTTAAAAAAAATGAAACCTAACAAATATGTTGCATAAGAAATACAAAATTTAAAAATATAAATTGTTTTTATTGTAGATGCCACACTCTGGTGCAACTCCAGCAGTGAATTTGGCACTAGGTTTCGTAAATGCACTATTAAGTGAATATGCTTATTTTATTATTTTACCTTGAGGTTGTCTGGCAGTTCAGAACGTCCTGCATAACCTGGATTCATGGTAATAGCTACAAAACAGTTGGGATTGAGCTTCAGTTCAGTCCCTTCAAAAAGAAATGTTTCCATCTTCATCTGTATGGCTCGCTGAATGCAAAGGATCTGCTGAGCCACCACAGACAGTACTTCCAGCTCAATTCGATTAAATTCATCAAAACAGGCCCAAGCACCTGAAGAAGCCAACCCCTTAAAAAACTGTAAAACAAGAAAGAAAGACAAAAACTGTACCCCAATAGAGTATCAGGAAATTTAAAAGCAACAATCAGTAATACGATGGCTTGAAATTTAATGTTGTGCAGTGAACTTATTTGCATACTTTGAATAATATTTAAGCCTACTTAGGAGGAAAGGTCAGCAGCTATATTAGGAAATTAAGTCAATGGAAAATTTTCCTTGGTTTTACTGGAAGCTGAGTCAGGTTCATAGGCCCTGGTCCTGCAAACTCCTTGTCACGTAGTTACGCTAACACACTGCAAGTGGTCCCATTGAAGTCAGCAGACCTTAGATTATAAACTCTTAGGGGCACGGAATCATGGGTGCGATTTTCAAAAGTGCCTATGTGAAAAGGGTATGTAGCTCCCACTGAAAGTCAACACCTTTCCTCCTGAAAAACACATACTGATTTTAAAATGTAATTCAATTTACCTTCCCCATTGCCAGATAATCAAGGCCATCAGAACAGTTGAAGACAACACACTGTACAGCAAGAGCCTTAGCCAAGTCTTTAGTAGTCTCTGTTTTACCTGTCCCTGCTGGGCCCTCTGGAGCACCACCAAGGTTTAGATAAAAGGCTCCAATCTAAAGAATGGAAATAGTTTATGAAAATTAATAATTTAAGCAAAGACTTTTTCATAATGGAAAATAATTTTAAATTCAATTGTAAATTGAAAACACTACATAGTTGAAAACAAATTATTGTATAAAACCAATATTTATCAGATTAATACTAAAGGAAAAAGGCTAAGCTAAAAATTATTTATGTCTTCAAAATACAGGAAACTCAAAGTTCGATTTGGAGTTATTCTTTATTGTAGGTGCCTCAGAAAAGGGCACAATCTTATCCATTCCTGAGCAGTCCATATCATGACTAGACATTGTATGTTATATTGGACCTGATCATGCAGCTCTTACTCAGGCAAAAAAACATTTTTAAAGTCAATGTGCCTAATCTTGCTTACTTCAGTTCTCTATCTGTCGCTCTCCTTTTCCTTTTCCAAGAAGCAGCATCTCCTTTCTCACTCATTCTTTGTGGTCTTTCTCATATTGTCTCCCTTTGCTCTACCCATGTTCTGTTGTCCATCATACCCTGCCCGTCCCCACATTCTATTCTCTCCCACACCATCTTTTCCTATCCCATCCTTCCCATCTCTCCTACCCTCCAAATCTTTCTTTTCTCCCTCCCCTTAGTTCCCCTATCACCTTTATTTCTCCTGTTACTAACCCGGACTCTCTTTTTCTCTTCCACTCTCCCCAACTCTCTTCTGTACCCCTAATCCCAGTCTTCCCATCTCCTAGTTTTATTCATCTTTCAGTCACTATGCACAAGGATGCCATCCCATGGAACACTTCTCTTCTAGTCAGTTTAACCACTTTAAGGTGAGTTCTGGTTAGTTGAAGATGGGCCAAGTGTACAATGCAGCAATGTGTCTTGATGTGTCGCCCACCAACTGGAAATGGGAAGTAAAACGTGGCCAGCTTCTGTCCTAGCTTCAGAAGCAATATCATGGCGTCAGTACCAATTTCAACTGCCAATTACACAATATCACATAAGTGACTTAGCTATCTCAATATCCAAGCTGGGAACAACTTGTCAAGAGGTACATTTTTGCCAGATCTGCAAACCCAGCCCACTTGATGAAGTTGGTAAGTGGGCTTCAGTCCAGCACAAAGCATGACAATTGTTGCAGATCTACTGGAGCCAACCAGGTTCAGTTTGAAAATTTAAATAGGAATTAAAATCCCTGAAAACTGGCTGTTTTGACAGAAATGACGAGAGTCCAACAGCTATTGCAGTGCTCCCAAGTGACACTGTAATAAGTATAAAATGTTGAAAATGCCATATTACAGCTAAATGAATTCTTTAAGCAGGTTAATGACAAGTTTTACATAAAAGCATACCAAGGTGCGGTAACATCTATCCGTAAGGGGAGTAATGACAAGTCGAGGTGAATTGCCAAGGTATTCATAGGCATATTTTACATTGCAGTTAATGATGCGGACACGAGCATTCTCGTATTCCCAATAATATCGCAGTTGAGCAAGCCACTGAAAGTCTGTCTCATTTTTCACACCTGGTAAGAAAATAATTAGCAGTAAATATGAAAAAAGTTCTAGAAAATTGGATTTTCTGTTAGGTATAAAATAAATAATTTGCCAATATGAATGTTTTCATATATAAAATGTTTTAAAAATTCTTATGGTTCTTAAGGCCAGCAAAGAATGATAATGCAAGTCTATTTCTCTCAGTTCTGAGTAACTCTCTGTTAAATACACATGAAGAATAAAATTTTAAAAAGTTATGTACCACTTTCAATCATCTCCATGACGACATCTCTAGCATGCACATCAATAGTAACCAAAGCACCTAGTGTAGTTCGTGTCTGCTTAGATAATTTTCCTCTCACCAACTCTACAATATCATTAAGCTGAAGCTGAAGAGTATTGTAGTAATCCTTCAAACCCTGCAAGAAAGAAAATGTCAATTTGATTTAACAATCTTTGGATTTTAATGTGCAAATAATTAGGGTTATGAAATTTTTTTTAGTGTGGGCAGACATCTTAATAGAGATTGTTTAATGGACCACCTCCCTTCTCAGTCATTTCTCAAAGACCATCTCCTCTCTCATTTACAATTATCTATCTAAGCTGTAAAACTACAGCATATTGTTTTTTTACATATTTTGAATTCAAGACGCATTTAAATCAATGGGAGTATTGACTTCAATGGGCTTTGGGTCAGGCCCTTACTGCATTTCAGCAGCTGGGAACAAACAGGAGGAGCCTATGATCAGCCTACTCTCTATGAATCATCTGCAAATGCTCTATGATCCATCAGTGGTTTGCAGACCACAGTTTGCAAACCTCTGGATTATATACATGAAGATTTCATTAAAGCCAGTGGTAGGTTTGCTTAGGAAAAGCTGTAGGATTCAGCTCAGCTTATATATTTTTTCAAAATTATTTTAGTTGGCATTTGGTTTATTGAAAGCAGTTTCAAATTTTGTAAGTAGCAATCTTTACAAATCCTGCGTCAAGCAGAATACTTAGTTAAAAAGAACCCTATTTTAAGAAAATTATTTAAAGTTCTTATTCTTATTGGAAGTGCAGTCTGAAACCACATTCATGTTTTTAAAAAAGTGGATCCCCTAGAGAAAGAATTGAATACAGATGTCTTTATTTTGACATTATCTACCTGAGCTACCTGGAATTTGTAGAGTAATAATTTTTTAATTCTTTTATAGAAAATTAGCTCCTAAACTACAATAAAAATGTTCCTATAAATAAAGGTTCAGTATGTATATCTATGAGTGTGCTGTACACGCCCACAAACTATGAAAAGCTCCACTGTGTCATGTTTACCTGCCTTCTTTCTGGTCCCTCCACACTTGATAGTACCACTGATTTTTAAAACTTGTTAGAATGAGGCCTGCCTGGGTATTTAGACTTTTCTAATAGAAAACTCTAAAGTAGCAGGAGGTTACATATCAGCCTACATTTTTGAGAGCCCAATCCTGGATTCCCTGAATAGAAAACTTCCACCAATTCCAATGGAACTTTTGAGTGTAAAAAAGAATTGGTATTAGTCCTTAGGCAGCACTCTCTGTAAATCAGTTACCTGAGTACCCAGTGGGAAAGTAAAAAATTGGCTACTATACATTGTCCATCCATGCTAGAAGAAAGACAGGAGGGCATGGATGTGGCTTAATTAAGCTGCATCTTTATCCACTTATAACATCTGGGAGTATCCAGCAAATTGTACAGTGTAGGGAGGATGGGGTTGGCTCTCAGCTGATCCAGACATAGGAACCCTGCCCCCTTCCTTGGCTCCCTGAAAGGGGGCCAGGAAAAGGAAGAGGTTGGCTCCCATCTGAAGAGACATAGGAGTACCAAATCCCCCTTAAATTAGCTCCCATAAGGGATGCTTTCCTTCAAATCAATTTCCAATCCAATTTATCCAATAACTATACCCCTTGCATACTGAGTACCTGCACTGGATGTCCACCACTAGTGTTACATATAAATTGTGACATGATAACCTAACCCACCTACTCCACCCCCCATCAAGGTGGAAAAGGTGAAAAAATTCACCTTACTTTGGTCAATCTGGAAGTGAGGGAAAAATTCCATCTGAGTCCCACAAGGAAAAGGGGCAACTAGGATAATCCCCACAGTGAGGCAAAAGGAATAGGACCAGGTTCCCAAGTGTATAGGTGGGTGGGTGGCTGGTTCCAGCCTGATCCTGGTAAAGAGGGTGGCTGCATGGTGTTTTAATACGTCTCCCATTTTTCCAGTCAGCAGGAAGGGCAATGCAGTGACCTTGATCTGTCCCCAATTGCACCCTGCCTTTCTTGTCCATCCCTGTAAGCTTTCCCCCTTCTCTGCACTGTTGCAAGGGTTCCCTTAAGGGGAAATGCCCCTTTTCCTCCAGCTAGCCAGACCAAGATCCAGTTGCATAAAGGATGCAGTGGGCACATTCTTCAGAATTTGACCATTACCTAATATTCAAAACACCCAAAGGCTATTTGCATTTCTATGTTTTAAGATTTCTTATCAATTACTTTATCCAATTTTATTTGGGGCAGGGGGAGAGATGAATGATTTAGCTGAACAAAGTACAATAACTGAAATACTAAATGTAAAATAAAAATACAAATATTATATTTCATAATACCTCTGGCCCATTGCAAATGGCTTCATGTACCTCACTCGTCCAGAACATTTGAGACACACACAGCACTACCTGTCCAGGCCAATCTAGAACCCACTGTTTTCTTTCAGTCTCAGGATATGCCTAAAGAGTTAAATACATCACATAATGGTGTCAGTGTAAATAACTGAATACGTACCACTGGGTATGCTTTTGTATTATATGAATCAATATGATGCCTTTAATAATACTCTTTGAAATGCTGGTAATATTATATTTGTATTTTTGAAATAAAATACAAAATATTTCTTTTAAATTGCTTTTCCTTTATTTTCTTCCTTTTTTATTGCCAAATAGTTAGATTTTAAAAGTCTCCTTATTAATTACTAGAATCTGCCTAACATGTTAAATTGAAAACAGAATCATTTTCTGGTTTTGTGGTTTTCTTTTTAGATGAGGGCAAACCTGCAACAAGGATTTTGTTTACTTCTAGTTTTTAACTAACAAAAAAAGACTGAAATACTGAAACAAAGTCTACAAAACACGATATCTTAGAAGATTAGTAATGTTGTCAGGCTTATTTTATATGTTCTCAGTCCTGTTTAAGGTAAAACTCCCATTGACTATCTGGCCTATAATTAGAAGTCTCCCACCAAAATCTTAAGCCTGAGCCTGTGGCTTTCATATGCTTAAATTACACTCAAGGAAAGAAGAGTTTTAGTGTGAGTAAGGCCTTTAGGAGAGCACCCTAAAATGAAGTAAGGACTACTCATATGTACATATTTTTTTAGGAGGTGGCCTGGAACATATAGTAGAAAACATACCAATCTTGATTCAGCAATAACATCATGTATACTCTTCAGCATAATATCTTCCACTTGGATCAGCCACTTCTCCACAGCACCTCGAGCTTCAGAAGTAGAAATGGTTGAAATCAGTTCCACTCGCTCACCTTCAGTGCTATACATTGCCTGAATATCCAGGTTAGGAAGGAAATGCAGCTTAGCAATGCCCTCAAAACACTTTTTCAAGTGAGGCTGAACTCTGAGAGGATCTTTCGTCTCTGACAGGATCTCCAACATTTCATCATTAGACAAGAAGAAAAAACTACAAAAAGATTCACAAAAATGACAGAAGTATCAAGTTACTGCGTGTGTCAGCCCAACTATACAGCAAAATGTAATTTCAATCATGTTTGTTTTTGACATAGTCAACATGCAGCATACCGAGGAAAGAACAGGCGCTTCTTTTCAAGATAAGCATTAAGCCCTTTCATGATTTTGTCGAGAAGCTCATTACACCCCTGAAGTTTCTCCAATAAACCTGTCAATGAAGTGGCAGCAAGAACCTGTAACAACAGATATATAATCTCCATAAGTGAGTACAGTAAGTCCCATACAGGGCACAGGGCACAATGAAGATTATCAAGGTGATAAATACATAGCACACACTTTTACTCTTTAAGTCTTAGGTGTGAGTGCAGGTATAATGCAGTTCACTGAGTATTTTTACTACAAAATTATTGATAAAAATGGAAGGAGGATAAAATTATTTTCTTTTGGGGCCAGTTTATTTCTGAGTCAATATATTACCTTAGGGTCTTTGGCACAATACTTCATAATGTCCCTCCAGTATCTGTCTACAGTCTGGAAGAGACGTCCCTCTTCTGGCATCTGTTGCATGATGTCCTCAGAAGAAAAGATGGGCTCCAAGTAAAGCCACTGAGCTTGCACTTTCAACCATTCATCAATAGTCTCCTGAATTCGAATAAGACGGTCTTCCCATTCCTTAACAAACATATTAAAATTATTGGCAGGATATAGTCATATCACATAAAGTTAAAGAGAGAATCAAAAGTAAAGAAACCAAATCTTATGGACAGCACAACATTTTCTGTCCCCCAAGGAGACTTAATATAAACAGAAAAGTAAACCACTAGGAAGATTAACGTTCTTCCCTATATATGCATTACCTAAGCAGTTTGTAAAGTCTAATCTACCAGTAGACTAGTTTCCCAAAGTGCTGATAAATCCTTTGAATGGAGTTTCAGATAACTTCACTATTATCATCTTTTAATAATGTTATGTTTAGATAAAATTCATTATGATACTGGAGACAAATTCTACTCACCTCTCCATAGCCAGGAAAGTCTGGCTCATAGCAGAACTAGGACAGATCCACATTACAGTAGGGGGGTTGGATTTGAATGGTCTGTCCAAAGAGTACACACCACCTATGCTTCATTGAGCCCATCAGTGTGTGGGCTGCCTACGTGCAACTACAAAACGAGATTTTGGGGTGGTGTCAGGTACAGCAGATCCACCAGATATTCCCCTGATGGGGGGGGGGCAGGGTGCCATAACTACTGAGACTATTCTAGCCCTGAGGTTAAAGTAACAGCTGCAGAGTGGCTCCACTGCTATTCAGCGGCCTGGGGAAAGTAATTCCTTCCTCTGCCAGCCCACCAGGAATTTTCCAGTGTACAGCCCAGATGCAAAGGCGTGTCCTGAGGCCAAAATTTGGCTTATAAAGACTAGATCACTGAATACTTTCATTAAAGATAATGAAAACATCATTATAATCATCAGCAAGAGGGGTTAGAGAGTTTATATAAAATGTTGGTTTCCCAGATTAAAGTGAATCTTTATCTATTTAACCTATTCAGGACATTCTCCCTGCTGCAGTTGGACTTGGCCCAGGAGGAAGAGAGAAACCATGAGCGGGAGAGCAAAGGGAATCTCAACATTAAAAAAAAAAATTAAAACAACTTGTAAAACATTTTATTTAGAAACACCCATGATATCAAATTTTGAAAAATTAATTCCAACGATAATGCCGCAGTAATAAAACATTAGGGCAACTGCATAGTTATCACTTGAATATAAGTGGCCATTTTTAAAAGCAAATAAACATATTGCCTCTCATACCTTGATTTCTTTTTCAAAAGGTTTAATGAAAGGCGATCCTCTCATTGTTTGAGTTTTTACAATCTGATCATCTAGAATAGTCTGAATCTCATCCACTGCTGACAGAATACAAACTCCAGTCTCACGATAAATGCTTGTATGGAAGGAAACAGACTCCCATAGTTCCATCATAGTGTGCATAGCTTTCTCTAAAGAAAACTCCTATGGTATAGAAAGGAGATATTTTATAGTCACTGCACTAATTTTCTTTGATTGACACATTCAATATATAATCTCATATACCTAGATAAATTTCAGGAGATTTGTCACTAGTACTACCAGCATAACATTGTTTTCTTTTATTATTTTTCTTAACATTTCATTTGTTGAAGCATAACAAAATAATACTATTAGGTAACACTGATGCTACAACACAAAAGTTATAAATGCAAACAAATTCAAAGTTATAGCCAACACTCCACCCAAAAGGTCATGTTGTTAGAGATCAGCTCTCAACAGATGCAGAAAATTATGTACAACAATAAAAGGGGAAAAAGTCATAATAATAAGCCCCGGAAACCAGCACACAAACATACTTCACTTCTCATTTGTTTCTTAAAAGATTTATTCTTGTGCTCACCTTACTTGCACCTACACTTATGGTTTCAAATTGCTCCAGGTAAGGGGCTAGGTTCTGCTTTAAAACTTTTCTTAGGGTAGTTCCAGAGTCTGGAGTTAAATCATATCCTATTATATCTGACATCTGTTGCCAGTGGCGAGTCCTTATGCCTGGGTTACAAAGGATAGTCACCGTGGGGATATTCTCCTAGTTGAAAAAAATATTTGCAAAACAGAATTTCATCTATGTAAATACAAATTTTGCCGATAAGGGAATTACAATCCACTTATATTAACTCACCCTCTTTCCCCTTTGCAGCTAAACTTGCATTTCAGTGAATATATCCAGAGACGTTGAATATTAAAAGACTGTCTATAATATACATGTCTATTATTATTTTCAAAACATAATTCCACTGACTTTCTGGATGATGGGCCACTGTTCCTGATATCTAACAATCTTTTCAAACAATGTTTCCATATCAATCTAAAACCTGTCTATTATAGCACTTTCGTCAATGGATCTGCATTGATTATGAATTATAGGTAATAATTTTGCTATTGTATGTGCATTCCTAAGGGTGAACCAAAAGGCTTTTTACCTGCCAAGACCCAAGTTCAGAACTGATGACACGAGTGACTTCAATTACGGTAATCCCTGAACAGTACAGATGGCTTCTTTCAATGCACTGCTTCAGTTGTTACCAAATGTTATTCATTAATTTTTTCTGAAGAAATACAGAACCACGAACTTAGGTCTTGGCAGATGCATAAAAATTAACTAATTTTCAACAACATTTTGTATTAAGATATACTTTCATATACAATTGTTCTACTAGTAATCTGAGAAAAAATAATATTTTGTATCTGTTTATTTTTTAATTCCAGTTTATTTTTAAATACAAAAGGGGCACATAGTGATGCTTACAAAGCCTTTAGCTGCCTTTATGTCTAATTTTCAGAATTCCCTATTACAGTTCTTATATATGCCTCAAAATCTGTTTCTTTTACTGTAGCTTTTTCCATGGCAGGAAGTAACCTTTTTTATTATTTATATAATGTGTAAATTAAAACATATTATTAATTCACTCTTTGGTTATTCATATACCTGAAAATTTGCAAAAACTTTAGGGGTGAAATCCTGGCTCTACTAAAATCAGTTTGCCATTGATTTCAATTGGGCCAGGAATTCACTCTAAATGCATAACTGTTATCACTTGAAAAGCATAACAAAGCCAACACTCCCATGAACACTGCATAGCAGGACTTGAAAAAATCCTTTTAAATATTGTAGTATCTACTTGGATGAGTAATGGTTTTAGGATTTGCCCATAAGTGCTAAGTATTATTATCAATGTTTTTTTTTTAACCTTAAAGTCTTTGATCTGCTCCATTACAGATGAACACATTGTAATAGTTGGATTGTCCTTCTTTTCTTCTTCCAGCTTCTCTTCTACTATGGCTCTGCGATGCAGTGTCTTCTTCTTTTCCAGTTCTGCTTTCTTCTGCTTTTGTTGAAAAACCTTCAACATCCTGTATATCTCTCGAAAAAACTCATCTACCTCAGTCTCCATGCTTTCCCCATTCAGGTCCAGGAAAGCACCATCCATCCAGCTGGGAGAAAAAACAAAATCATAATGCATCTTATACAAGAATCAGAATGAAAAATATATCATGTACTTATCTAAAACATATTTTTAAATTTTAAATATACTATTTGTATCATAAACAGAAGTTTAAAAAGTTAAAAGAAACATTTTAATGGATGTGCAGCTAATATTTTAAATTCTGTCATTCTCTACAAAATACTAATAGTAACCAAGAAAGCACTCACACCTGTTTAGTAGCATCAGGGCTTCCACATGGTATAGTCACTAGAAGGTGACTACCATCTTGGATGGGTATTCACTTGGGGTGGCTAGTCCCTCCCGCCACCCTCTGCTGCTCACACCATTGCAGCTACATTCTATTTTTAGTACAATAGCTCAATCAGAGCCAGAGTGAATGTGTCTCCTAGAGCTGGAAATTATACCTCCAGTTCGGAAGTGTATACCCATTTTCACACACTTTAGACAAGTCACTATTATAGCTTATACAGCAGTATTTACCCACCTGAGGTAACATAATAATTTGAGCAGCTCTACATTCCATTTTGGGAGTGAACACAGCCTCAAAATTGTATTTTATTATATAAATATAGATAGTGCCCCAGATAAGTATGTTTTGGGTGCCCAAGGCAGCCAGCAGAGAGGTAAATCACTGTGGGGCGGGGTGCAGTGGGACTGGGGAAGACACAGTTGGTCCCACTGAGCCTCATCCCCCACAACTAGAACCACCTCTGATGAGCCCCACTTCTCCTGCACCTGGACCAACCTGATGAGCCATCCACACCAAAATCCCCACCCTATCCTTCCTCTTCCCCTGCATGGCATCTAGGACCGGGTCAGACCCACCCCCAGATTTCTCCTCCGGCTGTAGGAAGCGCTGCAAACTCCTCCCTCGCCCCTGCGCGCTTCCTGCACCCATCACTCCTCAGATACAGGGAGAGGAATCACTGTACAGGGAGCTGCTCGCCCATCCACCCAACCCCTATGCATCCAGACCCCCTCATACCCAGATCCTCCCACTGACTCTCACCCCCCACAATCAGAAACACCCCCCCGCACACGATGAACCCTTCTCCTTCTTCACCTGGACCGCCCCGATAAGCCATCTGCACCAAAATCCCCACCCTACCGAGCTCCAACCAGCTGCACCTAGATCCCCACCCCCACTGAGCCCCACTCCCTCAGTATCTAGACTTCCCACTGAGCTCCCCACACCCAGACCCTCTTTACCTCCACTAAGCCCCTAGCATCTTCACCGGGATCCCCTGCAGAATCCCATTACCATTGCACCCAGACCCCTCAATGAATCCCTGTACCGTACGACTGGAGAATTGCTAACATAGTTCCTATTTTTAAGAAAGGGAAAAAAAGTGATCCGAGTAACTATAGGCCTGTTTGTCTGACATCTGTAGTATGTAAGGTCTTGGAAAAAAATTTGAAGGAGAAAGTAGTTAAGGACATTGAGGTCAATGGTAATTGGGACAAAATACAACATGGTTTTACAAAAGGTAAATCATGCCAAACCAACCTGTTCTCCTTCTTTAGGAAGGTAACAGATTTTTTAGACAAAGGAAACGCAGTGGATCTAATTTACCTTGATTTCAGTAAGGCATTTGATACGGTTCCACATGGGGAATTATTAGTTAAATTGGAAAAGATGGGGATCAATATGAAAACAAGGAGATGAAAATATTCACATGCAGGAGTTAAGCTTCAAAATAGCTCACATATCTTGCATGGACAAACAAAAGCAGCCTAAATATTTTAGCCTTTTCCTTATTTAGTTTTAAGACTATCAAGTATATAATTACCGTTTTTCTGTTCGTTGCCATTTCAGTATAAGAACAAAAAGTTTCTGATAGGGATCGATATTAACTTTTAAACTCTCGAGAACAGGATACTCAGTCAGCTCCCACTTGAAGAGAGTCTCTTCTTTATTAATAAAAGCTACTGTTTCCTCTGCTTCCTGAATGCGTTTCTGCAATGCTCTCATGTCAGTCACATACTGAAATCAAACAAGTTTATATCTTTTGAAAATTATTCAAGTTATACAAGGAATAGACATAATTACATTATATTAAAAGAGACAATAAATCATTGGCTTTTCAAAATTATGAGTAATTTGTGAGAGTTACAGGATATCAGCCTCATGCTCTTTAACAAAGATAATAACATGGTCCCCAAGCAGATGGACTGACTTTTTTTCCTGCAATGACTCATGCTCAGAAAAACAAAATAAGCATAATGTTACTCTTCTCAAACTGAAGCATTGTAAAAAAGTGTTCTCAAATTGATTGAGTTTCAAAGGTACATGGTACGAAAAAGAACATATATTATTAACTTTTCTGTAGTTAATATGTAGTCTTGACAACTGTGATTTCCAAGTTTAAACAACAGTTTCATGCTTTGAGAGAATTTTTTAAAAATGTACTCAATTACTCAGGGAAAGAGTCAAGAATCTTCCATTTAAGCATTTTTTTTAATTCAAAATATGGCACGGAGTGTTTAGTGATTAGGGAAGGGGACTGGCATGTCATGAAGTTTCAGATCCAGCATTCAGTCTACTGTTCATATTGAAAGGTATGCTTGTGTTCATTTTAAACAAAAGGTGAAATACAAGGTACTTATGCATAAAGAAGCATGCGTGACTCACCACCCTAGGAACATTTCTAGAAAAGGCCAAGGGGTTAGGAGTGAGCTCAATGTGTGGAGTGGAGAAGTAGAAGAATGTGATGAACAAATCCATATATAGAAAGGTTAAATATGATTGTTAGAGGTTTGTGTTATGTAACTTGTTATGTAACTGCCATGTGCTATAAAATAGCAATGAAAGGGGCTCCTTGCTGGAGGGACTCTGGCTGATTTTTGTACCAGGGGCTCTCCCTTTGTGCACATTGGATAAAGTCTTGTTGAACTCAATTGAATTGAATTGAATTGAATCGAATCGAATTGAATCGAATCAAAGACCCTTGATTCTGCCCGGCATCTGACTCATTTGGTTATTATTGGGAACCACAAAATCCCAACAGCTTCCATCCTGGACACACCACACGATCCATTGTCTACAGCCAAGTGCTGAGGTACAACTGCATTTGCTCCAACCCCTCAGACAGAGACCAGCACCTACAAGATCTTCACCAAGCATTCTCAAAACTATGATACCCACACGAGGAAATAAGGAAACAAATCAAGAGAGCCAGAAGTGTAACCAGAAGCCTTGTGCTGCAAGACAAGCCCAAGAAAGAAATCAACAGAACTCCACTGGCCATCACCTACAGTCCTCAGCTAAAATCTCTCCAACACATCATCAGTGATCTACAACCCATCCTGGACAACAATCCCTCGCTTTCACAGGCCTTGGGAGGCAGGCCAGTCCTCGCCCACAGACAACCCGCCAACCTTAAGCATATTCTCACCAGCAACCACACACTGCACCATAGTAACTCTAACTCAGGAACCAATCCATGCAACAAACCTCGATGCCAACTCTGTCCACATATTTACACCAGCGACACCATCACTAACCAGATCAGCCACATCACCAGTTCATTCACCTGCAACGTCCACCAATGTAATATATGCCATCATGTGCCAGCAGTGCCCCTCTGCTATGTACATCGGCCAAACTGGACAGTCCCTATGTAAAAGGATAAATGGACACAAGTCAGATATTAGGAATGGCAATATACAAAAATCTGTAGGAGAACACGTCAATCTCCCTGGACACACAATAGCAGATTTAAATGTAGCCATCCTGCAGCAAAAAAACTTCAGGACCAGACTTCAAAGAGAAACTACTGAGCTTCAGTTCATTTGCAAATTTGATACTCTCAGCTCAGAATTAAACAAAGACTGTGAATGGCTAGCCAACTACAAAAGCAGTTTCTCCTCCCTTGGTGCTCACACCTCAACTGCTAGAAGAGGGCCTCATCCTCCCTAATTGAACTAACCTCGTTATCTCTAGACTGATTCTTGCCTGCATATTTATACCTGCCTCTGGAAATTTCCACTACATGCATCTGACGAAGTGAGTATTCATCCACGAAAGCTCATGCTCCAGTACATCTGTTAGTCTATAAAGTGCCACAGGACTCTTTGATGCTTTTTACAGATACAGACTAACACGGCTACCCCTCTGATACAAAATCCCAACAGTACACAGTGGACTTTTGAGATTTATGTAACTGGCCAATTCCAAATTAAATTACTGCCTGAAAACCCCAATGAATTTAACTTAGTGGGTTAATTTCCCAAAAGTAAACATACTAAAACCAGCTACTGAAATCATGGCCCCTGTGAAGTCAATGGCAAAACTTCAGTAGGGTCAGGATTTCACCAAGAGTGTTAGCACAGCCTCAAAAGCATTTGCTTCCATATCTTCAATATTACTCCACTCTGTGACTACCTATTAACTGATTTAAACAAAGCCCTTATGATAAATTTCCCCTCCAGTCAGAATATTAGTGTCACTATGGTAGTTAGCGCAAAAGTGGGTGTCTAAAGAGTTTCATCGGCATAACAGTACAGCAATAGAACTTTAACATTTAACTTTGAGTTTGCTACATCTTTTTTTAAATTACAATCCTATTTCTTGTATTAAGCATATGTGACTCTTTGAACTTCCTTTATACTATGTTTATCAGACCTGTTGCATACGATCCAGTTCTGAGAATTCTGTAAACTCTTCCATACGGCGAGTCTGCTTTTCTAGTTCCAAAATAAGCTTCTCGCGTTTGGCCAGTAGTTCACTTTCACCTTTACGTTTAGATTGTTCAACCAGCTATAAAATAGATAATTTAAATGTGTTAAAAGAAAAAAAGCTTGCAGTAGACATTTGAGTGATCAAACATGTGGCATCAGTATCTTGTAAATAAGTGTTATCAGTATGGATAGAGAGAAAATAAATAGTACAGACAGATTACTTCCCTGGCAATAACTGGAGTTCTTTGAGAAGCTTTTGTCCACACAGATCCCACTGTGGGTAAGTGACTAGCAGTTACCTCTCAAAGAGGTAGGTGATAGGAGTTTTATCTAAATAGCAACTGTAGAAGAGTCCTGCAGAGCAAACTAGGCATCTGACCTAGAAGTTGTGACAATGGACTAGTAATTGGTAAACATATGACCCTAACCACAAGTAGCTTCTCTACAAATTTCAGCAATAGGCACTTCTCTGAATCAAGCCAGAGATGTCAAATGGGACCTCATAGAGTACGTCCTAATTTAAGAGGGAAGAGGTAGTTCATTTAAAAAATTGGAAATTTGAATGCAGTCTGCAACTAGAACTGAGCAAATAGTTCATTTTTCAATTCAGGGACTAAACTGAAAACCAATAGGCAAAGTCTGAGCCCATATAGAATGGAAATATGGTGCTGCAAAAGGTGGAAACCACGAACATGAGACCTTTCTGAAACATGGGATCTGTGATGAGATGGACTCCTTCCAAAACTATTCTTGGGAATCAACATAGGTGAAGGCAGAGATCTCGCATGTGAAGTGCTCCTGCTTCCATGCAAAAATGATTATGCAGATGAACAGAATTACTCTAAAGGGGGAGGCAATTCCAGAGTTGTAGAAATAGGAAAAGTCTCCGCCTGACAGCACGAGAGATAGGCACTGGTGCTGTAGAGGTTGGATGCAGAGAGATTCTCATCTTCAGTACCTTGGGCTCCAATACCAAGAGACTCCTGGCTACTGCAGAAAAAGGAGAGACAGCCACCAAGGGGGACTCCAGTTCTGGAGTGATAGTAAGGTCTGCAGGAAATGTAAAACCAGCCTTAGTAGATGAAGGAGACTGTACTGACAATGACAGGGCTCTGTCCAATGGTACAAATACTGGAGTCTCAGCAGAAATCTTGTCAAGATGTGATACCAATGACAATGGGGCAGAGGAAGCAAGGATGGTACCAATGTGGTTTCAAAGGAGCCAGTTTAGATAACTAAGCATGATGGTTTTTAGCCTTCTTGGTCAGTACTGGAAATGGTGACCAGTGCGGCGCCCTATGTGGAGATCTTTGCTCCTTCTGCCTTGGACAGCATGAGTCACTGACTGCGCTGAGGAGAATGGATAAGAAGGCTTGATAGCAACATGAGGTCACATAGACCTAACAGATCCCTTAGCCCCAGAGTAGAGTTTCTTCCTGTTTCAAGGCTGGTTTTATTGAATGCCCCTGCTACAAGAAACTGCTCCTCAGGTGGTACCTCAGAGTCAGAGACACTTCATATTGACCTTTCTGTAAAAATTTTAAAACAAGCATCACAAGCCCTGTCTGTGAGTTCAGTAACAAATACAGATGGCATGCATGCTAGGAATACAAGACTCCTCTAAACAAAATAAACATTTTGTACTCACATCACTGGGGCATAAGAGTCTTGGCACATTTTAAAGCCCAAAGATGTGCTCTCTGCCTTCAGACATATTCCTCAGTACCAAAGCAAGACTCAAAGAAAGAAAAGTGCTTTGGATTTTTTTCACCCACCTGGCTTAAATAAAACTTTTTTTAAAACTACACAAACTCTAAACTAAGTAACTATAAGCTTAAAGTATCTAAGAGTCATGGGAAAGCATAGGGACACTATGAACTCCAACTTGCTACCATGGGCAGTGAGAAAGAACTACAATGCGAACCATGTGGACTATTGCTCGAAGAAGTGGTGGAAGGTTAAGAAAGTAATCTATTATGGATCTGGATCACAGAAAAACAACAACAGGTGCATATTCTTCATTAGTAAACTTTCATCAAATAATTGGAATTCCTAATTCTTATTATCTAGAGAACGAAGTCACATGAAAAAATTAATATCCAGTCCATTTAGAAAGAAAATAATGCAATAATTTCTTCACATAGCATATAACCAGGGTTGAATTTTTAAAAGGCCTGGAAAAATCCCTCACACATCATGGTAATAAGTGTGCAAATTAAAAGGATGATATTCATTTCTCATGCTTCAAGGCACAAACTTTTTGGGGTCTGGAAGGAATTTTCTCCAGTATAAAGTATTACACAATTGGCTAAGTGCATTGTAGTGAATTTTTATCTTCCTCTGAATTATCAGGTATTGACCACAGTAGAAGTAAGATACCAGACTTGCCAAAGACTTTAAGCTCGAATTACAGTTCTAATTTTCTATATTTGTAGCCTGCTGGTACTTGCTAAATATCTAATTATTATATTCTCCATTAGTGCACTGGCTTCTTATAAATACATAAACCTGGCACCATGGTATTTGAGCGTCTTATAATGAATGTTATTATACACATTTGGACTGGACAACAGCAGCAATGAAAATAAATTGTTCAAATACAGTACAAGGCGTAACAAATTAGAATATATAATGTACAAAGAAAATATCTTTACATCATCATGTTCATCAAAGATGGGATTAATCTTCTGAGGCCACAGTAGGACTGTTGCATTCAGTGCCAGATCTTCAGGAGCAAATATAAAAACATCTAAAAGGTAATTCATTCGCCTTTGGCATTCCTATAAAAGAGATTCCACAAAAGCTGATATTTCACATTTGCTTATACCGTACTATTTAATAGGATAACTGAAAATATTTATGAAGGTAAAACAGTGAATTCAGACCCATAATCCCTTGTTCCTCATTATTTTGGTCCAAAGATGAAACCCTGGCCTCACTAATGTTATTACCAAAACTCTCATTGACTTCAGTGGGCGTCCCGGATTTCGCCTCAAGACTATAAATTATCAAGGAATTGACCTCCCATTGCTTTGAAAGGCAATGTAAAATGGAAAGTTTGTGTGCAGAATCTTAGCATGTGTCTTTCTGAAACATTTTTCCCCTACAGTGATCAGATCTCAGCTGCTGAGTACTATGCTTCTTGATCTATCCTTTTTTAAGAGGCTATAATAACATAGGTGTCATGGAGTTTGTGGGAGACAAGGCCCTGCACCCCCGGCTGCCTGCGATTCACCATGACTCTCAGCCAACCAGTAAAACAGAAGGTTTATTTAGACGACAGGAACACAGTCCAACAAGACAGGTCTTGCAGGTACAGACAACAGGACCCCCTCAGCCAAGTCCATCTGGGGGGGGCCCAGGGAGGCCAGAGCCCCGTCTGGGCTCCCCTCCATTTTCCCAGCCAGCTCCAAACTGAAAACGCTCCAGCCCCTCCTCTCGCCTTTGTCTCTTTCCTGGGCCAGGAGGCGACCTGATCTCTTTGTTCTCCAACACCTTCAGTTGGCACCTTTGCAGAGGAGGGGCCTAGGCCATCAGTTGCCAGGAGACAGGGTGTCAGCCATTCTTTGTGCAGACAGCATCACAGTGGCCCCCCTAGGGTTCTGCAACAATCACACATGCCATGACACTCGAGAAATGCATAGGGGAAACTAAGGCACCCACACAGCACTCAGAGAAAACATTAAGAACATTCCCACTTCGTCACAATAGGTAATATAAAATTACATGTTGTTGTGTAGTTTCTTTTAAGTTAAATAAAGTTCAATTTTTAAAAAATTAGAAATCTATTAGAAAAGCATAAGATATTTAAATTTATACCTCCCTTAATGTATAAACTTCTCTTATCTTACCATATTCTATTAACTTAATGTCTGTCTGAGGAAATCCTACTACTTAGCACATATGCTCATCCTGCAGCATATGTTTTGTTTTTCATATATGGCTTCAGCATCAAAGTGGAAAATCTGATCACACATCACCTTGACCCAGAGTACCGAACAAATCAAAGAGTCACTTGCCCTCTGAAATTTTAGGACTAGAGTGGAGCTATAGTAATGTTTGAATTTCCTTTCTCTCACAATTTGAAATATAATATTTCCTATTTTTCCTCCAAGAATCAACAGTCACAGCTCAAGTGCTAAATAGAAGCATTCTCTTGTCAATCCCATCCAAACAATAAAAGGCTCATCTCTGACATTTACAGACAAAATTTTAAACACCAGAGGCAGGCTACAGCTGTAAAAACCCTGCATATTAACAAAACATTTGTATGTACCAACTGGTACCCATTTGTGTCCCCAGTTATCCTATTTACACATGTAAATGTAGTTTAATATGTGAGTGTGTATTTTTTGCAGATACAATCAGCTTCTACTTTTTATAAATTTGGTCTTTAAAGTCAGGACCCAGAGACAGTCTCTAACTTGAGTGTCCTGCAAAAGACACACTGAGCGGAGCTGAGCGGCGTGCTCATGGGAGGAGGAGGAGGAGGCGGAGCAGAGGTGAGCTGGGGCGGAGAGTGGTTCCTCTGTGCCCACCCTTACTTGCTGGGCCCCCCTTCCCCAGCTCACCTCTGCTTCTGCCTCCTCCCACGAGCGTGCCACTCAGCTCCGCTTCTCCTCCTTCCCAGGCTTGCCGTGCAAAACAGCTGATTGGCGCGGTAAGCCTGGGAGGGAGTGGGGGGAAGCGGAGCTGTGGCACGCTCATGGGAGGAGACGGAGCAGAGGTGAGCTGGGGCAGGGGGGCAACAGGGAGAGCCGCAGCAAGTAACAGTGGGGCGCAGAGGAACTGCTCCCAACTCCAGCTCATCTCCGTCTCCTCCCCTGAGCGTGCTGCTGCCGCTCCGCTCCCGCCCCCTTCCAGGCTTGCCGGACCAAACAGCTGATTGGCATGGCAAGCCTGGGGATAGAGGGGGAGAAGCTGGGGCATGGAGCAGTAAAAGCCGTTCCTCTCCATACCCCGATGTAACGCGGTCTCACCTATAACATGGTGAGATTTTTTGGCTCCCGAGGACCGCGTTATATCGGGGTAGAGGTGTAATTGAAGGAAAATCCTGCCCATCCTCTACATGCATGTAAGCAAAGGGGGGATAGGGGCGAGATGTATAAAGTTCACAGAGAGGAAGCATTCATCTTGTGTTGCCATGGATCCCAGATCTGCATGGTGTCCTTAAGCTCCAGTTAACCAGAACTTTTGGTTAATCAGCGGTACAGTGTACTGTATATTTAGACAATGCCTAAACATCTATAAAAACATGCTGTGTAGCAAAGATCTATATACAGGTCAGGGACAGTGGACTTGCCATTGCACACAGTCAGAATGTGAGGGGAATTTTCCCACATGTGACGGGAACTCAAAAAGATTAGGCCAGAATAAAGACTGGGAGTGGTTGGGTCATTACAAAACCTAAACTTAATTTCCCCAATACTAATTTCTCCCTGCTGTTACTCACACCTTCTTGTCAATTGTCTGTAATGGGCCACTCTCTTACAAGGGAGTTATTTTTCCTCCCTTGGTATCCTGCTGTTAATTGATTTATCTCGTTAGATTGACCTCACACTTAGTAAAGAAACCCCCATCCTTTCATGTATCTATACCTGCTCCTGTATTTTTCACTTCATGCATCTGATGAAGTAGGTTCTAGCCCATGAAAGCTTATGCCCAAATAAATTTGTTAGTCTCTAAGGTGCCACAAAGACTCCTCATTGTTTTTTTCAAAAAGGATGGAGGACATTCCCTGGTAGCTGGAATAGCAACTGAGGAGCAACTCCATTGTTACAGGAGATTTTTGATCCCCAGCTCCACAGAAACTCCCCAGTGTACATGACTGCTTGTTTGGAGAAGGATTTAAGCCAAAAGAAATATAGACATTTACCTTGATTTTTATGAGCAATTCCTGAATACCTGTGGTTTTTGCCTTTTCTACATAAGCTATCATTTCCATCATTTCTTCTGTGGTCTCAGGAACTTTTAATGCACGCTCTTTCATTGTTTCAAATTCCTTGCATATTCTGTAAAATCACGTCAAAGTTTAAGATTTTGTTTAACTTGGCTTCTAGCTGAGCCATACCAGCAATATGTGTATGACAGTTACCAAGCATTCCTGGAACTATTGTTCCAATTATCTCTTTAAAATCACTGGGTCAAGTCCATCTCTGGTGTAATCCGTGATTTCAATGTGACAGTGAATTTGGTCAATTAGCTGTAAGAGTCATATAAGTCCTTTACTTTTACCTTTCTAGTAACTCTTAAAATATTTGTTATATAGTTGTTGCAGATTTTTTTTCTTTTTTTTTTTTAAATAAATACATTGAAACTTAAGCACAGTATTAGGGCCATATATTATTCATTCTCTCTCTCACACACACACAAACACACTTTCTCTCTCTCTCTCTCACACACACAAATGGTCTGCTTTGCATTATAAGAATGTAACCCCATTTTGTCATTCTTTTGACATGGCATCATAAATTTTGAATAGTATTTGAGAATTTTATCATGACATCATACATTTTTATTTATTTCTTAACAGTTCATCCCTGACATATATAGATAATCTATAGATGTCTCTCATGTATACAGAGCTTCAAGAAATCTAGAAGTCCCTTCCTCTGGCCAATTCTGGCACTTTACACTTGGGCAGGGCTGGCTCCAGGGTTTTGCCGCCCCAAGCAGCAAAAAGAAAAAAAAAAAAAAAAAGCCGTGATCGCGATCTGCAGCTCTACCACTGCCACTTCAGTCTTTGGTGGCAATTCAGCGGTTGGTCCTTCGCCCAGAGGGAGTGAGGGACTCACCGCCGAATTGTTGCCGAAGACCCGGACGTGCCACCCCTCATCGTTAGCCGCCCCAAGCAGCTGCTTGCTGGGCTGGTGCCTGGAGCCGGACCTGCACTTGGGAAGCCAAGAATGCAGTGAAGTAGATCTCTTGCCAGGTAGTTTTCCCAAAGCCTGCTAACTCTGATAGAAAGGTTGTGCTCTTGCTGGAGTTAGGGCCTGAAGTGCAGTAAAGAGATAGCAGACAATGCAACTCCCCTGAGATACTACTGGCATTCAGTTAACCAGGAGTTTTGCATATGCATAATCAAGGGAGTAAAGTACTGTATATATTTATACAATGCCTATACAACAGAAATGCAACTATGTTAAATAATATTCCTTTCCAAGAAAGTGGTAGTTTATAGGAAGAAAGTATACTCACTTTTCATTTTCCGCTATGTGATTAGCAACTATTCTCTCCATTAGTATATTTGCAAAGCTTTTTGCTTTATCAGTCAAACCCTGTTTCAAATCATCACAGTCCAAACGTACCATAGGGAAATGAGCTAGTAGTGGCAAACTCATGATTTCCTTAGCAAGGCTGAGGAACTCATCTATAAACTTCAAAATGACATGTACACATGTTAAATTGCAGAAACATTCTTTAAAATATTTAGATCTATTAATAAGATTTATAAATTCTTTAAAAAGCTTTAAAATAATACTTTATTCTGATTACCATATTTATTCGGGAAAAAAAATCCACTTGTGGATACTCAATATGTTTTTGTGAGCTTAACGGCTGTACACCTATTTTTCTCTATTTTCTTAATTATTGCACAGAAAAATTATGCATAAAATGTATAATTTAAACTTACATCAGTATATTCATCAAAACTGTGTTCTTCTGCTTCAAAGGTCTTTATTCGTGTGTCTGCTGTACCATCTACAAGCCAACCATACCTTTCAACTGTAAGGTAATAATCACATTGAAACCACAATGCATGTACATAAAAGTAGGCTAATTATTTCACAACATTAACTTCAAGTACTAACATTCTCATACAAAACGCAGTCTTAGCTCACTTACCATATCTTTGAAAATGTTCTTTTGGACCTTCCAAGTTGTCCTGGATTGCTCTCTTTAGTGTAGATGAGGCCCAAGCTATGACATGGTCAGCAAGTTCAGTGTCAAGAGTTACAGCGGTGGCTCCTCCAGCTAGCCAAGAATGTACTGTTTGAACATTCTAAGAGAAGCAGAAAATGACAATTATATTAAAAAAGTAAAAGAATAACAATACGAAATTTAGATACATGTTCCTAAAACATAACTTGGAAAGGTTTTTTTTAAACTGGGCTTTCTGCTATTATTTATTTGTGTTGCAAAATCATGAGAGGCCCCAACCAAGATCAGGGCCCCATTGTGCTATGGGCCACGCACACACATGCACACCAGGACTCCCTGCCCCAAGAGCCTATAATCTAAACAAACAATGTATTATTCCCCTTTTACGGATGAGGAACAGAGGCACAAAGAGATATATGGCTACATTCCGACACCCTTACTCTGTGGTTAGCCCCATTGAATTCAATTAGTGATACGTTACTCTGGAAGTAGCCCAAGTATGAATACGGTTGTTGGAATCTAGCCCTCAGGTACTTGCCCAAAGTCACCCAGGAAGTCTGTGGCTAATCTCGAGTCCCAGTCCAGTATCTTAACTATAAAGCTTTAAACCTTCACACTTTAATTTCAGGGACTGGAGGTGTTAGTTATTTAACAGATATATCCTTTATCCAGAATGGTAGTCATTTGAATTAAGTTAATGATAATAACAAAAACAAAAGAAAAAAATCAGACTTTTAAAGTAAAAATCCCTCCTCCTCTCCACTGCTTAGTTCTACAGTCAGCATAGAGTCTTCCATGACAAACATGATCAAAATTACTGATGTTAAAAAAACAAAACAAAACCCAGAATTTTCACTTATTATAATTAAAACACTTTCAGGCCATCTAAATACATGGAAAAGAACAAAATTAAAAAAGGATGAGGAGAGGACACACCCATTTCTTTTTCCTTTAAAGGGAAATTCACCTTTAGGGGCAAGCTTCAGCCTAGCTTTCACATATATTTCTGTAAATATTGCACATGCACATACACAGCCCTCACTTTACAGGTGCAAACACACATGCAAACTTTTTTAAAAATGCTAACATCTGTGCACAAGCAAAAAACAGTCACCAACTTTTTTCTGTAACTGTTGTTCCTCAAGTTGTGTTGCACATATCCATTCGACTGTAGGTGCGTACGCACCTTGTGCACAATTATCAGATTTTTCCCTCAGCAGTACCTGTTGGTGTGGTGTGAGTGCCCTCTGTTGCCTCATGCCATTGCATGCAGGTATAAAGGGAGAAGCCGCTCCCAACCCCCCATAGTTCCTTCTTACAGGAAACAGAAAGGAAGGAGGGCGGGTTGTGGAATGGACATATGCAACACATATCAAAGAACAACAGATACAGAAAAGGGTTAGTCACTGTTTCTTCTTCTTCAAATGACTTCACATATCCATCCACTGTAGGTGACTCACAAGCAATTCAAACCGGAGGTGGGCTTGGAATCTACTTGAACAGGAATTGTAGGACCACCTGTCCAAATCTGGCATCATCTCTAGACTGATGAGAGAGAGGGCATAGTGCGAGGCAAACATATGGATCAAGGACAAGGTGGCAGCCTTACAAACATCCAGGATGAGCCAGAAAGGTAGCTTTCAAGGCCTGAGATCTTGTCAAATGAACCAACACTCTACTTTGGGTGAAATACCAGCCTTTCAGTAGCATAGATGAATACAGCTGGAAATCCAGGAAGATTTGGGTGAATACTGGATGACCCTTTATTCTGTCCAAAACTGCAATGAAAAGTCTTGATAAAGACTTAACTGGCTTAGTCTGATCCAGGTAAAAAACTAAAGCTTTTCTAACATCTAGAGCAGTGCTTCTCAAAGTCGGTCCGCCACTTGTTCAGGGAAAGCCCATGGCAGTCCAAGCCGGTTTGTTTACCTGCCGCGTCCGCAGGTTTGGCCGATCATGGCTCCCACTGGCCACGGTTCGCCATCCCAGGCCAATGGGAGCTGCGGGAAGCGGCGTGGGCCGAGGGATGTGCTGGCTGCCCTTCCCACAGCCCCCATTGGTCTGGGGCGGTGAACCGTGGCCAGTGGGAACCATGATCGGATGAATCTGCAGACGCAGCAGGTAAACAAACTGGCCCGGACTGCCCGGAGTTTTCCCTGAACAAGCGGCGGACTGGCTTTGAGAAGCACTGATCTAGAGTACAAAGGTTTTCTCAATTTTTACAAGAATGAGACTTTGGAAAGAAAATCAGTAAATAAATTGCTTGGTTAATGTGGAAACTGGAAACCATTTGAGTCAGGAACTTTGGATGAAGTTGAAAGAGTACTTTGTCTCTAAAAAAAATCCTGTGAGGAGGTTCTGATACCAAGGCTCACAGTTCCCCTACTCTCCTGGCTGAGGTAACAGCAACCAAGAAAGCCACCTGGATAGAAAGGTGTTATAGAGACTAGATTTCCAGCTGCTCAAAGGGAAGACCCATCAACTTTGATAGAACTAAATTTAAATTTCAGGGGGGGGGTGGAGGCTGTATACCTGTGTATATAATCTGTCCAAACCCTTCAGAACCCTGATGGACATAAGGTTTGAAAAAAGCGAGCAGTTATCCACGGGAGGGTGGAAAGTTGAGATAGCTGCAAGGTGGACTCTTATGGAACTAACAGCTAACCCTTATTGCTTCAGAAACAATAATCCATTATCTGATGAAAAGGAGCTAGAGCCAGGGAAACACCTGTCTGTGTGGACCAAATGGAGAATCTTGTCTATTTAGGAAGGTAAGCAGTTCTAGTTGAAGGCTTTCTCTATTTAGAAGAACTTTCTGCACTCCCTTAGAGCAACCTCCTTCCAAGGGTGTAAGCCATAAAGCATCCATGCTGTCAGGTGGAGGGCATTCAGGAGGGATGAAGTAGGAGGCCGTGGTCCTGGGAAATCACATCTGCATCCTGCAAGAGTGACAGTGGAAATCTTACTGATAGAGCTGTTAGCATCAAAACCCAATGCTGATTGGCCCGTGCTGGGGCTATTAGTATATGGCGAGAACGGACTTGTTTGACTTCAGACAAGACCTTGGACAGGAATGGCAGGAAGACATACAGCATGCCCTTCAACCAGGGTAGGAGGAAGGTATCTGTCAATGAACCTGGGTTGTTGCCTGCTTGGGAACAAAAAAAAAATTACTTTTTTGTTTGCTTTTGTTGCTGACATGAGGAATCCTCCACAGCTGGAAAATGGACCTGGACACTTCTGGATGAAGAGAACACTGATAGTGATTTGTGAATTACCTGGTTAAATGATCTGCAAGAGTATTCCGAATTCCTAGAAGATAAGAAGCTTTAAGGCTGATAAAACTGGCAGTGCAAAAATTCCAAAGCAGAAGTGCCTCTTGGCATAACTTTTGTGGACTGGGCTCCACCTTGTTTGGTTACATGACTGTTGTGTTGTTGGTGAACACCAACAAATTATGACCTTGGACATATGGAAGAAATGCTATGCAAGCCAAATGGATGGCCCAACGCTCCCTAATATGCATAGGCACTTTGGATTTTGGAAAGACCAAAGATCTTGTATCTGAAAGGGGTCCTAAGTGAGCTCCCCCAACCTAAATTTGATGCATCTGTGACTAGGGTGATTGCCTATTCTGGAGATGCAAAGGGAATTCTCACACAACCCCCTGGAGGTTCTATCTACCAGTCCAGGGAGAACAAGACCTGAATAGTACTTGAATCACCATTTCTATATGATGGCAGGCTGATGACTACACCACAGCTAGCCAGCCTTGTAACTCCTTGAAGTGCATTCTGGTATGCTGCACCACACAAATGCGCACTGGCATATGCCTTAGAAGTTTGATGCAGTTTTGTAATGTAGTGACAGGATGTACCTTTAGAGCTACAGCAACAACCTCCATTGCTTGGAACCTCAGCTTTAGCAGGAAAGACCTGGCCTTTGTAGAGTCCTGGACTGCTCCAATAAATTCTATTCTTTGTACAGGAGTCAGGGTAGATTTCTGCTTATTGATTAGGAGCCTGTGTGTCAAAGGTGGACTGTATAGTTGCCATGCTGGACAGTACCTGAGATCTGGACTGGCTTCTTACATGCCAGTTGTCTAGGTAAGACTCCTGACTTTTGCAGTAATGCTGCTACCACAGTCATGCACTTTGTTGAACACGTCAGGAACTACTGACAGGCCATAGGGAAATAATGTGAATTGTCAGTGGGATCCATTGACCACAAATCTGAGGAATTTTCAGTGGCTCTAGGGAACTGCCACATGAAAATAAGGGTCTTAAGTCGAGAGCAGCAAACCTGTCACTGGGATCTAGGGAAGGGATAACAGAAGCTAGAGTGACCATCCAGAATTTTATTTTCTTTAGGATCTTGGCTAGCAGTCTTAGATCTAACATAGGTCTGAGACCCCTCTTTGCTTCGAGATTATGAAGAATCAGGACTAAAATCCTTGCCTCTGAGCAAGATGGGAACTTCCTCTATGGCCCCCATGAGAAGGAGAGACTGGACTTCCTGAAGTAGAACATTCTCATGACAGTGGTCCCTAAAGTCAGATGGGGAAGGGGGGATGGGAAGGAGGAACAGAAACAAATTAAAGGGTGTATCCCAGTTCCACCGTGCTTAGGACCCAGTGATCCATGATGATGCGGGACCAAGCACTTAGGAAGAGGGACCGAGGGTTGGCAAATATTGGGGTGGAAAAAGATATTCTGGGTAGTGGTTGACTGCTCTTAACAAACAGATCAAAACGTTTGTTTAGAGGACCCAGTTTACCTAGATGAACTGGCAGCTACAGAAGAGGAAGGAGGAGGAAGATGCCTCTTGTAACTTCTGTCCTTATTCCTGAACAGGTCCTGGGTACGAGACATGAAAGGTGGAAACCACTGGGTCTTCTGCAGGCAGAACTGTTTACTTTTTGTCATTAGTGTATAAATCCCCAGAAACTTAAGGGTTGCTCTTGAATCCTTAAGACTGTGTAGTCTCTCATCAGTCTTTTTAAAAAAAGAGCGAGAGGCCTTCAAATGGGAGGTCTTGGAGGGTTTGTTGCATCTCTGGGAGAAGACATGACAACTGCAGCCAAGAGGAATGCCACTTAGTGATGGCAGAAACCATAGCTCGAGCAGCAGAGTCTGCCACATCTAGACTTGCCTGCAAGCTGTTCTGGCAACTATATTGCCCTCCTCTATCATAGCAGTGAACTCCTGCTTTACTTCATCCGAAAGCCTGTCCTTAAATTCCGCGTTATCCCACAGGCTAAATTTGTACTGATCCAACAGAGCCTGCTGGTTCATGATTCTAAACTGTAAACCTCCCATAGAATAAAACTTCCTTCAGAATAGGTCCAGTTTCTTTGCTGCTTTCCCTTTTGGCATTGAGCCCTGGTGTCTCTGTCTCTCTTTTTCATTAGCAGCAGAGTTTTCCAGGGAACCTGGAAGAGGATGGTTACAAAAATGTTCAAACCCTTGTGAAGGGACTGTTCTTCACCCTTTTTGCAGTGGGAGGAAGGGAAGACACAGTCTACCATAATGCCCTGACAAGAGCCAGAATTGCCTCATTAACAGGGAGAGCTACCCAAGAGGTCCCGAAGAGGCTAAATGTCCACAAGCCTGTGTGATTTTTCTTTTACCTCTTCCAGTTGGATATCCAAAGCTGCAGCCACCCTCCTCAACAAGTCAGCAAACAGAGCTGTAAATAGGGGAGTTTGGGGGAAGACTAAGAGAGGCAGGCAGAGGATCAGACAGGCTAGTGAAGGGAGTGTGCAGTGTTCTAGCAGTGTTTTGGTGCTTATTGGGGTTTTGTTTTGCTGTGGGTGGTGGTGTTTTGGTTTGGTCTGTGTTTCCCAGATATACAGGATTTAGGTGAGAAGTCTATGACAGATATAGAGGCAGCAGTAGTAGTGACCCAAGCAGTGGAAGACACAATGAAGATGTGGAAGCTGCGGCATGTACATGATCCTGGAGTGGGTACCTGATAAGAGTTTCATCTGCATGAAGTGCCGCCTGATAGAGCTGATGGAAGAAAAGATCAGAGAATTGGAGATGCAGGTGGAAACTCTGGTTGAGTTTAGAAGGGGGTTCGAGTGGATGATGGAGCAAAGACATGAGAAGTCTGAATGGAAAAGCTCAGACTTGCAGATGGAAGAAGGACCAAAAAGCTCTGAGGGGAGACTGCTGGGTGAGGAAAGTGGACAGTAGAAGCACATGACTAAGAGAACGAGGCAGAGGAAAAGACGGACTAGTGAAGGAGAAATAGAACTCAGGAACAGGTTTGCGGAGTTGGAAAATGAAGAAGGGACACAGCAGGTGGTCGCTGAAGGTGAGAGGGCAAGGAAGAAGAGAACAGAAGCTAGTCCTATAAGAAGAGGGGAAGAGTCAATGGAGATAATGACACCAAACATGAGCCCCAGGAGGATACGGGATGGATTGCGGAGGATTGCAAGGTTGAATAGGAATTGAGGACTTGCAGCCACAGGGAACGAGGATAGACCGGAGAATCACACCATCACCAGGAAAAGGCAAGTCTACGTGATTGAGACTCCTTACTGAGAAGAATAGACAGGCCTGTAACCAGAGCTGATCCAGAGAACAAAAGGGTGTGCTGTCTGCCGGGTGCTAAGAAACGAGATGTGGACCTGAGGCTGAAGAGGATCCTAATGGGAGCGAAAGAATCCACTGATTGTCCTTCATGTGGGAACGAATGATACAGCTATATTCTCGCTGGGGAAGATGCTTAAGGAAATCAAGGCCCAGGTGATCTTCAGTGGGATTCTGCCTGTTCTTAGAGAAGGGCAACAAAGGTGTGACAAGATTATGGTGATCAACAGATGGATCAGGCAGTGGTGCTATAAGGAGAGCTGTGGGATGTATGGCCACTGGGAGTCATTCATGAACAGAGGACTGTTCTCTTGGGATGGACTTCACCTGAGTAGGTAGGGAAATAGACTTCTAGGATGGATGCTGGCACAACTGATTAAGAGAGCTTTAAACTAGGAATTGAGATAGACTGTAAAGAAATAAGAAGGGATGGAATGGATAAGACAGAATCTGTCTGGGCAAAAATCACATTGGGGAAGAAAGTGTGAAAGTAGAATGAATTATATTGTAAAAATAGAAAGGATTAAAGAAATGCTGTGTGTACCTTTAAGCAAAAGAGCTGAAATGCTGCAATCCAGGTATCAGGAATGCAGACATTAAGATAAAAGAATTGCTCCACTTAAGGGCAATTGGTGAAGTATTAGCCTTAGATTGATAAGAGTTAGTAAGAAAGTAGGATATGCATGCTGTGCCCCAGGTAAATTTTACAGTTTTGTTCTCTTTGTCCCTTTGTTTAGTTCCCGCTCTTTTATCTGTATAAATAAGATAGTTTGTGTCTTGCATGGTGCTCACATTATCTGGGTGTTATTAGCAGAGTGCTGTGCTAATAAAACAGAATGATCTGACAAACTGTGAGTCCTGAATCTAACTTTGACAAAAGCTACTAGAGCCTCCCCTGAGATAGTGCTTGGAGTGTGCTATAGACCACCAGGATCTGATTTGGATATGGATAGAGACCTTTTTAATGTTTTTAATGAAGTAAATACTAATGGGAATTGTGTGATCATGGGAGACTTTAACTTCCCAGATGCTAGTATTATGCTAGTAATCATAATAGGGCTCAGATTTTCCTAGATGCGATAGCTGATGGATTCCTTCACCAAGTAGTTGCTGAACCAACAAGGGAGGATACCATTTTAGATTTGTTTTTGGTGAATAGTGAGGACCTCATAGAAGAAATGATTGTAGGGGACAACCTTGGTTCAAGCGATCATGAGCTAATTCAGTTTAAATTAAATGGAAGGATAAACAAAAATAGATCTGTGACTAGGGTTTTTTATTTCAAAAGGGCTAACTTTAAAAAATTAAGGAAATTAGTTAGGGAAGTGGATTGGACTGAAGAACTTGGGGATCTAAAGGTGGAGGGGGCCTGGAATTACTTCCAGTCAAAGTTGCAGAAACTATCAGAAGCCTGCATCCCAAGAAAGGGGAAAAATTCATAGGCAGGAGTTGTAGACCAAGCTGGATGAGCAAGCATCTCAGAGAGGTGATTAAGAAAAAGCAGAAAGCCTATAAGGAGTGGAAGATGGGAGTGATCAGCAAGGAAAGCTACCTTATTGAGGTCAGAACATGTAAGGATAAAGTGAAAAAGGCCAAAAGACATGTAGAGTTGGACCTTGCAAAGGGAATTAAAACCAATAGTAAAAGGTTCTATAGCCATATAAATAAGAAGAAAACAAAGAAAGAAGAAGTGGGACTGCTAAACACTGAGGATGGAGTGGAGGTTAAAGATAATCTAGGCATGGCCCAATATCTAAACAAATACTTCACCTCAGTCTTTAATGAGGCTAATGAGGAGCTTAGGGATAATGGTAGGATGACAAATGGGAATGAGGATATGCAGGTAGAAGCCAAACTTGAACAAGGACTAAATTGGGGGGGCCAGATAATCTTCATCCAAGAATATTAAAGGAACTAGCATATGAAATTGCAAGCCCATTAGCAGAAATATTTAATGAATCGCTAAACTCAGGGAACTACAGAGAATTCTTTCCTGGGTGTCTGGCTGGTGAGTCTTGCTCACATGCTCAGGGTTTAGCTGATCGCCATATTTGGGGTTGGGAAGGAATTTTCCTCCAGGGCAGATTGGTAGAGGCCCTGGGGGTTTTTCGCCTGCCTCTGCAGTATGGAGTACGGTCACTTGCTGGAAGATTCTCTGCATCTTGAAGTCTTTAAACCATGATTTGAGGACTTCAATGGCTCAGACACAGGTCTGATACAGGAATGGGTAGGTGAGATTCTGTGGCCTGCGTTGTGCAGGAGGTCAGACTAGATGATCTAGTGGTCCTTTCTGAACTTAAAGTCTTTGATTAGAAAGGGGAGAAGCAGACTTTTGTCACCACCTCCTTAGGTGAAGAAGAAGAACTGGTTAAGGGTTGTTGAGGTGGCGCCTTCTCCAATTCCTCCCTAGAAGAATCCAGAGTACACAGTTCCCTGTGCATGGTACCAGTCCCGGTACTGGAGGTAGGTAGATGCTGCCCTGTTGTAGATGTTCCCGATGCCTAGCCAACGTAGTAGGGTGGGAAGGGAGTAGAGATGCTCTAGGCTGTAAAGGGAATCCCCAAGGGTAGCAAAAGGCCCATTGAAATGGAGGTGGGACCCAGTTATGTCCAGGCCATTGGTCCTTGGAATGCTGAGCATGGGGGCTGCTGAACAGATCAGCTGAGACACATAAGAGTTGACCTCAAAGACTGATGAAGAGCCCTCTTCCTCAGGCTGAGGAGGAGCTGACTCTGTCAGTACTGGAGAGACCAGTTCCAAGTCTGAAGATGGAGGAACTGGCAAGATCATCACTTCCCTCTAGAGCTTCCCTCAAGATGTAATCCTCCTGAGGTGCACTGAATGTGTGTTGGGGCTGGAGCCGGAACCATTGAAGCATATATGGCAGATCCCAGTATTGGTGAGGAGTCCTGAATAGCTGGGGAAACCGGTACCGACAGGTTCAATAATTACTGAACTGCCTCAAAAGCCTTGGTCGTAGATGGCACCAGAAAAGAGCTCTTGGATCTTTGGTATTGAAAGGTGCATCGGCACTTCAGGGATCAGTTTCAACAGGCCTGTCCTAGGCTCTGGAGTGAGTGACCCCTCTTGGTTTAAGGACTATGCCTGGGAGTGCCCTTCTTTGAGCACTCCTGTGTATCATTGCCTCCACTTGTTGCTTTCACCAAAGATCTAGACAATGCCGGTACTGAATCGTTAGAAGACTTACATTGCCTCTTCTTCAGTATCACTAACAAAGATCTGCTTCTTGACTCAGTCAAATCAAGGGGAGCACTCCTAACAGATCTGGACATGCTTGATATCTGTTCTGCACAGGAAGGCTCTGATGGTGGGCAAACTGCAGGCTCCATGAGCAGACTGTTGAATCTAGTTGCCTTTTCTTTAAGCAGAGCTTGAACCCCCTACAAATGTCACCTTTGTCACTCACATACACCTCCCACAGACATTCAAGGCAGCTGGGATGCAGGTCATTTACTGGCATAGACTTGTTACCTGAGTGACAGGTCTTAAAGCCCAGAGAACAAGGCATGAATCCGGTACCAGTACCAAAATGGAAACTGGTGATTCCATGTTACTAAATACTAACCTAAACTTACTCTTTCATCTAAACTATGTATAAAAACTCTAAACTAACCTAAAACCAACACAACTGGTACTATATACACTAAAGAGGGTAAGACTTTCAAATGCAAGGATAGCAGTTCCAACAACCATTACTGGTGGTATGAAGGAACTTAGGGAGGTCAGGGATGGCTCTGCCCTTTATACCTGCATGTAGGGGTGTGAGGCAGCAAAGGGCACTCATGCCACCCCAACAGGTACTGCTGAGGGAAAAATCTCCAACAATTGTGCATGGGGTGTGCACAAACCTACAGTGGAATGGATGCACACTCACTCAAAGAAGTAGTGATTGCCTCTGCTCTCTCCAAAAAAAAACAGGGGGAGGGATAGCTCAGTGGTTTGAGCATTGGCCTGCTAAACCCAGGGTTATGAGTTCAATCCTTAAGGAGGCCACTTAGGGGTCTAGGGCAAAAATTGGTCCTGCTAGTGAAAGCAAGGGGCTGGACTCAATGACCTTTCAAGGTCCCTTTCAGCTCTAAGAGATAGGTATATCTCCCTTTTATTTTATTTTTTTTATGGGTCCAAACTCTGTCAAGCTGCTCACAATGTTCTCACTGGGGAATAGTCTGTGAGACAGAGGGTATCCAGGCCTCCCTCTTCAGACTGTTTAGTGCATATGTTGCCATTGGCAGTAAATACTAACCATTAGATGGCACATAGGCAATCACTGGCTCCTGGTCCAAGGCACACCAAAACACACCTCAGAGCTCAGCATCCTGACTGCCATAAGGAATCATGCTCTGCATTGCAGAATCCTTGCAGCAGAGACAATGTACCAGGCTACATCTCTGTTTCTAAACTCTCTTCTGGCCAGGGCAGGATATGATCCTAAATTATTAACATCTTCATATACTCTGTAACGTTACACATACAAACTCCAGAGGTAAATAAAGATTAAACTGCACCTGCAGAGTCTGCCCTATCCGGGTCACTATAAACAGAATGGCTTCTTCCAGATCTTGAAGGCTTGGATAGAACTCCATTTTCTCATCATCAAAAGTCAATTCCATCTTAAACAATGGCAGCCATCTTTTGTCTCCAGGATCAAAGAGCTTCACATAAGCTTCAACGGTTCTTCTCAATAGCTCTTTCAGCTAGACAATACCACACATTGACTTTATTACATGAAAACACCGAAAACTATATCTCTTCCACTTTTTAAATAAGTCAGGATTTCCATTTTACTTCAGTACCTTGAGCCTTGCCTAAAACCCAATTAAATCAATAGGAGTCCTTCAATTGACTTCAGTGGGCATTAGATCAGACCCTTAAAAGTAACACTTACTTCTGTCAAAGTGTTTTTATCTGCTATTGTTACAATAACACATCTAATATTACTAGTGCACCTAAGCATTACTATAAATGACAGATAGAATATGATAATTATTTTTAATTTTTGTTTGCTTACTTTGTGCATTTGAAAGCACTTTGTATATAGTTAGTTTCAACCTTTTTCCTATAATTTTTTTTCAGGGTTTGATCCTGAACACACTTACACATGAGCAACTTTAATCCCACTGAACATTATTCATATGTCTATGTATTTACACGACTAGGTCCTTTGTCAGTTTCCCTTCTTTGTATGTGTGTGTTTGTTTTAAAATACAGCAGCAGGGTAAAGGATTTTTTTAAAAAAATATGGGAAATATAATTTTGCAGCCATGAAAACTGGCTGGGGAATTCATCAATTTTATCTCTTTTTTTGACTGATTAGATTTCAAATGATTGAGTCTCTTGAAAGAGACTATCAAACTGTTTTATGTCCAAAATTTTCATTCGCTTTGGGGAAAATAAAAACACTTAATACTATCTAAGTCTTTTACAAAAGAAAACTTTTTAAAAATCAGGCAATATATTTTCCTAATCTAACTGGATTCCAGACAATAGAGAGTTAACAATAAGATTTTTAATTAAAAATAACAGATGGTATATTGAACTGGCTTATTTAAAAATCACCAAATTATTACATATAAAAGTTAACTATTGTAGGTTCAAAAGATATTCACCTGGTTAGACATAAGTGTAGCTACACAGTTATAGAAAGAATCAACCTTATCTGACTTTACACCCTCTAATGCCTCCTTTCTGGTGAAGAGATTGATAACTCTTGGATACCATGTGTTCAGTAATTTCTCTTCTGTTTTTGAACAGTTCAAAGAAACATCATTCTTCAGTGATTCACAATCAATTGGACCTTTCAAACTGTTTACCAGAAAAAGAAAAATGAAGGACTGATATGAAAATTAAATTCTACAATCTAACAGGACAATTGTGTAGAACTGGGATCTTAGTCTTGTACTATATCTACCAAACTATACAGTCTATTCTTCCTTTAAAGAATGGTAAGCCTAAGTGATCCTCTTACGGTCAGATTGAAAAGCCCCAAAAACTAAAGAAGAACTGATACTGGGAACAGGATCAGCAACAAAGGTAAGGAAGATAAAACTGGATCTATCAACTGCAAGACTGGAGAAAAATAACCAAATGTAAATAGTAAAGGGAACATGTAATAGTGGAAAATGAGGAGATGAGCATTGGTGAAGTTTCCCTACAGCTAGCAGTCTTGCTAGAAGAGAATATATCAATTTCTTCAGGTAAAAATACAGGGAATCAATCCTACTATATGTCATGTCTTGGTCCACTGAAGTCAATGGGAATTTAGCCATTGAGTTCTACTGCTCATGAGCTGGACTTAAGATAATTAACGGGAGAACATACTCCCAATGTACTGATATTACTCATAATGTACAAGCAGATGAACTATTTCTTCACAGCACAGAGTAGGAAAATTATGTTAAATGTTTTACAGTGTGATGTTTCCTACTTATAGGACCTTAAAGAACCGAAATAACACATTAAGCATTTCATTAGTCATATATCAAATTAAAATAAATTGCAATTTCATAAATTTTTTATTAACTACAAAAACACTGCTCATATAGCCAACATTTATAATCTTTTAATTCAACAAAAGATATTTTACCTGAAATTTGACAAGTCCACTATAAGTAATTTGGAAAATGTTGTGTAACCAATATCCAGTAAAATTTTCAGAGTAGGATGAAGAATGTGCAAGTTTGTGAGGATCTGACTTCTTGCTTGTATAAAACTATTATGCCATGGTCTGGAAAAATCCAGACCTCTGAAAAAGTAAAAGCAACAAGTGGAGAGAACAAACAATACAACATATTAAAGAACTTCAGTAAAATATCCTTTAGATCTAAAAAGTGTGATTTTTAAAATAAATAAATTATATATATATATATATATATATATAATGTATTTATTTAAATATATATATATATATATACACACACACACACACACATTTATGCAGGCAAGGGTGTTATGCACATATCTTCAATCTAATGTAGTGGAAGTTATGTAAATAAACTGTTCACTCATCCATGAGATAATACACTCTATTTCAGATCAACTGGTTTTACCACCGGTTCACCATCATAAACTGTGATTTCATCAGATATTATTAACTCAGAAGGGTCAGACTGGATTAGTATTTGGGTGAGAGATGCAAGTGCTGGTGATTCAGCAAATGGCACTCTTGATTCTAAATAAATATACCAACAGAATGTGACAGGGGGCACTCTGCTGCCATAATTGCCATCTTTCAGATCAAATTCAAAACCAAGTTCCAGACTACAAGTGGTCATTAAAATTCCCATTGCACTTTTCAAAAGAGTATTTGTATGAACCCTGACGTCCTAGTCAAATTCCAAATTAGGGATTTATATTCTACCTAAATCGCCCTACAGTTTCAACTTACTTCCTGTCCTAGGGCTGGATCCCGCACCACTGAAGTCAGTGGAAGCTTTGCCATCAACTTCAATGATTGCAGGATGAGGCAGCCAAAGTGTAGTGAAGCATTGCTCTCTACCATTGAAAAGACGCATTTCATTCTAGAGGCAGCTACATTTCAGCTGTGGGCAACATGATCTTTATGATTTGCATAATCAGGGCCAGATTCTGATATCCTTATTCATATTGAATAACACCTTACTTCATTAGTCCCATTGACTTCAAACAGAACTACTCTTGAAGAAGGGTGATGCTCAGTATGAGCAAGGGTGCCAAAATGTGCCCTGTATTAAAAAATTTTTAAAGAATTAATGATTCATTTGGATGTAAACTGCTATATAAGAACAAGGGCCTGATTACTGCTGAATTGCAGAATCAATACTAGGAGCCCAGTTATCCCATTATTGTGTTTATACATCTCAGTAAGAGTAGGGTGACCAGACAAGTGTGAAAAATTGGGATGGGGAGAGGGGTAATAGGAGCCTATATAAGAAAAAGACCCAAAAATCGGGACTGTCCGTATAAAATCGGGACATCTGGTCACCCTAAATAAGAGTCTCCCAAATGTAACTGAAAGGGTGATTAGTCACTAGGCTACTTCTTAACTTAATTTACTCACAAAGGTGATACCGGTAATGGTCCTTCCTTTTCATCTTCAAGTCCTTTTACATCAGGTTTCACAAGAACACTTCGCACTAGAATGCATTTATAAATATGTAACCATTAGAAGGAAATTTAACTATCTTTAATTTCCACAAAAGGAAACTGGCTGGTATTTTCTCTGTCTTTCTCTGGAGAGGACCAAGACTCTGGTATGATGGAGATTTAACTATCACTCAAATCTTCAGAATATTTCCCCCCACAAAGGTCCCTGATGCGGCCATTTTAAAAGTTTGTATTGTCAAGTATGTTTTGCGGAAAACTGATATTAAATAAGGAATCTCCTTTTCCTATCAGACTGTCCTTTAATCTTCATAAGGTTTTGGATAAACTAGTGCTTAATATGTAAAATAATTAGAACACTTAAAAAAACTTCCACTGGAGTGTATGTGACAGGGCACTCTGCTGCCATAAGTGCTGTCTTGTTCATATCAAATTCTAAACCAAGTTCCAGACTATAAGTGGTCATTAAAGTTACCACTTTTCAAAAGAGCATTGGTAGTAGTAGGGACACTATGAACGTGCTGGCAACATTTTAAATGAAAAGAATAACCTAACCTATTAATTTTAAATATTAGCCACAAAAATATCGGGTATAAAATTTTATCACAAATACTTTTGCAGTTTTCAGAAACTTTTAGTGTGAAAAAAATTATGGAGGCTTTAGATTAAAAAAAAATCTAGTTTTAAAATTCCATTTTAAAATCTTTTGAAAACAAGTTTCAGAAATGTCTATGAAAAAACATCCAACAAAAAATATTCAGTTTTAAGCACCTCACTTTATAACTTGCAAAATAAAAGAAAGTCAGAAAGGCATTTGTCATCTGGTTCATCTTCACCCTACCACAATGTTTTTTATGTTTGCTTTAATAACAGTAGAAAGTAGTAGAACATTAATTCAAACATAATTATTATTTTATTTGTATAATTGTAACACCTAGAGGCCCCAATAAGAAATCAAGTATATATATGTATATATAGAGAGAGAGAGAGAGAGAGAGAGAGAGTGCCCATTAAGCTAGGCACTATAAACACACACAACAAAAAGACAGTTCCTTACAATCTATATTATGAGAGACAAACAAGCAGATGGGGGAGCAGCATAAAGTAACAGTGAGACAATTTTGATTACATCAGCTTTAGCTGTTACCAATTATTTTGTAGGCAACATGACAAAGGTAATAATTGGAGATATACCAATCTCCTAGAACTGTAAGGACCTTGAAAGGTCATTGAGTCTAGCCCCCTGCCTTCACTAGCAGGACCAAGTACTGATTTTTGTCCCAGATCCCTAAGTAGCCCCCTCAAGGATTGAACTCATAACCCTGGGTTTAGCAGGCCAATGCTCAAACCACTGAGCTATCCCTCCTAAGTTGTCAGGAGAGATTTGAAGGATAACACAGTTTCTTTGCAGATTTTTAGCAGGCGCTTGCCCATGCATAAGAACTAACATGGGGAAAAAGGATGAGGGTGCTTATGAGAAAATATGACTAATGAACAATAAAGGCTAATATCCCTGAAATAGAAGAGGCAAGAAAAGAGGGCCCTCTAACATAAAAAATGATGGGTAAGGCAGAGATAAGCAAAGACAAGACAGTTTATAGTCTTCACATGAGTAAGCAGCATGAATTAAAGACTAAATGCCTCCATAACTCGGCCTGCTAACTAACTCAGGTGAAAAATACAGACTGCTTTGTCTTCACTACGATATTACTTCAAGTTAGTTAACTAGAATTAAGGACATCACATCCCTTTTTCCCCCCGGTGACGATTTTCTGCAGCACCATTTTGAATGGATTATAACATGTACCTATTCATACATTAATATTAATATAATGTAGCTTGTAGCTCTTACCCACACATCTCTTCATGCTCATTTCAAAATCTTTTGTTACTTCATCTAAAAGCTCTTCAACCAGTAACTCTCTGTCCTTGCCTTCCATAAGGGACTGAGGCACCAGAGTGAGCATAGAGGTCAGCCATTGCTGTTGAATAGGAACTACTGGATTACTTTCCACACACTTCTTCATAAAGAGATAGTTGGTCTGAAAGGACAATAATATCATAATCATTAATCCGCTAAACTAGACCTTCATCAGTAGAGTCAGGGTATCAGTGGGATTATCATCTTGTCAAAGTAATAACTAGTACACTGAAGGCTGCTCCAAAACAGGTTAAAAAAAATTTGCCTGCCCCATTACTCAAAGATGGTGTATTGTTATCTTTCTTGCCTCAGTTTCTGCTAATGCTTGTGGAGCACACCTTTGTGACTTTGATAACAAAATAGACAGCCTCCTCTAAGGCTGATATTAAAGCAGCTCAATTAATCATTTACCTGGCACAGCAGACTAATGAGGTATGAGCTGGTGCTTGTGGGTGATGGGTTTGTTACCACTCACATTAAGACCTGTACACCTATGGATCTTAGACATTGACACTTACTTGACAGGGGAAGTGAATGGAACACAGTGGCTAAGTAGGTGTGATCAAGCTTCTTTCTAGTTTAGGACAGATGCTGGACTGTAGATTTGCGTCTGAGAGCAGAGTGGTCACAGAGATATGCCTTGTCTTAAGAACAAGAAGTTATCTGCTTCATGATTTGCACATGTATATACACACATACACATGAATTTTCTCATTAAAACCAGGGCACAACCTCCATGATTCCCAAACCCTTTCATTTCCCAGGGGCTAGAATGTAACCTATGGCCTCAATTCAAAACTCACTGATGTCTGGCTCCTAGGCGGAAGCGCGCAAGCAACTTCGCGTGACTCTCGTCTGCAGGCACCACCACCCTCCAGTCCCTATTGGCTGGGAACTGGTGCTTCGGGTGAGGGCAGCACGCGGGGCCCCATGGCCCCCCTGCCTAGAAGCCAGACCCGTTATGGCTGCTTCCGGGGCACAGCACGGTGTCGGAAAAGGTAGCCACTAGTCTGCCTTAGCTGGGCAGCACCGACAACGGGACTTTTAAGTCCTGGTAGGCATGGCTGATTGCAGCAAAGCGACCCAGTGCCTTATATGCTGCGAGCCAGTCTCGACCCAGGTTTGAAAAACACTGATGTAAGTGACCACTTATCACTTAGTCCAGCTTGCCTGGGTAGCAAGATAGGCTCTCCAGTCTAAGAGGACTGCCTGTGACTCAATGGTAAAACTGTTATAGTGATCCAGGAGTTCACATTTGTTACTTCGGTTGGTGAAATCTAATTATAAAACATACTACCAGTTTGGAGTGTCTAGCCCATTTTTGGCAGTTTGCCCTGAGGTAGGCACTCACGGCCATGAGCCACTCCAGATAGCATGACAGCCACCTCTTCCAAAAGGCAACTGTTAGAAACTGGCCTAATTTAACACTATTAATTCCTCACACACATGCAATTTCTGTATTATTTCAGCACAGGAAGCATGCGGTATCTCTTGTGAGAAAAGTAGAATAGTAAACAATTTAACTCACTCTTCGTTTTTTTTGTTCACTGTTCATCTGTAAAAATAAAATGAAAACATAACAAAAACAAGTCACATATCAAAGTAAGAGTGTAAACAATGATAATCCATATCAGAAAACAAATATATTAATATAAATCTTGATTCTCAAGCTGAACAAATATTATTGCTACTTAAGAGCTCTACCCTACAAACATGCATGCATCTATATATTGACTTCAGTGGAACTATTCACATGGGTCAAGCTATTTATGATTTAATGCAGGATTGGGCCCTAATTTGCTAAACATTTGCAGATAAGAGACTAAATACATTATCAACAAGAATCAAATATAACGTGATCAAAATTAAACATTACAGCTGAAAGGAATTAAAAACTCACAGTAGAAGGTAGTTCTGGCTCAGGAGGTGTGGGAACTCTCCGATACTTTTCTTCCATGGTTGCTTTATAATCTTTTAAAGCCCGGTCAATTCTGAAGTATAGTTTATAGTTGGAAATAGTTTTAAAAACTTTTACACAATATTTTAAAAATAACATAATACAGTCATTTTAAAGTGCTGCAAATTCCTTTTTCATATTTACCAACTATTCCAACTCTATAGAGTAAGACTCTCCAACTTGCTCTCTCTTTTCTTATATAGTGAGATACCCATATCTTAATCACAGTCAAAAGAAAATATTGGGATCCATGCGTGGTACTGCGTTAACACGGGGACTGAGTTATAGCAGGGACCGCGTTAAAATGAATTGCAATTAAAGTAATTAAATTTGGGATCCACGACTGCGACATATGTGAATTCGCGCTATATAGACGTGCGTTCTAGTGAGGGTCCGGTGTATATATAGTCATTCTAAGTTGAACACGGTGAGCTAAACACCAGACTGATACCATGATTGATTTTTACTTCTACCTCTTTCTGAAAGTAGGTCCCAACGAACTGCGCTATGTCAATGACTGAGTGAAGTGAGGTTCCTGAGGAAGTCTAATTGTATTATTTAAATATGTTAAGAAGCGAAAAACATGCTCTCCTTTTTACTGCATGAATTTATAAATTGAAAAATAAATAACTAAAATAATTAAATGGCCATTAGAAGAGTTTAGATGACTGGTATTGGCCTGTCATGTTGACCTTGGCAATCAAAACATTGCACCCCATTCTGCTTAATGTGAGTACACTGTACATTAACAAGTGAACATATATATACAGGTTTCGGAGTGGTAGCCATGTTAGTCTGTATCAGAAAAAAACAATGAGGAGTCCTTGTGGCACCGGGAGACTAACAAATTTATTTGGGCATATGCTTTCATGAGCTAGAACCCACTTCATCAGATGCATGGAGTGGAAAATACAGGAGCAGGTATAAATACATGAAAAGATGGCAGCTGCCTTACCAAGTGTGAGATCAGTATAATGAGACAATTTAATTAACAGTAGGATACCAATGGAGGAAAAATAACTTTGAAGTGGGCCACTCTCATTACCACTACAAAACAGTTGACAAGAAGGTGTGAATAACAGTTGTGATGGGGCAAGGCCAGATGGCTACAGTAAAGTACTGAGGAACAGGTATGTTAGCCCCAGGCTAAACAAATCCCTAGTACCGTGGTAACCAAATGGCAGTTGCTCCAGGTTAATCAAGGCACCTGGGGCCAATTAAGATCTTTCTAGAAGGCAGTGGAGATAGCTACATTGATTAGAACACCTGCAGCCAATCAAGGCAGGCTAATCAGGGCACCTGGGTTTAAAAAGGAGCTCACTCCAGTCAGGTGGGGAGGAGCCAGAGGAGAGGAAGTGTGTGTGAGGAGCTGGGAGCAAGAGGCGCAAGGAGCTGAGACTGAGAGGGTGTGCTACTGGAGGATTGAGGAATTATCAGACAATCAAGCATTATCAGACACCAGGAGGAAGGTCCTGTGGTGAGGATAAAGAAGGTGTTTGGAGGAGGCCATGGGGAAGTAGCCCAGGAGTTGTAGCTGTCATGCAGCTGTTACAGGAGGCACTATAGACAGCTGCAATCCACAGGGCCCTGGGCTGGAACCCGGAGTAGAGGGCGGGCCCGGGTTCCCCCCAAACCTCGCAACTCCTGATCAGACACAGGAGGAGTTGACCCAGACTGTGGGTTCCACCAGAGGGGAAGATCACTGAGGTGAGCAAATCCGCCAATAAGCACAGGACCCACCAAGGTAGAGGAGGAACTTTGTTACACTGTAGGGGGAAATTAGTATGGGGGAAATTAAGTTTAGGTTTTGTAATGACCCAACCACTCCCAATCTTTATTCAGGCCTAATTTGATGGTGTCCAGTTTGCAAATTAATTTCAGTTATGCAGTTTCATGTTGGAGTCTGTTTTTGAAGTTTTTTTGTTGAAAAATTGCCACTTTTATGTCTGTTATTGAGTGACCAGGGAGATTAAAGTGTTCTCCTACTGGTTTTTGAATGGTTTTGAGTCAGGGGCTCGTTCACCTGCACATCTATCATCACCTGCACATATGCCATCATGTGCCAGCAATGCCCCTCTGCCATGTATATTGGCCAAACCAGACAGTCTCTACACAAGAATAAATGGACACAAATCTGACATCAGGAATTATAACATTCAAAAACCAGTAAGTTGGCACAGTGAGTTTGTTAGCAGTAGACATATGGTTCAGGAGACGTGTCCTAGTAGAACAATTCAAGAAAAATAGTCAATCACTATTAGACTCACTGGCAATAAGTTTGAAGTTAAAATTGCATTTTAATATTTCCACCTAATGTATTCTTTGTTTGATTTAATGTTGCATCATACTGTATTCAACATCAAGAGTGTGTTTTTTCTTAATTCTCATGTATTGGTATCACATTATAATTGCCCATCTAGTTTACAAATTAAAAGTCAAAAATAGCAATAACATATTTGATTATAGTTAGCAAGCCCATTCTTAACATACATGACAGAACAAGGACATTTTAGAGATTATATGAAATGTCTGAAATAAACCTGTCTTCTGCATTTTAAATTTAAAATATTTTATTTGACATTCATAAGTGTATCTATCAAAATTTCTAAATATACGTACAAGACTAAAAAAAGTCACAATTTAGAAGAGACCATTTTAAAAAAATTACACATCATCTGAAAATTATTAATCTATTATTGCTCAAGATTATTTAAAATTGAAAAAGATGAAAGAGGAAAAAACTGATTGTCCATTTTTTCCAGTTTCTTTATATTAAGTATTTGACAGCTGTTTTACTGTTTCCCTGTGTGGGGTTTTCACAAATCAAAAAGGGAAAAATCATTTTACAAAGTAGAAAATATGATTATAAAATCCACAAACATTGGCAAGGGGACTCGGACAGGTGCAGTAACTGAAACTATTTTGAATTTCTTTTTTAAACTGACTAAGTTTCAGGTTTATAGTGTCCCTTTAAACAAATCAAAGGTATCATCTTCTCTTTCTCAACAGTACATTTACGCTTAACAAGAGTGGAATAAATAATATTTTAAACTATTCACACAATGTACAGTCTAAGGATAGGTATCAATATTTAAGCAGAACTCCCCACTGACGGCATGATTATGATTATGAAATTCTCTTGTAACATAGCTGCAAATAATGTATCTTAGGCCATCAATGACACTAAATATGTGAGGATCACAACTGACCTTATTTAAGGAGAATCAACTTAACAAGACAATTTAATATCATACTTCAAGAGATCCTTCTCAGCCTATCAGAATGCATGTCAGCAGTCATTTTATTGTATAATAAATTATCAATGTGACATAGTTAACATTCCAAGTGGCCTCACTCTGCCACTACAGATATTAGTGAAAGATCAGAATTTGGCTTCAGATGTTAAGAACTAAAAATGCAGGGGTTTAATTTTGTATTTGTTAAGCTTGTATTGTGATAGACCAGGGGTTGGCAACCTCTGGCACATGGCTCGCCAGGGTAAGCACCCTGGCAGGCCGGGCCAGTTTGTTTACCTGTTGCATCGACAGGTTCGGCTGGAAGCTGCAGCCTGCACATCCCTCGGCCTGTGCCGCTTCCCGCCGCCCCCATTGGCCTGGGACAGCAAACTGCGGCCAGTGGGAGCCACAGTCGGCCGAACCTGCTGACGCGGCAGGTAAATAAACTGGCCCAGCCCACCAGGGAGCCATGTGCCAGAGGTTGCTGACCCCTGTGATAACCTGCCCTGCATGTTTTTCAGTCTATCTTGCTCTCTGCTTGTAAAGCACCATGTAAATGTATGACTTTGTATAATTGATTTTATAGTTATTAATAAAAATACCATTGCCTCTTTTCCTCAGTACTAATCCAATTCCCTTGTGCTAAACTACTCTTAGGCCTTGATCCTGCAATCTGGTCTTACGCCAGTGCTTAGTTCCACTGAAATCAATAGGAAACTAAACTAATGCAGGAATTCCCCCTGCATGGACCAGACTGTAAAATCCAGGCCTTATTTTATCTATTTAGGAATTGAATTATTTCCAAAGAAAACAAAGGGGGAGGGGGGGCTATTTCTTAACTATAGTCTGCGTAAAAAGAAAAATGTTTCAAAATGTAAACGGGTATGTGCATGCAGTGCATAAAGATACTGCATGACTCTTTCTTTTAAGAGAGATGCCTTAGGGTTATCCATGCAACTGAGTACCGTCACTACATTTCACCAACATGGCTCCAATCCTACAAAGATTTACACAGATGCTTAACTTTAAACATTGAATTGACATCAATGGGACTCACATGCTAAGTAAGATAAGCATGTGCTAAACTTTGCTAGAATGAGGCCTTAGTCTCCATTCAATCATCTTGAGGCAATTATGTACTTTGTCTATGCTTCTTAACCCTATAGATTTAGGTTAGATTGCTTCCTTTGCACCACTTTATCTTTGATCAAGCAAGCAAACACACACACTTCCAATGCCAATACTACTCCCAGGGTAACCTGACAGGTGTGTTCTTAGCCCACATCATCCTTGCATTTATACCAACAGAGCAATCATACATCCTTAAAAACTTGCAGAAAAAGAAATCTAGTAATTTAAAAGATAGTTGCAATTAATACATTTCAAAAAAACCTTAGCAATAGATTTCCATGTTAATTTAGTTACCAGCCAGACCTACAAAAATTCCATGAAATTACCCTTTCTAATGTTTTTGTAAATGCTTTTTCATACACAGGACTTATAAAGCATTATTTGTGTATAATATTAATGTATGTAAATCTATGAATTTGGCTCCATGTCTGTCACGGAGGTCGCAGAAGTCACAGATTCCATGACTTCTGCAGCAGCCAGTGTGGCTGACCCCAGGGCCAGCTGCTCAGGTAGCGCCAGGGCCAGCTACACCAGCCACTGCTGGAGTGGCCCCAAGGACTACCCGAGCAGCAGCTCCTGCAGCTGGCCCCAGGGATCACCCAAGCAACGGCCAGTGCGGCTGGACCCGGGGACCGCCCGAGCAGTGATCCTTGGAGCAGCCATAGCAGCCACTGTCAGCGGCCTCCAGCAGTGGTCCCGGGCTGGCCAGAGCAGCAACTGTTGGCGGACCCCAGCAGCAGTCCCGGGGCAGCTGGAGCAGCAGAAGTCAGTAGTACCTGACAGCGGTCCTGGGGAACCGGAGCAGCTGCCAGTCAGCAGCAGCCTCCGGCAGCTAGTGCCACAGACCCCTCCCTAGGAGCGATCCCTCCCCCCAAGATTTAGTCTGGGGTATTTACAGTATAAGTAATGGACAGGTCATAGGCGATGAGTTTTTGTTTATTGCCTGTGACCTGTCCGTGACTTTTATTAAAAATACCCATAACTAAATCATAGCCTTATCTATGAACCACCACAACAGGTGCACTCCTTTGGGACAATGCAAATCATTAAACCCAGAACAAAACATGCAAGAGCTGGGGCCAGAGCTTTCTCTATTGCGGGGACCCAGCTACAGAACAATCTTCTAGAGGAGTTGACGTGAATCCAGAGTCTAGCCATCTTTAGTTAACATTGCAAAGCCTTCTTTTTTGAGAGAACCTTTCCATCATAACTGACACTCATTCCCAATCACAAAGAAAACCCCTAAAGCTACCCCAGAGTTTTGATCCTGTAAAGGGAAAAGTGTCAGCAAGACTCCGTGAAGTCATTAGGGACCTTGCTATTGATTTTATATGGAAGACACTTTGATGGTAATAGCTGGCAGCATAAAACTCAAAGAAAAAAAGATTGTTAAAACTTCAGTTGCCTAGGAATGCAGTGACCCTTTAATCTGAATCTGAACATCACTTATTGGTTGAATTATATGAAACTCACACTATCTGATTAAGCGTCTTTTGCTGTTCCTTGAATCTTCGGTATTTCAATAGTTTATTGTGTGATGACACACCAGCTGTGGATGACATAGGTAAAACTATAGGTGGCAAATGATTGTTCCAATCCTCTTTATCGGTGGGTGGTGTCAATCTATTTGACAATGACATCTAAATGCACAATAAAACAAGAAAAAATTAATAGATTACTATATTAAATTGTACTTGCATGAGAAATTGAATGGGTTAGTCACAACAATTTCCATGATCTAGACACCAAAACAACACAGACTTCCACAATGGAAAGACAGGCACTGATTCCATGGGTGCTCCAAGGCTGGAGCACCCATGGAAAAAATAGCAGGCGCTTAGCACTCACCAGCAGCCAAGCACCCTCCCAACCCCCCGTGCCTCCCACCCACCGATCAACTCCTCCCACTCCCTCCCAGAGTTTCCCACTGCCGTGAATCAGCTGTTCCTTGGCATGCAGGAGGCACTGGGAGGAAGGGAGAGGAGCAGGGACAGGGCATACTTGGGGGAGGGGTGCAATGGGGTAGGAAAAGGAGTAGCGGGGGCATGGCAGGGCCTTGGGGGAAGAGGTGGAGTTGGGGCAGGGCCTGTGGCTGAGCAGGAGTTGGAAAAACTGGAAGCCAATAGAAAAACACTATACTGTATGTACTTAAATTCCAAAGTACAAAGGGATATTTAGGGCTCTATTCAGTCCTTGGTTCATACAAAAGAAAATAACTGGAAATGGTGAACGTGACTCTAAATGCTACATGAACAACTTGACTTATATTGTTCTTTTTGTCTCAATTAATCTGTAAGTGAAAATCTTGGTTTTGGGCAAGGTTTCCAGATAAGGGCTTCTGGTAAATATGGTAGACCTGCCTCATCTCTGGCTTTTGCTGGTGGCCCTGCTTTTCATTCTGTCCTTCAGGTTTCCAACTTGTCAGCTACATCTCTGGATTTTCATGACTGGGCATCAACATTTTTTTCACTCACTCCTGAATAGGCAGAGTGATGCTGGTAAACTAGGTCACATCAGGGCCACAGCCCACTTCACTTGTGTGTTAGGGTACGTCTACACTACGGGATTATTCCGAATTTACAGAAACCGGTTTAGTAAAACAGATTGTATAAAATCGAGTGCACGTGGCCACACTAAGCACATTAATTCGGTGGTGTGCGTCCACGGTCCAAGGCTAGCGTCGATTTCTGGAGCATTGCACTGTGGGTAGCTATTCCGTAGCTATTCCATAGTTCCTGCAGTCTCCCCTGCCCCTTGGAATTCTGGGTTGAGTTCCCAGTGCCTGATGGGGCAAAAATCATTGTTGCGGGTGGTTCTGGGTACAGCCTCACCCCTCCCTCCCTGAAAGCAGCAGACAACCGTTTTGCGCCTTTTTTGCTTTGTGAACTGTGCAGACGCCATAACACAGCAAGCATGGACCCTGCTCAGCTCAATACTGCAATTGTGGATGTTTTAAACACCTCGCGCACTCTCGTGCAGTATATGGTGAACCAGGACCTTCAAACCCAGGCGAGGAGGAGGCGGATACGGCAGTGCGGCGATGACAATGATGAGGACGTGGACACAGAATTCTCTCAAACCGCGGGCCCCTGCGCTTTGGAGATCCTGATGGTAATGGGGCAGATTCTATCCATTGAACGCCGATTTTGGGCCTGGGAAACAAGCACAGACTGGTGGGACCGCATTGTGTTGCAGGTGTGGGACGATTCGCAGTGGCTGCGAAACTTTCGCATGTGTAAGGGCACTTTCATGGAACTTTGTGACTTGCTTGCCCCTGCCCTGAAATGCCATGATACCAAGATGAGAGCAGCCCTCACAGTAGAGAAGCGAGTGGCGATAGCCCTGTGGAAGCTTGCAACGCCAGACAGCTACCGGTCAGTCGGGAATCAATTTGGAGTTGGAAAATCTACTGTGGGGGCTGCTGTGATGCAAGTAGCCAAAGCAATCACTAAGCTGCTGCTACGAAAGGTTGTGACTCTGGGAAACGTGCAGGCCATAGTGGGTGGCTTTGCTGCACTGGGATTCCCTAACTGGGGGGGGGCGATAGATGGAACCCATATCCCTATCTTGGCACCGGAGCACCAGGGCACCCAGTACGTAAACCGGAAGGGGTACTTTTCAATGGTGCTGCAAGCACTGGTGGATCACAAGGGACGTTTCACCAACATCCACGTGGGATGGCCAGGGAGGGTTCATGACGCTCGCGTCTTCAGAAGCACTACTCTGTTTAAACGGCTGCAGCAAGGGAATTACTTCCCAGACCAGAAAATAACAGTTGGGGATGTTGAAATGCCTGTCGTTATCCTGGGGGACCCAGCCTACCCCTTGATGCCATGGCTCATGAAGCCATACACAGGCAGCCTGGACAGTGGTCAGGAGCTGTTCAACTACAGGCTGAGCAAGTGCAGAATGGTGGTGGAATGTGCATTTGGCCGTTTAAAGGCGCGCTGGCGCACATTACTGACTCGCTCTGACCTCAGCCAAACCAATGTCCCCTGTTATTGCTGCTTGCTGCGTTCTCCACAATCTCTGTGAGAGTAAGGGGGAGACCTTTATGGCGGGGTGGGAGGCTGAGGCAAATCACCTGGCCGCTGATTACGCGCAGCCAGACACCAGGGAGATTAGAAGAGCACACCAGGAAGTGGTGCGCATCAGAGAAGCTTTGAAAACGAGCTTCATCACTGGCCAGGGTATGGTGTGACTGCTGTGTTTGTTGATGAACACCCACCCCCCTTGATTGACTCATTCCCTGTAAGCAACTCACCCTCCCCCTTCGAGTACAGCTTACTTATACAAATAAAGTCACTATAGTTTAAAAATCATGTATTCTTTATTAATTCATTATAAAAAGAGGGAGAGAAGTAAGGGTGTGGTTTGGGAGGAGGATAGGAGGGATGGAGAAGGCCACTAAAAAAATTTCACAGTAATGACAGCCTTCTGGTTGGGCTGTCCACGGGGGTGGAGTGGGCGGGTGCACGGAGCCTCCCCCCACGCGTTCTTACACGTCTGGGTGAGGAGGATGTAGAACATGGTGAGGGTGGTTATACAGGGGCAGCAGTGGAACTCTGTGATCCTGCTGCCGTTCCTGAAGCTCCACCAGACGCCGGAGCATGTCAGTTTGATCACGCAGCAGCCCCCGAGTTGCATCCCGCCACCGCTGATCTTCCTGCCGCCACCTCTGATTTTCCTGCCGATCTTCCTGCCGCCACCTCTCATCTCGGGTGTCCCTCCTGTCCTCACGTTCACTGGCATCTTTCCTGTAATTTGATACCACCTCCTTCCACTCATTCAGATGAGCTCTTTCCTTGCGTGTAACTTCCATAATATCCGAGAACATTTCATCTCGCATCTTCTTTTTCCTCCGCCTTATCTGGGCTAGCCTTTGGGATGGAGTAGGGAGGCTTGAAAAATTTGCAGCTGCATGAGGGAGAGAAGTATTTAAAAAGATATATTTTACAGAACAATGGTTATATTCTTTCACAGAGAACAGCACTATTCACCTTACATAGCACATGTGATTTCACTACAAGGTCGCATTTTTCATCTTAATACTGAGTGCCTGCAGCTCTGGGGTTATAGATCTCACAGACACAGGTCCGGGCATCAGAATTCAGCTTGCATGCGGCCATGGTAAGCCACTGTCTTTCGCCTTCTGCAGTGATTTACCCCTCCCTCCAACGCATGGCTAATACCATGCAAGCTCACTGCTAATCACCACCCTTCCCCCACCCCCCACGCGGGGCTGGTAGCTGGGAAGATCCCCGCTGACCAAACGCGAAAAAGATCATCGGTATTTCACTCCTCCTCTTCCCCCGCTTGGCTACGTGCAGGAAAGGATTTTTTTTTAAGCTGCTGCAGTCCACGAACCCAGTAGGAAAATGGCCATCTCTGTGTCCCCTTACTTAAATTCCTGATTTTCAACCAGGTTACCCTGAACGATATCACTTTGCTGAGGATAACACAGCGAGATAAAGAACGGATGCTTCTTGAATGCCAGCAATCACTGGGACCATACGCAGCTATGCTTTGCCATGCAATGATACCTGATTACTTGCTACATGCATGGCGTGGTAAAGTGTCCTACCATGGTGGACAGAACAAGGCTGCCTTGCCCAGAAACCTTCTGCAAAGGCTTCTGGAGTACCTCCAGGAGCGCTTCATCGACATGTCCCTGGAGGATTTCCGCTCAATCCCCAGACATGTTAACAAACTTTTCGTCCTCAGGGCAAATCAATCATTAAAAAACGCTTGCTTAAAAAACAATGCTTGATATTTGCAAAGGTACACTCACTAGAGGTCCCTTCCATGGGTTCATTGTCTGGGATAGTGGCTTGGGAGGGTAATTCCGTCAGGGTGAGAAAAAACTCCTGGCTGTTGGGGCTCACGGAGTGCTGTGTGTTCTCTGCAAGGTCGTCGTCCTCTTCCTCCTCCTCATCTTCCCCGTCCGCATAATCCTCAGCCATGGCACAGATTACAACCCCCACTTGGAATCCACGGACAGGGGTGGGGTAGCTGTGGCGCAGCCCCCTAAAATTGCATGCAGCTCAGCGTAGAAGCGGCATGTTTTTGGACCTGCACCGGACCTTCCATTTGCTTCTTTGGTTTTCTGGTAGGCTTGTCTGAGCTCCTTAACTTTCACTCTGCACTGCAATGAGTCCCTGCTGTGGCCTTTATCCGTCATAGACTTTGAAATTCTTTCAAATACTTTTTCATTTCGTCTTTTGGAACGCAGTTCTGTTAGCACTGAATCCTCTCCCCATATAGCGATCAGATCCAGTACCTCCCGTGCAGTCCATGCTGGAGCTCTTTTTCGATTCTCAGGAGACTGCATTGTTACCTGTGCGTGGTCACCTGTGCTGATGAGCTCTCCATGCTGGGGAAGCAGGAAATGAATTTCAAAAGTTCACAGGGCTTTTCCTGTGTATCTGGCCAGTGCATCAGAGTTCAGAATGCTGTCCAGAGCGGTCACAGTGGTGCACTGTGGGATACCGCCCGGAGGCCAATACCGTCGATTTGCGGCCACACTAACCCTATTCCGATATGTTAATCCCGATATTAGCGCTACTCCTCTCGTCGGGGAGGAGTACAGAAACCGATTTAAACAGCCATTTAAATCGTTATAAAGGGCCTCTTAGTGTGGACGGGTGTGGCGTTAAATCGGTTTTACGCTCCTTAAACCGGTTTAAACGCGTAGTGTAGACCAGGCCTAAGTATCAAAAGCAACTGTTAGATGTAAGAATGCATTCAGGCCAATTTACTTGCTATTAGGATAGATCAAAGTAATTGCTAAATGTATACAGGTGTATTCAGATGTTTAAACTTCATGAAAACTAATGGGTCGTTACTGTATTCTATTCCTGTTATAACGTAACAGCAAACATTTACTGTAACTAAATTACCTATCAAAGAAATCTTGTGAAATGCTAATGAAGAACATAAGGACTTTAACAAAAAATGCTAATTTCAAAGCAAATGATCATTCTGTGTGATGATTCAGGGCAAAGATTCTGAATGCCTTCCTCACTATCAGTCATCAAAGAAAAAGCCCATGTGGGAACAGACACTGTCAGCTGGCTTACAGTGTAAAGGAGCTCTAAATATGAATTCATGAAAAGATCCTTAATCTCTGGACTGCTAGGATTCTAACAGGGCAGAAAAACTAAACAAGAAGACAGAGATCCCCAGAGTTAATCTGAATAGCCCTGGAAAACTTTTTTGGAAAACTGGCAGTTTATTAATCACTACCACCATTTGGAATTACAAACTGTGATTTACCTGTAATTATATTTTATCTGCTTTAAACTGTCATTCTTTTTTCTTAGCTAACAAACCTATAGTTAGTTTGCTACAGAATTGGCTGCCAGTGTTGTCTTTGATGTAAGATAGGGAGTACCAACTGATTTGGGGTAAGTGACTGGTGTTTTGGGACTGGGAGAAATCAGATAGGGTGTTGTTTGGTGCTCCTGCTATGGTCAGAAAACAGAAGGGATTTGTAAAGTTCCTCAAATATCAAATTGGCCACCTGACAATCAAATTTCACTGTATCATCCATCAAGAAAACCTATGTGCTAAAATTTCTAATTCAGAGCTTAATAATGTGATGAATACAGTGGTGCGAATTGTGAATTTCCTTGTTGCTCCATCTGCTTTGACTCAGACAGTTTCAAGCACTAATAGAATAGATGGACGGTGCTTATAACGACATTCCACTTCACAGCAACATTTGGTGGCTAAGTCGTGGCAAGGTTTTGGTGCACTTTTTAAACTGTTTTGATGCAATCAAGGCCTTTTTGTCGTAAAAAGGACAAAACTACCCTGAACTGGATGACGACAAATGGCTGTGTAAGCTCATGTTTCTAACTGACACCACCATTCACCTAAACAAACTGACACCACCGTTCACCTAAACGAACTCTGTCTCCAGGGTGCAAGGGAAATGGTTTTGGATCTTTATGACCTGAAGGTATTTGTTGTAAAACTAGCAGTTTTTTCTCAGGATATTCGAATTTATACTTTCCGCTACTTCCAACACATAAAAGAGCTATCGACATGTTACACCATCAGTGTCAATGAGATTGGAATGTACATGCAAGAACTGGAATCAGAATTTTCTGACAGATTTCCAGAGATTTGGCCCAATGCTTTCTTTTCTAATTAAACCTGAAAAGTTCAACAAAAGCGACTTGGATTTGTCTGTACTTCAGTGGATGGGCGTTGAAGATTTCAAAATGCAGCCCATTCAGTTAAAAAGCTCAGAACTGTGGGCATCAAAGTTTGGAAATCTGCAGAGTGCACTTGAAACTACTGAGAGAGATCCTGGGGTCTGTATTCTGACCTGCTGGATGTCCCTGCCAGTGACATTTAACTGTTTGAAGAAAACTGTGTTTGCAATGCTTTCAGCATTTGGATCCACATACTTGTGTGAACTGGTATATTCACACATGAAATCTGTCCTCTGTCCCTCTTGGAGCCAGTTAACAACTGATCACTCAGAAGCCTGTGTGCAGCTTACAGTATCCAAATACATGCCACCAGACATTGGAAAACTCAGCAAGGAAAAGCAAGGCCAAGGATCCCACTAAACTGATAGGATCTGCATTTTAATTTAATTTTAAATGAAGCTTCTTAAACATTTTAAAAACCTTATTTACTTTACATACAACAATAGTTTAGTTATATAATATAGAATTATAGAGACAGACCTTCTAAAAATGTTAAAATGTATTACTGGCATGCAAAACCTTAAATTAGAGTGAATAAATGAAGACTTGGCACACCACTTCTGAAAGGTTGCTGACCCCTGGTCTAAAAGATACCATCAGAGATGCTTAGTTTGCAGTTCTCAAACTGTGGATTTTTATCTCCAGAAATAACATGCTTGTTAACAGCAAAAATGTTTAAAATAAATAAATAATATATAGAGGTGAGAAATAACAGACCCCCAGCCCTATTGTCCCTCTGCAGATTTGTGTACACAGAGTCAATCACTTACCTCTTAAAGTGCAAAGTTTCAAAAAGTTAAATAGAAGATTGTTAGGGGCGGAATAGATCTGGACAAGGAGAAGTCTGGAGATAAATTTGAGAAGGGAGGGACAGGTAGTAGAAACAAAAGTGAAACTGTTTTGAGCAGCATATTCCAGAAGTCTTAAGGTCTTTCTGAGCGTAGCCTTCATTGATTTGAGATCTATCATACCATTCTTTCACTAGAAGGGAAAACCTATAATGGCAGCAGGCTGTAAAAGAGACACAGTTTGGGAATAAGAACCATTCAAGAAATATATGTTTGCTGATGATGTTTTAAAGGAAGTCACACCAGTGAACTGGTGGAAGTCACTTAAGAATTTGGATTCAGAGACTGTTGAAGTGATAATCTCACTTTTAACAGCAGTATCATCTTCTGCCAGTGTAGAAAGAATATCTTCTTCCCTTGGACTAATTCATTACAAATTGAGAAATTGTTTGGGACCTGAAAAAGCAGGAAAGCTTGTTTTTATTTTCCGGATTATGAACAAACAGGAAAATGAAGGTGAAGACAACTGAGTTAGCTGCATAAACCAATATTTTAAGTATCTCAGGTTGACCTGGCTGACATGTCAATTTAATTTTTATTTCTTTTTTAAATATTTTATTTAACTATTCTAGTTAAAAACAATTTTAATAAAAAACAAACCTGAATTTAAAAACACTTGAATGTTTAACTAAATTCAAAAATTCATATGCTTGTTTTGTTAAAATATTATGTTTGCTGTTGAAGGAAAAAAATCCAGAATACATAATGTTGTTGTTTTAGTTAATAAAACAATTTAAATGTCTGTCTGGTGATACTCTCTTCCTAATACAGCATGGCAAAAAAATCTTCCAAATATTAATGATTAACCTGTTGAATTGGAGAT